>NC_135658.1:3080833-3695000 GCF_964188315.1 Podarcis muralis
ATAATGAAGGGTTTTCCACTCTTCGTATGAATCCTTTGATGGGAAGTGAGATTGGAGCTCTGACTGAAGCTCTTTCCACATTCCACACACTGATAGGGTTTCTCTCCGGTATGAATCCTTTGATGGGAACTGAGATTGGAGCTCTTCCTGAAGCTCTTTCCACATTCCACACACTGATAGGGTTTCTCCCCTGTATGAATTCTTTGATGGGAAGTGAGAATGGAGCTCTGATTGAAGCTCTTTCCACATTCCACGCACTGATAGGGTTTCTCCCCTGTATGAATTCTTTGATGGGAAATGAGATTGGAGCTCGTACTGAAGCTATTTCCACATTCAAAGCATTGATAGGGTTTCTTCCCTGTATGAATTACTTGATGGGAAGTGAGACTGTGGCTGTGACTGAAGCTCTTTCCACATTCCACGCACTGATATTGTTTCACCCCTGTATGAATTCTTTGATGGGAAGTGAGACTGTGGCTGTGACAGAAGCTGTTTCCACATTCAAAGCACTGATAGGGTTTCTTCCCTGTATGAATTACTTGATGGGAAGTGAGACGGTGGCTATGACTGAAGCTCTTTCCACATTCCACACACTGATAGGGTTTCTCCCCTGTATGAATTCTTTGATGGGAAGTGAGAGAAGAGCTCTTCATGAAGCTCTTTCCACATTCCACACACTGATAGGGTTTCTCCCCTGTATGAATTCTCCGATGGGAAGTGAGACCGGCGCTCTGACTGAAGCTCTTTCCACATTCCACACACTGATAGGGTTTCTCCCCTGTATGAATTCTCTGATGGGAAGTGAGATTGGCACTCTGACTGAAGGTCTTTCCACATTCCACACACTGATAGGGTTTCTCCCGTGTATGAATTCTCTGATGGGAAGTGAGATTGGCGCTCTGACTGAAGGTCTTTCCACATTCCCCACACTGATAGGGTTTCTCCCCTGTATGAATTCTCTGATGGGAAGTGAGATGGGAGCTCTGATTGAAGCTCTTTCCACATTCCACACACTGATAGGGTTTCTCCCCTGTATGAATTCTCTGATGGGAATTGAGATGGTGGCTGTGACTGAAGCTCTTTCCACATTCCACACACTGATAGGATTTCTCCCCTGTATGAATTCTCTGATGGGAATTGAGATGGTGGCTGTGACTGAAGCTCTTTCCACATTCCACACACTGATAGGATTTCTCCCCTGTATGAATTCTCTGATGGGAATTGAGATTGTGGCTGTGACTGAAGCTCTTTCCACATTCCATGCACTGATAGGGTTTCTTCCCAATGGGATTTCTTTGATGGCAAGTGGAATAAGAACTTTTCCCACTTTCAAGATATTTATTCAGCTTCTCCATTGTGGGGATTTTGTCATGGTCACCCTTGTTCTTGATTTCCAGTCCATCACTATCTGCAATGAAGAGTAATGGATTAGCGTCTCAGGGAGAAATTAATGAAGAATACTTGTTAACACTGGTAACAGAGGAATAACAGAAGTGGGTTAGATGGAAGGTTTTCTGATGGGTTGGGTGCATTAATTAACGGGGATCAACTGACATCCTTAGGGGAACCTGTGATTCGACAAGCCTGGCTCTTCTCTTGAATGGATTTTGTTGGCCTCCATCATGGCATCCCTCCATTTCCAATGTCAGTCTTCTCTTTGGACAACCAAAGACTGACGGGAGGAAAAACAAAAACGGAAAACCTGACGGAAGCTACTTCAACTTCCCTAACAACTCTGACATTTATACTTAAAAGGGCCTGGGGAGTTCAGACCAGGCTGATCCTTCTTTAATAAGCTGCAACTGGAGGAAGAACATTCACAGAAAAAACAGTAATTTACTGTTCAAGGTTTTTTTGGGGGGGGTTGTGATATCTGGTGTTGTAGGGGGCGCTGCTGAGTTCTGTGAAAATATATGAGGTTCTTCACATATGGAAGTTTGAATTTAAAAACAGATATTATGATTCCACAGGGAGCTTTACAGAGAGAGGCCACGATCCCACGATTCTCCTCCATGACGTCCTTATGCAGAACTCTCCTCTCAGGATCCAGCAACTCCCACTCCTCATCCGTGAAACCAACAGCAACATCTTCAAAACACACTGGACCCTAAAAGAAAAAGGGAAACTGTTGTTCACCACCACTCCTTGAGCTAGGACACTCTTCCACCCCTTGACCTCTGTCCCCACAAGGCTGCTTCCCCTGACCTGATCTGGTTCCACAGCCGCTGCTTCCATTCTGTCCCCATTCAGAGATGGTTGAAGAGGTCTAGCCAGTATCACTGTGTCACCTGCAAGAGAAAAAAGGTAAGGGGGAGGCCCAGAGTGCCTGCTTCTCTCACCTAGAAAGGAATGCTGTGATCACCAATAGTCAGCATGGATTTCTCAAAAATAAGTCATGTCAGACTAACCTGATCTCGTTTTTTGACAGAATTACAAGCCTGGTAGATGAAGGGAACGCAGTGGATGTAGCCTACCTTGATTTCAGCAAGGCATTCAACAAGGTGCCCCATGATATTCTTGTAAAGAAGCTGGTAAAATACGGTCTTGACTATGCTACCACTCAGTGGATTTGTAACTGGCTGACTGACCGAACCCAAAGGGTGCTCATCAATGGTTCCTCTTCATCCTGGAGAAGAGTGACTAGTGGGGTGCCACAGGGTTCTGTCTTGGGCCCGGTCTTATTCAACATCTTTATCAACGACTTGGATGATGGACTCAAGGGCATCCTGATCAAATTTGCAGATGACACCAAACTGGGAGGGGTGGCTAACACCCCAGAGGACAGGATCACACTTCAAAATCTGTCAAGATTAGACAGATTAGAGAACTGGGCCAAAACAAACAAATGAATTTTAACAGGGAGAAATGTAAAGTATTGCACTTGGGCAAAAAAAATGAGAGGCACAAACACAAGATGGGTGACACCTGGCTTGAGAGCAGTACATGTGAAAAGGATCTAGGAGTCTTGGTTGACCACAAACTTGACATGAGCCAACAGTGTGACGCAGCAGCTAAAAAAGCCAATGCAATTCTGGGCTGCATCAATAGGAGTATAGCATCTAGATCAAGGGAAGTAATAGTGCCACTGTATTCTGCTCTGGTCAGACCTCACCTGGAGTACTGTGTCCAGTTCTGGGCACCACAGTTCAAGAAGGACACTGACAAACTGGAACGTGTCCAGAGGAGGGCAACCAAAATGGTCAAAGGCCTGGAAACGATGCCTTATGAGGAACGGCTAAGGGAGCTGGGCATGTTTAGCCTGGAGAAGAGGAGGTTAAGGGGTGATATGATAGCCATGTTCAAATATATAAAAGGATGTCACATAGAGGAGGGAGAAAGGTTGTTTTCTGCTGCTCCAGAGAAGCGGACACGGAGCAATGGATCCAAACTACAAGAAAGAAGATTCCACCTAAACATTAGGAAGAACTTCCTGACAGTAAGAGCTGTTCGACAGTGGAATTTGCTGCCAAGGAGTGTGGTGGAGTCTCCTTCTTTGGAGGTCTTTAAGCAGAGGCTTGACAACCATATGTCAGGAGTGCTCTGATGGTGTTTCCTGCTTGGCAGGGGGTTGGAGACGATGGCCCTTGTGGTCTCTTCCAACTCTATGATTCTATGAGGTGAATCAGTGCATCTAAACTACAGACGGGCATTTGAGAAATTCTCGCCTGCTGAGTGCATTTGGATGTTTGGGTGCATTTCAGATGTTAGTTGCGCCGAAATATATCTCCCCTCCTCTGGGCTCTTGGTCCCACTATCTCCCCCAACAAAAGATGAAAAGAACCCACAGATGAGTTGGAAAATGAACAGAATGAGACTAAACAGAGAAAAACCTCCTCCCTCCTTACCCAGTGGCCTCTCTCTGGTGTCCAGCGGAGGCCTCTCTGCCTCAGAAGAAATCTGGCCCATTTCTGCAAAGAGATCCGTTCCCTGAAAAAGAAAAAGGATTCAAAAGAGAGAATGGGGAGAAGGATTAAAAAATGAATGTCAGGGCCAACAGCTTCAAGGGTGACAGATCTCATTCCATGGATGCCTTCCCAGGAAAAAAAAATGAGACATCAGAAGAGCATGATGGGATGTTCTCCATCCTGTTTGGAGGCCTTGGGAGTATCCAGAGGAAAGTCTCTCTCACCTGCTTTCTCTCCTCTGCCTGACTCAGGAGGAAACCTTCGGCCAGGGCCACCGCCTGGGAACTGGTCTCCGCTCCGCATTCCCTCACCCAGCTCTCCATCTCCGGTGGAAGGACAGCCAGGAACTGCTCCAAGATCACCAGGTCCAGCATCTCAGCTTTCGTGTGCCTTTCTGGCTTCAACCACTGACGGCAAAGGTGGTAGAGTCGGCTGCAAACCTCTCGGGGTCCTTTGGCCTCCTGGCAGCAGAACTGCCTCAACTGCTGGCTCTGCATCTCTGAGCGGAAGGTGTCCTCCTCACCCAGGATCTTCTGCACAGAGTTTTCCCAGAACCCCCCACTGCTCCCGGTTTGGATGGCATGGCCTCTTCCTGTTCCAGGGCCAGCTGAGTCTCGCTCACCCATCTGTGCTCTCAGGAAGCCTCTGAGAGATCGGAAGGAACCCTTTGGTCTTCTGCCAAGTTCTGTCTGTCTTAAGGAGAGGCGCTAGCAAATCCTACAAAGCAAATAAATTGTTCAGTTACAAAAGTTGTCTAATATCAGGAGAAGAAAAAGGTTCCCTGAGCAAGCATGGATGAGTCTTGGAGGGAACCAGGGCTGGACTGCACCACAGCCCAAACCATGAGCTATTTTATTTATGTAAATTTCTATAACACTTTATATTTTAAAGAGAAATCTCAAAGTGGTTTACAGCATATTAAATCTGTGGGGATAATTGGGGAGTTAGAAGAAGATATATTATTGAACGATATCCTTCCTAACATGCACTCGCAAGTTCCATATTCTAGTTCCATACATCCCCCTTTTTTAGATTACGCAGCGATCAGCTTGTTGCTGACTCATCTGAGTCTTACTATTAAAAATTCCTTCCTGGTAAAATCCCTTCCAATCCCCTTTAAATGAATAAGCACAATAATCTGATTCACGTTAATATAAAAGTAGTTTACTCACAGATTCATTCACGTTCACAGACAGGCAGGTTGTTACATAACAACTAGAACTATTCCATAAAGAAGTTAGTCCCAAATGACTGCGACTAAAGAGTCACTTCTCCAAACACACAGCAGCATACAAAATGGAGAAGACACACTGATCAGAAGATGGAGGCCATGTGCTCCTCCATGCTAGTACAACAGACTGCCCCCTCTTCAAGTCACATGGAGTGGAAGTCTGTCCCAGCTCAGGAGGAAACAGGAAGTCTTCTCCTGAGTGGTAGAAAACATCCCCTAATGCAGTGTTTCCCAACCGGTGTTCCGCGGCACACGAGTGTGCCGTGAGACGTTGCCTCGTGTGCCGCGAGATGCCTGGAGGGAGGCGGGCGAGTCGGGCGGCGAGAGGCGGGGCGGCGGCGGCGAGGAGAGGCCGCGCCTCCTGCTGTTGCCTGGCGCTCCTCCTCGCAGCCGGAAGCGCTGCCTGGGCGCCTCCGCGCGACTCTGCCTCGCTGGGTTTGGTCTCCCAGCAGAGACGGGTCACACGCGCCCCTCCCTCCCTCCCTCAGCCTGCGCGGAGGGAAAGCCAGAGAGAGGCATCGCTCCTGCGCGGCGGGAGAGGGAGCAGCCGGAGCGATGCCCCAAACGAGCGCATGGGACCGGAGGGGAAATCCTCTCCGAGGCGGATTGAGCGCAGCTGAGAGAAGCCTTTCGAGGAGCTGCCGTGTCCCCTGGAAACCCCCTTCCCAGCTCTGCCTCAGCCGCCGCCGCCTCAGTTGCCGCCGTCCCTCAGTCCCTCGCTCTGCTGCCTCCTCCCACCCCCAAAGCTTGGAGGTTCCCCAGCAAGGGGGAGGGAAAAAACTTTCACTTTTGTGCGTCCCTCCCGGCGTGACGCTGCGCGCTGACGTCACGGGGCGGGGCTTTAATGGTGGTGTGCCGCGAGATTTTTTTTCAGTAAACAGGTGTGCCGTTGCCCAAAAACATTTGGGAAACACTGCCCTAATGTGTCCCCTGTAGGAATATTGTACTTGACTGCAGTTTCACATCCCACAAAATCAATAAAAGAGAAATAAAACCATTGGAAGAAAGTCAAATATATAGTCTATGGTCAAAGCAACATAGCAGAAAACAAATATTCTTATAAAGATGTCAAAATAAAACCTTACAAAGGAGGTCAACTACAGAATAGATATTTATCACAGTAGGGCAGGATGAGTCTGGGCCTCACCCCCTAGGCCAGGTGGAAAGGGCCTTTTTAAAAAGAAGAAGAAACAGGAGGAGGAGGAGGAAGAGGAGGAGGAAGCAGCCTCTAGCCCCCCTAGAAGGAAGATTGCAATGCAAAATGTCGAGGCAACGGAAGGGATTTCTGGGAGATGAAGAAGCCTGGTTGCTCCTGCCTTCCAGTCACTGCATGAAGTCAGAACTGACTGACAAGGGAGTCATTTGTATCTTGTGGAAAATGGATGCTTGGCTCTAGTGGGGGTCCTCACCTGGGGGTCCTCAGGAGTTGTTCTCCCCCCACCCCCACTCGCCTGCTTCTGGCTCCTTTTCTTGCACTTGGACTCTCTGCCACTCTCAAGACAGACTCCTGGGTGGGGTCCCTTTTTCTTTGCTCTGAGGGCCAGATATGTTTCTGGCCAACCCCCTGAGGGCCAAGTGGGCGTGGCCAAAGACACCTCCCTTTAAATATAAGCGGGAAATAATAATAACAATAATGATAATAATAATAATAATAATTCTCTTAGCTTAACACACACACAGCCACTGATGCCAAGGTCCCTGGAGGCTCAGTGAGTAGCAGCGCCCATTTCCGGCTGCTTTGCCAGCAACAATCCCTTTGGGGCAGAGAGGATGTGGTCCTGGGATGCCCTGCTCTGGGTGCGAGGGGATTGCTGCAGTGGCCTCCGTGGGGAGCTGCCCTGGGAGACACTGGGAAACTGGTCCCCAATGCAGCAGCCAGACTCTGGGCTGGGATCCCGCTCTTTATTCCTGGCCTCTCTCTCCCACCTTTCCTTCCTTCCTTCCTCCCTCCCCGTGAGTATTTTTTTGGGGGGGGGCTAGTCCACCTCCTCGTCCAGCTTTGGAAAACCATTGGCACGTTTCCTCTGTTGTGCAATGAGGCTGAGCGATGTCACTCAAAGTTAAAGTCCCAGGGACTCCTTTGTGTAAAGAAGGGAGATCTTTTCTGAAGGGCGGGGAGGCAGAAGGCCAAATGAGTTTGGGATCCTCTGATCTGCAGGAAGGAGAGCGTGGCAGACCTGGCCCCTCCCTGGCAGGACCCTCTCCTCCCTGACTTGGGGTCCCCCCCCTGCATGAGCAGATCAGGCCCCCCCCCCAGGCCTCCTCCCCTGCTGCAGCCTTGGGACCCCCACCAGATCCCAGAGAGAGAGGAGACTCACCAGATCCCAGAGAGAGAGGAGACTCACCAGATCCCAGGAGGGGAGAGGGAGGCAGCCCTTGCAGGAGAGACCCCAAAGCAGGAAAGGACTGGGGAGGGAGGGGCCTTGGCTCTGGAGGACCTGCCCCCCCTTGCTTCCTGGCCTCTCTAGGAAGGCAGCTCGGTTCCCTTTAACCCTTGCCAAGCCGAGTCCCTCCAGCTCAGCCCTCTCTCAGATTTCTATCATTTTTTATGGATTTTGGGGGCCAGCTGACCCCCCGGCTATGCCAATGCCCAGATATCCCTTTGGGGGTGAGGCTCTTGGCTGGACTCTGAGCATCTCCCTCCCTTGGCCTGAAAGTGGAGGAGCAGCTTGCAGGGGAAAGGACCAATTCTGCAGCTCCAGCTCCAGAGGCATAGCAAGGTCAGGTGGTACCCGGTGTCACCCCCCCCCCCCCCAGAATTTTTTTCATCAGTAAAAGAAGATACACACAACTATTTAAAGTATTTAGAAATACTTACAAATGAACCGTTTGCTGAGAATGAGATTAAAATGCATGTCCACATTTTAAATATCTGGATGGGCTTGCCTAAACAAACATTTATTTATTTTTGCAGGCACCAAAAAAATAAAAAAGGAATAAAAAAAGAAGTGCAGGCAGGGAGTTCCAAAGTCTACCTGTGTCGCCACACTAAAACTTTGCTTTCTCACTCGTACAGGTGTTCTATGTGGAACCGGTAACTGTGCCAGTTTTCTCAAAGCAGTTGAGTTGGGAATACATGGGGGAAGGCAATCTGGTCAGAAGCTGTTAAGAGCTTTGTAGTCCACCATAAGATGAGTGGGACCAGGACAATGGCTCGCCCAGCCCGAGAAAAGTGGCTTTAGGGAATTTTTTGTAAACCCAACTTTTTTCGTTAAGTACCTTTCATCATCCTCAAGCACCAGCACCAGCCAATAGTCATTTTAACCACCAATCAGAAAGAAGCCGTTCCAAAGCAGTGTTGTGGTGCAGAGACAGACAGACAAGTCTTTGGGAGCAGCCAGATTTTTGTGTGTCAAACAAAAGCACCATGCATTGCCCTAAAAGTGATCCATGCGACGGTCATCTCCAGGCTTGACTACTGTAATTCGCTCTACGCGGGGCTGCCCTTGAAGCTGTCCCAGAAACTCCAGCGGGTGCAGAATGCTGCAGCGAGGCTCCTCACGGGGTCCCTGCCATGGGAACATATTCAACCAGTGCTTTTCCAGCTGCACTGGCTCCCGGTGGAGTACAGGGTCAGATTTAAGGTGCTGCTTTTGACCTTTAAAGCCCTTCACGGCCTAGCACCCTCGTACCTACGGGACCGCCTCTCCTGGTATGCCCCACAGAGAGCCGGCCTGGTGGAACGCTCTACCTCATGAGACCAGGGCCCTGCAGGATCTGATTTATTTCCGCAGGGCCTGTAAGACAGAGTTGTTCCACCTGGCCTTTGGCTTGGAGCCAATTTGATTCCCTCCCTCCCTCTCTTTCTTTTTTCCTTTCCTTCTCCTCCTGCGATGAGGCTACATTTTAATATTTTAACGTTTCAATATTTCAATGTTGTATTTTAATTTTGTTCTTAAGTTGTAATCATTCATCTTGTTTTTATTATCGCTTCTAAGCCGCTCTGAGCCCGGCCTTGGCTGGGGAGGGCAGGGTATAAATAATAAAAATATTATTATTTATTATTAAAAGTCCAGGGAACATTAGATGCTTCTAATTTTTCCGATGAAGTGTTTTATTCAGTCTCACCTGCAATCATGTGTGCTGAACACACAGAAACACATACAGATAATGAAATTACTGGGAGTTACAGTCTCCAAATAAAACTCAACACATGCAAGCAGATTGATGGAATAGTACACATGATTTCCCCATCTCCTTTTTAAAAAACATTATTTTTCTTTATCTTCATGGTACAGAAGATAAATATTCAGAAAGCAATAGTTACAACAGTAAACAAAAAGGAACTTGTCCTGATGGAATTTCAGACTTTCAGCATGTCATGTGTTAAAGTTTCATTTCATTATTCTAAAACAGGCATCCCCAAACTCGGCCCTCCAGATGTTTTGGGACTACAATTCCCAGCATCCCAGACCACTGGTCCTGTTAGCTAGGGATGATGGGAGCTGTAGTCCCAAAACATCTGGGGATTGAGTTTGGGGATGCCTGTTCTAAAAGCCCACTATACATTTTCCCGTGAGTGTTGGGTGGATTCCTGCCACAGTCTTAACAATTTATATATTCAATAAACATTTGTCATGTGTTATAAAAGGAATATGGATTGTGTTCCCTCACCTTCTTGATTTTCCCTGGCAAACAAAATTTAAGATACTTAAATTGTGGTGCCCAGAATTGAACACAGTATTTATTCTAGCTGGGGTCTGACCAAGGCAAAAGAAAGTGGTACTATTCCTCCTGCCCTTGATCTGATTCTGCCTTCTGCCACATTGGCCTCCGCTCCCCGTTTGGTGTCGTCTGCAAATGTGATGAGCATCCCATCAGTTCCTTCATCCAAGACATTTATCAAGACGTTGAACAACAACGGGCCCAGGACAGAACCCTGCAGCACCCCTCTTGTCACTTTTCTCCAGGATGAGGAGGAACCATGAAGGAGTCCTCTTTGGGTTCGGTCAGTCAAATCCGCCTAACAGTTACCAAGTTCAGCCTCATTTTACCAGCTTCCTCACATAAATATCAAGGGGGACTTTGTCAAAAACCTTACTGAAATTAAGATGCACTACTACCACAGCAGTCCCCTGAGAAACAATCTGTAACTCCATCCCAAAAAAGAAAAAGAAAAAAGAGAGATTTCTCTAGCTTGACTTGTTTTTGAGAAAGCCATGAAGGGTACATATTTTTTTTAAAATGCTAATATTAAGAAGGATATTGACAAGCTGGAACAAGTGCAAAAGAAGGCGACCAAGATCGTTTTGTTTTATTTATGCATTTATTTGACTTCTATAGCCCCCTATAGCAGGGGTGCCAACTTGAATAAAATATAGGAGGGGTTTAGCAAGCCCCGCCTCGGTTAAAGAGTCACAGGATGCGGTGCAAGCATGCCATTTTAATAGCTATTCCTATGAACTGGGGGGTGGCCCCCTCAAATATCTTATTGGGGGGCAAAGAGCTCTCAGACTCTAAGAGTTGGCTCCCATTCCCTACACTCACAGGTCACAGGACGGTTACAACATAAAATCACAGAATGAAAACACAAAACACCGCCCCCAAAACCTGTAACCCCCACCTCCCCACCACATTGTAAAAGGGCATTAGATGTCCATCAGCCAAAGGACTGGTTAAAGAGATGAGTTTTTCCCTGGCGCTGAAAGCTGTATAATGAAGGGTTTTGGGAACTTTGTATGAATTCTTCGATGGGAACTGAGAGAGGAGCTCCTCCTGAAGCTCTTTCCACATTTAAAGCACTGATAGGGTTTCTCCCCTGTATGAATTCTCTGATGGCGAGTGAGACTGCTGCTGTGACTGAAGCTCTTTCCACATTCCGCACACTGATAGGGTTTCTCCCCTGTATGAATTCTTTGATGGGAACTCAGAGAGGAGCTTGTACTGAAGCTCTTTCCACATTCCACACACTGATAGGGTTTCTCTCCTGTATGAATTCTTTGATGGGAAGTGAGATTGGAGCTCTGACTGAAGCTCTTTCCACATTCCACGCACTGATAGGGTTTCTCCCCTGTATGAATTCTTTGATGGTAAGTGAGACTGGCGCTCTGACTGAAGCTCTTTCCACATTCCCCACACTGATAGGGCTTCTCCCCTGTATGAATTCTTTGATGGGAAGTGAGATTGTGGCTGTGAGGGAAGCTCCTTCCACAATCCACACACTGATAGGGTTTCTCCCCTGTATGGATTATTTGATGGGAACTCAGAGAGGAGCTTGTACTGAAGCTCTTTCCACATTCCCCACACTGATAGGGCTTCTCTCCTGTATGAATTCTTTGATGGTAAGTGAGACTGGCGCTCTGACTGAAGCTCTTTCCACATTCCCCACACTGATAGGGCTTCTCCCCTGTATGAATTCTTTGATGGGAAGTGAGATTGTGGCTGTGAGGGAAGCTCTTTCCACAATCCACACACTGATAGGGTTTCTCCCCTGTATGGATTATTTGATGGGAACTCAGAGAGGAGCTTGTACTGAAGCTCTTTCCACATTCCCCACACTGATAGGGCTTCTCCCCTGTATGAATTCTTTGATGGGAAGTGAGTTTTGAGCTATTCCTATAGTCCCAAAACATCTGGAGCGCCGAGTTTGGGGATGCCTGTTCTAAAAGACCACGATACATTTTCCCATGAGTGCTGGGTGGATTCCTGCAACAGTTTTAACAATTTATATATTCAACAAACATTTGCCACGTGTTATAAAAGGAATATGGATTGTGTTCCCTCACCTTCTTGATTTCCCCTGGCAAACAAAATTTAAGATACTTAAATTGTGGTGCCCAGAATTGAACACAGTATTTATTCTAGCTGGGGCCTGAGCAAGGCAGAAGAAAGTGGTACTATTCCTGCCCTTGATCTGATTCTGACTTCTGCCACATTGGCCTCCGCTCCCCGTTTGGTGTCGTCTGCAAATGTGATGAGCATCCCCTCAGTTCCTTCATCCA
The DNA here is from genome assembly GCF_964188315.1 of Podarcis muralis. Classification (NCBI taxonomy): domain Eukaryota; kingdom Metazoa; phylum Chordata; class Lepidosauria; order Squamata; family Lacertidae; genus Podarcis; species Podarcis muralis. The sequence goes on from NC_135658.1 coordinate 3,092,911, forward strand.
AGTCATTTATAAAGACGTTGTACAACAATGAGCCGAGTACTGAACCCTGCAGCACCCCTCGTCACTTTTCTCCAGGATGAGGAGGAACCATGAAGGAGTCCTCTTTGGGTTCGGTCAGTCAAATCCGCCTAACAGTTACCAAGTTCAGCCTCATTTTACCAGCTACCTCACATAAATATCAAGGGGGACTTTGTCAAAAACCTTACTGAAATTAAGATGCACTATTACCACAGCAGTCCCCTGAGAAACAATCTGTAACTCCATCCAAAAAAAGAAAAAGAAAAAACAGATTTCTCTAGCTTGACTTGTTTTTGAGAAACCCATGAAGGGTACATAATTTTTTTAAAATGCTAATATTAAGAAGGATATTGACAAGCTGGAACAAGTGCAAAAGAATGCGACCAAGATCGTTTTGTTTTATTTATGCATTTATTTGACTTCTATAGCGCCCTGTAGCAGGGGTGCCAACTTGAATAAAATATAGGAGGGGTTTAGCAAGCCCCGCCTTGGTTAAAGAGTCACAGGATGCGGTGCAAGCATGCCATTTGAATGGCTGTTCCTATGAACTGGGGGGCGGCCCTCTCAAATATCTTATTGGGGGGCAAAGACCCCTCAGACTCTAAGAGTTGGCTCCCATTCCCTACACTCATAGGTCACAGGACGGTTACAACATAAAATCACAGAATGAAAACACAAAACACCGCCCCCAAAACCTGTAACCCCCACCTCCCCACCACATTGTAAAAGGGCATTAGATGTCAATCAGCCAAAGGACTGGTTAAAGAGATGAGTTTTTCCCTGGCGCTGAAAGCTGTATAATGAAGGGTTTTGGGAACTTTGTATGAATTCTTTGATGGGAACTGAGAGAGGAGCTCCTCCTGAAGCTCTTTCCACATTCCACACACTGATAGGGTTTCTCCCCTGTATGAATTCTCTGATGGCAAGTGAGAGAGGAGCTCTGACTGAAGCTCTTTCCACATTCCACACACTGATAGGGTTTCTCCCCTGTATGAATTCTTTGATGGGAAGTGAGACTGGTGCTCTGACTGAAGGTCTTTTCACATTCCACGCACTGATAGGGTTTCTCCCCTGTATGAATTCTCTGATGGGAAGTGAGATAGTGGTTGAAACTGAAGCTCTTTCCACATTCCACACACTGATAGGGTTTCTCCCCTGTATGAATTCTTTGATGGAAAGTGAGACTGGCGCTCTGACTGAAGCTCTTTCCACAATCCACACACTGATAGGGTTTCTCCCCTGTATGAATTCTTTGATGGGAACTCAGAGAGGAGCTTCTACTGAAGCTCTTTCCACATTCCACACACTGATAGGGTTTCTCCCCTGTATGAATTCTTTGATGGGAAGTGAGATTGTCGCTGTGAGTGAAGCTCTTTCCACATTCCACACACTGATAGGGTTTCTCCCCTGTATGAATTCTCTGATGGCAAGTGAGACTGCTGCTGTGACTGAAGCTCTTTCCACAATCCACACACTGATAGGGTTTCTCCCCTCTATGAATTCTTTGATGGGAACTCAGAGAGGAGCTTCTACTGAAGCTCTTTCCACATTCCACACACTGATAGGGTTTCTCCCCTGTATGAATTCTTTGATGGGAAGTGAGATTGACCTTTTGAGTGAATCTCTTTCCACATTCCATGCACTGATAGGGTTTCTTTCCAATGGGATTTCTTTGATGGGAAGTGGAAAAGGAACTTTTCCCACATTCAAACTCCTTTGTTTGAAGAAGGGAGATATTTTCTGAAGGGGGGGCGGAGGGCCAAATGAGTTTGGGATCCTCTGATCTCCAGGAAGGAGAGTGTGGCAGACCTGGCCCCTCCCTGGCAGGACCCTCTCCTCCCTGACTTGGGACCCCCCCCTGCTGGAGCAGATCAGGGCCCCCCCCAGGCACCCTCCCCTGCTGCAGCCCTGGGACCCCCCACCGACTCCCCACTGCACCTTCTGGGGGGAGAGAGGGGAGACTCACCAGATCCCAGGAGAGACACCAAAGCAGGAAAGGACTGGGGAGGGAGGGGCTCTGGCTCTGGAGGAGCGGCCCCCCTTGCTTCCTGCCTCTCTAGGAAGGCAGCTCACTTCCCTTTAACCCTTGCAATGCCGAGTCTCTCCAGCTCAGCCCTCTCTCCCTTGGCAGAACCTCAGATTCTTATTATTTCTTATGGATTTTGGGGGCCAGCTGCCCCCCCGGCTATGCCAATGCCCAGATATCCCTTTGTGGGGTGAGGCTCTTGGCTGGACTCTGAGCATCTCCCTCCCTTGGCCTGAAAGTGGAGGAGCAGCTTGCAGGGAAAAGGACCAATTCTGCAGCTCCGGCTCCAGAGGCATAGCAAGGTCAGGTGGTACCCGGTGTCACACACACATACACCCCACACACACATACAGAATTTTTTTCATCAGTAAAAGAAGTTACACACAACTATTTAAAATATTTAGAAATAATTACAAATGAACCGTTTGCTGAGAATGAGATTAAAATGCATGTCCACATTTTAAATATCTGGATGGGCTTGCCTAAACAAACATTTATTTATTTTTGCAGGCACCCAAAGAAAAAAAAAAGGAATAAAAAAAGAAGTGCAGGCAGGGAGTTCCAAAGTCTACCTGTGTCGCCACACTAAAATTTTGCTTTCTCATAAGTACAGGTGTTCTATGTGGAACCGGTAACTGTGCCAGTTTTCTCAAAGCAGTTGAGTTGGGAATACATGGGGGAAGGCAATCTGATCAGAAGCTGTTAAGAGCTTTGTAGTTGATACGGAAGGAGGAAGGGGGGGCAACCATCCTCCCCTCCATTGCTTTCTGAAAGGGCCCGAGGCGATGACCTCGACAGTGCCCAGCTCTGCCTAGAACCCTCAGCCCCCACACCGTTACACAAGCACCACACTATACCCCTGCCTCGTTAATAAAAGGCTCTCTTTCCTATCTCTATACGGGCGAAATAAGCCCCAATCTTTCTTATGCCTTCCTCTCGCCCTATTCCTAATGTGAGTAGACCGTATCATACTGTATCCCCATTCACTATACTGAGCCACGCTTTAGCCAATCACAGCCATGCATTCGCCCTGCAGAAGCTAGCTCAGGGAGCTACTGCACGCCTCATTTCACTCCTGACAAGCTGCTGACGGCCCCCCACTGCGAGAACAATGGATCCGAAACCAGGGACCTTGTAAAACTGTCAAAATCCTGTTACAATGTATCCATTCTTGCTACAATGTATCCGTTCTGTTTCCGCTCTTGATCAACTATACGGAATGGGTCGGAAAGCATAGAAACCTTTGGAAATTGATATAAAATCAACCATAACTCCGATTTCTTCGCTCTTGGTGTCATTCAACTCAGCTCCCTTTGGACTCCATGATGTAACCCCTACCTCCATAATCCCCGAAGCGACAGGTCATGTACACAGGAACTTCTTAATCCTGTCAGATCGCTTCGCCTCACCCTTCCTCCGGGCAATATTAGGTGGCAGATGATGCATATCTCTGGCCCATTGTCTTGCCACCACCGGTACTCAATAAATGCTTACCTATGTATATCTCTCACTCTGCATATTCCCCCTCCCTTATCTCAAATGTTAATTAATGCAGTGTTTCCCAACCTTTTTTGGGCAAAGGCACACTTGTTTGATGAAAAAAATATCGAGGCACACCACCATTACAGCCCCGTGACGTCAGCGCGCAGCGTCACGCCGGGAGGGACGCACGAAAGTGTAACTTTCAATTTTTTTCCCTCCCCCTTGCCGGGGAACCTCCAAGCTTTGGGGGTGGGGGGGGAGGAGGCAGCAAAGCGAGGGACTGAGGGACCCTAACCCTAACCCTAACCCTCACCGATCACCCGGGAAAGCATGCGAACGAGGAGCCCCCGTGTCCTGCTCCCGGCAGCGGATGGCACAAAGCGAGGAGGCCTGGACAAGGCAGCACGCTCCCCGCTCTCGCTGCATCGGGGCTTTTCTCCTCCAGGCCGCTTTCGAAGTCCCCTTCTCCGCTCCCAAGAGCCGGAGCCGCTGCTTCCAGGCCCTGTCCGAGCCCCGACTTGTGGCCTCACTTCGAGGAGCGCCTGTTGCTGGGGACGGGGCTGCATCCCCCTCAGCCGCCGCCTCGCTTCCTTCCAGGAGACCCGACGGCTCCCCCTCTCCCGCTCGCCCTCCTGCGCCCGCAGCAGACCAAGACCTCCCCGCCCCCGCCCGGCTCGGCCCTACCTGGGCGCCTCCAAGCCCGGCCGGCTCCGCGTCGCGCTCCACGCCAGGCAGCTGCAGCAGGGGCTGCGCGGGGGCGCGCGGGGGCCCGGCTGAGCGCGCCCCGGAGCCGCCGCGCCATCGCTCGCGAGTCCCTCCGAGAGCCCGCGGGACTGACTCCGGAGTCGTGAGCACGACGACCGAAAAGAGCCCAGCAGAGCGCGCGCCCCGGAGGACTTGGGGGGGTCTGTAGGGCATCAGTGGCCCCCAGAATTCTGCCCGCCCCTCGCCCCATTTGATCCAGATTTACCCTCTGGGGAGAGGAGCCCCGGCCCAGCAGGGGGCGCCCTCGCTCCGTCCTCCGGGAAGCAAACGCCCTCGCCCGCCTCCCTCCAGGCAACATCTCGCGGCACACCAGGCAACATCTCGTGGCACACTAGTGTGCCGCGGAACACCGGTTGGGAAACACTGAATTAATGTAACCTCACCTTTCCTTAATATATTCATGACGTGTGAAATATATTCATGATGTAACCCGTGAAACCCAACCTTCCCATAATGTATTCATGATGTTTCGTGCACTGTATTCTGGGACCCGGAGGGAACTTTTAAAAGTTCATGTCACCCCATTCTCGGGGTTCAATCTCATCTTGAACCTGTTGCGCAATAAACTCGGATCTCCGCATCTTGCTCCTGTTTCCGGCTGAGCTTATTTTCTCCGCTAGGACCCGCGGACTCTGTCCGACGAACCGGGTGTCAGGGCAACTCCGCACCCGGGATTTTTCCGTAACATAGTCCACCATAAGATGAGTGGGACCAGGACAATGGCTCGCCTAGCCCTAGAAACGTGGCTTTAGGGAATTTTTTGTAAACCAAGCTTTTTTCGTTAAGTACCTTTCATCATCCTCAAGCACCAGCACCAGCCAATAGTCATTTTAACCACCAATCAGAAAGAAGCCGTTCCAAAGCAGTGTTGTGGTGCAGAGACAGACAGACAAGTCTTTGGGAGCAGCCAGATTTTTATGTGTCAAACAAAAGCACCATGCATTGCCCTAAAAGTGATCCATGCGACGGTCACCTCCAGGCTTGACTACTGTAATTCGCTCTACGCGGGGCTGCCCTTGAAGCTGTCCCAGAAACTCCAGCGGGTGCAGAATGCTGCAGCGAGACTCCTCACAGGGTCCCTGCCATGGGAGCATATTCACCCAGTGCTTTTCCAGCTGCACTGGCTCCCGGTAGAGTACAGGGTCAGATTTAAGGTGCTGCTTTTGAACTTTAAAGCCCTTCACGGCTATATTTTAATTTTGTTCTTAAGTTGCAATCATTCATCTTGTTTTTATTATTGCTTGTAAGCCGCTCTGAGCCTGGCCTTGGCTGGGGAGGGCGGGATATAAATAATAAAATTATTATTATTTATTATTAAAAGTCCAGGGAACATTAGATGCTTCTAATTTTTCCGATGAAGTGTTTTACTCAGTCTCACCAGCAATCATGTGTGCTGAACACACAGAAACACATACAGATAATGAAATTACTGGGAGTTACAGTCTCCAAATAAAACTCAACACATGCAAGCAGATTGATGGAACAGTACACATGATTTCCCCATCTCCTTTTTAAAAAACATTATTTTTCTTTATCTTCATGGTACAGAAGATAAATATTCAGAAAGCAATAGTTACAACAGTAAACAAAAAGTAACTTGTCCTGATGGAATTTCAGACTTTCAGCATGTCATTTGTTAAAGTTTCATTTCATTATTCTAAAACAGGCATCCCCAAACTCGGCCCTCCAGATGTTTTGGGACTACAATTCCCAGCATCCCAGACCACTGGTCCTGTTAGCTAGGGATGATGGGAGCTATAGTCCCAAAACATCTGGAGCGCTGAGTTTGGGGATGCCTGTTCTAAAAGACCACGATACATTTTCCCGTGAGTGCTGGGTGGATTCCTGCAACAGTCTTAACAATTTATATATTCAATAAACATTTGCCACGTGTTATAAAAGGAATATGGATTGTGTTCCCTCACCTTCTTGATTTCCCCAGGCAAAAAATTTTTTTAAGATACTGAAACTGTGATTCCCAGAATTGAACACAGTATTCTAGGTGGGGTCTGACCAAGGCAGAAGAAAGTGGTGCTATTCCTGCCCTTGATCTGATTCTGCCTTCTGCCACATTGGCCTCCGCTCCCCTTTTGGTGTCCTCCGCAAATGTGATGAGCATCCCCTCAGTTTCTTCATCCAAGTCATTTATAAAGACGTTGAACAACAACAGGCCCAGGACAGAACCCTGCAGCACCCTTCTTGTCACTTTTCTCCAGGATGATGAGGAACCATGAAGGAGTCCTCTTTGGGTTCGGTCAGTCAAATCAGCCTAACAGTTACCAAGTTCAGCCTCATTTTACCAGCTTCCTCACATAAATATCACGGGGGACTTTGTCAAAAACCTTACTGAAATTAAGATGCACTATTACCACAGCAGTCCCCTGAGAAACAATCTGTAACTCCATCCAAAAAAAGAAAAAGAAAAAAGAGAGATTTCTCTAGCTTGACTTGTTTTTGAGAAAGCCATGAAGGGTACATAATTTTTTAAAAATGCTAATATTAAGAAGGATATTGACAAGCTGGAACAAGTGCAAAAGAAGGCGACCAAGATCGGTTTGTTTTATTTATGCATTTATTTGACTTCTATAGCGCCCTATAGCAGGGTGCCAACTTGAATAAAATATAGGAGGGGTTTAGCAAGCCCCACCTCAGTTAAACAGTCACAGGATGGGGTGCAAGCATGCCATTTGAATGGCTGTTCCTATGAACTGGGGGGTGGCCCCCTCAAATATCTTGTTAGGGGGCAAAGAGCTCTCAGACTCTAAGAGTTGGCTCCCATTCCCTACAATCACAGGTCACAGGACAGTTACAACATAAAATCACAGAATGAAAACACAAAACACCGCCCCCAAAACCAGTAACCCCCACCTCCCCACCACATTGTAAAAGGGCATTAGATGTCAATCAGCCAAAGGACTGGTTAAAGAGATGAGTTTTTCCCTGGCACTGAAAGCTGTATAATAACGGGTTTTGGGAACTTTGTATGAATTCTTTGATGGGAACTGAAAGAGGAGCTCCTCCGGAAGCTCTTTCCACATTCCACGCACTGATAGGGTTTCTCCCCTGTATGAATTCTGTGATGGGAAGTGAGAGTGGAGCTATCAGTGAAGCTCTTTCCACATTCCACACACTGATAGGGTTTCTCCCCTGTATGAATTCTGTGATGGGAAGTGAGTTTTGAGCTATTCCTGAAGCTCTTTCCACATTCCACACACTGATAGGGTTTCTCCCCTGTATGAATTCTTTGATGGGAACTCAGAGAGGAGCTTATACTGAAGCTCTTTCCACATTCCACACACTGATAGGGTTTCTCCCCTGTATGAATTCTTTGATGGGAAGTGAGATTGACCTTTTGAGTGAATCTCTTTCCACATTCCACACACTGATAGGGTTTCTCCCCTGTATGAATTCTTTGATGGGAAGTGAGAGAGGACCTTTCAGTGAAGCTCTTTCCACATTCCACACACTGATAGGGTTTCTCCCCTGTATGAATTCTATGATGGGAAGTGAGATTGTGGCTGTGAGTGAAGCTCTTTCCACATTCCCCACACTGATAGGGCTTCTCCCCTGTATGTATTCTTTGATGGGAAGTGAGTTTTGAGCTATTCCTGAAGCTCTTTCCACATTCCACGCACTGATAGGGTTTCTCCCCTGTATGAATTCTTTGATGGGACGTGAGATTGACCTTTTGAGTGAAGCTCTTTCCACATTCCATGCACTGATAGGGTTTCTTCCCAATGGGATTTCTTTGATGGGAAGTGGAAAAGGAACTTTTCCCACATTCAAGATATTTATTCAGCTTCTCCATTGTGGGGATTTTGTCATGGTCACCCATGTTGTTAATTTCCAGTCCATCTCTATCTACAATGAAGAGAAATGGATTAGCACCTTAGGGAGAAATTAAGGAAGAATACTTGTTAAATCTGGTAATAGAGGCATAACACAAGTGGGTTAGATGGATGGTTTTCTGAAGGGTTGGGTGCATTAATTAACGGGGATCAACCGACATCCTTTGGGGAACCTGTGATTCGATAAGCCTGGCTCTTCTCTTGAATCAATTTTGTTTGGCTCCATCATGGCATCCCTCCGTTTCCAATGTCAGTCTTCTCTTTGGACAACCAAAGACTGACGGGAGGAAAAACAAAAACAGAAAACCTGACAGAGGCTACTTCAACTTCCCTAACAACTCTGAAGTTTACAGTCAAAAGGGCCTGGGGAGTTCAGACCAGGCTGCTGCTTGTTTAATAAGCTGCAACGGGAGGAAGAACATTCACAGAAAAAACAGTAATTTACTATTCAAGGGTTTTTTTTGGGGGGGGGGGATACTGTAATATCCAGTGTTGTAGGGGGCGCTGTTGAGGTCTGTGAAAATATATGAGGTTCGTGACATATGGAGTTTTGAATTTAAAAACTGATATTATGATTCCACTAGGAGCCTTACCAAGAGAGGCCATGATCCCAGAATTCTCCTCCATGACGTCCTTATGCAGAGCTCTCTGGTCAGGATCCAGCAACGCCCACTCCTCATCCGTGAAACAAACAGCAACATCTTCAAAGCACACTGGACCCTAAAAAAAGAAGGGAAATGTCCTACTCTGAGACAACACTGTTGTTCACCACCACCCCTTGAGCTAGGACATTGTTCCACCCCTTGGCATCGGTCCCCACAAGGCTGCTTCCCCTGACCTGATCTGGTTCCACAGCCGCTGCTTCCATTCTGTCCCCATTCAGAGATGGATGAAGAGGTCTAGCCAGTATCACTGTGTCACCTGCAAGAGAAAAAAGGTAAGGGGGAGGCCCAGAGTGCCTTCTTGTCTCACAGGTGAATCAGTGCATCTCAAACTACACAGGGGCCTTTGAGAAAGTCTCGCCTGCTGAGTGCATTTGGATATTTGGATGCATTAGAGATGTTATGTGTGAAAAAATATATCTTCCCTCCTCTGATGAGTTGGAAAACCAACAGAATGAGACCAAACAGAGAAACATCACCTTCCTCCTTACCCAGTGGCCTCTCTCTGGTGCTCAGCGGAGGCCTCTCTGCCTCAGAAGAAATCTGGTCCATTTCTGCAAAGAGATCCTTTCTCTGAAAAAGAAACAAGGATTCAAAAGAGAGAATGGGGAGAAGGAATTAAAAATGAATGTCAGAGAGAATTCTGGCTGATCGCGGGAGCGAAGATGGCGGCATTTCTCTCTGGAGAGGGAATCCAGCTCTTGGGAGGAAAAAGGGGGTGCTGCAAGGGCGCCGCTGCCCCCTAAAACACCCCTGGAAGGAGATCCAGGGGGCAGGATCCCGGCACAGCCGTTTTGCGATTCCCCCGACCGCCAGGTAACCTCCTTTGGAGGCAACGAAAACATTAATGAAATGTTTAAAAAAGATGTATTAGAAAGAGGTTTTACCGACAAGGAATCAAAATATCAATTGGAAGTATTGAATAATGACGCAAAAAAATTGTCTAAAATGTATAAATTATTATTGGAATGGTATACAAAGGACGAGGAGGTTAAATCGGTTATGATCCACTGGGCCAAAGATTTTGTTTTTTTTTTAAATTAAATTTTTATTAGAATTTTAACAAACATCATAACAAAAAAACAGAAAAAAGAAAAACAAAAACAAGAAAAAAGAACATAACATAGAAATACAAAAAATAAAACACATATAAGCTCAATTGTAACTTTCTTTAAGCTTACTTTCGCGACTTCCTCATACCTTCCCTTTCTGTATTCTAATTTCATACTCAATTTTCAGCAAATCTTTTCCCTATTCTTAAAGTAATTTCAATATCAGTTGTTTTCTTCCAATTATCCCTTGCTGCTTTTAACCCCTTAATATCCAATCCAACATTTTTCTAAACTTCAATTATCTTACAATATTTTTTAAGATACTCTTTAAACTTTTTCCAATCTTCCTGCGCCGTATCTTTTCCCTGGTCACGGATTCTGCTCGTCATTTCCGCCAGTCCCATATAATCAATCACCTTCAGTTGCCATTCTTCCACGGTGGGTAGTTCTTGCGTCTTCCAGTGCTTTGCGATGAGTATTCTTGCTGCTGTTGTAGCGTACATAAAAAATGTTCTATCTTTCTTTAACACCAATTGGCCGACAATGCCCAGGAGGAAGGCCTCTGGTTTCTTAGAGAAGGTGTACCTAAGTACTTTCTTCATTTCATTATAGATCATTTCCCAGAAGGCCTTGATCTTTGGGCACGTCCACCAAAGGTGAAAGAATGTTCCTTCAATTTCTTTACATTTCCAGCATTTGTTGTCAGGCAAATGGTAAATTTTTGCAAGCTTGACTGGGGTCATGTACCATCTATATATCATTTTCATAATATTCTCTCTTAAGGCATTACACGCCGTAAATTTCATACCTGTGGTCCACAACCTTTCCCAGTCAGCAAACAAAATATTATGACCAATGTCCTGTGCCCACTTAATCATTGCAGACTTAACCATTTCATCTTGTGTGTTCCATTCCAACAGCAAACTATACATTCTTGACAAATTCTTAGTACTGGGTTCTAACAATTCAGTTTCTAGCTTTGATTTCCCCACCTGGAAGCCAATTTTTCTATCTGTTTTAAACACTTCCATTATTTGATGATAATGAAGCCAATCTCTCACTTTCCCTTCTAATTTTTCAAAACTTTGCAGTTTCCATCTGTCCCCTTCTTGTTCCAAAATTTCTCCATATCTTGGCCATTTAGCCTCCATATTAGATTTTTTAATGGCCTTGGCCTCCATTGGTGACAGCCACCTTGGAGTTTTACTTTCCAACAGATCTTTATATCTAATCCAGACATTATATAATGCTTTCCTGACAATATGGTTTTTAAACCCTTTATGCGCTTTAACCTTGTCGTACCAAAGATATGCATGCCACCCAAACATATTGTTATACCCTTCCAAATCCAAAATGTCAGTGTTCTCAAGAAGCAGCCATTCTTTCAACCAGCAGAAAGCTGCTGATTCATAGTAAAGTTTTAAATCCGGCAGGGCAAACCCCCCTCTATCTTTTGCATCAGTTAAAATCTTAAATTTTATTCTGGGCTTTTTGCCCTGCCAGATAAATTTAGATATGTCTTTCTGCCACTTCTTGAAACAGTCCATCTTGTCCAATATTTGCAAAGTTTGAAACAAAAACAACATTCTAGGCAACACATTCATCTTAATAACTGCTATTCGGCCCAACAAGGAAAGCTTCATGTTTGACCAAATTTCTAGATCTCTTTTGACTTCACTCCAACATTTCTCATAATTATCTTTAAATAAATTCAAATTTTTTGAAGTCATATTAACACCCAGGTATTTCACTTTCTTAACCACCGTTAACCCCGTCTCATTCTGAAACCTTTCTTTTTCCACTGATGTTAGGTTTTTCCCCAATACTTTCGTTTTTAATTTGTTCAGCTTAAATCCTGCAACCTGACCAAAATCTTGAATTAATTCTAAAACTTTCTTTGTACTAGATTCAGGCTCTTGCAAAGTAAGTACCAGGTCATCTGCAAATGCTTTCAGTTTATAATGTTTCGCTCCGACCTGTACACCTTTAACCAACTGGTCCTTCCTAATCATATTTAACAGCACCTCCAGGACCGATATAAAAAGCAATGGAGAGATTGGGCACCCCTGACGTGTCCCTCACTGGGCCAAAGATTTTGGATATAATATACAATTTAAAGACTGGGTTAAATTGTGGAATGAAGGACTGAAATTTACTGTGTGTACTATAATAAAGGAAAATGTGATGAAAATGATATATAGATGGTATGTAACACCAGTAAAATCAGCAAAAATTTATAAAGTAAGTAATAAATGTTGGAAGTGTAAAGAAAAAGAAGGAACATTTTACCATATGTGGTGGGAGTGTAAAAAAGTGAAATGCTTTTGGGAAAGGATATATAATGAGTTACAAAAGATGTTGAAATATACATTTGTTAAGAAACCAAAAGCATTTATATTAGGAATAATAGGAAATGAAATTAATAAGACAGAATGGAAGTTATTTTTATACGCAGTAACGGCAGCAAGAATACTAATGGCCCAAAAATGGAAACAAGAAGAATTACCTATGATTGAAAAATGGAGAATGAAATTAATGGAATACGCAGAACTTGATAAATTAACAGGAAGGATCCGGAACCGACGAGACCAGAGATTCACTGAAGACTGGATTAAATTTACAGATTATATGAAAACTATATGTGATGACCAGATAACATTTGTAAGCTTTCAGGAAGCTCTGTGAGAATGTATGGTAGAAATATTGTTTAAAAAATAAGGTAAATTAAGATATTACTGTAGTGCAATATTAAATTAAGAAATGTGCAAGTAGTGATCAAGACGGAGAATTCTCAAACATGTTGATGGAAGTAAAAAAAAAGATGTTGGTGATAAATTGGATGTTTTGTTTTGTATAGTTTTATATTGGAAAACTAATAAAAATATATATTAAAAAAATAAAAAATAAAAAATGAATGTCAGGGCCAACAGCTTTAAGGATGTCAGAACTCATTCCATGGACGCCTTCTCAGAAAAAGGATGGGCCATCAGCAGACCATTATGGGATGTTCTCTGTCCTGTTTGGAGCCCCTTGGGAGTATCCAGAGGAAAGTCTCTCTCACCTGCTTTCTCTCCTCTGCCTGACTCAGGAGGAAACCTTCGGCCAGGGCCACCGCCTGGGAACTGGTCTCTGCTCCACATTCCCTCACCCAGCTCTCCATCTCCAGGGGAAGGACAGCCAGGAACTGCTCCAAGATCACCAGGTCCAGCATCTCAGCTTTTGTGTGCCTTTCTGGCTTCAGCCACTGATGGCAAAGATGGTAGAGTCGGCTGCAAACCTCTCGGGGTCCTTTGGCCTCCTGGCAGCAGAACTGCCTCAACTGCTGGCTCTGCACCTCTGAGCGGAGGGTGTCCTCCTCACCCAGGATCTTCTGCACAGAGTTTTCCCAGAACCCCCCACTGCTCCCAGTTTGGATGGCATGGCCTCTTCCTGCTTCAGGGCCAGCTGTGTCTCGCTCACCCATCTGTGCTCTCAGGAAGCCTCTGAGAGATCGGAAGGAACCCTTTGGTCTTCTGCCAAGTTCTGTCTGTCATAAGGAGAGGCGCTAGAAATCCTACAAAGCAAATACATTGTTCAGTTACAAAAGTTGTCTAATATCAGGAGAAGAAAAAGGTTCCCTGAGCAAGCATGGATGAGTCTTGGAGGGAACCAGGGCTGGACTGCACCACAGCCCAAACCATGAGCTATTTTATTTATTTAAATTTATATAACACTTTATATTTTAAAGAGAAATCTCAAAGTGGTTTACAGCATATTAAATCTGTGGGGATAATTGGGGAGTTAGAAGAGGATATATTATTGAATGACATGCTTCCTAACATGCACTAGCAAGTTCCATATTCTAGTTCCATACATCCCCCTTTTTTAAATTACGCAGCGATCAGCTTGTTGCTGACTCATCTGAGTCTTACTATTAAAGATTCCTTCCTGGTAAAATCCCTTCCAATCCCTTTTAAATGAATAAGCACAATAATCTGATTCACGTTAATATAAAAGTAGTTTACTCACACATTCGTACACGTTCACAGACAGTTTGTTATATAACAACTAGAACTATTCCATAAAGAACTTAGTCCCAAATGACTGCCACTAAAGAGTCACTTCTCCAAACACACAGCCACATAGAAAATGGAGAAGACACACTGATCAGAAGATGGAGGCCGTGTGCTCCTCCATGCTAGTACAACAGACTGCCCCCTCTTCAAGTCACATGGAGTGGAAGTCTGTCCCAGCTCAGGAGGAAACAGGAAGTCTTCTCCTGAGTGGGAGAAAACATCCCCTAATGTGTCGTCCACTGTAGGAATGTTGTACTTGACTACAGTTTCACATCACACAAAATCAATAAAAGAGAAATAAAACCATTGGAAGAATGTGAAATATATAGTCTATGGTCAAAGCAACATAGCAGAAAACAAATATTCTTATAAAGATGTCAAAATAAAACCTTACAAAGGAGTTCAACTACAGAATACATATTTAACACAGTAGGGCAGGGTGAGTCTGGGCTTCACCCCCTAGGCCAGGTGGAAAGAGCCTTTTTAAAAAGGAGATGAAAGAGGAGGAAGAGGAGGAGGAATAGGAGGAAGCAGGCTCTAGCCCTCCTAGAAGGAAGATTACAAAATGTGGAGGCAGCGGAAGGGATTTCTGGGAGATGAATCAGCTTGGTTGCTCCTGCCTTCCAGTCACTGCATGAAGTCAGAACTGACTGACAAGGAAGTCATTTGTATCTTGTGAAAAATGGATGCTTGGCTCTAGTGGGGGTCCTCACCTGGGGGTCCTCAGGAGTTGTTCTCCCCCCACCCCCACTCGCCTGCTTCTGGCTCCTTTTCTTGCACTTGGACTCTCTGCTGCTCCCCAGGCAGACTCCTGGGGTGGGGTCCCTTTTTCTTTGCTCTGAGGGCCAGGTATGTATCTAGTCAACCCCCTGAGGGCCAAGTGTGCGGGGCCAAATACATCTCCCTTGAAATTTAGGCAGGAAATTAATAATAATAATAATAATAATAATAATAATAATAATAATAATAATTCTCTTAGATAGCTTAACACACAGAGAGACATTGATGCCCAGGTCCCTGGAGGCTCAGTGAGTAGCAGCGCCCATTTCCGGCTGCTTTGCCAGCAACAATCCCTTTGGGGCAGAGAGGATGTGGTCCTGGGATGCCCTGCTCTGGGTGCGAGGGGATTGCTGCAGTGGCCTCCGTGGGGAGCTGCCCTGGGAGACACTGGGAAACTGGTCCCCAATGCAGCAGCCAGACTCTGGGCTGGGATCCCTCTCTTTATCTCTCGCCTTTCTCTCCCACCTTTTTTTTTGGGGGGGGGGTAGTCCACCTCCTCGTCTGGTCTTGGAAAACCATTTGCAGATGTTTCCTCTGTTGTGCAATGAGGCTGAGCGACGTCACACAGAGTTAAAGTCCCAGGGACTCCTTTGTTTAAAGAAGGGAGATCATTTCTGAAAGGGGGGGCGGAGGGTCAAATGAGTTTGGGATCCTCTGATCTGCAGGAAGGAGAGCGTGGCAGACCTGGCCCCTCCCTGGCAGGACCCTCTCCTCCTCCCTGACTCGGGGTCCCCCCCCCCCTGCATGAGCAGATCTGGCCCCCCAGGCATCCTCCCCTGCCCCAGCCCTGGGACCCCCACCAGATCCCAGAGAGAGAGGAGACTCACCAGATCCCAGGAGGGGAGAGCGAAGCAGCCCTTGCAGGAGAGACCCCAAAGCAACACCCCCCTTCCTTGCAGGAAAGGACTGGGGAGGGAGGGGCCTTGGCTCTGGAGGACCTGACCCCCCTTGCTTCCTGTCCTCTCTAGGAAGGCAGCTCAGTTCCCTTTAACCCTTGCAAAGCCGAGTCCCCCCCCCCCCCCAGCTCCGCCCTCTCTCGCTTGGCAGAACCTCAGATTCTTATTTTTTTATGCACATAGAGGGAAGCTGCTCCCCTGGTAATGCCGAGGTACCAAGCGAAGTTCAAAATAAATAAATCCTATCCTCATCATAAATGAGTAATACTTTCTTATGCCCGCTTTTAATGCTAATATACAAGAGTATGCCATTTCCTCTTCCAGAAATACTTAATTGCTGATTCAGGGGACACTGAATTCCTTGCAGAGATGACAGGACAGCTTTCCAGATTGGTTACCTGGGAGTGAGACAGTTGGCAGAGTGGCACTGGGCTCTCTAAGATGCCAGCTACTACAGGAATTGCTTTCCTGAGACTTTTTAGGACTGCAATACCATTTTCAATTTTTTTTTGGAAGATTCATTTTTAAGTCATGGAAGTGTGTGAGCAAATACTCCATATCTGCCAAGCTTGCAGGAGCAGGACTAAGGGGTGAAATGAAGCCCCCAAGATCCCCAAAGGTTGAGGGAAAGGGTCTATCTCCCTTCTTCCTTTCCATTAACAGTTATTTCCACCTAAGAAATGGGAAGAAAGCAGCTGCTCACGTTCAGCACAGGGTTTGTTGGGTTGGAGATTATTGAGCTGACGGTGGTATGATTTGTCAGGAATACATATTGTTTGTTCTTATGTGTAAATGAAGTCACATTTGAAACAATACAGAAGCAGTCAAAGGGAATTTCCTAGGAAGTCTTTTTTCAGTCTCACCTGCAATCATGTGTGCTGAACACACAGAAACAAATACAGTGGTACCTCTGGTTACAAACTTAATTCATTCCGGAGGTCTGTTCTTAACCTGAGACTGTTCTTAACCAGAGACGTGCTTTCGCTAATCGGGCCTCTTGCTGCCGCTGCACTGCCAGCACACGATTTCCATTCTCGTCCTGGGACAAAGTGCTCAACTCAAAGTAACTCTTCCAGGTTAGCAGAGTTTGTAACCTGAGGCATTTGTAACTTAGGGTACCACTGTAATGGTAAATTACTGGGAGTTACAGTCGCCAAATAACACTCAGCACATGCAAGCAGATTAATGGAAGAGTGCAAATGATTCCCCACCTTTCTTATAAAAAAATAATAATACAGTGGTACCTCTACTTATGTTCCCCTCGTTACCTATCCTTTGGGATACCCACGCGGCAAACCCGGGAGTGTTTTTCTGGGTTTCGTCCCGCGCGTATGCGCGTAAGTACTCTACCGTGCAGTGCGCATGTGCAGAACAGGCACCTCCGGTTGAGGAGATCTCGGGATCCGACCAGAGCTCCGGAACAGATCCCGTGCGCAATCAGAGGTACCACTGTATTGCTTTTGTTTTCACAGTACAAAAGATAATTTTAAAGAAAGCAATGACTATAACAGTAAACAACAAATAACTTGTCCTGGTGAAATTGAAGGCTTTCATCCTGCCATGTGTTAAAGTTTCATTTGATTACTCTAAAAGATCATGATTCATTTTCTCACGAGTGCTGGGTGGATTCTTGCAACAGTCTTAACAATTCATGTATTTAATAAACATTGGCCAAGTGTTATAAAAGGAATATGGATTATGTTCCCCCACCTTCTTGATTTCCCCCAGCAAACAAAATTTAAAATACTTAAATTGTGGAGCCCAGAACTGAACACAGTATTCTAGCTGGGGCCTGACCAAGGCAGAAGAAATTGGTACTATTCCTGCCCTTGATCGGATTCTGCCTTCTGTGACATTGGCGTCCGCTCCCCGTTTGGTGTCGTCTGCAAATGTGATGAGCATCCCATCAGTTCCTTCATCCAAGACATTTATAAAGACGTTGAACAACAACAGGCCCAGGACAGAACCCTGCAGCACCCCTCTTGTCACTTTTCCCCAGGATGATGAGGAACCATGAAGGAGTCCTCTTTGGGTTCCGTCAGTCAAATCCACCAGTTACCTCGTTCAGCCCACATTTTACCAGCTTCCTCACATAAATGTCGCAGGGGACTTTGTCAAAAGCCTTACTGAAATCGAGATGCAGCATTTTCACAGCAGTCCCCTGATCAACAAAGTTTGTAACTCCATCCAAAAAAAGGGGGAGCGAGATTTCCCTGGCTTTCCTTGTTTTTGAGAAAGCCATGCTTTCATCCTGTATACTTTCAGCATGGGGGAAGCTGTGGAAGGAAGATCTCAAATTCACAGCATGCTATACCCTCAAAGAAAATTATATGAAAATCTTTAATGCTGGTATGTAACACCTAATAAAATGGCAATGATGTATAAAAATAATTCATATTTGTGTTGGAAATGTAACATAGCAGTCGGGACAATGTATCGTGCATGGAGTGTAAAAAAAAAGAGAGAATTCTGGGATACAATTTACAATGAGTTAAAAATATGTTTAAATTAACATTTCCTAAAAAGCCATAAGCTTTTCTCTTAGGAATCCTTGAGGATGAGATCCCCAAGTTCTGAAGAAGTTACTTTATGTGCGCCACCACAGCAGCGAGAATATTGTTAGCACAAAACTGGAAAGGAAACCAAATTCCAATGAAGAGGGAGTGGCAAATTAAGTTGAAAGTTGATGGAATAGGAAGAGATGGATAAGCGGACAGGGCAGTTTTGAGGACTTTTAACCTTTTCCCAAAAGGAGAGGTTTAGAGGTCCCCACCTTTCAATATCAAAAGAAATTTCATTTATAATTTTATTCAAATTTAATTTTACAATTTGATCTATATCTAATGAAATCATTATACCCAAGTATTTAATAAAGTCTTTGCACATCCGAAACTGATGGTTTCTATACAATGTAGCCCTTGGCCCTATCAGTAAAATCTCTGATTTTGTCCAATTTATGGAATATCCCGATATTCTGCCAAAGGTTTTTATTTTCTCCATAATTTTCGGAATTCTATCTTCTGGTTTTGTAATAAATAAAAGGATATCGTCCGCAAATAATACAATTTTGTAATTATCTTTGTTGTGCTTTACACCCTTGATATGCTCATCCTGAATTATTGCTCTTGTTAATGGTTCCAGGCAGAGATTAAATAATAACGGAGAAAGAGGACATCCTTGTCTCGTTCCTCGATTTAAACTAATCAAATTCAAAATTCTTCCATTTGTAACAATCCGGGACGGGCTTTTATAAATCATTTTAATCCAATTACAGTATTCTATAGGGAAGCAAAATATACGTAACACAAACCCTATGAATTCTTTAAATATTCTGTCAAAAGCCTTTTCTGCATTTAATGACAATATCATAAACTCCTCTTAATCTTTGTTTAAATTTATCAAATCTATTGTTAATCTGATATTATCTGTAGTTTGTCTTGTTTTTATAAAACCTGTTTTATTATTAGGAATCAAGTTTTGAATAACTTCTTGTAATTTTGCAGCCAATATTGCATTCAAAATCTTTGCATCAACATTCATTAATGATATTGGTCTATAATTTGCACATTTAGTAGGGTCTTTGTTAAGTTTTGGTATAATTATTATTAAAGCTTCATTGAATGTTGCAGCAGATATACCTTTCTGAGCTATTTCCTCATAGACTTCTAGAAGTCTGGGGACTAGTAGATTTTGAATATTTTATACCATTCTGTAGGAAAACTGTCTGGTCCAGGTGATTTCCCATTCCCCATTGTTTCTATTACATTCTCAATATCTGATATATTTATGGGTGCTGTCAGGGAACTGACATCAGAGCGAGAGGCGGCGGCAGAGCTCCCGAGCTCTGCCGGAGAGGGGACCAGCCAGGGGGGAAGGAATTCCGCGTAACACCAATAGAGAAGAGAGGGAGATAGGGGAATTGGAGACAGGGCTCCCAGACCCTTCACCTGAATCCAGTGGAGAGAGCGCTGGCACGCCCCTGCCTTCCCCTTACTTGCGCAGACGCGTTCCGCGCAGGGAACATAGGAGGAGACTGGGAGTCAAACAGCTCTTATGCTGGAAGAGGTTCAGGAAACGCCCACTGACGGATTCTGCAAGTGACTAACAGGTCCCGGAGCGCGAGCTCTAACCCTAAGCATGGTGGAGCAAGCGATCTAACCAAACCGAAGGCAATTTACGCGCAAGTAACCCCATACAACCATTACAGCAATCCGTCAGTCCCTGCTGCGGTTACTTGTGTGCTAGTAGGGGAAACATGAGCCAAACTGGAGGCACCGGGGCAGCGGAGGAACCTGCGGGGGTGCAGGACCTGGTGAAGAGGAACCAGGAGCTGGAACGGCATGTATCCCTGCTGATGGCGCGGCTGGATGAGAGGCACACCCAAGACGCGCAGGTGAGACCCACTCCAGTAGCAAGGAAGGTGCCAGGACTGATACACAAATTTGGAGGGAAGCCCCAGGAATATAATGGATTCAGAACAGAAATAGAGTACGCCTTGCAGCTGCAGCATGGTGACTTTGCTGACGAAGCAGCGCAGGTGGCGTATATCGTGGGGCACCTTGAGGGGAGCGTGAGGGAATGGGTTAGACCCTTAATGGCTGCGCAGAACCCCGCCATGAAGGACGTCCGGAAGTTTTTTCAGGCGATGGACGCTATGTATTCAAGCCAATTGGGGGAGAGTCTGACCCAGCGGGAGCTGATGAGATGCAAGCAGGGGGATCTTTCCGTTAGAGACTACTGGTCCCGCTTTGCGATGTTAATACACAGGCTGGAATGGGATCTAAATAGCCCCTCCGTAAGGATGCTTTTTGAGGAGGGGCTTTCCCCAACCGTCCGGGATGAGCTCTCCCGCGCGGCCCGCCCGGAGACTATGGATCAGCTGACAAAAGCTGCGATGGCGATAGGCGCTCGCCAGGAAGCGCGCGCTTTGGAAAGGCGGGAAGGGAGAGGAGAGCGTTGACCTGACTACCGCATTTCTGAGATGCCAAGGCAGCCTTCCGATGACGTGGTTCCAATGGAAATTGATGGGGCGCGCGCACGCGAGGTTCCGAGCGCCCACCAAGGAGGCAAAAGGGAGGGAAAGGCTGGGAAAAGCACCAAGAAATGTTTCCTCTGCCAACGGCCAGGACACTTTGCCAGAGTCTGCCCACAAAGAAAGGCTTGGCAAGGGATGGTGGGAGCCGCTGGAAATGAGGAGGAGGGGGAAGAGGAAAAGGTGCAGGGAAACACCAGCGCTTGAGTGCCCACAGGCGGGCGCAGCAGCCAAGCGAACAACTAATAGAAGTGCCCCAACCGGACCCACCCAAGGTTTCTATAGCGGTAGAAGTAGTGCTAGAACTCCCAAATGGACACCCAGTCACGGTGAAGGCAATGCTGGACTCAGGCAGCTCCTGTAATTTTTTTAGTAGGGAGTTTGCACTGGAGCACCAGATCCACCTGCTGCCACTTGATTTCCCACTCCAAGTGACCACGATAGATGGCAGGGAGCTGCTGGGAGGGGAGGTAACACATCAAACCCCGCCAATGAGGATGAGTGTGTCCAGGCACACAGAAACCATTGCCTTTCACGTGGCCACACTGGCAGGACCCCCTATAATACTGGGGATGAGCTGGCTAGTGCTCCATGATCCAGTGGTGGCTTGGCATCAGCGGACAGTCACCTTCGGGTCAGCGCACTGTTTGGAACACTAGGGGGGAGTGAAGCCCAGGGTGAGGTTGGCCAGAGTGGCAGCAACCACACTGAAGCAGAGTGTGGAAGTGCCACCACAGTACGCGGACTTACAAGAGGTCTTCAGCGAGAAGGAAGCGGACAGGCTGCCGCCACATAGGCCCTTCGACTGCCAAATCAACCTACTCCCTGGGGCGCAGCTGCCGGTGGGTAAGCTGTATGCCATGTCGGACCGAGAGATGCAGGAGTTGCAAGACTTTATAGACAAAAACCTGAAAAGGGGGTTTATAAGGGTATCTAAGGCAGTGGGGGGCAGCCCTGTGTTCTTTGTGGACAAAAAAACACACGGATAAGCCCAGGCTTGTAGTGAACTTCAGAAAATTAAACCTGGTATCAGAACCCGTGACCTTCCCAATGCCCAGAATTGATGATATTCTGACTAGGGTAAGGAAGGGTAAGATTTTTACCAAGCTGGACCTTTGGGGAGCATACAACTTGATTAGAATGAGAGAGGGTGACGAATGGAAAACCACCATGTTCACCCCCCTAGGGGCCTTTGAGTACTTAGTCATGCCATTTGGATTACAGTCGGGCTCAGCCTGTTTTCAAAGCTTCATGCACCATGTGCTGGGTCCCCTGCTGTACAAGAACTGCGTAGCATTTCTGGACGACGTCCTGATCTATTCGGACAATGAAAAGCAGCATGTCCAGGACGTCAGGGAAGTTCTTAAAAGGCTACAAGAACACCAGCTGTGGGTCAAGCTGGAAAAGTGCCAGTTTCACGCCAAAGAAGTGGAATTCCTGGGATATAGGTTGTCAGACAGAGGCCTAGCCATGGACCCCAGCAAGGTGCAGGCGGTGCTGGACTGGAAGGCCCCCAAGACCCGGAAGGATGTACAGAGGTTCCTCGGGTTCAGCAACTTCTACCGGAAGTTCATCAAGAACTTCGCCCACTTGACCGCACCCATCACGGATTGCCTCAGTAGCAAAAAGAAGTTCGTCTGGACGGAAAGTGCCCAACGGTCCTTCGAAAGGCTAAAGAAGGCGTTCGCCTCGGAGGAACAGCTCCTGCACGTGGACCTGCAGAAGCCGATGAGGCTAGAGACCGACGCATCGGACAGAGCCATAGGGGCGGTGTTACTCCAGCCAGGACGGGGCCAACACACCTGGAGGCCGTGCGCCTTCTTCTCAAGGAAGCTGAATAAATCGGAACAGAACTACACGGTGTATGATCGCGAACTGTTAGCTATTTACGCAGCGTTCCGCCAGTGGAGACATATCCTAATAGGGGCTCAGCACAAGGTTCAGGTTTGCACTGATCACAAGAACTTGGAATACTGGAGAACAGCGCGAGTTCTCAATCAGAGACAGATTCGGTGGGCTCAGGAGTTCTCCAAGTTCTTCTTTGAGATCAAGTACGTGCCAGGAGAAGAGAACGTGAGAGCAGACACGCTTTCCCGGAAACCGGAGTACATGGAAGAAGGACCACCAGAAGCTCGACACGTGTTCCCTGAGGAACGATGGGTTTGTGGGGGATCGTTGGTTGGGAAACGGGAACTGGCTGAACTAATTCGCCAGGACGAATTCGCCCAAACCAGAATCAGGGAACTCAGGGGAACTGGGGGAGACCGGGGAGGTTTTGAGGAAAGGGAAGGACTGCTGTATTACAAGGGAGCAATGTATGTGCCCGGGGAGGCCTTGCGGGAAAGGGTGCTCAAACAGCTTCACGACAACCCAACAGCGGGGCACTTTGGACAACACAAAACCATGTGGCTGGTCACCAGGGAGTTTTGGTGGCCAAGGGTGAGGGAAGATGTACGAGAGTATGTACGGGGGTGTGACCTCTGCCAAAGGGCCAAGGGAGAGAGGGCCGCCCCAGCGGGACTATTGGAACCCTTACCCACACCGGGAAGACCCTGGGAGGTGGTGTCTATAGATTTCATGACAGATTTACCCAAATCTAGAGGGAAGACAGCAGTCATGGTAGTAGTAGATCTGCTAACCAAAATGTGCCATTTTATAGCGTGCTCTCATGCCGTGACAGCAGAGGAGACCGCCCAGTTGTTCGTGAACCACATCTTCAGGTTGCATGGGGCTCCTTCGAGGGTTATCTCTGACCGAGGGAAACAATTTACCTCGAGGTTTTGGAGGAGGCTTATGAACTTATTGCAGGTGGAGGTGGGATTCTCGACGGCGAGGCACCCGGAAACTAATGGGCAAGCAGAGAGGGCGAACAGCATTTTACAACAATATCTACGCTGCTACGTCAACGAGAGACAGAACGATTGGGTAGAAAAGCTAGCACTGGCAGAGTTTGCATATAACAATGCGGAGCATGTGTCCACGGGGATGAACCCGATCTTGGCAAATTATGGGTGTCACCCCAGGTCCTTTCCCAGGAGGGGGGAGGAAGGGTGGAGCGTGCCCACCGCAGAGCAGTTCATGGAAGAAATGGAAGCCCTGCACCAGCAGCTTAAGATGAATCTGGAAAGGGCCAAGGAGGCGTACAAAAGACAAGCAGACAAACACCGCCGTGAAGGGGAGACCATTAGGGTGGGGGACCGGGTGTGGTTATCCACAAAAGGCTTACCCTTCAAGGGCGGGTGTAAAAAACTGAGGCCAAAACGGCTGGGACCATTTGAGGTAACACACCAAGTGAACCCGGTGGCTTTCCGGCTCAAGTTGCCAGACAACATGAAAATCCACTCGGTGTTTCATAGGTCACTGCTCTCACCGTACAGGGAGGAGCGGAGAGTCCGGGGGTAGGAGGAGAAGGGCTCACACACCCACAACTGGAAGAGAGGGAACATCACCACCAAGTAATGGAGATCCTGGATTCGCGCTGGCGGGGGCGGCAGGTGGAGTACCTAGTAGCTTGGGAGGGGGAACCCGAGTCAGAGAACACGTGGGTTCCCGCAGGGGAGATAGAGGATAGATATCTGGTGGAAGAGTTCCACAACAGGTATCCGAGGAAGCCCAAACCCCTGGAGAGATTCTGGGAAGAGCAATTTGCCACCACCGATGACGAGGAGGAGGAGTTCGGGGGTTTTCCAGCTTCCCAAGAGGAAGGAGGAGAATCGTCCGGAGAGGAGGAATCAGATTGGGAAACCCCTCCCGTGAGAGATCGGAGTGGGTGGGAAGCGGGGTTTGAGTCCTCGGATGACGACGGCAGCTCCTTTCGGGGGTTCCCTGCATCGTCGGCTGAAGAAGGGGACAAAGTCACGTCACAGGGTCCGGCCGGGGGTGGAGGGGGTCCTGGGAGGGAGGTGGATGTCAGGGAACTGACATCAGAGCGAGAGGCGGAGGCAGAGCTCCCGAGCTCTGCCGGAGAGGGGGCCAGCAAGGGGGAAGGAATTCCGCGTAACACCAATAGAGAAGAGAGGGAGATAGGGGAATTGGAGACAGGGCTCCCAGACCCTTCACCTGAATCCAGTGGAGAGAGCGCTGGCACGCCCCTGCCTTCCCCTTGTACGATTTATTGGTTTGACGTGACCCGCTAATTGGATTTACGGTCCAACTTAGCTCTTTATGGCCGGTCCGGCACGCTTCCTCTGCGCGCCTCTACTCCGTCTCCAGTCACGCCTCAGCAGAGTTAACACAGCGTCAAAGCTGTCACTTAGCGTCCGACAAACACACAGAGTACCGGTTTGTCTATTTACAGTCCTTTATTCGACATTTCTCAGAAAAACTCCAGGACTTCTTGCAGCCATGACAAACTGCGTCCTTCTCCCTCAAAGACAGAGAGGAAGAGAGAGAACTCCTCCCAGCTTCGAAAGCTGACGTCAGAATGTTGAGGCATCATGGGAACAACTTAACCTATTAAGTTCCAAACCCCACACCCCCTCTTGCCGCACATTCTGACAAGACCTTTTTGAGTTCAACACCTTTCCCATTGCCTTTTGCCCCTTCCTGGCATCTTTCCCAGGCACCTGTTGAACCCCTTCAACACTCCCAGAATCACACTGTGCGAAACTGACCCATGCACCTGTGGCCTGAAACCCCTCTGACCCACTTGGGCCAGCAGTTGTGTCTTCTCCGTCAGACTCTTCCCCCTCTGACTTGACAACCCGTCTGTGAGCTTTCTCCATTACGCTAACAGGAGATGAAGACTCACACCTGGACACTCCTTTAACAACTCTTGGAGACGCCCAAACCTACCCTGAACCCTGATCCTGGACCTGGTCCCCATCACCGGGTTCAGCCTCTGACTCCCTTTCCTCCTCAGAATCAGACAGACATTCTGAGAGAAAACCAGGATCATCCCCAGGCCGTGACCAACCACCCTGCTCACAGAACTCAGCACGCTTGCTGACCAGCAGTTTGGTCTGATCGCCCTCTGGGTATGCAAACTTCCACCCATTGGTTGCAGGATCATACCCACAGAAGATCATTTCCTGAACCTTTGGACCACCTGCCTTCCGCTGAGCTGTTGGTACCGGCACAAAAGCCTTGGACCCGAACACGCGGAAGAAATGCACCTGTGGCATTTTCCGGTGCAACAGAAAAAACGGTGTGTCCCCTATAACGTGGTTATAGGACCTGTTAAAAACAAAGTTGGCAGCTTTCCAAGCTTCACTCCAAAAGCTCTGAGGCAGCCCAGAGTCACACAGCAAAACCCTGACAGCTTCAGCCAGTGTTTCACTCCTGTGCTCTGCCACGCCTCTCTCTTGAGGAGACTTTGCACCCGTCACTTGGTGACGTATTCCCTTTTCCTTGAAAAACTCCTTCAGAGCAGACCCAGTAAACTGTGACCCTCGGTCGCTCCTGAACCCTTGCACCCTGGTGGAGAACCTTAGTTCCACCTCCGCAACCCAATCCTGGATCAGTTGCGCCGCCTCCCCCTGTGATTTGAGAGAGAAACACCAGCCAACCTGGCTGTAGTCATCTGTCAGCGTCAGCAAAAACCTGGCCCCACCCAGACTCTCACACCTCATGGGTCCTGACAGATCTGTGTGAACAAGCTCAAAAGGCTCTTTGGCTATCCTCCCAAACCCGGGAAAACCATGTACCTTTGCACCTTTGCATGCCCTGCACCCTAGGGACCCCCCACCACATTGTGTGATTTTACAACCTTTGGTGCAGCGGGGCAACTTCTGCACATCTTCTAAACTGCTGTGCAACATTCTCCTGTGCCATAAATGAACACATGAATCATGACTGGGAACCTTAGCACACTGCGCCTGTGCTTTTCCGGCATTCCCACCACCCTCCAGAGGTGATTCCAGAACAAAGAGATTGTTCTTGCACTCCACGTTGATCAGTTGTCTCCCCCCTCTGAAAATGGAACAGGCATCATTTTCAAAGCAAATTTTGTACCCCTGCTTCACAAGAGCTGGTACAGATAACAGACAACAATTCAGTCCCGGCACAACGTAGACCTCTAGCTCCTCCTGTAAAGGGGGAAAAAACATGTTAGCCACAGCAGAAACTGATTTTCTCGTTCCGTCTGCTAACATTACAGTCATTCCAGTTGAAACAGCCCTGCAGTCCCGCATTCTGCCAGCAGGCTTGCTTATCAGGTGATGACCGACAGTAGTATTCAACACCCAGCGTGTCACCGTGTCCTGGCTGGAGTTGTTCTTCACAGTTGCCATAGAAGCAGTGATATGAAAACAACAACCCCCAGTGTCTGAGTCACGTCCTTCCCTTGCGTTCCCACGCTGGCCTCCTCTCCGAGACTGATTCCCATGAGAAACGACCTTGGAACTTTCCTGCCCAGCTGTCTCCGCTCTCTGTGGGCAGCAGCGATGCAAGTGCTCCGTCGAATTACACACGTAGCAACGGCGAACTTCCGTGGAAAAACACTGCCCGGGGCTCCTCCCAGCTGGCCTGGCCCTCCTTCTTCCGGAAAAGCACTCCTTGCCAGATCTGCCCCCTCTGAACCGGCACTCCACTCCAGCACGTTTTTTAAACTTGCCTTTGGAATTCTTCGCCCCCCGACTTGCTCAATAGCGCTCCTTGAGGCTAAATCATCAGGAACAGGGGCTCCAGCCATCTCTAGGCTTTTCATTACCTCTCCAGGGCTCTGGCCTCCTGCTGAAGTTTCACAGCACATCCCAGGCAGCCCTTGCTGACTTTACGCCCTTGCCCAACTTCTTAGAGTGAGCTTATCAAACGGAATGTCCTCCAAGACCTGGCTATCTGCCATTGTCTTCCCGGGGCCCCAAGCTTACTCACCAGCTTATCCGGCACCCGTATCTCAGCTGCTCTGAGCTCTGCAGCAACACAGGCAAACCTTTGCGTCTTTCAGCCAGCTGCTCTCAGCTCCCAGCTCTCTCTTGCCTCTTAACAGCAGGCAAAATTCTCACCGCCTCCTGCCAGCTTCTCTGCATCAAACCGCAGACTTCAAAGCGTTCCGGCAGCCTCCAGTGACAGCTTTACGAGCGGTAATTAGGCTACCCATAACCTGTTCGATTTATTGGTTTGACGTGACCCGCTAATTGGATTTACGGTCCAACTTAGCTCTTTATGGCCGGTCCGGCACGCTTCCTCTCCGCGCCTCTGCTCCGTCTCCAGTCACGCCTCAGCAGAGTTAACACAGCGTCAAAGCTGTCACTTAGCGTCCGACAAACACACAGAGTACCGGTTTGTCTATTTACAGTCCTTTATTCGACATTTCTCAGAAAAACTCCAGGACTTCTTGCAGCCATGACAAACTGCGTCCTTCTCCCTCAAAGACAGAGAGGAAGAGAGAGAACTCCTCCCAGCTTCGAAAGCTGACGTCAGAATGTTGAGGCATCATGGGAACAACTTAACCTATTAAGTTCCAAACCCCACACCCCTTACTTGCGCAGACGCGTTCCGCGCAGGGAACATAGGAGGAGACTGGGAGTCAAACAGCTCTTATGCTGGAAGAGGTTCAGGAAACGCCCACTGACGGATTCTGCAAGTGACTAACAGGTCACGGAGCGCGAGCTCTAACCCTAAGCATGGTGGAGCAAGCGATCTAACCAAACCGAAGGCAATTTACGCGCAAGTAACCCCATACAACCATTACAGGTGCTGATAGCATATCTTTTTGATATTCTTCAATAGTTGGTATTTTAATATCTTGAAAGAAATTCTCCACCTCATCCTCTGATATATTTTCTGGCCCTTCATATAATTTTTTGTAGAATTAAAAAAAATTATTATTGATATCAATTGATGAGGTCGCTGTGATGTTATTTTCATTTCTGTTTAAAGGTATTATTTGGTTCGTTTTCTTTTGTTTTAGACGATTAGCTAGAATTTTTGTCAGTCTTTCTCCCTGTTCCCAATATATTTGTCTTAGACTTAGTAGTCTGAACTCAATTTTTTGAGCTAGTATATTATTCAGTTCTAATGTTTGTTGTTGTATTCTTTCATATGTAACCTTAGATGAGTTTTTTGCCATATCGCCCAATAGTGTTTTTAAGAAATTTTTAGATTATTTTCTTTTAATCTTTGCAGCTTGACCTTGTTGGCCGAGAAGGATATAATATTCCCTCTGATGTAAGTTTTATATCCTTCCCATTCCATCAGTCTTGATGTTGAAGATTTATTTTAAAAATATATTTGTATTTCTTGGGTTATATATTGAAATGTTTTCCATTTTCATTTAAAAATCATATATTAAGATACCATCTCCTCATACTTCCCTGGGTTTTAGATAAATTATATTCCAGTATTGAAACTGTTCTTAACTAAAGGCTTGCTTTCGCTAATGGGGCCTCTTGCTGCTGCCACGCTGCCGTCAAACAATTTCCATTCTCATCCTGGGGCCAAGTTCTCAACTCTTTCAGGTTAGCAGAGTTTGTAACCTTAAGCATTTGTAACTCGAGGTACCACGGTATATGAAAATGAAACCCCCCTCCAGTAATTCCCATCTGTAAGGTACTTTATTGTTTCTCAGTGCATCAGCCAGGAATTTGTAACTGCTTCTTTTTTTCAGCAATCTCACTGGGATCTCCTTCAAAAGTATATTTTCATCTCCAGAATGTAATCTTTTTTTCACATTCACCTGTAATATTTTCTCTTTCATTCCTCTTGAATTAAAAGTCACCAAACAGTCACCTGGCCATTTTTTGGCTTTTGTGAAGCTTGATTTAATTCTGAAGAGCTTGTCAATTGTAAAAATTACTTCTTCATGTACCTGTAACCAGTTTGCGAGTGTTTCTATGATTTTCTTTCTAATATCCTCTCCCATTGTTTCAGGGATCCCCCAAATTTCAAATTGAATTCCTTCTGATGCATTTCCATTACCGCCATAGAGTCCCAGGTCACTTCCTGTAATTTACTCAATTCTGCCGCTTCCAGCTTTGTCTTCTCTTGGCCTCTCTTCAGTTCTTTAACCTCTGTTTGTGTTTTCTTTCAAAGTGCCTTCTAAGCCTTTTGTCTTGATGTTTAACTCCTGGACTGCTTTCCCTAAGGCACTAATTTGGCCCAACAAGATTCCCACTGATTTCATGTTTTGCTCTATCTTAGTTTCTATACAGTCTAAATTTTTTGAATTATCTTTTAAGTCTCTCTTTATTTCAGCCAGCATTTCTGCAATTAACATTATAGGTTCAGGATCCTGCATGGACCTTCTCTGTTGAGCTTGTGTTGTTATCACCACTGTTAACACTTCTTTTTTTGTAGCCATATTCTATTTGTTTTAACTTTTTATTTTTAACCTCTGACGTTCCTTATTTGTCCCTATAAATGTCACTTTATTCTTTTCTTAAAGGCAGAATATGATTTCACATCCTACTAGTACATGGTGTTAACCTGTTCTACCTGTGTTTTCCCACACTTCGTATGAATTCTTTGATGGGAAGTGAGATGGGCCCTGTGAATGACGCTCTTTCCACATTCCAAGCAATTATATGGTTTCTCCCCTGTATGAATTATCTGATGGGAAGTGAGATTGGAGCTATTAGTGAAGCTCTTTCCGCATTCCACACACTGATAGGGTTTCTACCCTGTATGAATTCTTTGATGGGAAGTGAGATCAGAGCTCTGACTGAAGCTCTTTCCACATTCCACACAAGGATAGGGTTTCTCCCCTTTATGAATTCTTTGATGGGAAGTGAGACTGGCGCTCTGACTGAAGCTCTTTCCACATTTCACGCACTGATAGGGTTTCTCCCCTCTATGAATTCTTTGATGGGAAGTGAGACTGGCGCTCTGACTGAAGCTCTTTCCACATTCCATGCACTGATAGGGTTTCTCCCCTTTATGAATTATTTGATGGGTATAGAGATGGGAAATATACCTTAAGCTCTTTCCACAGTCCACACACTGATAGGGTTTCTCCCCTGTATGAATTCTTTGATGGGTAGTGAGATCAGTGCTCCAACGGAAACTCTTTCCACATTCCACACACTGATAGTGTTTCTCCTCTGTGTGAATTCTTTGATGGGAAATGAGATCGGTGCTCCGACGGAAGTTCTTTCCACATTCAACACACTGATACGGTCTCTCCCCTGTATGAATTATTTGATGGGAAGTGAGATGCTTGCTCTTACTAAAGCTCTTTCCACATTCCACACACTGATAGGGTTTCTCCCCTGTATGAATTGTTTGATGGAAAGTGAGACTGTCCTTCTTATTGAAGCTCTTTCCACATTCCACACCCTGATATGGTTTCTTCCCAGGGAGATTTCTTGGATGGGAAGTGGAATGGGAACTTTTTCCACTTTCAATATATTTATACAGCTCCATTGTGGGGATTTTGTCGTGGTCACCCTTGTTCTTCATTTTCAGTCCATCACTATTTGCAATGAGAGAAATGGATTATAGCATCCGGGAGAAATTAATGGTGAATTCACACAAAAGCTTATATGAAGAACAAACTTCGTTAGTCTCTAAGGTGCTACTTTACAATTTTTAAAATAAATTTCGACTGTGTCAGACCAACACGGCTACCTACCTGAATCCAGAACTTGTTAACACTGGTATTAGAGGAATAACATATTGAAGTTTCGCAACCTTAACCTGTTGCAGGATCTTAGCCAGTTGAATATAGCAGTGCATATGCAGACTTCCAGAAGCAATCAGTTGCAGGCATGTAGGATGAAGCAGGAACAAGACGCTGCTACCAGTAACTTGGTTACTTATAGGTGTTTATTACTTACAGCAGATTCACAAGTTACTATATACAGGATACGGATCTTAACTCTCTCACTTAACAAGCTCCAAACGACTCTCAGAACACACACTGTTCAACCAACTAACCAACCAAGGAAGGTCATGAGTCATCATGCCTAAGTGGAGACCTCAACCAATAGCAGAGCTGTATCCAAGGCCCCATATCTGTAGGCAGAACAACTCCCTCTGCTCAGTCTTCTTGGCCTTCGGCCAACTTCTTAATTGCTTTGTGAGAAGCTGCATCAAATAGCACGTAGGCAAAAAAATCCCAACATAACACAAGTGGGTTAGATCGATGGTTTTACTAAAGGGTTGGGTGCATTTATTAACAGGGATCCACTAACACCCTTAGTGCAACCTGTGATGCAAAAAGCCCGGCTATTCCCTCGAATGGATTTTGCTTGGCTAAATCATGGAATCCCCTCCATTTCCAATGTCAGTCTTCTCTTTGGGCAACCAAAGACTGACGGGAGGAAAAACAAAAACTGAAAACCTGACAGAAGCTACTTCAACTTCCCCAACAACTCTGAAGTTTACAGTCAAAAGGGCCTGGGGAATTCAGACCAGGCTGCTGCTTGTTTAATAAGCTGCAACTGGAGGAAGAACATTCACCGAAGAAGAAGAAAAGTAATTTACTGTTCAAGGTTTATTGTGGGACAAATGTAATCCCAGATGTTTTAAGGGGGCACTGTTGAGTTCTGTGAATATATATGAGGTTCATAGAGAGCCGTTTTGAATTTAAAAACAGATATTATGATCCCACAAGGAGCCTTACCAAGAGAGGCCAAGATCCCACGATTCTCCTCCATGACCTCCTTATGCAGAGCTCTCTGGTCAGGATCCAGCAACTCCCACTCCTCATCCGTGAAACAAACAGCAATATCTTCAAAGCACACTGGACCCTAAAAGAAAAAGGGAAATGTCCTCCTCTGAAACAACACTGTTGTTCACCACCACTCCTTGAGCTAGGACATTGTTCCACCCCTTGGTCTCTATCCCCACAAGGCAGCTTCCCCTGACCTGATCTGGTTCCACAGCCGCTGCTTCCATTCTGTCCCCATTCAGAGATGGATGAAGAGGTCTTGCCATCATCGTTCTGTCACCTGCCAGAGAAAAAAAAGTTGGATGCCCAGAGTGCAGTGCATCTGCAACAACAGATGGGACTTTGAGAACGCTTTGCCTGCTGAGTGCATTTGGATGTTTGGGCGAATTTCAGATGTTAGATGTGAGAAAAAATATATCTCCCCTACACTGAGCTCTTGGTCCCAACTATCTCCCCCAACAAAAGATGAAAAGAACCCACATATGATTTAGAAAACCAACAGAATGGGACCAAATGGAGAAAAACTACCTTCCTCCTTACCCAGTAGCCTCTCTTTGGTGTCCAACGGAGGCCTCTCTGTCTCACAGGAATCTGTGTTCTTTTCTTCAAAGAGATCCTTTTCCTGAAAGAGCAACAAGGATTCAAAACCGTGAATGAATGGTGATAAATATTAACAGAGAATGACAAAACCAAAATTATTAAGGGTGTTAGATCTCATTGCATGGATGTCTTCACAGAAAAAGAATGAATGGGCCCTGAGGAGAGCATTTTTGGATGATCTCCATCCTTTTTGGAGCCCCTTGGAAGTATCTTGAGGAAAGTCTCTCCAACCTGCTTTCTCTCTTCCTGCTTTCTCTCCTCTGCCTGACTCAGGAGGAATCCTTCAGCCAGGGCCACTGCCTGGGAACTGGTCTCTGCTCGACAGTCCTTCACCCAGCTCTCCATCTCCGGTGGAAGGACAGCTAGGAACTGCTCCAGAATCACCAGGTCCAGCATCTCAGCTTTTGTGTTCCTTTCTGGCTTCAACCACTGACAGTCAAAGTGGTAGAGTCGGCTGCAAATCTCTTGGGGTCCTTTGGCCTCCTGGCAGCAGAACTGCCTGAACTGCTGGCTCTGCACCTCTGAGCAGAGGGTGTCCTCCTCACCCAGGATCTTCTGCACAGAGTTTTCCCAGAATCCCCCACTGCTCCCAGTTTGGATGGCATGGCATCTTTGTAATAAAACATTACAAAGGAGGTCAACTACAGAATACATATTTAACACAGTAGGGCTGGGTGAGTCTGGGCCTCACCCCTAGGCCAGGTGAAAAGGGCCTTTCTAAAAAGGAGAAGAAAGAGGAGGAGGAAGAAGAGGAGGAGGAAGCAGCCTCTAGCTCTCCTAGAAGAAAGATTGCAATGGAAAAGGTGGAGGCAACTGAAGGGATTTCTGGGAGATGAAGAAGCCTTGTTGCTCCTGCTTTCCAGTCAGTGCATGAAGTCAGACCTGACTGACAAGGGAGTCATTTGTATCTTGTGAAAAATGGATGCTTGGCTCTAGTGGGGGTCCTCATCCGGGGGTCCTCAGGAGTTGCTCCCCCCACCCCCACTCCCCTGCTTCTGTCTCCTTTTTTTGCACTTGTACTCTCTGCCGCTCTCAAGGCAGACTCCTGGGGTGGGGTCCCTTTTTCTTTGCTCTGAGGGCCAGGAATGTATCTGGACATTATTATTCTATTAGATAGCTTAACACACACAAAGCCACTGATGCCAAGGTCCGTGGAGGCTCAGGGAGTAGCAGCGCCCATTTCCGGTTGCTTTCCCAGCAACAACCCCTTTGGGACAGAGAGGATGTGGTCCTGGGGTGCCCTGCTCTGGGTGCGAGGGGATTGCTGCAGTGGCCTCTGTGGGGAGCTGCCCTGGGAGACACTGGGAAACTGGTTTGCAATGCAGCAGCCAGACTATGGGCTGGGATCCCTCTCTTTATCCCTGCCCTTTCTCTCCCACCTTAACTTCCTTCCTCCCTGTGGGGGTTTTTTTTTGGGGGGGGGGGCTAGTCCACCTCCTCGTCCAGCTTTGGAAAACCACTTGCACATGTTTCCTCTGTTGTGCAATGAGGCTGAGCGATGTCACACAGAGTTAAAGTCCCAGGGACTCCTTTGTTTGAAGAAGGGAGATTTTGTGGGAGTAATTTTTTTCTGAAAGGCCAAATGAATTTCGGATGCTCTGATCTGCAGGAAGGAGAGTGTTGCAGACCTGGCCCCTCCCTGGCAGGACCCTCTCCCCCCTGACTTGGGGTCCCCCCCGCCTGAGCAGATCAGCCCCCCCCCCCAGCCTCCTTACCTGCTGCAGCCCTGGGACCCCCACTAGATCCCAGAGAGGAGACTCACCAGATCCCAGGAGGGGATTTCTTTCCGCAGGGCCTGTAAGACAGAGTTGTTCCGCCTGGCCTTTGGCTTGCAGCCAATTTGATTCCCTCCCTCTCTTTCTTTTTTCCTTTCCTTCTCCTCCTGCGATGAGGCTACATTTTAATATTTTAATGTTTCAATATTTCAATGTTGTATTTTAATTTTGTTTTTAAGTTGCAATCATTCATCTTGTTTTTATTATTGCTTGTAAGCCGCTCTGAGCCCGGCCTTGGCTGGGGAGGGTGGGG
The DNA here is from genome assembly GCF_964188315.1 of Podarcis muralis. Lineage (NCBI taxonomy): Eukaryota > Metazoa > Chordata > Lepidosauria > Squamata > Lacertidae > Podarcis > Podarcis muralis. Next base: position 3,127,706 of record NC_135658.1, read on the forward strand.
TATAAATAATAAGATTATTATTATTTATTACTAAAAGTCCAGGGAACATTAGATGCTTCTAATTTTTCCGATGAAGTGTTTTACTCAGTCTCACCAGCAATCATGTGTGCTGAACACACAGAAACGCATACAGATAATGAAATTACTGGGAGTTACAGTCTCCAAATAAAACTCAACACATGCAAGCAGACTGATGGAATAGTACACATGATTTCCCCATCTCCTTTTTAAAAAACATTATTTTTCTTTATCTTCATGGTACAGAAGATAAATATTCAGAAAGCAATAGTTACAACAGTAAACAAAAAGTAACTTGTCCTGATGGAATTTCAGACTTTCAGCATGTCATGTGTTAAAGTTTCATTTCATTATTCTAAAACAGGCACCCCCAAACTCGGCCCTCCAGATGTTTTGGGACTACAATTCCCATCATCCCTGACCACTGGTCCCGTTAGCTAGGGATGATGGGAGCTGTAGTCCCAAAACATCTGGAGCGCTGAGTTTGGGGATGCCTGTTCTAAAAGACCACGATACATTTTCCCGTGAGTGTTGGGTGGATTCCTGCCACAGTCTTAACAATTTATATATTCAATAAGCATTTGTCATGTGTTATAAAAGGAATATGGATTGTGTTCCCCCACCTTCTTGATTTCCCCGGGCAAACAAAATTTAAGATACTTAAACTGTAGTGCCCAGAATTGAACACAATATTCTAGGTGGGGCCTGACCAAGGCAGAATAAATTGGTACTATTCCTGCCCTTGAACTGATTCTGCCTTCTGCCACATTGGCCTCCGCTCCCCGTTTGGTGTCGTCTGCAAATGTGATGAGCATCTCCTCAGTTCCTTCATCCAAGTCATTTATAAAGACGTTGTACAACAATGGGCCCAGGATAGAAGCCTGCAGCACCCCTCTTGTCACTTTTCCCCAGGATGAGGAGGAACCATGGAGGAGTCCTCTTTGGGTTCGGTCAGTCAAATCCACCTAACAGTTACCTCATTCAGCCAACATTTTACCAGCTTCCTCACATAAATATCACGGGCGACTATTTCCACAGAAGTCCGCTGATCAACAAACTTTCTAACTTCATCCAAAAAGAAAAAAAGAAAAAGAGAGATTTCTCTGGCTTGACGAGTTTTTGAGAAAGCCATGTTTTCAACTTGTATGTTTATGTTCTGAAACACCGAGCAATCAGATAAAGAGCACATAATTTTTTTAAATGAAGATAATAATAAGGATATTGACATGCCGAAACATATGCAAATGAAGGCGATCAAGATGGTCTTGCTTTATTTATGCATTTATATAATTTCTATAGCGCCGTATACCTGGGGTACCAACTTGAATAAAATATAGAAGGGGTTTAGTAAGCCCCTCCTCGCTTAATCAATACATGATGTGGGGCATGCATGCCATTTGAATGGCAATGCCTATCAACTGGGGGGGTGCCCCCCTCAAATATTTTATGAAGGGGCAAAGACCCCTCATCCTCTAAAAGTTGGCTCCTGTTCCCTGCTGTTGCATTCTGAAGGCAAAGGACGGACTGGACCCTGATTAATACAATAGACACGTGGCTTGACCAGCAAGACCCTGGGAGAAAGTGCGCATTCCACTTCCTGGCCCAGGTCGTTTTTATTAACAAAAGAACTTTAACACAGCGTTTGTAAGAACCAATCAGATTTCCTCTGAGCATTTCAAAAAATCCTCACGTGGGGACAAAGTCAGATCAGAGGAAGCCTCTTAACTACAAAGAACTATTTACTATTTGAGCATGCATACATGTTCAGGCTAAATAAACAGGAACCAAGGAGGAATTAACAAACCCCGGTGGTAATAAACCCAGCAGTAAAAGGAAAGACAGGCATTTTACCACATCCATGTGAACTCTGTTCCTGGCCCTAAGATCTACCTAAAGATTAACAGAAGCTACATCAAAGCTACCTCCCTATTTTTATGTACCCAGGAGGCCTGGTAAGCAACTGGTCTGTGTTAGAATGCTTTACACGTGACTGACAGACATAGAGAAAATGGGGCAGAGATGCAGAGGCTTGTGGGATTGATCAGAAATCAAGTCAATGACCCAAACCCAGTCAAAGTGATGCTTTCACCATTGACACAGTAGCTTGCTTCATTTTTCATAATTCCTCATAGCAATCCCACATGACCAGACACCTACACCCACAGTTCTCAGAATGGTTTCAACATAAAATCACAATATGAAAACACAAAACACAAAACCTGTAACCCCCACCTCCCCTGGCAAACAAAAGTTGAGATTCTTAAATTGTGGTGCCCAGAATTGAACACAGTATTTATTCTATGTGGGGTCTGACCAAGGCAGAAGAAAGTGGTACTATTCCTGCCCTTGATCTGATTCTGACTTCTGCCACATTGGCCTCCGCTCCCTGTTTGGTGTCGTCTGCAAATGGGATGAGCATCCCCTCAGTTCCTTCATCCAAGTCGTTTATAAAGACGTTGAACAACAACGGGCCCAGGACAGAACCCTGCAGCACCCCTCTGGTCACTTTTCCCCAGGATGAGGAGGAACCATGGAGGAGGACAATTTGGGTTCGGTCAGTCAAATCCACCAGTTACCTCATTCAGCCCACATTTTACCAGCTTCCTCACATAAATGTCGCAGAGGACTTTGTCAAAAGCCTTACTGTAATTGAGATGCAGTATTTTCACAGCAGTCCCCTGATCAACAAAGTTTGTAACTGCATCCAAAAAAAGAAATGAAAAAGAGAGATTTATCGGGCTTAACTTGTTTTTGAGAAAGCCCTCTGTTCAACCTGTCTGTTTTTGTTGTGAAACACCATGAAATCCTCAGGTGATGGGCACATAATTTTTTTAAAATGATGATAATACAAAGGATATTGTCAAGCTGGAACATGTGCAGATGAAGGCGATCAAGATGGTGTTATTATATTTATTTCATTTCTATAGCACCCTATAGCAGGGCTGCCAACTTGAATAAAATATAGGAGGGGTTTAGTAAGCCCCACCTCGGTTAAACAGTCACAGGATGCGGTGCAAGCATGCCATTTGAATGGCTGTTCCTATGAACTGGGGGGGTGCCCCCTCACATATCTTATTGGGGGGAAAAGAGCCCTCAGACCCTAAGAGTTGGCTCCCATTCCCTACACCCACAGGTCACAGGACAGTTACAACATAAAATCACACAATGAAAACACAAAACACACAGCCCAAAACCTGTAACCCCCAACTCCCCACCACATTTAAAAAGGGCATTAGATGTCATTCAGCCAAAGGCCTGTTTAAAGTGGTGTGTTTTTCTCTAGCGCTGAAAGTTGTATAATGAAGGGTTTTCCACTCTTCGTATGAATCCTTTGATGGGAAGTGAGATTGGAGCTCTGACTGAAGCTCTTTCCACATTCCACACACTGATAGGGTTTCTCTCCGGTATGAATCCTTTGATGGGAACTGAGATTGGAGCTCTTCCTGAAGCTCTTTCCACATTCCACACACTGATAGGGTTTCTCCCCTGTATGAATTCTTTGATGGGAAGTGAGAATGGAGCTCTGATTGAAGCTCTTTCCACATTCCACGCACTGATAGGGTTTCTCCCCTGTATGAATTCTTTGATGGGAAATGAGATTGGAGCTCGTACTGAAGCTATTTCCACATTCAAAGCATTGATAGGGTTTCTTCCCTGTATGAATTACTTGATGGGAAGTGAGACTGTGGCTGTGACTGAAGCTCTTTCCACATTCCACGCACTGATATTGTTTCACCCCTGTATGAATTCTTTGATGGGAAGTGAGACTGTGGCTGTGACAGAAGCTCTTTCCACATTCCACGCACTGATAGGGTTTCTCCCCTGTATGAATTCTTTGATGGGAAATGAGATTGGAGCTCTTCCTGAAGCTCTTTCCACATTCAAAGCATTGATAGGGTTTCTTCCCTGTATGAATTACTTGATGGGAAGTGAGACTGTGGCTGTGACAGAAGCTCTTTCCACATTCCACACACTGATAGGGTTTCTCCCCTGTATGAATTATTTGATGGGAAGTGAGATTGTGGCTCTGAGTGAAGCTCTTTCCACATTCCACACACTGATAGGGTTTCTGCCCTGTATGAATTATTTGATGGGAAGTGAGGTTGGAGCGCTGACTGAAGCTCTTTCCACATTCCACACACTGATAGGGTTTCTGCCCTGTATGAATTATTTGATGGGAAGTGAGATGGGAGCTCTGACTGAAGCTCTTTCCACATTCCATGCACTGATAGGGTTTCTCCCCTGTATGAATTCTTTGATGGGAAGTGAGAGAGGACCTTTCAGTGAAGCTCTTTCCACATTCCACACACTGATAGGGTTTCTCCCCTGTATGAATTCTATGATGGGAAGTGAGATTGTGGCTGTGAGTGAAGCTCTTTCCACATTCCCCACACTGATAGGGCTTCTCCCCTGTATGTATTCTTTGATGGGAAGTGAGTTTTGAGCTATTCCTGAAGCTCTTTCCACATTCCACGCACTGATAGGGTTTCTCCCCTGTATGAATTCTTTGATGGGACGTGAGATTGACCTTTTGAGTGAATCTCTTTCCACATTCCATGCACTGATAGGGTTTGTTCCCAATGGGATTTCTTTGATGGGAAGTGGAAAAGGAACTTTTCCCACATTCAAGATATTTATTCAGCTTCTCCATTGTGGGGATTTTGTCATGGTCACCCATGTTGTTAATTTCCAGTCCATCTCTATCTACAATGAAGAGAAATGGATTAGCACCTTAGGGAGAAATTAAGGAAGAATACTTGTTAAATCTGGTAATAGAGGCATAACACAAGTGGGTTAGATGGATGGTTTTCTGAAGGGTTGGGTGCATTAATTAACGGGGATCAACCGACATCCTTTGGGGAACCTGTGCTTCGATAAGCCTGGCTCTTCTCTTGAATCAATTTTGTTTGGCTCCATCATGGCATCCCTCCGTTTCCAATGTCAGTCTTCTCTTTGGACAACCAAAGACTGACGGGAGGAAAAACAAAAACAGAAAACCTGACAGAGGCTACTTCAACTTCCCTAACAACTCTGAAGTTTACAGTCAAAAGGGCCTGGGGAGTTCAGACCAGGCTGCTGCTTGTTTAATAAGCTGCAACGGGAGGAAGAACATTCACAGAAAAAACAGTAATTTACTATTCAAGGGTTTTTTTTGGGGGGGGGGGATACTGTAATATCCAGTGTTGTAGGGGGCGCTGTTGAGGTCTGTGAAAATATATGAGGTTCGTGACATATGGAGTTTTGAATTTAAAAACTGATATTATGATTCAACTAGGAGCCTTACCAAGAGAGGCCATGATCCCAGAATTCTCCTCCATGACGTCCTTATGCAGAGCTCTCTGGTCAGGATCCAGCAACGCCCACTCCTCATCCGTGAAACAAACAGCAACATCTTCAAAGCACACTGGACCCTAAAAGAAGAAGGGAAATGTCCTACTCTGAGACAACACTGTTGTTCACCACCACCCCTTGAGCTAGGACATTGTTCCACCCCTTGGCATCTGTCCCCACAAGGCTGCTTCCCCTGACCTGATCTGGTTCCACAGCCGCTGCTTCCATTCTGTCCCCATTCAGAGATGGTTGAAGAGGTCTAGCCAGTATCACTGTGTCACCTGCAAGAGAAAAAAGGTAAGGGGGAGGCCCAGAGTGCCTTCTTGTCTCACAGGTGAATCAGTGCATCTCAAACTACACAGGGGCCTTTGAGAAAGTCTCGCCTGCTGAGTGCATTTGGATATTTGGATGCATTAGAGATGTTATGTGTGAAAAAATATATCTTCCCTCCTCTGATGAGTTGGAAAACCAACAGAATGAGACCAAACAGAGAAACATCACCTTCCTCCTTACCCAGTGGCCTCTCTCTGGTGCTCAGCGGAGGCCTCTCTGCCTCAGAAGAAATCTGGTCCATTTCTGCAAAGAGATCCTTTCTCTGAAAAAGAAACAAGGATTCAAAAGAGAGAATGGGGAGAAGGATTTAAAAATGAATGTCAGAGAAAATTCCGGCTGATCGCGGGAGCGAAGACAAGCGGGATTTCTCTCTGGAGAGGGAATCCAGCTCTTGGGAGGAAAAAGGGGGTGCTGCAAGGGCGCCGCTGCCCCCTAAAACACCCCTGGAAGGAGATCCAGGGGGCAGGATCCCGGCACAGCCGTTTTGCGATTCCCCCGACCGCCAGGTAACCTCCTTTGGAGGCAACGAAAACATTAATGAAATGTTTAAAAAAGATGTATTAGAAAGAGGTTTTACCGACAAGGAATCAAAATATCAATTGGAAGTATTGAATAATGACGCAAAAAAATTGTCTAAAATGTATAAATTATTATTGGAATGGTATACAAAGGACGAGGAGGTTAAATCGGTTATGATCCACTGGGCCAAAGATTTTGGATATAATATACAATTTAAAGACTGGGTTAAATTGTGGAATGAAGGACTGAAATTTACTGCGTGTACTGTAATAAAGGAAAATGTGATGAAAATGATATATAGATGGTATGTAACACCAGTAAAATCAGCAAAAATTTATAAAGTAAGTAATAAATGTTGGAAGTGTAAAGAAAAAGAAGGAACATTTTACCATATGTGGTGGGAGTGTAAAAAAGTGAAATGCTTTTGGGAAAGGATATATAATGAGTTACAAAAGATGTTGAAATATACATTTGTTAAGAAACCAGAAGCATTTCTATTAGGAATAATAGGAAATGAAATTAATAAGACAGAATGGAAGTTATTTTTATACGCAGTAACGGCAGCAAGAATACTAATGGCCCAAAAATGGAAACAAGAAGAATTACCTATGATTGAAAAATGGAGAATGAAATTAATGGAATACGCAGAACTTGATAAATTAACAGGAAGGATCCGGAACCGACGAGACCAGAGATTCACTGAAGACTGGATTAAATTTACAGATTATATGAAAACTATATGTGATGACCTTGGGATGCGGGTGGCGCTGTGGGTAAAAGCCTCAGCGCCTAGGGCTTGCCGATCGAAAGGTCGGCGGTTCGAATCCCCGCGGCGGGGTGCGCTCCTGCTGCTCGGTCCCAGCCCCTGCCAACCTAGCAGTTCGAAAGCACCCCCGGGTGCAAGTAGATAAATAGGGACTGCTTACTGGTGGGAAGGTAAACGGCGTTTCCGTGTGCGGCTCTGGCTCGCCAGATGCAGCTTTGTCACGCTGGCCACGTGACCCGGAAGTGTCTCCGGACAGCGCTGGCCCCTGGCCTCTTGAGTGAGATGGGCGCACAACCCTAGAGTCTGGCAAGACTGGCCCGTACGGGCAGGGGTACCTTTACCTTTACCTTTATATGTGATGACCAGATAACATTTGTAAGCTTTCAGGAAGCTCTGTGAGAATGTATGGTAGAAATATTGTTTAAAAAAATAAGGTAAATTAAGATATTACTGTAGTGCAATATTAAATTAAGAAATGTGCAAGTAGTGATCAAGACGGAGAATTCTCAAACATGTTGATGGAAGTAAAAAAAAAAGATGTTGGTGATAAATTGGATGTTTTGTTTTGTATAGTTTTATATTGGAAAACTAATAAAAATATATATTAAAAAAATAAAAAATAAAAAATGAATGTCAGGGCCAACAGCTTTAAGGATGTCAGAACTCATTCCATGGACGCCTTCTCAGAAAAAGGATGGGCCATCAGCAGACCATTATGGGATGTTCTCTGTCCTGTTTGGAGCCCCTTGGGAGTATCCAGAGGAAAGTCTCTCTCACCTGCTTTCTCTCCTCTGCCTGACTCAGGAGGAAACCTTCGGCCAGGGCCACCGCCTGGGAACTGGTCTCTGCTCCACATTCCCTCACCCAGCTCTCCATCTCCAGGGGAAGGACAGCCAGGAACTGCTCCAAGATCACCAGGTCCAGCATCTCAGCTTTTGTGTGCCTTTCTGGTTTCAGCCACTGATGGCAAAGGTGGTAGAGTCGGCTGCAAACCTCTCGGGGTCCTTTGGCCTCCTGGCAGCAGAACTGCCTCAACTGCTGGCTCTGCACCTCTGAGCGGAGGGTGTCCTCCTCACCCAGGATCTTCTGCACAGAGTTTTCCCAGAACCCCCCATTGCTCCCAGTTTGGATGTCATGGCCTCTTCCTGCTTCAGGGCCAGCTGAGTCTCGCTCACCCATCTGTGCTCTCAGGAAGCCTCTAAGAGATCGGAAGGAACCCTTTGGTCTTCTGCCAAGTTCTGTCTGTCTTAAGGAGAGGCGCTAGCAAATCCTACAAAGCAAATACATTGTTCAGTTACAAAAGTTGTCTAGTATCAGAAGAAGAAAAAGGTTCCCTGAGCAAGCATGGATGAGTCTTGGAGGGAACCAGGGCTGGACTGCACCACAGCCCAAACCATGAGCTATTTTATTTATTTAAATTTCTATAACACTTTATATTTTAAAGAGAAATCTCAAAGCGGTTTACAGCATATTAAATCTGTGGGGATAATTGGGGAGTTAGAAGAAGATATATTATTGAATGATATGCTTCCTAACATGCACTAGCAAGTTCCATATTCTAGTTCCATACATCCCCCTTTTTTAGATTACGCAGCGATCAGCTTGTTGCTGACTCATCTGACTCTTACTATTAAAGATTCCTTCCTGGTAAAATCCCTTCCAATCCCTTTTAAATGAATAAGCACAATAATCTGATTCACGTTAATATAAAAGTAGTTTACTCACAGATTTATTCACGTTCACAGACATATCCCTGAAGGCAGGCTTAGGTTACATAACAACTAGAACTATTCCATAAAGAAGTTAGTCCCAAATGACTGCCACTAAAGAGTCACTTCTCCAAACACACAGCAACATACAAAATGGAGAAGACACACTGATCAGAAGATGGAGGCCGTGTGCTCCTCCATGCTAGTACAACAGACTGCACCCTCTTCAAGTCACATGGAGTGGAAGTCTGTCCCAGCTCAGGAGGAAACAGGAAGTCTTCTCCTGAGTGGTAGAAAACATCCCCTAATGTGTCGTCCACTGTAGGAATGTTCTACTTGACTGCAGTTTCACATCCCACAAAATCAATAAAAGAGAAATAAAACAAGCTGAAGAAAGTCAAATATATAGTCTATAGTCAAAGCAACATAACAGAAAACAAATATTCTTATAAAGATGTCAAAATAAAACCTTACAAAGGAGGTCAACTACAGAATACATATTTAACACAGTAGGGCAGGATGAGTCTGGGCCTCACCCCTAGGCCAGGTGGAAAGGGCCTTTCTAAAAAGGAGAAGAAAGAGGAGGAGGAGGAAGAGGAGGAGGAGGAGGAAGAGGAGGAGGAGGAGGAGGAAGCAGCCTCTAGCTCTCCTAGAAGGAAGATTGCAATGCAAAATGTGGAGGCAACGGAAGGGATTTCTGGGAGATGAATCAGCCTGGTTTCCCCTGCCGTCCAGTCAATGCATGAAGTCAGAACTGACTGACAAGGAAGTCATTTGTATCTTGTGAAAAATGGATGTTTGGCTCTAGTGGGGGTCCTCACCTGGGGGTCCTCAGGAGTTGCTCCCCCCCCCACCCCCACTCCCCTGCTTCTGTCTCCTTTTCGTGCACTTGGACTCTCTGCCGCTCTCAAGACATACTCCTGGGGTGGGGTGTCTTTCGTCTTGCGAGTTTCGTCTTGCGAGTTTTTCGTCTGGCGAGGCATTCGTCTTGCGAGTTTTTCGTCTGGCGAGGCATTCGTCTTGCGAGGTACCACTGTATTTGGAGTACTGGAGGGAAGACTCTGGGCCAGTGGAAAAATACAGGCTAAGCTTCCTTTCTAAGCCTGGGCCTCACCTGGGATAGTGGTGTTAACATTTCAAAAGATCTTGATGGCCCATCTGAGAACCTGGTCCTGGGTCCTGGTCCTTGCACAGAGCTTGCCATGGTGATGAGTGTACACAAATTAATAATAATAATAATAATAATAATAATAATACCATCACCATTGGCCATGGTGTCCTCCGTCTGAGTTAGGGGTGGGTGACGCCGCTTTGTGGTGCTCCTGGTCCTTTGTGGATGAGCATCTCCACAGGGTGATGCTTGGAAAGTGCTCTTTGACCCATGGAGCCTTCAATGTGGGGTTCCTTGGGGTTTGATTTTATCCCCTAAGAAACATGAAACCACTAGGTGGGGTTATCCAGAGATCTGGGGCACGTTGTCAGCAATTTGCTGGTGACACTCAGTTCTCCTTCTCCTTGACATCTGCAGGTCAGGCAGTCAATGCTCTGAAGCAGTGTTTTGCCTCGATAACGGACTGGATAAGAGCCAACAAACTGAAGTGATGACCTTTGTAGGTCAAGAATTCATCTTGTCAGATAAGAGAGAGAGAGGGTGGTTTTATGTATTAATTCAAGATTAGACCCAAGAAAGGATTCTTGAGGTGGAAGACACGATAGCTGAGACAAAAATGATAGTGGTTGGTGTCATGTGACAAGCAGTGTCATGTGAGAGCAGAAATATCAACAACCTCAGATATGCAGATGACACAACCTTGATGGCAGAAAGTGAGGAGGAATTAAAGAACCTTTTAATGAGGGTGAAAGAGGAGAGTGCAAAATATGGTCTGAAGCTCAACATCAAAAAAATGAAGATCATGGCTACTGGTCCCATCACCTCCTGGCAAATAGAAGGGGAAGAAATGGAGGCAGTGAGAGATTTTGTTTTCTTGGGCTCCATGATCACTGCAGATGGTGACAGCAGTCACGAAATTAAAAGACGCCTGCTCCTTGGGAGAAAGGCGATGGCAGATCTAGACAACATCTTAAAAAGTAGAGACATCACCTTACCAACAAAGGTCCGTATAGTTAAAGCCACGGTTTTCCCAGTAGTGATGTATGGAAGTGAGAGCTGGACCATAAAGAAGGCTGACCGCCGAAGAATTGATGCTTTTGAATTATGGTGCTGGAGGAGACTCTTGAGAGTCCCATGGACTGCTAGAAGATCAAACGCATCCATTCTGAAGGAAATCAGACCTGAGTGCTCACTGGAAGGACAGATCGTGAAGTTGAGGCTCCAATACTTTGGCCACCTCATGAGAAGAGAAGACTCCCTGGAAAAGACCCTGATGTTGGGAAAGATGGAGGGCACAAGGAGAAGGGGACGACAGAGGATGAGATGGTTGGATAGTGTTCTTGAAGCTACAAACATGAGCCTGACCAAACTGCGGGAGGCAGTGGAAGACAGGAGTGCCTGGCGTGCTCTGGTCCATGGGGTCACGAAGAGTCGGACATGACTAAACGACTAAACAACAACAATTATCACAGCAGTCCCCTGAGAAACAGTCTGTAACTCCATCCAAAAAAAGAAAAAGAAAAAAGAGAGATTTCTCTGGCTTGACTTGTTTTTGAGAAAGCCATGCTTTCAACCTGTCTGTTTATGTTGTGAATCACCATGAAATCTTCAGATGATGGGCACATAAATTTTAAAATGATAATAATAAGGATATTGACAAGCTGGAACATGTGCAAATGAAGGCGATCAAGATGGTGTTATTTTATTTATGCATTTATTTCATTTCTATAGCGCCCTATAGCAGGGGTGCCAACTGGAATAAAATATAGGAGGTGTTTAGTAAGCCCCTCCTCGGTTAAACAGTCACAGGATGCGGTGCAAGCATGCCATTTGAATGGCTGTTCCTATGAACCGGGGGGGGGGGTGGCCCCCTCACATATCTTATTGGGGGGCAAAAACCCCTCAGACTCTAAGAGTTGGCTCCCATTCCCTACACTCACAGGTCTCAGGACGGTTGCAACATAAAATCACACAATGAAAACACAAAACACACAGCCCAAAACCTGTAACCCCCACCTCCCCACATTTTAAAAGGGCATTAGATGTCAATCAGCCAAAGGCCTGTTTAACGTGGTGTGTTTTTCTCTAGCGCTGAAAGCTGTATAATGAAGGGTTTTCCACTCTTCCTATGAATCCTTTGATGGGAAGTGAGAGAGGAGCTCACACTAAAACGCTTTCCACATTCCACACACTGATATGGCTTCTCCCCTGTATGAATTCTTTGATGGAAAGTGAGACTGGCGCTCTGACTGAAGCTTTTTCCACATTCCCCACACTGATAGGGTTTCTCCCCTGTATGAATTCTTTGATGGGAAGTGAGATTGGAGCTCTGACTGAAGCTCTTTCCACATTCCATGCACTGATAGGGTTTCTCCCCTGTATGAATTCTTTGATGGGAAGTGAGATGGGAGCTCCTCCTGAAGCGCTTTCCACATTCCACACACTGATAGGGTTTCTCCCCTGTATGAATTCTTTGATGGGAATTGAGAGAGGAGCTTCCAGTGAACCTCTTTCCACATTCAAAGGACTGATATGGTTTCTCCCCTTTATGAATTCTTTGATGGGAAGTGAGATTGGAGCTCCTCCTGAAGCTCTTTCCACATTCCACACACTGATAGGGTTTCTCCCCTGTATGAATTCTCTGATGGGAAGTGAGAGAGGAGCTATGTGTGAAGCTCCTTCCACATTCCATGCACTGATATGGTTTCTCCCCTGTATGAGTTCTTTGATGGGAAGTGAGTTTTGAGCTATTCCTGAAGCTCTTTCCACATTCCACGCACTGATAGGGTTTCTCCCCTGTATGAATTCTTTGATGGGAAGTTAGACTGTGGCTGTGACTGAAGCTCTTTCCACATTCCACACACTGATAGGGTTTCTTCCTAATGAGATTTCCTTGATGGGAAGTGGAATTGGAACTTTTTCCACTTTCAAGATATTTATACAGCTTCTCCATTCTGGGGATTTTGTCATGGTCACCCTTGTCCTTGATTTCCAGTCCATCACTATCTGCAATGAAGAGAAATGGATTAGCACCTCAGGGAGAAATTAAGGAAGAATACTTGTTAACTCTGGTAATAGAGGCATAACACAAGTGGGTTAGATGGATGGTTTTCTGATGGGTTGGGTGCATTAATTAACGGGGATCAACTGACATCCTTAGGGGAACCTGTGATTCGGTAAGCCTGGCTCTTGTCTCGAATGGATTTTCTGAAGTTTACAGTCAAAAGGGTCTGGGGAGTTCAGACCAGCTGATCCTTGTTTAATGAGCTGCAACTGGAGGAAGAACATTCACAGGAAAAAACAGCAATTTACTGTTCAAGGTTTTTTGGGGGGTATTGTGATATCCGGTGTTGTAGGGGGCGCTGTTGAGTTCAGTGAAAATATATGAGGTTCGTCACATATGGAGTTTTGAATTTAGAAACAGATATTATGATCCCACTGGGAGCCTTACCGAGAGAGGCCACGATCCCATGATTCTCCTCCATGACGTCCTTATGCAGAGCTCTCTGGTCAGGATCCAGCAACTCCCGCTCCTCATCCGTGAAACGAACAGCGACATCTTCAAAGCACACTGGACCCTAAAAGAAAAAGGGAAATGTCTTCCTCTGAGACAACACTGTTGTTCACCACCACTCCTTGAGCTAGGACATTGCTCCATCCCTCGGTCTCTGTCCCCACAAGGCAGCTTCCCCTGACCTGATCTGGTTCCACAGCCACTGCTTCTCTTCTGTCCCCATTCAGAGATGGATGAAGAGGTCTAGCCAGTATCACTGTGTCACCTGCAAGAGGAAAAAGGTAAGGGGGAGGCCCAGAGTGCCTTCTTGTCTCATAGGTAAATCAGTGCATCTCAAACTACAGAGGGGCCTTTGAGAAAGTCTGGCCTGCTGAGTGCATTTGGATATTTGGGTGCATTAGAAATGTTATGTGTGAAAAAATATATCTCCCCTCCTTTGGGCTCTTGGTCACACTATCTCCCCCAACAAAAGATGAAAAGAACCCACAGATGAGTTGGAAAACCAACAGAATGAGACTAAACGGAGAAAAAACCACCTTCCTCCTTACCCAGTGGCCTCTCTCTGGTGTCCAATGGAGACCTCTCTGCCTCAGAGGAAATCTGGCCCATTTCTGCAAAGAGAGCCTTTCCCTGAGAAAGAAACAAGGATTCAAAACAGAGAACGGTGAGAAATACTAGAAAGAGAATGACAAAGACTTGAAGGGTGTGAGATCACATTCCATGGATGCTTTCCCAGAAAATGGATGGGCCATCAGCAGACCATTATGGGATGTTCTCTGTCCTGTTTGGAGCCCCTTGGGAGTATCCAGAGGAAAGTCTCTCTCACCTGCTTTCTCTCCTCTGCCTGACTCAGGAGGAAACCTTCGGCCAGGGCCACCGCCTGGGAACTGGTCTCCGCTCCGCATTCCCTCACCCAGCTCTCCATCTCCGGGGGAAGGACAGCCAGGAACTGCTCCAAGATCACCAGGTCCAGCATCTCAGCTTTCGTGTGCCTTTCTGGCTTCAGCCACTGACGACAAAGGTGGTAGAGTCGGCTGCAAACCTCTCGGGGTCCTTTGGCCTCCTGGCAGCAGAACTGCCTCAACTGCTGGCTCTGCACCTCTGAGCGGAGGGTGTCCTCCTCACCCAGGATCTTCTGCACTGGGTTTTGCCAGAATCCCCCAGTGGTCCCAGTTTGGTTGCCATGGCCTCTTCCTGTTCCAGGGCCAGCTGAGTCTCGCTCATCCATCTGTGCTCTCAGGAAGCCTCTGAGAGATCGGAAGGAACCCTTTGGTCTTCTGCAAAGTTCTGTCTGTCTTAAGGAGAGGCGCTAGCAAATCCTACAAAGCAAATACATTGTTCAGTTACAAAAGTTGTCTAAGATCAGGAGAAGAAAAAGGTTCCCTAAGCAAGCATGGATGAGTCTTGGAGGGAACCAGGGCTGGACTGCACCACAGCCCAAACCATGAGCTATTTTATTTATTTAAATTTCTATAACACTTTATATTTTAAAGAGAAATCTCAAAGCGGTTTACAGCATATTAAATCTGTGGGGATAATTGGGGAGTTAGAAGAAGATATATTATTGAATGATATGCTTCCTAACATGCACTAGCAAGTTCCATATTCTAGTTCCATACATCCCCCTTTTTTAGATTATGCAGCGATCAGCTTGTTGCTGACTCATCTGAGTCTTACTATTAAAGATTCCTTCCTGGTAAAATCCCTTCCAATCCCTTTTAAATGAATAAGCACAATAATCTGATTCACGTTACTATAAAAGTAGTTTACTCACAGATTCGTTCACGTTCACAGACATATCCCTGAAGGCAGGCTTAGGTTACATAACAACTAGAACTATTCCATAAAGAATTTAGTCCCAAATGACTGCCACTAAGGAGTCACTTCTCCAAACACAAAGCAACATACAAAATGGAGAAGACACACTGATCAGAAGATGGAGGCCATGTGCTCCTCCATGCTAGTACAACAGACTGCACCCTCTTCAAGTCACATGGAGTGGAAGTCTGTCCCAGCTCAGGAGGAAACAGGAAGTCTTCTCCTGAGTGGGAGAAAACATCCCCTAATGTGTCCCCTGTAGGAATCTTCTACTTGACTGCAGTTTCACATCCCACAAAATCAATAAAAGAGAAATAAAGCAAGGTAAAGAAAGTCAAATATATAGACTATAGTCAAAGCAACATAACAGGAAACAAATACTCTCTTAAAGATATCAAAATAAAACATTACAAAGGAGGTCAACTACAGAATACACATTTAACACAGTAGTGCTGGGTGAGTCTGGGCCTCACCCCCTAGGCCTGGTGGAAAGGGCCTTTCTAAAAAGGAGAAGAAAGAGGAGGAGGAGGAAGAGGAGGAGGAGGAGGAAGAGGAGGAGGAGGAGGAGGAAGCAGCCTCTAGCTCTCCTAGAAGAAAGATTGCAATGGAAAATGTGGAGGCAACTGAAAGGATTTCTGGGAGAAGAATCAGGCTGGTTTCTGCTGCCTTCCAGTCAATGCATGAAGTCAGAACTGACTGACAAGGAAGTCATTTGTATCTTGTGAAAAATGGCTGTTTGGCTCTAGTGGGGGTCCTCACCTGGGGGTCCTCAGGAGTTGTTCTCCCCCCACCCCCACCCCCCTGCTTCTGTCTCCTTTTCTTGCGCTTGTACTCTCTGCTGCTCTCCAGACAGACTCCTGGGTGGGGTCCCTTTTTCTTTGCTCTGAGGGCCAGGTATGTATCTGGAAAACCCCAGAGGGCCAGGTGGGTGGGGTCAAATACATCTCCCTTGAAATTTAGGCAGCTAATAATAATAATAATAATAATTATTCTCTTAGATAGCTTAACACACGCACAGCCATTGATGCCAAGGTCCCTGGAGGCTCAGTGAGTAGCAGCGCCCATTTCCGGCTGCTTTGCCAGCAACAATCCCTTTGGGGCAGAGAGGATGTGGTCCTGGGATGCCCTGCTCTGGGTGCGAGGGGATTGCTGCAGTGGCCTCCGTGGGGAGCTGCCCTGGGAGACACTGGGAAACTGGTCTGCAATACAGCAGCCAGACTCTGGGCTGGGATCCCTCTCTTTATTCCTGGCCTTTCTCTCCCACCTTTTTTTTTTGGGGGGGGGGGCTAGTCCACCTCCCCGTGCAGCTTTGAAAAACCATTTGCAGATGTTTCCTCTGTTGTGCAATGAGGCTGAGCGATGTCACACAGAGTTAAAGTCCCAGGGACTCCTTTGTCTGAAGAAGGGAGATCTTTTCTGAAGGGGGGGCGGAGGGTCAAATGAGTTTGAGATCCTCTGATCTGCAGGAAGGAGATCGTGGCAGACCTGGCCCCTCCCTGGCAGGACCCTCTCCTCCCTGACTTGGGGTCCCCCCCCCGCAGGAGCAGATCAGGCCCCCCAGGCCCCCTCCCCTGCTGCAGCCCTGGGACCCCCACCAGATCCCAGAGAGAGAGGAGACTCACCAGATCCCATTGAGAGAGGAGACTCACCAGATCCCAGGAGGGGAGAGCGAGGCAGCCCTTGCAGCAGAGACACAAAGCAGGAAAGGACTGGGGAGGGAGGGGGCTTGGCTCTGGAGGACCTGGCCCCCCTTGCTTCCTGTCCTCTCTAGGAAGGCAGCTCAGTTCCCTTTAACCCTTGCAAAGCCAAGTCCCTCCAGCTCAGCCCTCTCTCGCTTGGCAGAACCTCAGATTTCTATTTTTTTTTATGGATTTAGGGGGAGATCTGCCCCCCTGGCTACGTAAAATCTCTCACTGCCTCCATTTCTTCCCCTTCTATTTGCCAGGAGGTGATGGGGCCATGATCTTCGTTTTTTTGATGTTGAGCTTCAGACCATATTTTGCGCTCTCCTCTTTCACCCTCAATAAAAGGTTCTTTAATTCCTCCTCACTTTCTGCCATCAAGGTTGTGTCATCTGCATATCTGAGGTTGTTGATATTTCTTCTAGCAATCTTAATTCCGGCTAGGGATTCATCCAGCCCAGCCTTTTGCATGATGAATTCTGCATATAAGTTAAATAAGCAGGGAGACAATATACAGCCTTCTATTTAAAACATAGAACACATGAAAAGTAGACAAATGACACATCACCTCTCAAGATTCTGATACCAACTACCATGTTCTTCCCTTGGCTCATTGTGTGGCCTTGTGGGACAGAGCCATCTCTCTGGTTCCCCCCTCCATCATTTATGAAAGTTCCCTCCGCTGCTACTGCCACCACATGGAAATGGCATTTTTCCAGCCTCTCTCAAACAATGAACACAATGTTATTTTTTCCTCTTTCTTGAAATTTCCCGTCTATTTTAGTCTGATCAGACCCAACTTCACGGCCTCTTAGAAGAATTTTCTCTCCTTTGGAAACATGGAAGACATCGTCAGAAAATTAAGTACGCTTGCATTTAAAGTTAGGCAGCAGCTTCTGAATTTAGAATTAAACGTTTCCAAAGCCAATTTTAAACATGCGGGCGGGGGGGGGGGGTGGACTTTAAAACTCCAAAACCTACGGCAAAAGTTTTCTTAACATTTCTAAGACTTAGGGTGGAAATCCTATTCACTCTGAGTTTTACTGAGGTTGCTCTCTCACACACAAGAACAAGAGCAAATATTTCCCATTTTCTTCATCCCAGTATTGGAGTTAGTGTGCTCATTCTTTCGGTTCCCTCTTTATACTTTTACTACGAGTGGAGTGGAGGGGTTGCACCAGCAACTGAGAAAGCTCCCTAGGAGCCTTCTTACTCGTGTTACCGGAAAATCCGAGGGTTCTCTTGGGCAAATGAAGACACCGACTAGAGCAATCAGAGCAAAACAGCAGCCAGTAGGCTTGGTCTTTATTAAAGAAAAGACTGTCGCGACAGGACTCCCACCACCCACAAGGTGAAGCAAGATGGAAGCCCCGGACAAAAGGAGACCTTAACTTTTATTAGTTACTAATCCCCTAAGCCACACCCTCAGAATTACATCATATATACAACTTGATTATATTAAAAATAGGAGGAGTCGGGGATGGGCTGCACAGGTAACCCGAGTGTCCCGACACCTGGCCGGAGCCTCCTTCCCCCTCCCCGCATGAGTCATATCCGAAAACAAAGGAGAAAGGCGAAGTTTCCTGCCCCCTGAGGGGAATCCGGCCACAGTTCTTTTGTGAAAGTCTGTGCAGAATACACTAAAGTATGCAGTCCATTGTATCCTTGATAGCCTTCTGTCTGAACCCATCACGATGGCTATCAAGGTTGTCACGTCTACGTGGAGAGAGCGCAGGGTACGTGACTGCTCGGTCAAAGGATTATGGCTGCTTGATATCAGGCCACCCCCCTTTGATAGTCTTTGTAATATCCGGTAGAATAAAAGTGGTCCGGTGAAAATCCAAAGTACGGTTGATTTTTAGTGAATTTATGAAGAATATTGTCCTTGAAGTTCAAAGCACTTTCGCCTTCAGGAAGTAGCTTGCTACATTTTGATTAAATCAGTCACGGTCAATTGAACTCGGAAACTTTGTATTGAGAGCTGTCAAAGGTAAGGGAAGAGGGCGGCAGTATCCTGCAGTACCTGCGTAGCCGCCGCAAGGGGCGCTGTTCGATAACACCGATTGGCTGAGGCGGCCGCCGATTGACAGCAAAGCTCGGTCGGCCGGTCTACTCATAATAAAGATAGGGCGGTGCGGAGTATTATAGCGGGAAGCTGTCAGGTTAGCGCTTCCTTATTTACGGAAGGCTTTTAAGAGATGGCCCTCTAAAGGGACACCTCTGGGCTTAGGAAGGGAGATGCGTGTATGTGTGTGGGGGGGGGCTTGTGCAGACACGTGTTAGTGTGTGTGTGTGTGTGAGGGGGGGGGGCTTTCCGGCGACACTCGCAAGAGGCTGCTTGGTCCACTTCAAAGCATTCACACTTGTATGAACCAACCCGGACCCTACCATCGTCATCCAAGACCAGGCTTGTCCAAAGTCCATCCCAGGGGCCTAATCTGGCCCACTGGTCTGTTTAATCCAGCTGCTGTGGCAGCTGGATTAAAAAATAAAAAAGGTTGCTTTTTAAGTCTTTCAAGCTTTCAGGAGCAGTACTAAGGGGTGAAATGAAGCCCCCCAGATCCCCAAAGGGTGAGGGAAAGGGTCTATCTCCCTTCTTCATTGTCATTATCAGTTCTTTTCACCTAAGAAATGGGAAGAAAGCAGCTGCTCATGCTAAGCGCAGCGTTTGTTGGGGTGGAGATTAATGAGCTGACAATGGTATGATTCATCAGTAAGAAATATGATTTGTTCTTATCTGTAAGTGAAGCTGCATCTGAAACAATACAGAAGCAGTCAAAGGGAATTTCCTAGGAAGTCTTTTATTCAATCTCACCTGCAATCATATGTGCTGAACACACAGAAACACATAGATAATGTGAAATAACTGGGAGTTACAGACTCCAAATAACACTCAACACATGCAAGCAGATTAATGCAATAGTACATATGATTTCCCCACTTCCTTTTAAAAAAATTGCTTTTATTTATTTTCATGGTAGGGAAGATAATTTTAAAGAAAGCAATGGTTACAACAGTAAACAACAAATAACTTCTCCTGATGGAATTGCAGACTTTCATCCTGCCATGTGTTACAAGTTTCATTTGATTACTCTAAATGATCACGCCACATTTTCCCATGAGTGCTGGGTGGATTCCGGCAACAGTCTTAACAATTTATATATTCAATAAACACTGGCCACGTGTTATAAAAGGAATATGGCTTGTGTTCCCCCACCTTTCAATTTCCCCAGGCAAAAAAAATTTAAGATACTGAAACTGTGATGCCCAGAATTGAACACAATATTCTAGGTGGGGTCTGACCAAGGAAAAAGAAAGTGGTACTATTCCTGCCCTTGATCTGATTCTGCCTTCTGCCACATTGGCCTCCGCTTCCCGTTTGGTGTCATCTGCAAATGTGATGAGCATCCCCTCAGTTCCTTCATCCAAGACATTTATAAAGAACTTGAACAACAACGGGCCCAGGACAGAACCCTGCAGCACCCATCTTGTCACTTTTCCCCAGGATGATGAGGAACCATGAAGGAGTCCTCTTTGGGATCGGCCAGTCCAATCCACCTAACAGTTACCTTGTTCAGCCTCATTTTACCAGCTTCCTCACATAAATATCAAGGGGGACTTTGTCAAAAACCTTACTGAAATTAAGATGCGCTATTACCACAGCATTCCCCTGAGAAACAGTCTGTAACTCCATCCAAAAAAAGAAAAAGAAAAAAGAGAGATTTCTCTAGCTTGACTTGTTTTTCAGAAAGCCATGCTCTCATCTTGTCTGTTTATGTTGTGAATCACCGTGAAATCTTCAGATGAAGGGTGCATGAATTATAAAATGATAATAATAAGGATATTGACAAGCTGGAACATGTGCAAATGAAGGCAATCAAGATGGTGTTATTTTATTTATGCATTTATTTCATTTCTATAGCGCCCTATAGCAGGGGTGCCAACTGGAATAAAATATAGGAGGCGTTTAGTAAGCCCCTCCTCGGTTAAACAGTCACAGGATGCGGTGCAAGCATGCCATTTGAATGGCTGTTCCTATGAACTGGGGGTGGCCCCCTCACATATCTTATTGGGGGGCAAAAACCCCTCAGACTCTAAGAGTTGGCTCCCATTCCCTACACTCACAGGTCACAGGACGGTTACAACATAAAATCACACAATGAAAACACAAAACACTGCCCCCAAAACCTGTAACCCCTACCTCCCCACCACATTTTAAAAGGGCATTAGATGTCAATCAGCCAAAGGCCTGGTTAAAGTGGTGTGTTTTTCTCTAGCGCTGAAAGCTGTATAATGAAGGGCTTCCCACTCTTCGTATGAATTCTTTGATGGGAACTGAGATTGGAGCTCTTCCTGAAGCTTTTTCCACATTCCCCACACTGCTAGGGTTTCTCTCCTGTATGAATTCTGTGATGGGAAGTGAGATGGGCTCTCTGACTGAAGCTTTTTCCACATTCCACACACTGATAGGGCTTCTCCCCTGTATGAATTCTTTGATGGGAAGTGAGAGAGGAGCTATTACTGAAGCTTTTTCCACATTCCACACACTGATAGGGCTTCTCCCCGGTATGAATTCTCTCGTGCTTAGTGAAACCACAGCTCGTATTGAAGCTCTTTCCACATTCCACACACTGATAGGGTTTCTCCCCTGTATGAATTCTCTGATGGGAAGCGAGATGGGAGCTCTGACTAAAGCTCTTTCCACATTCCACACACTGATAGGGTTTCTCCCCCGTATGAATTCTTTGATGGCAAGTGAGATTGGAGTTACAATTGAAGCTCTTTCCACATTCCCCACACTGATAGGGTTTCTTGCCTGTATGAATTCTTTGATGGGAAGTGAGAGAGAAGCTCCAACTAAAACTCTTTCCACATTCCAAGCACTGATATGGTTTCTCCCCTGTATGAATTCTCTGATGGGAAGTGAGTTTGGAGCTATTCCTGAAGCTCTTTCCACATTCCATGCACTGATAGGGTTTCTCCCCTGTATGAATTCTTTGATGGGAAGTGAGACTGGCGCTCCGACTGAAGCTTTTTCCACATTCCACACACTGATAGGGTTTCTCCCCTGTATGAATTCTTTGATGGGAAGTGAGTTTGGAGCTATTCCTGAAGCTCTTTCCACATTCCATGCACTGATAGGGTTTCTCCCCTGTATGAATTCTTTGATGGGAAGTGAGATTGGAGCTCTGACTGAAGCTCTTTCCACATTCCACACACTGATAAGGTTTCTCCCCAGTATGAATTCTTTGATGGGAAGTGAGATTGGAGCTCTGACTGAAGCTCTTTCCACATTCCACACACTGATAGGGTTTCTCCCCAGTATGAATTCTTTGATGCGACGTGACATCGGCGCTCTTCCTGAAGCTCTTTCCACATTCCCCACACTGATAGGGTTTCTCCCCTGTATGAATTCTGTGATGGGAAGCGAGAGAGGAGCTACCAGTGAAGCTCTTTCCACATTCCATGCACTGATAGGGTTTCTTCCCAATGGGATTTCTTTGATGGGAAGTGGAAAAGGAACTTTTCCCACTTTCAAGATATTTATACAGCTTCTCCATTGTGAGGATTTTGTCATGGTCACCCTTGTCCTTGATTTCCAATTCATCACTATCTGCAATGAAGAGAAATGGATCAGCGCCTCAGGGAGAAATTAAGGAAGAATACTTGTTAACTCTGGTAATAGAGGAATAACACAAGTGGGTTAGATGGATGGTTTTCTGAAGGGTTAGGTGCATTAATTAACGGGGATCAACCAACATCCTTAGGGGAACCTGTGATTTGATAAGCCTGGCTCTTCTCTCGAATGGATTTTCTTTGGCTCCATCATGGCATCCCTCCATTTCCAATGTCAGTCTTCTCTTTGGACAACCAAAGACTGACAGGAGGAAAAACCAAAACTGAAAACCTGACAGAAGCTACGTCAACTTCCCTAACGACTCTGAAGTTTACAGTCAAAAGGGTCTGGGGAGTTCAGACCAGGCTGCTGCTTGTTTAATAAGCTGCAACTGGAGGAAGAACATTTACAGAAAAAAACAGTAAATTACTATTAAAGATTTTTTTGGGTTGTGATATCCGGTGTTGTAGGGGGCCTGTTGAGTTCTGTGAAAATATATGAGGTTAGTCACATATGGAGTTTTGAATTTAGAAACAGATATTATGATCCCACTGGGAGCCTTACCGAGAGAGGCCACGATCCCACGATTCTCCTCCATGACCTCCTTATGCAGAGCTCTCTGGTCAGGATCCAGCAACTCCCATTCCTCATCCGTGAAACAAACAGCAACATCTTCAAAGCACACTGGACCCTAAAGGAAAAAGGGAAATGTCCTCCTCTGAGACAACTGTTGTTCACCACCACCCCTTGAGCTAGGACATTGTTCCACCCCTTGGCCTCTGTCCCCACAAGGCAGCTTCCCCTGACCTGATCTGGTTCCACAGCCACTGCTTCCATTCTGTCCCCATTCAGAGATGGATGAAGAGGTCTTGCGGGCATCATTCTGTCACCTGCAAGAGGAAAAAGGTAAGGGGGAGGCCCAGAGTGCCTTCTTGTCTCACAGGTAAATCAGTGCATCTCAAACTACACAGGGGCCTTTGAGAAATTCTCACCTGCTCAGTGCATTTGGATGTTTCAGTTTATTTCAGATGTTAGTTGTGAAAAATATATCTCCCCTCCTCTGGGCTCTTGGTCCCACTATCTCCCCCAACAAAAGATGAAAAGAACCCACTAAACGGAGAAAAAACTCCTTCCTCCTTACCCAGCTGCCTCTCTCTGGTGTCCAGCGGAGGCCTCTCTGCCTCAGAAGAAATCTGACCCATTTCCGCAAAGAGATCCTTTCCCTGAAAAAGAGACAAGGATTCAAAAGAGAGAATGGATAGAAGGATTAAAAAATGAATGTCGGGGCCAACTGCTTCAAGGGTGACAGATCTCATTCCATGGATGCCTTCCCAGGAAAAAAATATGAGCCATCAGAAGAGCATGATGGGATGTTCTCCGTCCTGTTTGGAGCCCCTTGGGAGTATCCAGAGGAAAGTCTCTCTCACCTGCTTTCTCTCCTCTGCCTGACTCAGGAGGAAACCTTCGGCCAGGGCCACCGCCTGGGAACTGGTCTCCGCTCCACAGTCCCTCACCCAGCTCTCCATCTCCGGGGGAAGGACAGCCAGGAACTGCTCCAAGATCACCAGGTCCAGCATCTCAGATTTCGTGTGCCTTTCTGGCTTCAGGCACTGATGGCAAAGGTGGTAGAGTCGGCTGCAAACCTCTCGGGGTCCTTTGGCCTCCTGGCAGCAGAACTGCCTCCACTGCTGGCTCTGCACCTCTGAGTGGAGGGTGTCCTCCTCACCCAGGATCTTCTGCACAGAGTTTTCCCAGAATCCCCCACTGCTCCCAGTTTGGATGGCATGGCCTCTTTCTGTTCCAGGGCCAGCTGAGTCTTGCTCATCCATCTGTGCTCTCAGGAAGCCTCTGGGAGATCGGAAGGAACCCTTTGGTCTTCTGCCAAGTTCTGTCTGTCTTAAGGAGAGGCGCTAGCAAATCCTACAAAGCAAATAAATTGTTCAGTTACAAAAGTTGTCTAATATCAGGAGAAGAAAAAGGTTCCCAGAGCAAGCATGGATGAGTCTTGGAGGAAACCAGGGCTGGACTGCACCACAGCCCAAACCATGAGCTATTTTATTTATTTAAATTTCTATAATACTTTACATTTTACAGCATATTACAGCATATTAAATCTGTGGGGATAATTGGGGAGGGGGCTAGTCCACCTCCTCGTCTGGTTTTGCAAAAACCATTTGCAGATGTTTCCTCTGTTGTGCAATGAGGCTGAGCGATGTCACACAGAGTTAAAGTCCCAGGGACTCCTTCGTTTAAAGAAGGGAGATCTTTTCTGAAGGGGGGGCGGAGGGTCAACTGAGTTTGGGATCCTCTGATCTGCAGGAAGGAGAGCGTGGCAGACCTGGCCCCTCCCTGGCAGGACCCTCTCCTCCCTGACTTGGGGTCCCCCCTGCAGGAGCAGATCAGGCCCCCCAGGCCCCCTCCCCTGCTGCAGCCCTGGGACCCCCACCAGATCCCAGAGAGAGAGGAGACTCACCAGATCCCAGAGAGAGAGGAGACTCACCAGATCCCAGGAGGGGAGAGCGAGGCAGCCCTTGCAGGAGAGACACAAAGCAGGAAAGGACTGGGGAGGGAGGGGCCTTGGCTCTGGAGGACCTGGCCCCCCCTTGCTTCCTGTCCTCTCTAGGAATGCAGCTCACTTCCCTTTAACCCTTGCAAAGCCAAGTCCCTCCAGCTCAGCCCTCTCTGGCTTGGCAGAACCTCAGATTTCTATTTTTTTTATGGATTTAGGGGGAGATCTGCCCCCCTGGCTACGTAAAATCTCTCACTGCCTCCATTTCTTCCCCTTCTATTTGCCAGGAGGTGATGGGACCAGTGGCCACGATCTTCGTTTTTTTGATGTTGAGCTTCAGACCATATTTTGCGCTCTCCTCTTTCACCCTCATTAAAAGGTTCTTTAATTCCTCCTCACTTTCTGCCATCAAGGTTGTGTCATCGGCATATCTGAGGTTGTTGATATTTCTTCTAGCAATCTTA
The DNA here is from genome assembly GCF_964188315.1 of Podarcis muralis. Classification (NCBI taxonomy): domain Eukaryota; kingdom Metazoa; phylum Chordata; class Lepidosauria; order Squamata; family Lacertidae; genus Podarcis; species Podarcis muralis. The sequence goes on from NC_135658.1 coordinate 3,153,097, forward strand.
ATTCCGGCTAGGGATTCATCCAGCCCAGCCTTTTGCATGATGAATTCTGCATATAAGTTAAATAAGCAGGGAGACAATATACAGCCTTCTATTTAAAACATAGAACATATGAAAAGTAGACAAATGACACATCACCTCTCAAGATTCTGATACCAACTACCATGTTCTTCCCTTGGCTCATTGTGTGGCCTTGTGGGACAGAGCCATCTCTCTGGTTCCTCCCTCCATCATTTATGCAAGTTCCCTCCGCTGCTACTGCCACCACATGGAAATGGCATTTTTCCAGCCTCTCTCAAACAATGAACACAATGTTATTTTTTTCCTCTTTCTTGAAATTTCCCGTCTATTTTAGTCTGATCAGACCCAACTTCATGGCCTCTTAGAAGAATTTTCTCTCCTTTGGAAACATGGAAGACATCGTCAGAAAATTAAGCACGCTTGCATTTAAAGTTAGGCAGCAGCTTCTGAATTTAGAATTAAAGTTTCCAAAGCCAATTTTAAACATGCGGGTGGGGGGGGGGGGTGGACTTTAAAACTCCAAAACCTATGGCAAAAGTTTTCTTAACATTTCTAAGACTTAGGGTGGAAATCCTATTCACTCTGAGTTTCACTGAGGTTGTGAGGCAAGGAAGGAAGGGCTACCCCTATATTATCCATATAACCAGTTATCAATAATCAATATATATTCAATATATGCTTACACAAATCAAGGATTACAGTACCTTATAAATCCACTTGAATCAAAAGGGAAGCTGTGCTGCAAACTGCTTGAAACAGCAAGTTAGGAACCGACCTTTCCCCTAGAAACATCTGTGCACCCCGGACAAAGACATGAATCAGAGATTCTGGTACAAAATTCCCCTCAGATACAGGCTAAATAAATCCACAGAACAGGAAGAGCAAAACCACAAAATGTCCAAACTCCCTGTCCTGTCATAACTAGGGGAAAGGTTAGACTGAGCGTCACTGGGAGCATTGGAAAGCGGAACTGGAACCCAGTGCTTGACCAGTGCTATACCAGTAGCTAGGAGCGTGACAACTGCTTGCTGATTGGCTGATATTTTTGCTGACCAAGTATGAGTCCTTCATGATTGTCTTATGATCTATGATTTGCTGTGATTTGCTCAGGTATAAAGACCCCTGTGTTTCTGTCAATCGGGGTCCCAGTTCTTTGGAAGAGATTCCAACTGGGTCCTTATTGCCTGGCAATAAACTTCACCTTCTTATTCTCCATTGCTGCGTCTGCTTGATCCTTATCCTTGCAACATTTGGTGCCGTGATCGGATCACACAGGCCAGTAGGGGTTTTTTACCCAAAAAGAGCCGGCCTCCGGTTCTTGGGGGGAGAACCGCCGGAGGATTTTTGGCTTCTCTCCAGGCGCCTATCGGACATCATTTCCGAGGGAGGAAGGCAATCGCCTTCGGCGCGGAATCCCAACAAGACGGAGGCAAGGACCGAACAAGGAGAATCTGAAGGGGAGCCAACAGGAAAGGCGCGCCACGACAGGAACTCACGGTGAGTTGAGAAAAAAAATGAGTGCTGATCAACACTCAGGGTGACCCACCAGTAACCTCCCGTTAAAGGGAAAGGATCACCTAAAAGGTGAGGGAGGAGAAGCTGGGTCAACCAAAGGAAGGGAAGAGGTTCTGCAGGGAAAAGTTGGGGAAAAACAGCTGTGGGGGGGGGGGGAAGAAAAAGGGGAGAAAAACGCTGTATGAAAGTGTGTGATTTTCTGCCAAGTTGTTCGCCGCAGGCGAAGGGGGGAGAAAGGGCTGTGTTTGTCTGTGTGAAAGTCCCGGGACGCCGGGTGAATGTGTAAGATCTGAGTTGAAAAAGGAAGTGTGCTGTGGTTTTCCCTTGTTCTATTTTTGAAACTGCCTAGCTGAAAGTGTTTGTCTGGTGAAGAGGGAAAGTTCTGCAGAACTATGGGGGGGAAATGCTCAAAACCAGCTCAAGCCTGTACACCCTTAGAATGCATGTTAGAAAATTTTAAGAAGGTTTTTCCAGAAGAACCAGGGGAGGTCAGACCAAGTAAGGAAGTTTTAAAGAAATATTGTCAACAGATATGGCCCCAACAGGTCAAATCCTGGCCACAAAATGGCTCCTTTAGGATTGAGAGATGTCAAGCAGTTATGGACTCAATAATGAAGAATCCGGATTTGTTTAAGGAGCAGTACTATTACATTTCGAAGTGGACTGCTATTTGTTAAAAAAATCCAGATTGGATGAAAAGAGGAAGTGACAGCTGCGAGATTTTCGCTGTAAGGCAGGAAGCCAGAAAACCCTTAACAGTTTCTGCAGCTGACAGGAAAATTTATGTTGGTCCTTCAGAGGAGGAATGAATCCCTCCCCCACCATACAATTATAGCAGCAGGAATCAAGCAATACAGCCGCCTTCAAGGCAAGCATGGCCAGACCAAAATGCAATGGCAGGACAGATCCCTATGCCCAGCCAATCTCAGCCAGCAATGAATAAAGCCCCGCAAGCCACAAATGGTGCTTCGCAGGCAGCCCCACCCTCTCGAGCATCGCTGGATGTGCCTAGCCTTCCAGAATTGCCTTCCCAGCCAAAACAAACAGCTGCTCTAGATCAAAGCACGTTACCCTCCCCTCCCGAGGAAAAATACAACCAGGACATGTCAGCCTCGCAAACACAGATGGAGGGAGCGGAAGGAGGTGCTAGCGCATTTCAAATGTCTGGAGCATGGGGGGAACAAACTAATTCATTGAGAACCCCAGAAAGCCATGACAGTTCAAAATTATGGAAATTGATGGATGCAATTACAGATTCTGGACAAAAGTTGGTCCTTAAAATGAGAGAAAGTGATTTGCCTAGTACATCTCAAAGGCCAGCCTCACCTAAGCTTTCAAAAGGAGGCTATTACTTACGTAATAACAAGGGGGCACCAGCGCCAATGCTTCCCCTAAGGGCTGTTTTGGGGCCCCAAGAGCCACGGCCAGTGGATGCAAATGGGAGACCAACGGGTCCTTGGCCTTCTAGGGCAGTTACACTTCAATATGTCCCTTTTACAACCACGGATTTATTGAATTGGAAAACGCATACGGTACCCTTTTCAGAAAAACCTCAGGCCATGCTGGATTTAGTTGCTTCCATTATGGTAACTCATCTGCCTACATGGCAAGATTGCAGGCATCTTTTGATGACTCTTTTCACCTCTGAGGAAAGGAGAAGGATAGATGCAACTGCAGACAACAATCTTAAAGCTCAGGTGCCAAACTCAGAAAACAATCCAGATGCTTGGGTCCGTGCAAGGTATCCACTCACAGATCCAGGGTGGGACCCAGAAAGGGACAAGGACGCCTTGGACAATTATCGGCAGGAAGTTATAAAGGCTATAAAGGGTGCTGCCAGAAAGCCTACAAATATTTCTAAGGTGGCTGAGGTTCTTCAATTCCAAGATGAATCTCCTTCTAATTATTTGGAACGCTTAATGGAGGCTTATAGAATTTACACCCCCCTTGATCCAGAAGCCCCAGAAAGTAAGCAAATGGTGAATGCGGCATTTGTGGCTCAAAGTGCTACGGACATTAAGAGGAAATTGCAAAAGTTAGACGCTTTTGAAACATTGCAGATGGATCAGCTCCTAGCAATCGCTCAAAGGGTTTATTTGAACAGAGAAAATGAGGTTAAGAAGGACAGAGTTCGGGAAATGAAACAAAAGGCAGTGTTTTTGGCTGCAGCCATCAGCCAAGGCTCAGCATTTGACACAGGTGCCCAAGGGAGAGGTTCCAGTAGGGCACGAGGAAGAGGAAGAGGAAGGGGATTGCCATTGGGAAGGAATCAGTGTGCAATTTGCAGAAAGGAAGGTCATTGGAAACAGGAGTGCCCTGAAGCGAGGGAAACAGAGGGAGAAGGTGAATTCAGGGAACAGAGGGAGCGTGGACGTGGATGGGGATCGCAGAGAGGAAGGATGCAAGCTGGAAGATATGTGAGGAACAGAGGAAGTAGCAGAGATTTTGTTGGATTAGCGCAATTGGAGGAATATGAGAATGAGAATGCATAGGACAGACCGGGCTCAACTCTTTCTTTAGGCTCCCAAGAGCCCATGATCTCGGTTAAGCAGCTGGATGTAGCGTGAACATCTACACAGACTCAAAGTTTGCTTTTTTAACATTACATGCCCACGGAGCTTTGTGGAAAGAGAGGGGGCTCATAGGGGCAGAAGGGAAAGCACTGAAATATGGCCCGGAATTGGAAACGCTTTTGGAAGCTGTGTGGGCTCCGAGAAAGGTTGCGGTCATACATTGCCGAGGCCACAGCAAGGGAACCACAAAAGCAGCAAAGGGAAATCAATTGGCAGATCTGGCTGCAAAACGGGCAGCTTTACTGCCACCACCACCTGCCTCTATAACAGCATCTCTTCTTCCTACAGCAGTTGATTTAGAGCAAATAAAGCCCATCTACACGGAGGCAGAACAGGAATGGGCCCAACAGGAAGGGGGATACAGAATGCCACCACAGGATGGATGGTTTATCCTTCCAGACCAGCAGATATTTGTCCCAGAAGCCCTGGGCAGGATCATAGTGAAGCAATATCATGAGTCCACTCACTATGGGGCCACAGCATTGCGGGAAAGCCTGAATAGGCAATTCTACATAACAAGGATTTCCCAGCTGGCAGAAGCAGTATCACGTGCATGCCTTCTGTGCGCAAAAAACAACCCAAAGCAAGGCCCAGTTCCTCCACCAGGAATACAGCAAACAGGCCTAATGCCAATGGAAAATTTAATAGTGGATTTTACAGAAATGCCAAAGGCAAAGGGGTACAAGGCTCTCTTGGTCTTCACGTGTTCTCTTACAGGTTGGCCTGAGGTCTATCCTACTAGGACAGAAAAAGCCCAGGAGGTAATAAAACGCCTCTTAACGGAAATCATTCCAAGGTTTGGTCTACCAAGGTGTATAGGCAGTGACAATGGTCCAGCTTTCATTGCATCAATAGTGGATGGTGTATGCAAAGCCTTGCAAATACAATGGAAGCTACATGCGGCCTATAGACCTCAAAGCTCAGGGAAAACAGAAAGGATGAATCGGACTCTTAAAGCGCAGTTAGCAAAATTGTGCCAGGAAACTCATTGTAAATGGGTAGACATGTTGCCTATTGCTTTGTTTAGAATCAGATGTTCACCAACAAAGAGACTGAAACTTTCTCCGTTTGAACTTTTGTATGGGAGACCACCTCCAATAGCAAGGGGGAGAACAGCAGACTTGACTCAAGTGGGGGGGCAAATAACTGCAGAACAAATCCAGGCTCTTTCTCGTATTTTTCTTGATTTAAACAGGTGGTGTCTCCAACGCATTCCCATCTGCCTATCCGAACCGGTACATCCTTTTCGGCCAGGAGACCGAGTTTGGGTTCGAGACTGGAAAGACGAACCGCTGACGGCTCGGTGGAAAGGTCCCTACACGGTTCTGCTGGCCACACCAACTGCGGTGAAAGTTGCGGAAGTAACCCCGTGGATTCATCATTCTCGTCTGAAGCGGTCTGAGGGTCATTGGAACTGTGAGCTGAACCCATCTAACCCTCTGAAGTTGAAGCTCACCAGGAACCCCTGCACCTAGCCCCACCGGAAGCGGGCAGGAGCACGGGCAACGGGACTACAGGTCTGCTCTCACTGCACCCCGGAAGCCAGTGAGTCTACGCACACCGGAAGATTGAGGAGCTGCACCAGCGTATGGGAGGACCCCTACCAGTTAAAATTTCAGTCAATCCCAGATTCCAGCCAGACTTTGCTCATAAACCCTTAGTACAAATAACAATAACAAGGGTGAACAAAAGGGGGGACATTCATGACAGGTGGGTGGATTGGGTAACTACATACGGTTGTTACATTCCTTTCTTTCTTTAGGAGTTCTACATACCAGATTGGGCACAAGCAGGTCCACGACAATAGTTCACATACAAGGGAAAGTACATGCCAGGGGAACCTAGGAGAGCCATACGTTGCTTCTCCTGCCCACCTCCCCAAGGAGCATTTCCCGGTGCCATACTGGTCACTGTAGCTGTTTTTCCTCCACCACCCACAGGTCCCTTCAAGGTAGCAGTTGCAGAGTGTATACAGTGTGAGTTGACCTCACCAGTTCGACCAGAACCTGGGGACCACTAATAAGTCCACTGGGTGCGGCCGAGCGGGAGGCTATATCTCACTAAAGGGTATGTTCTGGTACCTGCTACCTTATATAATTGTTGCAATTTCACTCCTTCTGGTCCTAATCATTGTATTTTGTGTATATAAGAAGGATCATCGTATTAACATTGACCTAGAGCCAGAACTAATAAGATTCAACCTTGAAGGTATACATGGGGAAAATGAAAATGAAGCTTCTGTTGATTTTGATGTGCTTGTGGCTCCAGAGAGGCCCAATGGTAGTAGGTAATGTTTTTATAAACCATGCTGAACACATGTTCCAGATATATGGGGAAAATGCTACCCTATATTATGAACACCCAAGGAAGGTAGCAGACATGTCCCTTATACCAGGATTAATCAAGGATCCTGATGTTGTGCTGGCAGGCCTACTTTACAATCAGAGTGGTCTCTTTGCAGCCCCACCTATTGAAATGAATGACATCCCCTACAGATATCTCAGATACACCAGAACCACAAAAGGTCTATGTTTTTGCTGTCATGCCACTGGAGTATGGAATTCCAAATGGAAGTATTGGCCCCAAGTTAAGTACCACATGGACAAAGGATGGCTGGGAAATTATACCCAATGCTCGGATAAATTTTGGCTTTGGGGTTCCCACAATGCCTCCTACCAGGGCAATACTACCTCTTCAGATCTGTACCCATACTTTCCTCAATATTCGGTTAATTTCACCGGACAAGGGTCCATTTGTTCTGGTTGGATGATTAAAGATCCTAACCTCTGGTTTCTATATGATGGATTGGCAACAAATTTCCACCCAGGGAATTTCCAGTGTGTTGGAGTGGGGGCATTTACCTTTCCGGTTGCAGTGGAGGTCAATCACAAGGTACCTCATCTTGCAAGCAGACGGAAAAGGGCGGCCCTGGGCGACCACTGTGAAGATGAAATTTATCTGGCAAATTCTGTAGGGAGCGTTGGGGGTGGATTTATAGGATTCCTCTCAATGGGGATTTACCCAGGAGTAGTTGCTGAGCAAAATAGAAAGGCACTGTTTGCTCTTACATGCAGGCTGGAGAAAACTATCAATGCCACCACCCATGTCTTGCGCTCCTTGCAGTCAGAGGTTGAGGATTTGAACCAACTGACAATGACCCATAGATTGGTTTTGGACTACCTCCTTGCACGAGCAGGCGGTTTTTGTAAAATTGTCCCAAAAGGTCGGTGCCAGGTTAAATTCCACGACCTCAACAAGACAATTGAGGACCAATTGCAAAAACTGCAGTCTCTGGTAGCTGACAACACACCCACCCAGAATCCCTGGGAAAAGGTATGGTCGTGGATACCAGGAGAGGGGTGGGTGCATGGCATTCTGACCGCCTTAGCCATAGGAGGAGTTGTTTTTCTGTTGTTTCTTTCTGTAATCCCTTGTTGTCTGTCTTTGCTTAGGGGAATGATAGCCCGCAATGTTAAGCATCTCACTGACCCTCATATTATGGCAATATACAGAGCTTTGCCCCCAGTGCCAGATGAGCCAGAGGAAGACGATGGTTATGAGCGAATGCATAGGGAACACGTCCCAATGCCTGGGGAACAGGTCCCAGTGCAGGAACAGGCCCCATTGCAGGAAGCAACGGTTTACTCTGATGTCCTGAGTGGTGTTCAAGCTCAGGAGTCAGATGAATCTTCTCTCTGAGCTTGAAAAGGGGGGAATGAGGCAAGGAAGGAAGGGCTACCCCTATATTATCCATATAACCAGTTATCAATAATCAATATATATTCAATATATGCTTACACAAATCAAGGATTACAGTACCTTATAAATCCACTTGAATCAAAAGGGAAGCTGTGCTGCAAACTGCTTGAAACAGCAAGTTAGGAACCGACCTTTCCCCTAGAAACATCTGTGCACCCCGGACAAAGACATGAATCAGAGATTCTGGTACAAAATTCCCCTCAGATACAGGCTAAATAAATCCACAGAACAGGAAGAGCAAAACCACAAAATGTCCAAACTCCCTGTCCTGTCATAACTAGGGGAAAGGTTAGACTGAGCGTCACTGGGAGCATTGGAAAGCGGAACTGGAACCCAGTGCTTGACCAGTGCTATACCAGTAGCTAGGAGCGTGACAACTGCTTGCTGATTGGCTGATATTTTTGCTGACCAAGTATGAGTCCTTCATGATTGTCTTATGATCTATGATTTGCTGTGATTTGCTCAGGTATAAAGACCCCTGTGTTTCTGTCAATCGGGGTCCCAGTTCTTTGGAAGAGATTCCAACTGGGTCCTTATTGCCTGGCAATAAACTTCACCTTCTTATTCTCCATTGCTGCGTCTGCTTGATCCTTATCCTTGCAACAGTTGCTCTCTCACACACAAGAACAAGAGCAAATATTTCCCATTTTCTTCATCCCAGTATTGGAGTTAGTGTGCTCATTCTTTCGGTTCCCTCTTTATACTTTTACTACGAGTGGAGTGGATACACCAGCAACTGAGAAAGCTCCCTAGGAGCCTTCTTACTCGCAAGAGGCTGCTTGGTCCACTTCAAAGCATTCACACTTGTATGAACCAACCCGGACCCTACCATCGTCATCCAAGACCAGGCTTGTCCAAAGTCCATCCCGGGGGCCTAATCTGGCCCACCGGTCTGTTTAATCCAGCTGCTGTGGCAGTTTATTTCCTGGGGTAAAATCCCCCCCAAAAGCTCAACAACTTCAATGCTAAAAAGAAGGTCAATGATTTTGGTTGGCCATCACGCATGTTCACTTCATCAATTCTGGCCCTCTTTGAACAAAGTTTGGACACCCCTGTCATAGACCCTTCTTTGTCTGCCTCCTCCATGAGAGCAATCCTTTTCTGCAGCGGCTCCCAATTTGGGGAATGTTCTTCCCAGGAAGGCTCGCTGGAGGCCTTCATTACATGGTGTTATAGGGGAACCCCTAAACCTTGAAATTAATAAATAGTAGGAATTTGATACAGTGGTGCCTTGCAAGACGAAATTAATTCGTTCTGCGAGTTTTCTCGTCTTGCGATTTTTTCGTCTTGCGAAGCACGGTTTCGGAAAAGTTTTGGAAAAGCTTCAAAAATCACCAAAGTCTTCAAAAACCTCAAAAAAGGCTACCCCACCGCGTGCTATGAGTTGCTCCTCGAAGTCAAGTCGCAACTGTATTAACGGTTTTAAGAAAAAGGAAACAAACTTGCAAGACGTTTTCGACTTGCGAAGCAAGCCCATAGGGAAATACGTCTTGCGAAGCAACTCAAAAAACCAAAAACCCTTTCGTCTTGCGAGTTTTTCGTCTGGCGAGGCATTCGTCTTGCGAGGTACCACTGTATTTGGAGTACTGGAGGGAAGACTCTGGGCCAGTGGAAAAATACAGGCTAAGCTTCCTTTCTAAGCCTGGGCCTCACCTGGGATAGTGGTGTTAACATTTCAAAAGATCTTGATGGCCCATCTGAGAACCTGGTCCTGGGTCCTGGTCCTTGCACAGAGCTTGCCATGGTGATGGGTGTACACAAATTAATAATAATAATAATAATAATACTGTAGCACCCTGCTTGTGGTTAACGCTTAGCTGGAATGAAATATTCAACGCAGCAACAGAGAAATTAAAATAATTTATTTGTCAGACAAATAAATGTGAGGCACAGTGGTATATGGTTACCAAGCTCTGGCCTGCTCTCCTGCCATTATGGCCAGCACTTATATTTCCTTAATCCAGCCCCCTATGCTCCTCCTGTGGCTGCATCTGTCCCATCAGCCTGGTTGAAATTCCTATTGGCTGATTGGTATGACCAATCACAAAAATACACTCATTTCCTATTGCCTTTTATGGGAGACAAAGAGCTATATTTCCTTCCATTTATAATTGACAAACAAGTATTAATATATCTTTACATGTGTCTCAACAAGGAATCTTAATTACCAGCTCACCTCCTGCCCTCCTTGCCCTACTGCCTTCTAAAACAAATGGTTAATCTTAAATTTTTATCTTAAACATATGTCAAGGATCTTGAGTTTCACATCAACATTGAAAGATCTACTTCATATGAAGGTTTCTAAACAAATGTCTGACAACCATATATATCAGAACTGCTCGGATGGCGTCTCATTTCTGGCAGGGGGGCTAGGCTCATCTGCCCCCCTGGTCTCCTACAGCAATATGACTCTATGAAATAAGAATTTAACATTTCTTTCTTTCTAGATCCTTTGCATAATTACATTTAAGCCAGCATATTTCATACATTATCATAGATAGCTTTTTAGAAGGATAAACTTCCTAAAAGTAACAAGGAAGGAACAGTTTACAGCCTCAAAGTAAAATAGGAAATAAAAAGCCTCTTCCTCTGTTCATACTCCAGCTAGTTGTTTCGTTTTCCATTAGCTCTTCCTCAAACTCTCTCAGTTTAAGAAAGAAACAGTTTTAAAAGACTTCCCAAAAATGCTTTAAAAAGACTTCCCAAAAAGCCTCTCTTTCTGCCAGCTGGATGCTTCTCCATTTGGTCTTGGCCTTTTAACCTTAGAAAGAAGATCTGGCTCAAGTTTAAGGCACATGGTTCTATTTTACTGTTTACTAACTCTTAATTATGTTGGGTCCGTAACCTTGCTCTTTAACCTGTAATTCCAGCTTTTATGACTTTGAGAATTGTTTTCTGCTATAAATCAAAGGGGGGCCCCTTGTCTTAGGAGAATGGCCAAGGTTTTCTCTATAAACAGCTGGCCTTCTTGCCTGGCATGAAACATTTGAAAATCTAAGCCCATTTAATTTAGGAACCTGATCAAATATAAGCCAATATATGCCTTGATTAAAAATGCAGTCTATATTCAGATGCCACATTCCCCCCTTTCAAGCTCAAGGACCTTGCTACAAAGCGTCCTTGATAGCTTGATCTTAAAACATGAGATGATACATGGCATCATACATAAAACCATTACCACTACTGTCAAGAAAAACAAGCAAGACAATAGTATCCCTTTGAGTCCTGTGACATTAAGTAACCAATTGGTGAGCCATCCCATATCCCATCCTTCCCATGTTTATACTGGGACATGTGCTATATTCTCCATCTTTGTAGCCAACACACGGATTGCCTCACCATTATCAGAAATGTTAAAGCAACAGGCATTCCCTGTCAAGTTCAAGACTCCACATAGACCTCCCTGCTTGGCAAGTACATAATCCATTCCCATTTTCAGCTGCAAAATAGCGGCTCTACTTTCATCCAGCTGTTATGCAATAAGTCTCAAACTCTGGGCCGTTGCATTGGTTACAAGTTCCACTACTGCTTGTAATTGAATTATTCTGTTTAGATTATAAATAGGATCCCGTGCCCCTTGTATGAGCTCACCAGGATTCCAGGAGGCAGGATCATAATAGGCTATAATGCGCTCTGGTGGCCAATCATTAGTACCGCTCCAACTTTGGGTACTTCCTCCTGCTATACGAGAAATATCAGCATTCCTTCGTGTTCGCTTAGCTGAACTAGTGGGCATATCCACATTGGTGGTAATACCCATCCCAGGAAACAAGTCCCACTCCATTTGGAAGGGAGTTTCTTGTATGCCCATTCTCCACATATCCACCACAACCATCGGGTCTGAGGTTTTTGGTACGTGGAGTACAGAAGGCGAAATATCAAAAGAGGCAGAGAGTTCACAGTGCAGTATGTTAGATTGCCTTTCTCTGTCACAGTTATGTTCCATACCACTTTCCATGCATGAATAAAAGGAGGTGCACAGGGCAAGGCATTCCGAGTTCGATAGGTAGTACCGTGTGCCCAGGTATGACTATTCTTAATATAATCCCAAGTATAGTGACAATGAGAAGAGCCTATCATGGTAGAATCAGCTGCATCTGATGATTTATGTACACAGAATTCCCCTTGTACAGGTGTAACTGTAATGGTTTAGTTGAGTTCCATCCGGGGAAATTCTGTATTTCTGTTTGGTGTGGCATTTCGCTTACCATACCAATGGCATCTAATGGTATCGGTAATAAGGGCATACTTCCCTCTGAATCATCTGGCCCAAGAGAGCAAACAAGGCAATTGGTCCTATTTGCAACATTGGCTACCATTTCAGCTAAACCTACCCACATATTGTGGTCATAGCTGAATCCATATTTAGCAAATCTGGTCAGATTCAAGGACCCTTCCCCTTACCAAGGGATCAGGATTAATAATAAAATCATGTTGATGTCTAGCATATGCATTCCTTCCACAAAAGATTACCTTATTGTGATAGCATAAAACTATTAGTCCCAATATAATTCCCCCAGTGACAGAAATGGGGAACCACCAAGACCAAAACATATATCCCAAGGATCCCCAATGTGTAATATCTCTGATAATTGTTCCACAAGGGGGCAGTCAATCAATTGTATAAGAGAATCTTCCCTTTCACAATCGCTGGTTCAGATGCTCCTCAAGCTTCAGGCGTGCGCAGGTCAGCCAGCTTCCAGATTGTGGCTGCAGCAGGCCGGTCGTCTAATGTTGCCCGTGACCTAACCCGTTCCCCGTAGGGCTAGATACAGGGGTTTTTGGAGAGAGTCAGTTTTAAAGGATTAGAGGGGTCACCTTTGCACGTCCAACTGCCTTCGGACTTCTTCAAACGGGAGTGATGAATCCAGGGGGTCACCTCAGCTACCTTCACCGCTGTTGGAGTAGAGAGCAAGACGGTGTAAGGTCCACGCCACTTAGGTGCAAGTGGATCACGTTTTCCACTCTTTCACCCATATGCTATGCCAGCCTGGAGCTGATGAATCGGCTTGGCAATGCTGCACGGCGTGTGCTTGAGGGCCCACCTGTTAAGATAAAAAAAAAAAACAAACACGGGAGAGAGACAAAAACACGGGAGAGAGATTGCACTTGTCCCTGTGTCACATGGTCTCCTATTTGTTTGAGGTCAGTTGGAATATCCTGAACAAAGGAGGGCGGCCTCCCATACAGGAGCTCAAAAGGTGACAACTTAAGTCTTTTTGTGGGTAACACCGAACACGAAACAGTGTTATGGGTAACACGTCTACCCTCCTGAGACTTTAGACATATTAGTGGGCTTCTGGCATGCCCTGCGGATACCTTGCACAAGCGTCTGGCGGTAGGTGGTAAGCCTGGCCAGGTGAATTGCATTGTTTGGATCCCAATTAGGATCTTCCAAGGGAAAGTTGTCTTGGAGATGACGGTCAATATTATAAATATTTCCCACTCTGGCCTGCTCACGCAAATATATCTGTACCTTTTTAATTACGTCTCTCCTTTCCTCAGTGGTGAAGAGAGTATTCAGGAGCTGGCGACAATCTGTCCAAGTAGGACTATGAGTATTTTACTATTGAAGTCACCAAGTCCATCATAGCCTGAGGTTTTTCTGCGAAAGATGGGGCGTTTTCCAATTCATCAGACTGTAGTTGTGAATGGAATACATTGCAGGGTCGAAGTTCGAGGTGGCCGTGGTCCAGGTTGCCCATTAACCAGCACAGGCTCCTCAAGTGCATCAAATACTCTTCTAAGAGGGGCTACTACGTGACCTTTTTCTTCACTTTGCTCTAGGGGCCTCAAATCATAGGGGATGGTATTTGTCCCAAGGCGTTCTTTTAGCAGCTTAATACGCCTGGCTGTATTGCTTGCTGACCGATTAAGGTCTCCCTGTAACTTCTGTAATAATTCTCTAGGACTTGGATGTACAGGGGTTTGGGGTAGGCAATCAGTTGTTCCACTAAAAGAGACTGTAGATGGAGTTCTACTGGGACTCACAGGTGGAATAACCACTTCTGCTTGGGCTTCATTATAGGACTCCAATGCCTCCTGAAGATATTTATCATAATCTATCAAGGAATCAAGTTCTATGACTCCACCCCCATTATTCATTCCACTTTCTTGCCTTGGGGTTACAACTGGTGGAGGGTTTGAATTTATTTGGCAAGATTCCTTTCCTAGCTTTGGCTTTTACAGCCAATAATTTACATCGTTGGACTTTGCATTCCCTTATCCATGGAGGATTTTTATTTAATGTGCTCAGCCAAGAATCTATATATGAAAATTGTTCTGGGCACCCTCCAGTTTCTTTGGTGATGTTAGACCAAAGTTAGCTTACTAAATTTATATCAAAGGTTCCTTGAGATGGCCATTCAGTATTTTGTTTTGGCCATTCTAGTTCACATAACGTTCTCAAGCGCTCTGGCGTCCTTTTGACTCCATATGCCCCTGAGAAGGCTTTCTTAAAATTATTTCACATACATTCAAGAGGTGTATTTCCCCCTTTGAACCCCCAACTCCCATTGTATGGCCCTGTGAAGTATCCACTCAGTCACTCACACACACACCTTACTGGGAAACGAAGTAGTACTCACTCCACACTTAGGTCAGTTACACATTGTACTTTCTCACACATGCAATGCGCTAGATACTTCAACCACACTCTACCTCCCAATCTTCCCTTTTGCCCTACACCAGATCACCATCTGATGTACCCAGCCACCTAGCGTACTCAGTTCCCCTTTACTGAGACGCAGAAGTTTGATCAGGACTTCTCTTCCTCCCAATTAATTGGAGGGCCAAAACCCTTTAGTGCACTTACCCTTAGCTGGTTCCGTTTCCCCCCGGTCCGTCGCCGCCAGTGAGCAGGGTATCAGACAGACGAGACTTCTGCGTTCCCCTGGAAAAATTTATCCAGTGCGCGCTGGAAAAGCAGTTTAGAGATCCTCTCTCTTGTACCCTGCTCAATAGGGCGAAGGGGCTGCGTTCCAGCAGACCACTTATCCGAGTCACAGGGCACCATAAAATGTAGCACCCTGCTTGTGGTTAACGCTTAGCTGGAATGAAATATTCAACGCAGCAACAGAGAAATTAAAATAATTTATTTGTCAGACAAATAAATGTGAGGCACAGTGGTATATGGTTACCAAGCTCTGGCCTGCTCTCCTGCCATTATGGCCAGCACTTATATTTCCTTAATCCAGCCCCCTATGCTCCTCCTGTGGCTGCATCTGTCCCATCAGCCTGGTTGAAATTCCTATTGGCTGATTGGTATGACCAATCACAAAAATACACTCATTTCCTATTGCCTTTTATGGGAGACAAAGAGCTATATTTCCTTCCATTTATAATTGACAAACAAGTATTAATATATCTTTACATGTGTCTCAACAAGGAATCTTAATTACCAGCTCACCTCCTGCCCTCCTTGCCCTACTGCCTTCTAAAACAAATGGTTAATCTTAAATTTTTATCTTAAACATATGTCAAGGATCTTGAGTTTCACATCAACATTGAAAGATCTACTTCATATGAAGGTTTCTAAACAAATGTCTGACAACCATATATATCAGAACTGCTCGGATGGCGTCTCATTTCTGGCAGGGGGGCTAGGCTCATCTGCCCCCCTGGTCTCCTACAGCAATATGACTCTATGAAATAAGAATTTAACATTTCTTTCTTTCTAGATCCTTTGCATAATTACATTTAAGCCAGCATATTTCATACATTATCATAGATAGCTTTTTAGAAGGATAAACTTCCTAAAAGTAACAAGGAAGGAACAGTTTACAGCCTCAAAGTAAAATAGGAAATAAAAAGCCTCTTCCTCTGTTCATACTCCAGCTAGTTGTTTCGTTTTCCATTAGCTCTTCCTCAAACTCTCTCAGTTTAAGAAAGAAACAGTTTTAAAAGACTTCCCAAAAATGCTTTAAAAAGACTTCCCAAAAAGCCTCTCTTTCTGCCAGCTGGATGCTTCTCCATTTGGTCTTGGCCTTTTAACCTTAGAAAGAAGATCTGGCTCAAGTTTAAGGCACATGGTTCTATTTTACTGTTTACTAACTCTTAATTATGTTGGGTCCGTAACCTTGCTCTTTAACCTGTAATTCCAGCTTTTATGACTTTGAGAATTGTTTTCTGCTATAAATCAAAGGGGGGCCCCTTGTCTTAGGAGAATGGCCAAGGTTTTCTCTATAAACAGCTGGCCTTCTTGCCTGGCATGAAACATTTGAAAATCTAAGCCCATTTAATTTAGGAACCTGATCAAATATAAGCCAATATATGCCTTGATTAAAAATGCAGTCTATATTCAGATGCCACAATACCATCACCATTGGCCATGGTGTCCTCCGTCTGAGTTAGGGGTGGGTGACGCCGCTTTGTGGTGCTCCTGGTCCTTTGTGGATGAGCATCTCCACAGGGTGATGCTTGGAAAGTGCTCTTTGACCCATGGAGCCTTCAATGTGGGGTTCCTTGGGGTTTGATTTTATCCCCTAAGAAACATGAAACCACTAGGTGGGGTTATCCAGAGATCTGGGGCACGTTGTCAGCAAATTGCTGGTGACACTCAGTTCTCCTTCTCCTTGACATATGTAGGTGAGGCAGTCAATGCTCTGGAGCAGTGTTTTGCCTCGATAATGGACTGGATAAGAGCCAACAAACTGAAGTGATGACCTTTGTAGGTCAAGAATTCATCTTGTCAGATAAGAGAGAGAGAGGGTGGTTTTATGTATTAATTCAAGATTAGACCCAAGAAAGGATTCTTGAGGTGGAAGACACGATAGCTGAGACAAAAATGATAGTGGTTGGTGTCATGTGACAAGCAGTGTCATGTGAGAGCAGAAGCAGCAAAGCCGGCTGGGAAGTGCTGGAACTGCACAATCATTCAGGCCTACTAAAGTTATTCAGGCCTAACTGCTAACTGTTGAGTCACTCTGACATGTGACTCATTCTCCTTATAAGTAGCAGCCATTTTCTCTCTGTGTCCTGAGGAAGATTTCAGTCAGAGTCAGTCTGCCTCAGTTGTGAGGAGCAGAGTCAGCATGTAATCTCAGTCAAACTGTTTGGAACCATGTTGTTTATGAAGAAGTTTACTTTAACTCAGTAAAGCTCTTATTCTTTCACTGAAAAACTCTGCATTATTAATTTACGCTGCACAACATTTGGAATTTATGCCTCAAATGAAAAAAAGTGGATTTTTTTAAAGAAGCTTGAAAAATAACTGATTGAAAAATATGATGGGAAAAGAATGTTAATGGTAGACTACAGTGGAATTTTATCAGAGACTTCCGGCAAAGCACTCTCACAATCAGGTCGGGGGGAAATGTTCCTGCTGACTCGAGCACCTCCTGATCGCAGCAAGGCAAGGCAAACACAGGGAGAAGTGACTGCTCCCAAAAAGGTCTGAGAGGACACTTCAGACCGAAAAGGGCACCAAACAGCGCAAAAAGGGGCTTCAAGCACAAGAGTAGAAGAAGGGCTGGAGAACCTCAGCGCTAAAAAACGGGCCAACCTTGCAGCAAGACGCCCCAAGGACTGAAGTGTGTAGTGTTGAACTCTCCGTTTTATAAGAGCAGCTGGACCCTGCATCTCAAATAAATAAAATAAGATTTGGACCAAAAAGGAGCTCAAACTAAAAACTCCAAGCTCATGGATGCAGAGGTTATAAATTTTTATTAAGAAATCTCGACAGAAAGTTTTAAAAAATTTACTTACCAGAGATCTGCAGCAACACAATCTATCTAATTGCAATTAAAGAGCTTTACATCAAAGTAAAAAGTGAGGCTTAGCCTCCTGGCTCCTGCATACTAGCTGAAATATTGATGTTGAAGTGAGTAAAACAGATCAGAAAAGTTTAAGAACTGACATAAATCTCTTTTAACGCTGAGATGAAGAGCAGGAGGGAGGGAATCGCTAGATCCCTTCCCCCCAATCCTGGTGCTTGGCTCCATGGAGAATCACTCTGAGCAAAGCCACGGAGAAGAAAAAAGGATTAAAATAGTACAGAGAACCCAACGGAACCCAAGGGAGCTATAAAGACCTGGCTGAACGTTGTGAACGGCAAAGAAGGGGGCAGGGCCATCTTAAGCATATCTGGTGCCATGGTGCAAAGCTCCCTCCGGTGCCCCCCCATTTCCCTGGCTCTAGAGAGGACGGCGCTGCCGGTGGGGCCGGAGGAAGTGGGCAGCGGCTGGAGGGTGGCTCCTCCAGTGGGGAAGAGGCAGAGGCTGGACACGGCACCTTCCGGCACAGCTGGCTGCTTTGTGCCGTGGGGGCCATGGCAGACAGAGGCTCCGGGCACGGTGCTGCTTTGACGCGGCATGTTGGAGGCAGGTGTTGTAAATAAAAATATGCCCTTTTCCCTTATGGGATATCCAAGAGCCCATATAGAGTCCTTAAGTAGGTTCCCTATCGATAGGAGAAAATAAGAGAGGCCAACCAGAGAATATTGAGAAGCAAAGCAGCTGGTAGGCTTGATCTTTATTAATCTGTTGCAACAGGGTGCTCCCCTCACTTGCAGGAAAGGAGGAGGACCCACAAAAATGCTGTGCAAGGGCTTATAAAGACTTTTGAAATTCCCATCTTGTAGATCAAGACCACCCCCAGAAACATTATACATACATCACAGAAGGGGTGTAACCTAAGACATTTGCTCAGTTTAGGAATCAAAATGGTTCCAGGTTGGTCTTCCTGTGTTGATCTATGTATGTGCGGTTATGAACATTACCATATATCTAAGACCATAAAATTCCTATCACACAGGAGAGGGTGGCGAGCTGATGCTGGAAGGTGCCACATCCAGCCTCCGCCTCTTCCCTGGCGTGCTGCAGAACTTGGTGCCCTGTGCCACTAGCCTCTATGGGTAAGAAGCCCCTGGAAGGGGGAGGGAAAGGAGAAAAAGACAGGAGAAATGAAAGCATTGAGGAATTCAAGAGAGGGTGGCAAAATGGCAATGACTATAAAGAAAAGATGAATCATCCATCATCCTTAGCCTGTTTGAAATGGAACCATGGACAAAATAATAGAAGGGTCTGCAGCTCTGACTGCAGTGATACCTTGTAGTGGGGGATGTAAATGCTTTAAATATTACATCCTGCAGTCAACCGGAAGCCGCACCTCGGTTGTCGAACATTTCGGAAGCTGAAGGGGCTTCTGGAAAGGATTACGTTCAACAACCAATGTTTGACTGTAATGATAACAATCTTTTACTCTTTTAATGATAATAAATAAATATAAAATTATTTATTTATACAACAACTGCGGTAAGGATTGGAAAAATAAGTAGTGTAACGGATCTGGAGAATTTTCCTGGGTTTATTCTTAATGTAGAATGCTGAATGGGAGGAGTTCTGGAATGCCTGATATCACAAGGGAAGTGGCTCTTAGCCAGTGGGAGGATGAAACACCCTTAAGAAGAAATTAGAGAAAAGATTGTTATATGACAACACCAAGGTATCCAAACAGAAAAAGGTCTGGAGGGTGGAACACTTTCCTTATGAGCTGTGATATTTGCAGGGTCTCATTCCAGGGCCAAAAGGTCACTAAGAGGGAAAATGATCAGGAGCTTTTATAAAGTACTGTACAGATGGTTTTTCTCTTTTAAATACAGTACTAGAACTGTGGGTCAGCCAATGAAACTGACTGGTGGTACATTCTAGGGCTGTGTACAGGTGCTGTCTTGCCAGTGCCCCCTAATGGCTGTTTGGCCAATAGCAACCACCAGACAATCTAGAGATTCTTAGATTCCACTGGACGGAGGACTGACAGACTCTTAGGTAGAGACAAGCGTTTATTAATTGGTAAACATTAGCAAAGAAATTGATCAGCACCGTAGAATAAGGGTCTAATGTAAAGCCAACAGCAAGTGGAATAAGCTACAGAGCTAGCAATATAACCAATAAGCCAAAAAATCTTAGGCATCAATAATCAAAATACAGATAGAATAAGTAGAGTTCTTCAGGTCTCCCCAGCCGATGGAGATTTGGAAGGTTTATCTGGGACACTTCAGAATGGCAGGCAGCTGCTCTCTTCACATTCTGGAATGGAGCATAGAACAATATATCAAGATCTCCCTGTCTCTGAAAGCTGCTGGCCCTTATATAGTCCATAATGAAGGTCTCATGCTAAGCTGGCAAGAGGTGTGATTCATGCTGTAATTACATTCCCATCCTGCACAGCCCCAATCACCCCACACTGCCGGAGGGAAAGGCGCAGGCCGTGGGCCGCCCAGCAGGCTGTACAGCAGCCCCTATACCACCCCCAAAGCCATGGAAGAGGTGCTGACCGCGGAAGGCTCAACAGGCTGCTCCGGGGGCCTGAGTCAGGGCACACCACCCACGTGGCCCCAACCTGGCCCATAGCTGTCAACTTTTCCCTTTTTCTTTTTTTATAAAAAAGATATTTATTGAAATTTTCTACATCAAAAAACCAAAAAAAGAAAAAAAATTAAAAACACTCAACATTTGTAATCCTTATTTTCAATAACATATTTCCTTGACTTCCCCACACCTCCCCTTCTTGTATTCCAGTTCAAATTGTTAGTTCAACAAGTTCCTGTCCCCAATTTTTTAACCTTATTATATTTAATTCATTTTATATAACCAATTTTAGCTTATAAGCATCAATCTTTATACATCAATACTCATTCTTTAAACCCTTTTCTAAAGTCGACCCAGCTTCCCTTCCACGAATTCCCCAATTTTTATATAAATAACACAACAAAATACCAAAGAAGCAGAATATAATTGTACACCCTTTGGATTCCCAAATCTCCACCCCCCTTTCCCGGTTTCGATCCCCAACGAATGTCCATCAGTCTATCTGCAATCAGCCTGGAGACCTCACATCCGAGGCTCTTAATTCTCTCTCCATTCCTCTCTGCCGGTTTTTTTGATAGTCCTTTGTATTAGACACCAAATCTCGGAAAAGCTCTGACCCAATAGGGTCCATGTTTCTTCCAGCCAGACCTGCATATTTAAAAGTGGAGCCCAAATCTTGTTTCTTACTCTTTTTAAGTCCAAATGTCCCAAAATCTCCAGCTTCCACCTTGGTCAAATTTGTAATCCATAAGTCTTCAGATCTCCACATAGGAAGATCTCTCCAGTCTTCATTCTCCCATTCAAACCAGATTTTCATCATCCAGTTCTTATTTTCCTTTGTATCCATTTTAACAGGCCTCTGGCTCTCCTTTTTCATCTGCAGCATTGCAGCTCCTCCTTCCCTTTCCTCTGGAACAGCATATATATCTTTCTCCACACTCTCAAAGTTCTCAGATTTCTTTTCTTGTTCAGCTGCATGGACTTCTTGAGTCAGGTCCTTATCAAATTCAATGAGATTATTTACTGTTGAATTCAAAGTTGTAACATTTGTAGCCAAAACATCACTTTGGCCTTGTAACTTTCCCAAGAGAAAAAACACTTTATCCAATTCAGCCTGTATTTTTCCTCCTGCAGCCATTCTTGTAATGTCCCAAACCCCCTCTAGAGGGATTCTGGTTGTTTAATATTCCTTCCGGCTCTAGTCCAAAAGCCAAGTTATTTTGTATCAGTTCTTCCTTGTTTTCAACAATTTATAACCAAATTGTAACAAATATAACCAGCAAAGACAACCGAAACAAAGTTCTCTTTTTTCCAGCTTTGTCAGCTAGTTTGACAGCTGTTAAAATCTTCTATATCTCCTCAACAGGCTCTCTCGCGGATCACTCCCGGGTCCTGGGGGGGTGGCGCTTCGGCTCTCAAAATTGACTCTTATCCTCCAGCAAAATTACTTATACTGCCAACTCGTGAAATTAATGACTTTATCCAATAAAAAGAAGATGCTCTCTCGACCTTAGTTATCTAGTCCTTGCTTTAAATTTTCTACAAGACGGGGAGGCGGACGGACTTCCTTTTTCAGCCTTCCCCGATCGTGCCTAATTCAGAAAAAAATTTCCCTTTATAAGTCCAATTTCCGTACTACTCACGGGTTGTTACTTTTAAGTCCAATGTTCAAAGGAAGAAGTCAGCGCTCTCCGACCATGGCATGCGGCTTCACTCCGCAGGAGAAGCAGTCGACTCTCAGCACCGCGCCGCTCCCCGTCCCCCGTTCCGAAGCCTTTAAAAAGGCTCCTTCGCGGGTCGGGGGGTGCAAATGGTGCCCGCCGAGTCACCAGGTCCACAGGCTGCAGTGCCTGTGGTTTCTGAGGGTCCCCGGGTCTTTGCCGCGGCAGGACCCGTCTCCTGCAGAGCTGATTCCCTCCGGAGCTCAGAGGGAATCCGCCATTAGTCGATGGCGCTAACCCGGAAGTTCAACTTTTCCCTTTTCTTGCGAGGAATCCTATTTGGAATAAGGGGATTTCTCTTAAAAAAAGGGAAAAGTTGACAGCTATGACCTGGCCCCGATGCCGGGAAGGAGGTGGGGGCTGCGGCAAGGCCAAAGCAGGCCCCACCACGGCCCCAATCCCCTGCCCATCCCCGGGGGGAAGCCATGAAGGTGAGCCACTCACATCACCAAGAGCGAAGTCCAGCGATGCATCCAGGAGGAAGAAAACAAAGAGAGCCTGGGCTGAAGAGCACCGGCCCTTTGCCTGGCCCTCACCCCACCCCCAACTGGGGCCCATTGTCCTGCTGAGAAGGGGGCGGGGTGACAGTCACTCTGCAGCAAGGTAGGTGGCACCTGGCAGGTAAGCCCCCCGCTGTGTTGCAAACCCCGCCCACCTCCTGGAGGGGGTGTGAGCAGAAATCACGTTCCCATCCTTTCACTTCTTCTCAAACAGCCACGTTCCTTATATTAAAGCTACAGCTACATTGCAAATCAGAAGCACCACATGCTGTTCTATTCCCTGGTGCCCTGCTCTGATTCATGGGCCCAGTTTGTCAGTCCAGATCCATATCATGATCCAGAAAATTCAAGTCTTTGCAATTCCATTTGCTAGCTCAGATGGCTTCAAAATGGAATTAGACAACAGCCCTCTTCGTTCTTTCGTTAAGCCACAGCATCAGGTGTCAGGCTGGGTCTTGGCAGACTTGGAGAGCCTGTGTAACAGCTTCCTCTCTGCTTCTTTTCCAGTTCCAACTCATGGTCTCCATTCAATTGGATTTCTATGCATCTCACGGAGACTGGATCTTGTACTCCATCTTTTCTGATGATCAGGAGGTAGTTCTATGATTAAATGTATATACCTTCTATCAAAGGGACGCGGCTGGCGCTGTGGGTTAAACCACAGAGCCTAGGACTTGGCAATCAGAAGGTCAGCGGTTCGAATCTTCGCGATGGGGTGAGCTCCCATTGCTCGGTCCCTGCTCCTGCCAACCTAGCAGTTCGAACGTATGTCAAAAGTGCAAGTAGATAAATAGGTACCACTCTGGTGGGAAGGTAAACGGCGTTTCCATGCGCTGCTCTGGTTCTCCAGAAGCGGCTTAGTCATGCTGGCCACATGACCTGGAAGCTGTACGCCGGCTCCCACAGCCAATAAAGTGAGATGAGCGCCGCAACCCCAGAGTCGGCCACGACTGGACCTAATGGTCAGGGGTCCCTTTTGTTACGATGTGGATACAACACAGCTGCAAACTGCTAGCTTGATGTTTACATCATGTGATGTGGCTAGCTGTGGGAAAGAATGTTCCTGGAAGTTCACATGCTACTCAAAGCTGTGTTCTGTGTGTAATATGAGACCTTTCTGTTGCCTATGTAAAGGAAGTCTGTGTCACTTGCTGGAAGGAGACTGAAGTGATCGGACATGTTTTCTTGTAGTGCTGTAATGTCAGAAATAAACAGAATGTAGAAGGACTTTCTGACTATTCTTCTTTCCCCTGCGAAGGGGGAGAAGGGGGTGTGCATTTTCCACGCTGGGAAATGTCGCCTATCAAGGTCTGCCTGGACTGTCTGGGATAGCAGCCAGAGTAGATCAACCAGTAAACAAGCTCCGGGAGCAGGGAGAGGGGCCAGCCTCTCCCGATGGGGCTAGTTTTACAACACCTTTACCTTTACCTTCCATCAAGGGTGGTGACCCTCCAGATGTTATTGGTCTACAACTCCCATTGTCCTCAACCATTGACCGTGATGCCTGTGATGCAGGGAGTTGGCACCCAGGAACATAGGAAGACCTCATAGATCCCACAAGATCTAGTAAATGGTGAACATCTCAATGGAGTCCTGCAAACGAGATGTCCAGGAGTTTAGAGAGGAATAGGATGCAAAATGAGAAAGTGCTATATTACCTAAAACAATTTTCAAAAATGCATTGGAATCCATATAGAACATTTCTTTTGGTTCAAAACTGAGATTGATCTAGCAAAAGAAAAAGATATTTCAGTTATATTGGACTCAACAACCTCTTTACGGGAAAGGATGGTCTAATACTGATAGACCCCACTCTGTACCTAATGTGCTCCTAGTGTTATTCTCCATTTGTTCTTGTCTTGTTCTTACTCAGACAAAACCAAGAGGATGGGGAAGCTAGCGCTTCCAAAGCGTGGAGCGTCCAGAAGGAACGTAGCGTCCAGAAAGCGCAAAGCAAGAGCAAAAGAAACTGGTGGTCTGTATACAGCACAGTCATAGGGGCTGAGGTTTCTCATAAAGTAGAGGAGTGCGCGGGAAAGGGAAGTTGATGGAGAGACGGGCAGGGAGTGGAACCCGTCATGTTTTGCCAGGGAGGAGTGCCAAGAAAAGCCCACACAGCTCTTTGGCTGCCAGAGATCCACTAAGCCCCACAGAAACCCCAGGGGTGAGCCTACTCTTTGCTGCTGGCTGCTGTCTTCCTTTAGTGTGTGCAGTCAGGAATGGCTGTACAATTAGGCAGAATGAGGCAGTTGCCTCAGGTAGCAGGTCTGGGGTGGGTAGAGATGTGCAGACCACACAAGCTGCACGCCACCTCCTCAGTTAGTCTGCTGCCTTATTAGCAACATTGAGATAAGAGCCAATGGCCAGCCCAGCCCAGCTTGTGTATGTGGAATTATGTGTTTGGAGGGAGCATCTTGTCATTTGCCTGGGGGGCAGAAAGTAGTATCAAAGGCTCCTGTCTTCTGATCCAGACATTGGTCAGAAAAGTTTCCTCAAGCAGCAAGGCATCTCGTCTCCACCTGCTTTTATCCTCCCAAGTGCCCACCCCCTGAACAGTTGAGTGTCTCTGGCTGATGGCTTCCACAGCATATGGAAACCCTTTTTCCTGGAGTGGCAATGGTATGTTGGCTATTGATGGCTAAAGCAGGATTTTCTTTCTTCAAGCATCTGCTTTTCAGGACTTGGTTACTTTCTTCAAATCTCCAGTGGGTGAAAGATTGATCGTACTTGAGATTTTCATCCTTACTGTCATGACACTGCTGGTTTTCATTCTGTGTAAGTACACAATTGGCATATGGTGATACTTCTGTCGTGGGCTTTGCTTCAATGCCAATAGCATTTCCAAAAGGAGATGGCAGGATCCACCTTCCATTTACCCCTTTCATCTCTCTTTGATTTTAGGGGAGGGAGTTCCAGCTGTCACCCAGTGAGAGCAATGGCACTGTTTTGTTCTCCCTGAATAAGTGAGTTCCAGCACTTGGAACAGAAGCACAGGCTAACACAAGTCCCCGGGACACCCTGGACAATTCCCTTTCCCAGCTTGCAATTCTCTCCTCCTTTCCCCACTAATCCTCATTTGCTGTGGGTGAGCCCCCATTTCTGGTCCTCGGCACCCTGCCCTCTGCTAGGGCTCCAGTCCCTTCAAGGAAAGTGTTTGGGGAAAACAGGCTGCAAAGGATAAGGCCATGGCTAATGTGGCTGGATCCAGAGCCTACCTAAATATTGAGATATATGCAGGGCTTTTTTCAGCCAGAATTCATCAGGACTCAGTTCCGGCCCCTCTCAGGTGGGTGATGTTTCCATTCTAAGAGAACAAGGGAGGCATTAATGGCGAGTTTGAGTGCCTCTTTTTCTAGAAAAATAGCACTGGATAGATGAACACATGGCCTATTTGCCTAGTGAATTCATTTTTAAAGTAAGCAAAGCTCGGGGAGAGGGAGTCAAATGATCCAAGAACTTGCATATTTAAGCATATGGCAGAGCACGAGGCAACCTGGCAAATGCAAGTCTGTAGGACAAAGAGGACAGGTGTATCTAGACACCAAAAATCTAAAGCTCTCTAAGGAAGGCCAACTATCTGGTGAAATGGAAACAGGACTTCAGACGACCAGGGCAGCTTAAATCAAGGCTTGGGAACCCTCAATCTAAGGGCTGAGAGCAGAAAATATTAATAGAAGTCGTTTTCATGTTTTTGTTGATTTGATATTTTATTTGCCCTTCTCCCTAAGGGCACGTTACAAGTCGGCAATTTAAATCCAATATTAATAGCAGTTTGAAACCAAGTATCCCCTTCCCCAGTTTATCAGATTAGTGTGCCAGAACACAATTTCTTTTCTACCTACCTCCTTCTTAGATCGGAAGGAACTGAAAAAGAGAGAGGAGCTTCAAGTGGCAATGGATATGATACGAACTGTGGTTGTTGGGACTGATCCAGTCTACGAAGACAAGGATGGTAAGCATTTTATATGCACATCCACACTTTTGCTGTAACATGTTTAAATTAAACAGAGTTCAATTCCTGTAGTTAAATTTTGGGTTCATGTTGCTTGAGCAATACATGTATTCAATGAAACTCAGCACCCAACAGAGTTCATCACTTTTTCATTGCTCAGCAGAAAGAAAAGCAGACGGTTGTGATTCTCACATCTCCCCACTAGAAATGCTGTCCTCCCCCATCACACTGTAACTCACAATGTTTGTGCTAGTGCAAGATTTTAGCACTAGCACAAGGGAACGTTCCCCCCACTTCTCCCTGCATGCCATCACCAAAGCTGCTCTCCGCGGGGGGGGGGGGGGACTTTGGAACAGATTGCAGGGAAGGAGGCGGATTGCACAAGGGAAAATCCTTGCACTGACATTATATCCCACATCATAAAAAGAGTTTCAGTGCCTCTATTTTCTTAGATCTCACAAAGCATAATTGAAAACTGCAAAGTATTCTTTGAATATTTGGCTTTCCTGTGGAATTCAAGGCAGAATTGGTTTGTGACCCTGTGATTCCCAGCAGAAAAGGAGGACATAGGAAGGGAACATCAGAGATACTTCATGAGCCACTTTTAATATGAGAACAGGATAGTAGACTGCATGGGTCTTTGGTCTGATCCAGCTGCAGGGGTCTTCAGAGGCTTTTCGTTGGTGATCTCAGCCACAGAGAATCAAGTCTGCCCTTATATTCATAAGAAATCCATCCTGGAGCTCTGCTTCTTGTTTCAGGCTTGAGTGTTTTTAAATGTTTGGAAATGGTTTCCTGATATTTGCAGATTGTTATTTCAGATACTCCTGCCTTAAACTGTTTCAAATCTTTTAGACTTAGAAATACTTGCTGCAGCTCAAAACATATCGGAGGAAATGAAGTATTTTGTCAACTTAAATGATCAACTGCAAAAAGAAATTGGTAAGCTACCCTACGGTGCTGAAAAATTGTAGTGCAGTGGGAACCAGCCCTGATTCTGCACCAGCTGAAAGCCCCTCCTCTAGCTGAAAACTTTTAGAGCCAGAGCAGGCTGCTGCCCTCCTTCGCATCCAGCCACCCTAGGGAAACATCAGAGATATTCAGATCAGCTCTCCTGAACTGTCAAAATGCTTTGCAAGCAAGTCACAGAAAGCTGCTCTCACTTCTATCATCTCCTTCGGGCCAGACTGTAGCAGGCCATACGCTACCCGGGAAAGCTCTGCTGGATGGCACAATGGAGGAAGCAGAGCACGTCTTCTTTGTAGCCTTCACTGCCACTTGGTAGGCTCAATGATGAGCCCTCACCAGTAGTCGATTGCATTCAACCAGATTTTTCCTCCACTCACGTAAAAGCCATCTTCCAGCATCTTTCTTTGCCCCAACCTCTGCAGTATAAGGTAAAGGGACAGCTGACCGTTAGGTCCAGTCGTGACCGACTCTGGGGTTGCGGCGCTCATCTCACTTTATTGGCCAAGGGAGCCTGAGTATAGCTTCCGGGTCATGTGGCCAGCATGACTAAGCCGCTTCTGGCGAACCAGAGCAGCGCACAGAACACCGTTTACCTTCCCGCTGGAGTGGTATCTATTTATCCACTTGCACTTTGATGTGCTTTTGAACTGCTAGGTTGGCAGGAGCAGGGACCGAGCAATGGGAGCTCACCCTGTCGCGGGGATTCAAACCGCCGACCTTCTGATCGGCAAGTCATAGGCTCTGTAGTTTAACCCACAGCGCCACCCATGTCCCCCTCTGCAGTATACCAGGGGGCCAAGCAGGCTGCATGAAGCAGGAATGGGCACTCAGGGCCAATCATGTCAATGGCCCAAGCCAAGGCAGAGGGCCCTCTGGGTAGTTGCACCTGCCCTGCGGCACTCCCTCCCACCAGATGTCAAGGGGAAAAACAACTACCTGACTTTCAGAAGACATTTGAAGGCAGCCTTTGTCAGGGAAGGTTTTAATGGTTGGTGTCCAATTCTGTTTTAATTTGTTGGAAGTTGCCCAGAGTGGCTGGAGGAAACCCAATCTGATGGGCAGCATATAAATAAAGTATTATCATTATTATTATTAGGTTGTTCCAGAGCTTGGCCAAAGTTCGGCAGGAGCACCAAAATCCCCCAGAGCCATTTGGGAAGCCCACTGGATCCATCCTGTCAGCTCAGGCAGGGAGACTGCTGGGCAGCAAAGTGGGTGGTAAACCAGCAGACTCCCTCCTCTGTCCCAGTTGCCCAATGCCAGCAACACACACTCCAGATTCCTACCCCCCACCCCCAGCAGAGAGCCTGGAGAGAGGAAAAGAAACAAGTAGGCGAGGCCCCAGGGGTTCAGATAAGGCCTGTGAGGGGACGTACATCTTTTGTCTGTTCCCTCAAATAAAAGCTTCTTGACTGCGTTCCTTTTCCAGCTATCCCCACCCAGGTACAGTGGTGCGCCGCAAGACGAATGCCTCGCAAGACGAAAAACTCGCTAGACGAAAGGGTTTTCCGTTTTTTGAGTCGTTCCGCAAGACGAATTTCCCTATGGGCTTGCTTCGCAAGACGAAACGTCTTGCGAGTTCTTGCGAGTGTGTTTCCTTTTTCTTAAAGCCGCTAAGCCGCTAATAGCCGCTAAGCTGCTAATAGCCGTGCTTCTCAAGACGAAAAAAACTGCAAGACGAAGAGACTCGCGGAACGGATTAATTTCGTCTTGCGAGGCACCACTGTATTTACTGCAGCATCAGCATGGGTTGAAGTGTTAATGTTCTTCTTGTTTTAATCTTTCTGAGCTTCCTAGATGAATATATGTTATCACGTGGCCACAGGAATGAACTTAACAAAAATAACTGAAATCTGCACAGACATACAAGGTGGTCCCCATTAATTTCCCTATTTCCCCCCCCCCTCTACTTCCTCCATACATGGCTTGACTCAAAGATACCCTTCTTGAAAACTTGAACAATGGCTGGGTCATATATGAAAGGACCTTCTATTGGTTTTCTATTGAGATAGGCTCATGGACGGATGCCCAAAAACATTGTGAGCAGGAGGGCGCCAGGCTCATTTCTGTGGAAACAAGGGAAGAACAGGTGAGCATCAAAGCTGAGTACAGGAGGTAGGAGATCTCCTTGAGCCAAAGGCTCCTATCATCACCAGCCATTTAAGAAGCTCCAATCCCCCTGTATGCAGCCAAGACAGCAACTCCATCAGTCAAGCCAAGGGGTGGGTGGGGCAGGGAGCAGCTGCTACCATCTGGGACTCACTGAGGTTTCTTGGAGATGCTGAGCTGTGATAGAATGAAGCTGGCAGTCAGGAAGGAGGTCTTGAAGGAGGAGATACTTGAGGGGCATCTATCCCTTGGCTTGCCGGTAAATTCTTCCTCTACTCTGTGAGATGTACTGAGTGCTTAGAAAGAAGGCATCACTCACCACCCTAACCCTCTGGCGTGAGAGTATCATGGAGATTACTCTAGAGGAGCTTGCAGGGTATATTCCTCTCCCAGCACCTTAGCCCTGGTAGAGGAGCTACTGGGCTGCTACAGGGCACAGACGTGGGTGAGACTCCATCATCATGCCATCAAGTATCCCACAAGCAGACTGATTCCAGTGTCTTTGGAGCCAACCAACAAACATGGCGGCAGAAATTGGAGTATTTGCCACACAGGTCACTGTCCTGCTAGGTGGTTCCAAGACCAACTGTTCTATGGCACAGTCATTTACAGCATTTGGAAATTTTAACTCTGTGTCGTGACTGGAAGACATGTGTAGCCAGTCTTGGTGAGGGCAGGTGAAGTCACCCTTCCCTACAATAGTTCCTCTTTGGGATGCTTCCGTGATTCCATCATCATCATAATTGTGATCAGGGGGACAATACCACATCCACTGTACGAAATTATTCTTGCTGATGGGAATACTATGTATAGTTTTGATCACTGCTTCCTCAATATATGTGGATTGGACCTTCAAATGTGACACCTGCTGCTTTTAAAATGTGCTTGTTTTATGCATGTTTAATTTCTGTCAAGAGCTATAGTCTCCTAGAGAAAAGGACATTGTCTTAAAAGGTTTTATTTGTTCTTTCTGCACCCCTTCCCTAGTATTTTATAAACAAGCAAGTAGAAAGACATCAAAAGTTTTTTTGGATTGGAGTCTTTAAAGACAAGGGAAAGAAATGGTCGTGGCTGTCAGGAATGGAGGCTGAAGTCCAGTAAGTTTCTGAAGAAACATTTGTTAATGGCGTGCATTCCAAAAAGTTGCAGGTTCTGTTTACATAACTGATCTGTTCACCCTCCAAATATATTTTGCCATGCACTTTTCTCTACTACCAAAGATCTGCATATGTACTCCTCCACATCATTGTCCAGGTGAGCGGCTGCTTCTTCTCTCAAGGTTGGAGAGGCAGGAAGGCTGCTCTTCCTGCTTCTCTAACCTATGAATGTGGTGATTCAGAAGAGGGTGCGGGCATCCTTTTCAATGGTTTGTGCTGCTTAGCTCAGCTGCAAAAGGACTTGCAGGAACCTAAACTGAGCGACACTCTCTTTAGGAAAATATTTCTACAGTTATCTGCTAAACAATCTGAATAACTAGCAATCTCAGAACTAAAATAGGAGCAGAGGAGGCAAGTGTGCGAGAGAGCGTAGTTCACGTCACTCTCTTGGATAGAATCATAGACACATAGATATTTAGCGTTGGATAAGACCCCAAGGGTCATCTAGTCCAACCCCTGCAAAGCAGGAATCACTGACAGATCCCCAATAGTTTTGGGTTGTTTAAGACAGTTCATGGTTCCCTTTAAGTATCAAACAACTCTTTTCAACCCGTGTTGATGGATTGACAAGGTCAGAGTAAGATCTCACTCATCCACAGATTGGTAGTAGAACAGCGAGCTGGTCTGGCATTTATTACCAAGACTGGATGAACAGAGGGTCGCTTTCTCCTGGAACAAAATCCAATGGCATTCATCTCCATTGATGCACCCAATACTAATCACTTAACCTTTTTGGCAAAGGCATTGAGTAAAGTTCACAAACGGCCATTGGAGTTGGATAATACCAGCTGGGAACTTAAACCCTGTATGCCAGTGGTTCCCAGTTAGCTAAGTAGTACAGACCCCTTCTTTTTCAGAAGCCAAGACCCATGGGCCCCTCTACCTTTGAACATTTGGATATCTCTGTGGCAGTTTTTGTTATGTGAATAGTGTAATGGAGCCGCTGGGTGGGTGGTCCTTGGACCTCCAATTGGTGAATCACTGCTGTATGTGAACTTAGACTTGATCAAAGGGCACATCCAACCTGTCAGGAATGATTGGTGAGTGCTAGCAGAGATAAGAAGAGTCTGGGAATCCAGCCATATTTACAGGATTTATTGGTTTCTTGTCGTTATTTACAAGAGCTCTGAAAGTCAGCCTCCATCATGGTGAGTCAGTTGCCTCGACTGAAGAAGCCTTCGGTTTCCCCCAGCATATCCACTTTCTGAGCCCAACCCCCTTCCTTCCTCTGTTACGAGAGTGGCTGGGCCCCAGAAGTGGCTCCCCCCTCTCAGATTCATTGCCTCCTGACAGCCCTACGTCACCTTCCTCGTCACCTTCCTCATCCGAGGAAGAAGAGCTGCTAATTAACGGAGGCTTATCTCAGTATTCTCTCCCCCTTCTCTGCCTGCAATTCCCTGACACAACCCAAACATCTCATGGGAGTAAAAGAACACCTACTAGAGTTCTAGAATACATTTACACAGAATTTTAGTGTTCTGTAGTGGGACTTGATTCAATATACAATGGACACTGGAGAATGCAAGGCCTTACCAGAAGTGACAATAAGCATGGGGCTATCAACTATGGATAATTGATTAGAGTAAATGTATATATATGAGAGAGAAATCATATCATTCCAACCATCTCTATAATGGCTTTGTGGTTATAGATTATATTTTGTATTTCAGTTGTAGACTTGGCTATTTTTGTTTCTGTATAGTGTCATTGCCGTCCTTGTGCATAAGGTGAGTGATAGATGTGAGAGGAGGTGGATTATGGCAGATGCAAATCTAACAAAGTTTTTATTTGCTCAGAACAATCACTACTGTGTGAACTCTGCTACGAGAGAGTAAGGATCTCTCAACACCCAAAATGGTACACAGCAGATCTGAGGAGGATGCGGGTGCATATGAAGAGGAGAGAG
Organism: Podarcis muralis; assembly: GCF_964188315.1. Classification (NCBI taxonomy): domain Eukaryota; kingdom Metazoa; phylum Chordata; class Lepidosauria; order Squamata; family Lacertidae; genus Podarcis; species Podarcis muralis. The sequence continues at coordinate 3,185,584 of NC_135658.1, forward strand.
GGGCGGTTCTGTTGCAGAAATGGAAATCTTGGCTATAGCAGAAATACTGCATGGGATACTACACAAAAATGTTAAATAAAGTGACTGCAAGTTCTTTTGTGTACCACTGAGCCTTCCACAGTGACACCCTCATTTTTTTTGTAGTTTCCTATGAGGAATCACTTCATATCAGAAGAAAATAGTCTTGACCTACAGTTGTGGGTTTTTTGTTCTTTTACATGGTTAGAATTCTAAAATCTGGGGAGAAAAATCCATCACGATTGTGGGTGGATGTGAAGAGAGAAAGAGCCGAACATCTTTTTAATGGTAGAAGACATGGGGAGTGAGTGAGGAAGTAGACTTCCAGTCTTGATTGATCAGTCCTGCTTTTCTTTTCAGCTACTGGAATTACTATGAGCCAAATTATGAAGCGAACCATGACTGTGTTGCTGTGTCCTATGAGTGCTACTATGAAAAATGCTGGATGGCATTCGAATGTGATCTACAAATACACTATATTTGTAAGAAGGTGCCTAATGATACTTGGCTCTAAGAAGACACCGTAAGACTGGATCCCATGATCACCACACAAAGCCAAAACCAAGAGATCACCCCACGGTTTTAATGCACAATCCACACCCTGCCACCTAGAGTATGGGACTCTCTGGCACCAACCCTCAAGACACATCGAAAAGACTTTAATCTGCAAGCTCAAACATAGATGGCTACGAAAATAAAGAATGGAAGGGTCCAGTCATAGCCTGTTTTTTGTTTAATGTCTTTATTTGCAATGTATACCAGTATTTGTTTCCTTACTCTGTGTGTTGATGCCCCATTGCCCCTTCTGATCTCCATGGTCGCTACCTTACAAGGCACATAAGGACAACCATGCATGCCAGGCAATGAGAATGGGGGCCACCCAGCGCTTGTGTCACGGGCTGGCTCACAGGTGACCAAAGTCCCAGCAGGGGACGTCAGGACCGGGGGCAAGATGGTGGGGTGGGAGCAGGAACGGGGGCCCAGAAGCCAGGAGTCAAGAAGCCAAGGGTCCGAGGGTCAGGAAGCAAGGAGTCACGAAGCCAGGGGTCTGAGGATCAAGAAACAGAGTCACGAAGTCAGGGGTCTGAGGATCAAGAAGCAAGGAGTCAAGAAGCTGAGGTTCAAGGATTAGGAAACAAGAAGCCAAACACAGCAAGGCAGGAAGCATGTTGCTGTGGCAAAGAGCCGAAGGGAAATGTTGACCTTATATCCCTTCCTGGCTCTTGCCACCAGGTGCTGTGAGTTACCAATCGGCCTCACCTGTGAGGCCGCGCCTTGCCTCTTCACAACAAACTTAGGAAGGCCCCAGTCCTGCAAAGTCCTATTGGTCACAGGGCTTGGCTCCTGCACACACAACTGACAGCCTGGTGTCCCCTTCTAGCAGGCTAATCACAAACACAACTTTGGCTTCATCATTGGGACATTACGGCGCCCTTACTCTCTAATAATAATAATAATAAATTCTTATTTATATCCCGCCCTCCCCAGCCAAAGCTGGGCTCAGAGTGGCTAACAATAGTAAAATAATTCAGCATTCTAAAATCAATTCATTATAAAATCAGTTCAAATCAAATTGATGGCAACCATTGGGCTAGAGTTCTGTGAAGAATTACCAACGGAGGGGGTCAGGCTGTGCCTTGGCCAAAGGCCTGGTGGAACAGTTCTGTCTTGCAGGCCCTGTGGAAAGATGTCAAGTCCCGCAGGGCCCTGGTCTCTTGTGACAGAGCATTCCACCAGTTTGGGGCCACAGCCGAAAAAGCGCTGGCTCTGGTTGAGGCCAGCCTAATCTCTCTGTGGCCTGGGACATAGGCGCCGACTCCATGGGGCCTGAGGGGGCCCGAGCCCCCTCAAAAATTTTATTGGGGGGGCTCTGCCCCCCCAATAATTAAAAATTTTTTCGCGCGCCTTGGCTCCCTCGTCGCGCGCCTTGGCTCCCGCGGCCGGCGAGGGGAGCCCGGGCCGCGCGCGGCTGCTGCTGCCGCCGCCGTTTGTGGTCATGGCGGAGCTGCCGCCTAGGGAGGAGGGGAGAGGGGGCTGGCGGGGGGGCTGGCGGTGAAGGGGGCTTGGCTGCTATCTTGGGCTCTCTCTCTCGGGCTCTCTCTCTCAGGCTCTCTCTCGGGCTCTCTCTCTCTCTCTCTCTCTCGGGCTCTCTCTCTCTCGGGCTCTCTCTCTCTCTCGGGCTCTCTCTCTCGGGCTCTCTCTCTCGCTCTCTCTCTCTCGGGCTCTCTCTCTCTCGGGCTCTCTCTCTCTCGGGCTCTCTCTCTCTCTCTCTCTCTCTCGGGCTCTCTCTCTCTCTCGGGCTCTCTCTCTCTCTCTCGGGCTCTCTCTCTCTCGGGCTCTCTCTCTCTCTCGGGCGCTCTCTCTCTCGGGCTCTCTCTCTCTCTCTCGGGCTCTCTCTCTCTCTCTCGCTCTCTCTCTCTCTCTCGGGCTCTCTCTCTCTCTCTCGGGCTCTCTCTCTCTCTCTTGGTCTCTCTCTCTCTCTCGGGCTCTTCCCACCCAGGGCTTGTGGGCATCTGCTCTGAGAGGAAGATGGAGGTGACTTCCCTTAAAGGTCATGGAATCATAGAGGTGGAAGGGACCCAAAGGTCATCCAGTCCAGGCCTTGGCTCCCTCGTCGCGCGCCTTGGCTCCCGCGGCCGGCGAGGGGAGCCCGGGCCGCGCGCGGCTGCTGCTGCCGCCGCCGTTTGTGGTCATGGCGGAGCTGCCGCCTAGGGAGGAGGGGAGAGGGGGCTGGCGGGGGGGCTGGCGGTGAAGGGGGCTTGGCTGCTATCTTGGGCTCTCTCTCTCGGGCTCTCTCTCTCAGGCTCTCTCTCGGGCTCTCTCTCTCTCTCTCTCGGGCTCTCTCTCTCTCGGGCTCTCTCTCTCTCTCGGGCTCTCTCTCTCGGGCTCTCTCTCTCGCTCTCTCTCTCTCAGGCTCTCTCTCTCTCGGGCTCTCTCTCGGGCTCTCTCTCTCTCTCTCTCGGGCGCTCTCTCTCGGGCGCTCTCTCTCTCTCTAGGGCTCTCTCTCTCTCGGGCTCTCTCTCTCTCTCGGGCGCTCTCTCTCTCTCTCGGGCTCCCTCTCTCGGGCTCTCTCTCTCTCTCTCTCTCGGGCTCTCTCTCTCTCTCTCGGGCTCTCTCTCTCTCTCGGGCTCTCTCTCTCTCTCTCGGGTGCTCTCTCTCTCTCTCTCGGTCTCTCTCTCGGGCTCTCTCTCTCTCTCGGGCTCTCTCTCTCTCTCTCGGGCTCTCTCTCTCTCTCGGGCGCTCTCTCTCTCGGGCGCTCTCTCTCTCTCTTGGGCTCTCTCTCTCTCTCTCGGGCTCTCTCTCTCTCTCTCGGGCTCTCTCTCTCTCTCTCTCTCTCTCGGGCGCTCTCTCTCTCTCTCTCTCGGGCTCTCTCTCTCTCTCTCTCGGGCGCGCGCTCTCTCTCTCTCTCTCTCTCTTGGGCTCTCTCTCTCTCTCTCTCGGGCTCTCTCTCTCTCTCTCTCGGGCGCTCTCTCTCGGGCGCTCTCTCTCTCTCTAGGGCTCTCTCTCTCTCGGGCTCTCTCTCTCTCTCGGGCGCTCTCTCTCTCTCTCGGGCTCTCTCTCTCTCTCGGGCTCCCTCTCTCGGGCTCTCTCTCTCTCTCTCTCGGGCTCTCTCTCTCTCTCTCGGGCTCTCTCTCTCTCTCGGGCTCTCTCTCTCTCTCTCGGGTGCTCTCTCTCTCTCTCTCGGTCTCTCTCTCGGGCTCTCTCTCTCTCTCGGGCTCTCTCTCTCTCTCTCGGGCTCTCTCTCTCTCTCTCGGGCGCTCTCTCTCTCGGGCGCTCTCTCTCTCTCTCGGGCTCTCTCTCTCTCTCTCGGGCTCTCTCTCTCTCTCTCGGGCTCTCTCTCTCTCTCTCTCTCGGGCGCTCTCTCTCTCTCTCTCTCGGGCTCTCTCTCTCTCTCTCTCGGGCGCGCTCTCTCTCTCTCTCTCTCGGGCTCTCTCTCTCTCTCGGGCTCTCTCTCTCTCTCTCTCGGGCTCTCTCTCTCGGGCTCTCTCGGGCTCGCTCTCTCCCTCTCGGGCTCTCTCTCTCTCGGGCTCTCTCTCTCTCTCTCGGGCTCTCTCTCTCTCGGGCTCTCTCTCTCTCTCTCTCTCTCGGGCGCTCTCTCTCTCTCTCAGGCTCTCTCTCTCTCGGGCGCTCTCTCTCTCTCTGGCTCTCTCTCTCTCTCTCTCTCTCTCTCGGGCTCTCTCTCTCTCGGGCTCTCTCTCTCTCTCAGGCGCTCTCTCTCGCTCTCTCTCTCTCGGGCTCTCTCTCTCTCTCGGGCGCTCTCTCTCTCGGGCTCTCTCTCTCTCTCTCGGGCTCTCTCTCTCTCGGGCGCTCTCTCTCTCTCTCTCGGGCTCTCTCTCTCTCGGGCTCTCTCTCTCTCTCTCAGGCGCTCTCTCTCTCTCTCTTTCTCGGGCTCTCTCTCTCGGGCTCTCTCTCTCTCTCTCGGGCGCTCTCTCTCTCTCTCTCGGGCTCTCTCTCTCGGGCGCTCTCTCTCTCTCTCGGTCTCTCTCTCTCTCTCTCTCTCGGGCTCTCTCTCTCTCTCTCGGGCTCTCTCTCTCTCGGGCTCTCTCTCTCTCTCTCGGGCTCTCTCTCTCTCTCGGGCGCTCTCTCTCTCTCGGGCTCTCTCTCTCTCTCGGGCTCTCTCTCTCTCTCGGGCTCTCTCTCTCTCTCTCGGGCTCTCTCTCTCTCGGGCTCTCTCTCTCTCTCGGGCGCTCTCTCTCTCGGGCTCTCTCTCTCTCTCTCTCGGGCTCTCTCTCTCTCTCGGGCTCCCTCTCTCGGGCTCTCTCTCTCTCTCTCTCGGGCTCTCTCTCTCTCTCTCGGGCTCTCTCTCTCTCTCGGGCTCTCTCTCTCTCTCTCGGGTGCTCTCTCTCTCTCTCTCGGTCTCTCTCTCGGGCTCTCTCTCTCTCTCGGGCTCTCTCTCTCTCTCTCGGGCTCTCTCTCTCTCTCTCGGGCGCTCTCTCTCTCGGGCGCTCTCTCTCTCTCTCGGGCTCTCTCTCTCTCTCTCGGGCTCTCTCTCTCTCTCTCGGGCTCTCTCTCTCTCTCTCGGGCGCTCTCTCTCTCTCTCTCTCGGGCTCTCTCTCTCTCTCTCTCGGGCGCGCTCTCTCTCTCTCTCTCTCGGGCTCTCTCTCTCTCTCGGGCTCTCTCTCTCTCTCTCTCGGGCTCTCTCTCTCGGGCTCTCTCGGGCTCGCTCTCTCCCTCTCGGGCTCTCTCTCTCTCGGGCTCTCTCTCTCTCTCTCGGGCTCTCTCTCTCTCTCTCGGGCTCTCTCTCTCTCGGGCTCTCTCTCTCTCTCTCTCTCTCGGGCGCTCTCTCTCTCTCTCAGGCTCTCTCTCTCTCGGGCGCTCTCTCTCTCTCTGGCTCTCTCTCTCTCTCTCTCTCTCTCTCTCTCTCGGGCTCTCTCTCTCTCGGGCTCTCTCTCTCTCTCAGGCGCTCTCTCTCGCTCTCTCTCTCTCGGGCTCTCTCTCTCTCTCGGGCGCTCTCTCTCTCGGGCTCTCTCTCTCTCTCTCGGGCTCTCTCTCTCTCGGGCGCTCTCTCTCTCTCTCTCGGGCTCTCTCTCTCTCGGGCTCTCTCTCTCTCTCTCAGGCGCTCTCTCTCTCTCTCTTTCTCGGGCTCTCTCTCTCGGGCTCTCTCTCTCTCTCTCGGGCGCTCTCTCTCTCTCTCTCGGGCTCTCTCTCTCGGGCGCTCTCTCTCTCTCTCGGTCTCTCTCTCTCTCTCTCTCTCGGGCTCTCTCTCTCTCTCTCGGGCTCTCTCTCTCTCGGGCTCTCTCTCTCTCTCTCGGGCTCTCTCTCTCTCTCGGGCGCTCTCTCTCTCTCGGGCTCTCTCTCTCTCTCGGGCTCTCTCTCTCTCTCGGGCTCTCTCTCTCTCTCTCGGGCTCTCTCTCTCTCGGGCTCTCTCTCTCTCTCGGGCGCTCTCTCTCTCGGGCTCTCTCTCTCTCTCTCTCGGGCTCTCTCTCTCTCTCTCTCTCTCTCGGGCTCTCTCTCTCTCTCTCGGGCTCTCTCTCTCTCTCTCTTGGTCTCTCTCTCTCTCTCGGGCTCTTCCCACCCAGGGCTTGTGGGCATCTGCTCTGAGAGGAAGATGGAGGTGACTTCCCTTAAAGGTCATGGAATCATAGAGGTGGAAGGGACCCAAAGGTCATCCAGTCCAACCCCCAGCAATTCAGGACTCACAGCTAAAGCATCCCTGGCAGATGCCCTCCCCCCGACCTCTCCCTAAAAGCCCCTTCCCCTGTCTGACTGCTCTCACCACCAGAAAGGCCTTCCTAATGTTTTGTGGGAATCTCATTAAGCCTACAGAGCTATATATGCAAATGGATCTACTTATTCTTTCCCTTGAAGATACATTGATTCGTTTGTTACTGTGGTTTCGATCAATACTTTCCAAAGATCTTTACATTTATCCATGCATGATCTTTGTCTGAAAGCTCATGGGTTGCAGGAGTTGTCATAGGAGGTTATATTTTTGTCCTTCCAACTGTTATGGAAATTACAGGGGGGGGGGCACATCTTTAAAGTTGTTAAATGTTGCAAATATTATGCCTGAATGTACCCTTTCAACTTGACAGCTCAGGGAAGTTACCTAGATGAAATCCTGTAACACAATGTATCAGCCTTAATCATTTTGCAGATGTTAAGGGGGGGGCAGAGCCTGCAGCCACCATCCCTTTCCGGTGGGGAGGGGGCAGAGGAAAGACAGGAAGCTTTTCCCTGCAGAGTTAGACCCCTTGGCTGCGTGGCCCTCGGGTCCCTTCAAACTCCTGGGCGTTTTGCTGGTGGGGGGCTGCGTGGGGGCCTGGGCGATGTCAGAAGAGGAAGCTTGCAGGCCTGGTTGTCTGTTGGGGGCAGCAGGAAGAGGCGGAGGGCAGGATGTGCAGCCCCTGCCTGGCTTTCCTGTGGGACCAAGGAAGCGGCTGGGGGGGGGGGGGACTTGGCCGCTGGCCTTTGTTGCGGAGGTGGCAGTGTGGGAATGCCAGTCCCAAGGGCAGCCTCTGGGGTCTGGGTGCTGCTGCCTGTCCCCTGCCATGGACTTGGCGGGGGGGGGGCTGTGCTATTGGGCTGGCAGAGACTTAACGGGGGGCTGCCTCTCCCAGCCAAAGCTGACCCACAAAATTGCAACCCAGTGTGTGTGTTTGTGGGGGGGGGGGGGGAACCAGCCTGCGCAGGGTAAGCCCCGATGGGGCTCCTGGGCTCCTTCTGATGCATGAACATTGGAGGTTGTCCTTTACAGCTCAGCTCCCCAAGGGGCTCAAAGCCTCCCAAGTCCATTATCAGTCGGAGACGAATGAGTGGAAGCTGGAAGAAAGGAGGAATCTTTATTTTTCTGTTGAAACAGAGCCCTCCTTCCCACTGACATTTGCAAGGAGGGGAGGACCCCAAACAAAGGTGTGCAGCAGCTTTGACAGACTTTTCCGGCTCAACATCAGGAAGAGCTTTCTGACAATAAGAGCTGTTCAGACGGTCTCTGCTCCCTGGGAGAGGCTAGGTGGCCATCTGTCAGGGATGCTTGAGCTAAGATTCCTGCATTGCAGGGGGTTGGACTAGATGACCTTGGGGTCCCTTCTGTCTCTATGATTCTATGATTAGCATAATACAAGCATCTCAGGAAGAGGCATCTACCAACAGAAATCCAAGAGTGTGGCTTCTCTCCTGTCTGTCAAGGGACCTGCAGGTGCTGATTGCCTTACTTGGCCAGTTCCTTAGGATTGGTACATACAGTCATACCTCGGGTTACAGATGCTTCAGCTTAAGCATTTTCAGGTTATGGATGCACTGAAACCCAGAAGTACCGGAATGGGTTACTTCCAGGTTTCGGCACTTGTGCATGCGCAGAAGCGCTAAATCACAACCTGTGTGTGCGCAGACGCAGCAATGTGAGTTGCGAACACTGCGGGTTGCGAACGTGCCTCCCACATGGATCACGTTCGCAACCCGAGCGTCCACTGTACCTTGGTTCTCGAACAGAATGCGTTCCGGGAGTCCATTCGACTCCCGGAACCATTTGAAAACCAGAGTGCGGCTTCTGCCAGAGGAGCCCCCTGCAGCCAATCGGAAGCCGCACCGGATGTTCGCCCTCCAAAAATCATTTGAAAACCAGAACACTCACTTCCGGGTTTCGATTGTTCAGAAGCCGATTTGTTTGGGAGCCAAGGTGCTCGGCTTCTCAGGTACAACCGAACCTGAGTCCTTGGGGGCGCCGCCTCCCTGGGCGGGAACGCTGCGGGTGCGCGAGGGAGGAGGGCGGCCCCTGAGGGCTGGGAGAGCCGGGCTACCGTGGCCGAGAGGGCTGCTCTGCCGGGTGCCGCTGACATTGGAACTTAGAAAACTTCCCGGGGCAGGACCCCGGTATGGGCCCCCCCAATATTTTTTATAAGTCGGCGCCCCTGGCCTGGGACCTTCAGGATGTTTTTATCTGAAGATCGTAAGTTCCTCTGTGAAACATACCAGGAGAGGCTGTCCCGTAGGTACAAGGGTCCTAGGCCGTATAGGGCTTTAAAGGTTAAAACCAGCACCTTAAACCTGATTCTGTACTGGGCAACAAACACATTGAACTGCTCCCGATTTCTTCAGAACTTGGCAAGGGGCAAGACTGGGGTCCACACCAGTGTAGGCACAGCACTGGCAACATGTGGCGCTGCTTTCATGGCATTCATGGTGGCAGGGGCGCCAACTTGAATAAAATATTACCTGCTCCACCTTGCATAATTGATCACAAGACAGTGCACACACACCATTTGAATGGCAATGCCCATCAAATATTTGTTGGCCCCCTCAAGTATTTTATTGGGTGTGGGAAAAGGGACCTCTGCCCCTAGGAATTGGCTCCTTTGTACAGTGGCTGTCAACAGAGTTAAATAACATATTAGATTCTGCTGTTCTGAATCACACCTTTACAAGGTGTGAATAGCTTGGTCTGTGTTGAGGACTAGCACCCCAGGAGTCTAGCCGGGGACCTCTCCTGTCATGTCTTGCATGATTGATGGCTGGAAGTGGCTGTGGTCGCTTCAATCTGCCCTGCATACCAAGCCAAGGAGAACTGATATTTTAATTCTTTATTTTCAGGGAATAAACTGAACAGGAAGACTGGGAAGTGTCCACTCGGTCTGCTCGGCTCCTCTCAGAAGAGAAGGGAGGGTGGGAAGGTTTTCCCCCTTGTCTCCAGCAGTTTCAAGAGGAGAAGAAGACAGAGCTGAATTGTAGCTGAAGGAAGAAATGCCTAGTTACAAGATAGTGGTGGAGGAGGGGGGAGTGAGGGAGCAGCCTGCAGAGACCTCCCTGGAAAGTTTGGGAGATCCTCCTTCTCCAAGGGCTCGTCAGTCACTCCGCCTTCAGGAACAGAGAATGTAGAGGAGTGTGATTCCCGGGACCTCCTGTAGGTTCTCAGGATGTTGTTGGGGATGGAAGAGGTGGTCTTCAGAGCAGACAACATCTCCTTTGCGTGGAGACCTGGATTCTTTGTCTTGCAACCAGAAGACTGATACAAACTTGCTTGCTCTTCTTGTCTTTGATGCTGCCAGGGGAGGAGAGGGTTCTCCACTCCTGACATTCATTGACAAAAGGATATCATTGTAATGGCTTGGGTCTCTCCCACAGACGCGAGACAACTCCGCCAGTCAATTATTTCAGATTTATTGCTCAAACAAACCTAAACATGACGGAGCTCAGCTACTCAGCGTCATTCCCCAAGGAAGCAGTTGCTGGGACTGAGCTCCACCCCCTTTTCCTCCAGCAGGAAAACCCCCACAGTCCTTTCCTTTTCGGGCCTCTTGCAAAGTCTCAAGAGCCTACAAGTTTTTGGAGAGGCTACTGCCTGTCTTTCTGTGTCTGAGTCACTGCTTGAGCTGCCTAATCTCTTCCCCCTGTCTGCCAGCGAAGGGACGTAGCTGACAATCATCTTGGTAGTATATATTTATACTTGGTAGTATATATGATACTTGTGTCTTGTGTCTTTGCTGAGCAGACATGCTAACAATCCTACAGTTAAGGATCGGAATGCACTGAAACGCATAGCACGTTACTTGAAAGGGACTATGCACTACAGACAGATTCACTAATCAGGAGTCTGGAGGTCTTGAGATATTTGCAGATGCAAGTTTTGGAAGTGACACCACAGATGGCAAAAGCACTTCTGGAGTATGCTACATGTACAACCTGTGTCTGTTTGACTGGTCGTGCAAGAAGCAAACAACAGTGAGTTTAAGTTCCTGTGAAGCTGAACTTAAGGCACTTAATGCACTCATATTCACTTTTGGATTGTGAATGGTTGTTGCATTTGTGTGAGGACATGAAGATTGATGTGAGATGTCCTGTACAGGTTTATCAAGACAACAGGTCATGTTTGTCTTTGCTAATGTCTGAGGGATGTAAGCAAAGAACCAAGTACTTGAGATTAAATTACATTGTGCAAGGGAATGTATCCAGAAGGGACTCATTCAGATGTCCTACATGTCAGGAAAAGAGATTCCTGTAGATCTGTTGTCACAAGTTGTTCCCAGAGAACAGCTTGATGAATATGTATGGCGGTTGCAGTTGTGTTGAAGGATTGCAGCAGTGGGTACATGGAAGGGGGGAGGATGTTGGTATTCCATTCCCCCGCTGTGCAGACGTGTGGGATTGTTTTAGTCGCGTCTGTGTTTGACATTCCAGCACTGATTGTTGGAGTCTTGTGAACGGAAGATCCGTTCTGCATTGCTTTTTTGTTCTCTCCTCTCCGAAAGCAAGAAGGAGAGGAGCCATGTTTTCCTTTGTCCTGATTGTGTATATAAATAAAGTAGCTTAGTACTCTCACCCCAGAGCCTGGCTTCTGCTGATGCTGTTTCTCTGCTAATGTGCGCTCAGTGTCTCTGGATATGAGTCACAGAATCTCGTCAGGGAAGAAGATTGATGGATCCCAGGAGCGGCACGCAGATGAGAAGAACAGGCTGGCACGTATAATGTCATTTGCCTGGTCGCCCGCCTTGCCTAACGGCAACTACCCCAACATCCTGCTGGCCTGCCTCTACTGTTGGGATTTTAGTTCCCACCAGCTGCGAGGAAGTAGCTACATTGTTTACATCATGTGATGTGACTGAGCGTGAGACAGGAAGTCCGAGTCAGTTCTCAGAGTAACTGGGGTGGAGTTACTGTGTGTGCCTTCCGCTTCTGGACTGAAGCAAAGCCGAGTCGCTGACTCTCATGCTGTACTGCTCAAGGCGAGCAGACATGATTTGTACAGTCAAATAAAGTAGCTGGAAAGACTACGGACTGTCTTCTTTCTTCTGTGATGGATTGCCAGAAGATTGTTAGTGTGTTCCTCTCAGAAGGGAGGGATCGCTTATCACCGGTCTCTCTGGACTAGTGGTGGATTTTAGCCAGAGAGTGACTTCCGGAGAAAGGCCCTCGGAGTGCCTGGGGTGCTGGCAACTCTCCCGGGCGGGCGTTTTTCCAACATCTACCTCCTCCTGCCGCCCACGGTGAACCCCGTGATGGGTGGTTTTCTGATGGGTTGGGTGCATTAATTAACGGGGATCAACCGACATCCTTAGGGGAACCTGTGATTCGATAAGCTACTTCAACTTCCCTAACAGACTTCCGGGTTGGCGCCATCGCCGAATGGCGGACTCCCTCCGAGCTCCGGAGGGAGCCTGCTCGGCAGGGGCTGGGTCTTACCGCGCCGGCGACGCGGGGACCCTTAAAACCCACGGCCACGGAGGCCGTGGACATGGTGACTCGGCTGGCACCGTTAGCGCCCTCCCGACTCGTGAAGGAGCCTTTTTAAAGGCTACGGATCGGGTGCCGGGGAGAAGCGCGGTGCTTTGAGTCCTCTGCTAGCCCTGCCGAGCGAAGCCGCATGCCATCCGGCGGAGAGCGCTGACTTCTTCCATTGAGAATTCGGACATTTAACAACAACCCGTGAGTAATTTGGAAAACCGGGTTTAAAAGGAGAAAAAAAGGAATTTTTTCCGGATTTGGTACGAGCGGGGGGGGGGGGATCCAAAAAGGAAGTCAGTCCCCCTCCCTACTGTAAACATTCTAAAACAAGGACCGGGCAACCAAGGTCTCGAAAGAACTGTATTTTTGATAAAAACCAAGAATTCCACGATGGGAAACTACAAGAAACTGTGCTGGAGGAGAAGAGTGGAGGGAGAAGGAAAACGTAACCCCCCCCCCGGGAACCGGGGCGAGTGGAGAGAGAGCCTGGTGAAAAGAGACAGGGACTTTGACAGCTGTCAAAGTAGCTGTCAAAGCTGGAAAAATTTAAAGAGGACTCTGTCTTGAGGACTTTGCTGGTTAAATTTGTTACAATTTGCTAAGATTCGGATACAAAATGGCGAAAATAAGGAACAACAACTAGACTTTTGGACTAGAGGAAACAAAGTTATAACAATCCCCCTAGAGGAGTTTCGGGACATTACAAAGATGGTCATAAGTGGAAAAATACCTTCGGAATTGTACAGGACTGGTTATCTTCTGGGAAAGCTGCAAAACTGAAACAGTATTATGTCTACAGGGGTGTTTACATTAAAGGAGACAATAGAATTCTCTATTGAAGAAAGGAAGGGACTGAATGCAAGTTTTTGTTCCTGAATAACAAAATCCCCTGTAGAGTTACTAAATTTCTGAATTAGAACGTTTTGCAGCGGAACAAGATGAAACTGGACTACAACACGGAAAGAACAATGGGGGGAGCCTTAAAGACCAAAGATTGGAGATTTGAAGTTAAATATTATAAAAATAACTGTAAACTTAAAAAGAAAAAAAAAAACTGGCAAGGGATTGGGGGAAAATTCTGATTATGGATCTAAGAATTCCAGGCAGACAACATAGATTGGTGGACAGGGAGAACCCGAACCGGGGAAGGGGGGGGGAGAACTAGAATCCAAAGGCTTGCAACTATTCTTTTTTCTATATACTTTATATCTTCTTATATCTTTATATTGTTTTATATATATATACTTTGTTGGGTGTTTTTATTAAAAAAAAAGGGAATTCGTGGAAGGGAAATGGGGGGGACCTTCGGGAGAGAACTTTTGTTATGTATCAAGGGTAATGATGAGGACTGTATAAGCTTAAATTTGAATATTGGGTTAAACAAACTAAGTTTAAATTAGGAGGGAGAGCTTGTTGAGCCAACGATATGAAAAGGGGAATACGGCAGGGAAGGGGGAGGGGGGGAGTCCCAGAAAGTGGATAATGAAAATAAGGTTTTAAATGCATTCTGTTTTTGGCTTATCTTTACTTTCTGTTTTCTGAAAATTTCAATAAATATGATTTAAAAAAAACAAAACAACAACTTCCCTAACAAATCTGAAGTTTACAGTTAAAATGGCCTGGGGAGTTCAGACCAGGCTGATCCTTGTTTAGAAGCTGCAATATTGTAATCCCAGGAGTCTTAAGGGGACGCTGTTGAGTTCTGTGAAAATATATGAGGTTCATCAAAGAGAGCTGTTTGGAATTTAAAAACAGATATTATGATTCAAAAGGGATCCTTACCAAGAGTGGCCACGATCCCATGATTCTCCTCTATGACATTTTTATGCAGAGCTCTCTGGTCAGGATCCAGCAACTCCCACTCCTCGTCTGTGAAACGAACAGCAACATCTTCAAAGCACACTGGACCCTAAAAGAAAAAGGGAAATGTCCTCCTATGAGACAACAATATTGTTCACCACGATGTCTTGATCTACGACATTGTTCCACCCCTTGACCTCTGTCCCCACAAGGCAGCTTCCCCTGACCTGATCTGGATCCACAGCCACTGCTTCCTTTCTGTCCCCAAGGAAAGATGGATGAAGAGGTCTTGCGAGCATCATTCTGTCACCTGCAAGAGGAAAAAGGTAATGGGGAGGCTCAGAGTGCCTGCTTCTCTCACAGGTGAATCAGTGAATCTAAACTATCTCCCCCAACAAAAGATGAAAAGAACCCACAGATGAGTTGGAAAACAAACAGAATGAGACTAAATGGAGAAAAACCACCTTCCTCCTTACCCAGTGGCCTCACTCTGGTGTCCAACGGAGGCCTCTCTGCCTCACAGGAATCTAGGTCCATTTCCACACAGAGATCCTTTCCCTGAAAAAGAAAAAGGATTTGAAAGAGAGAATGGGGAGAAGGATTAAAAAATGAACGTCAGGGCCAACAGCTTCAAGGGTGACAGATCTCATTCCATGGATGCCTTCCCAGGAAAAAAATATGAGCCATCAGTAGAGCATTATGGGATGTTCTCCGTCCTGTTTGGAGCCCCTTGGGAGTATCCAGAGGAAAGTCTCTCTCACCTGCTTTCTCTTCTCTGCCTGACTCAGGAGGAAACCTTCAGCCAGGGCCACCGCCTGGGAACTGGTCTCTGCTCCACAGTCCCTCACCCAGCTCTCCATCTCCGGTGGAAGGACAGCCAGGAACTGCTCCAAGATCACCAGGTCCAGCATCTCAGCTTTCGTGTGCCTTTCTGGCTTCAGCCACTGACGGCAAAGGTGGTAGAGTTGGCTGCAAACCTCTCGGGGTCCTTTGGCCTCGTGGCAGCAGAACTGCCTCAACTGCTGGCTCTGCACCTCTGAGCAGAGGGTGTCCTCCTCACCCAGGATCTTCTGCACAGAGTTTTCCCAGAATCCCTCCCTGCTCCCAGTTTGGTTGGCATGGCCTCTTCCTGTTCCAGGGCCAGCTGGGTCTCGCTCATCCATCTGTGCTCTCAGGAAGCCTCTGAGAGATGGGAAGGAACCCTTTGGTCTTCTGCCAAGTTCTGTCTGTCTTAAGGAGAGGCGCTAGCAAATCCTACAAAGCAAATACATTGTTCAGTTACAAAAGTTGTCTAATATCAGGAGAAGAAAAAGGTTCCCTGAGCAAGCATGGATGAGTCTTGGAGGGAACCAGGGCTGGACTGCACCACAGCCCAAACCATGAGCTATTTTATTTATTTAAATTTCTATAACACTTTATATTTTAAAGATAAATCTCAAAGCGGTTTACAGCATATTAAATCTATGGGGATGATTAGGGAGGCAGGAGAGGATATATTATTTAATGATATTTTTCTTTTCTTTTTTCTTTTTTTTAATATAAATTTTTATTAATTTTCCATACATAGAAAAAAAACACAACAAAAACATAAACAGACATAAACAAACATAAAATGGACCTCCCCATACCACCCCTTTTCTGCATCCTTTTTTCTAATTTTTCCAGCAACCCTTTAATCATAGACATATTTTACTCATTTCATAACTTTTAACTTCCTTGACTTATTAATAACAGCTGTAGTTCTTTGTCTCTTATCTCCCTGACCTCCTAATTTTCATCCAAATTACAACAGCTTTTAAGATATGCTTTAAATTTGTTCCAATCTTCTTCCACCGCCTCCTTCCCCCGGTCTCGAATTCTGCCAGTCATCTCTGCCAGTCCCATATAATCAATCACCTTCGTCTGCCATTCTTCCACCGTGGGTAGTTCTTGTGTCTTCCAATACTTTGCTAGAAGAATTCTTGCTGCTGTTGTGGCGTACATAAAAAATGTCTTGTCCTTCCTTGGCACCATTTGGCCCACCATACCCAAGAGAAAAGCTTCTGGTTTCTTAGGGAAGGTTCTCTTAAGAACTTTCTTAATTTCATTATAGATCAATTCCCAGAAAGCCTTAATCTTCGGGCAGGTCCACCAAAGGTGATAGAAGGTTCCCTCCATTTCATTACATTTCCAACATTTGTTATTGGGCAAATGATAAATCTTCGCTAACTTAGCAGGAGTCATGTACCACCTATAGATCATTTTCATAATGTTTTCTCTTAAGGCATTACATGCCGTGAATTTAACACCGGTGGTCCATAACTGCTCCCAGTCAGCAAGTTCAATGTCATGTCCAATATCCTGTGCCCATTTAATCATACTGGATTTCACCATTTCATCTTGAGTATTCCACTTCAACAGCAAATTATACATTCTTGACAAATTTTTAGTATTGGGTTCTAACAGTTCTGTTTCTAATTTTGACCTCACCACTTGGAAGCCTTTCTTTCTGTCCTGCTTAAATACTTCATTTATCTGACGGTAATGTAATGTATCCTTCAATTTCTCAAAACTCTGCAATTTTATTTTTTCACCCTCCTGTTCTAGAATTTCAGAATATTTAGGCCATTTAGAACCCATATTAAGTTTTTTCACCTCTTTAGCTTCCATTGGTGACAACCACCTGGGAGTTTTACTTTCCAATAGATCTTTGTAACGGATCCAAACATTATACAATGCTTTCCTAACCATATGGTTCTTAAAGCCTTTATGCAATTTTACCTTGTCATACCATATATATGCATGCCAACCAAATCTGTTGTCAAACCCTTCTAAGTCCAAAATGATATTTAATGATATTTTTCCTCACTTGCGCTAGCAAGTTCCATATTCTACCAGAGTTCCATACACCCCCCTTTTTTAGATTACGCAGCGATCAGCTTCTTGCTGACTCATCTGACTCTTACTATTAAAAATTCCTTCCTGGTAAAATCCCTTCCAATCCCTCTTAAATGAATAAACACAATAATCCCTCTTAAATGAATAAACACAATAATCTGATTCACGTTAATATGAAAGTAGTTTACTCACAGATTCGTTCACGTTCACAGACATATCCCTGAAGGCAGGCTTAGGTTACATAACAACTAGAACTATTCCATAAAGATGTTAGTCCCAAATGACTGCCACTAAGGAGTCACTTTCCCAAACAGACAGCAACATACAAAATGGAGAAAACACACTGATCAGAACATGGAGGCCGAGTGCTCCTCCATGCTAGTACTGTTGAATGGTTTCAACCTGATGTGTATGTCTTTAAGGGGCCAGAGCAAGGGCCAGAGCAGATAACGAGACCCAGTCTTACAGCTGTGAAACATAGCAGGTGCTGCTGAGTTGTGTTAATCAAGCTGTGGCAACAATTGGGTATAGTATATAAGGAGCAGCACCTAGCTCTCCCATTACCCTGGGGGATGGGTTGGTGGTTGGGTCTGGTTTGTTGTTGATGTATTTAGTGTACAAGGAGTTTTTGTTTTTGTTATTAAAACCTTGTTTAAGTTATTTTTGAGTCCCTTTTTAATGCATGGTCTCCCCAGCAAGCTCTCTACAGCGCTACGATACTGCAAATAGCCAACATCTTTGGTTATGGGCCCAGCTGCTGAGTGGATGACTGCATATTTTTGGACTCTGAGAAAGGTTTGAAAACTCCTTCTCCTGTTAGCGTAGTTCAGTGGGTCTGGAAGAGTTCCAGAATGGCTGACCGGGTTCCAGAAGCTGAGAAGGCTCTGGTCTTCCCACAGCTAACAGATGAGAACTATAGTTTATTGTCTTTTCGGGTGGAGGCGCTTTTGACCTCTAGAGAAGTATGGACCTATGTAACTGATGACCCTCCTGACCCTGTGACTAATGCTTGGTCAAAAGGAGATGCAAAAGCCAGGGCGATAATTAATTTGGCAGTCAGTGACCAGCAAGTAGGCTATATAAGAAATAAGAAAACTGCCAAAGAAATGTGGGACAGTCTTGCAGCAGTGCATGTTAGAAAAGAGTCAGCGTCTGCATTGACGTTTTTCAAGCAGTTGTACCAGACAAAGTTGCAGCCTGGTGGTGATTTGGCAGCACACTTGAGACGTCTGGAGGCAATAACCTGATCTCATTTTTTGACAGAATTACAAGCCTGGTAGATGAAGGGAACGCAGTGGATGTAGCCTACCTTGATTTCAGCAAGGCATTTGACAAGGTGCCCCATGATATTCTTGTAAAGAAGCTGGTAAAATGCGGTCTTGACTATGCTACCACTCAGTGGATTTGTAACTGGCTGACTGACCGAACCCAAAGGGTGCTCATCAATGGTTCCTCTTCATCCTGGAGAAGAGTGACTAGTGGGGTGCCACAGGGTTCTGTCTTGGGCCCGGTCTTATTCAACATCTTTATCAACGACTTGGATGATGGACTCAAGGGCATCCTGATCAAATTTGCAGATGACACCAAACTGGGAGGGGTGGCTAACACCCCAGAGGACAGGATCACACTTCAAAACGACCTTGACAGATTGGAGAACTGGGCCAAAACAAACAAGATGAATTTTAACAGGGAGAAATGTAAAGTATTGCACTTGGGCAAAAAAAAGGAGAGGCACAAATACAAGATGGGGGACACCTGGCTTGAGAGCAGTACATGTGAAAAGGATCTAGGAGTCTTGGTTGACCACAAACTTGACATGAGCCAACAGTGTGACGCGGCAGCTAAAAAAACCAATGCAATTCTGGGCTGCATCAATAGGAGTATAGCATCTAGATCAAGGGAAGTAATAGTGCCACTGTATTCTGCTCTGGTCAGACCTCACCTGGAGTACTGTGTCCAGTTCTGGGCACCACAGTTCAAGAAGGACACTGAAAAACTGGAACGTGTCCAGAGAAGGGCAACCAAAATGGTCAAAGGCCTGGAAACGATGCCTTATGAGGAACGGCTAAGGGAGCTGGGCATGTTTAGCCTGGAGAAGAGGAGGTTAAGGGGTGATATGATAGCCATGTTCAAATATATAAAAGGATGTCACATAGAGGAGGGAGAAAGGTTGTTTTCTGCTGCTCCAGAGAAGCGGACACGGAGCAATGGATCCAAACTGCAGGAAAGAAGATTCCACCTAAACATTAGGAAGAACTTCCTGACAGTAAGAGCTGTTCGACAGTGGAATTTGCTGCCAAGGAGTGTGGTGGAGTCTCCTTCTTTGGAGGTCTTTAAGCAGAGGCTTGACAACCATATGTCAGGAGTGCTCTGATGGTGTTTCCTGCTTGGCAGGGGGTTGGACTCGATGGCCCTTGTGGTCTCTTCCAACTCTATGATTCTAACTCTGAGACAGCTTCTTTAAAAGAGCATAACACTTGGTCTCTTGTGATGGGATGCTCTGATTCTGCTCATGACTGTGGCCTGATGGGAAGTCTTGCTTCTAAGCTTCGCTTCTGCACATGATGCTGCACAAACCATTCTAATACTAAGACATTTACTCATCACCTTAGAATGTTCAGTTCACATTGAGTTCAGGAAAAACGTTGTACTTTGACCCGTTTTTAATGCATAGTTGATCACATCTAGGGAACGTGATTATTATGCTCCTTTAAGTTTCCTATATCAATCATTAGTAATTGTTTTAAGTCTTATTCTATTAATCATTGGTTATAATTTAATTAGGAGGTTTTCATGCCTGTCTAGTTCTGTGCTCCCTTTCCCAGCCTCTAATCTATCGGTGATTAATGCCTATATGCAACCCTTTGCTTTGTACTTGTGTTAACCAATCAGCAACAATCACGTATGTGGCAATGCTGCAATATTCAATAAAAGGGACTCCCTGAGACATGCTCGAGAGATGCCTCCCAGATGACACTCGCTACCTGTCTGTCGTTATTTCAACCCAACAGTCTTTAGCTTTTTCAATTACTTCGGAGTTCTCAAAAAGATTTTCATTCATCCTCCATCTATATATACTTTGCACTTTACCTTTTATTTCTAAGACTATGGGGTTATGGTCTGCTAGAGTTCTTGGCTGTATTTCACATTTTGAAATTCTTGGAGTTAGGTACCTTGAGGTCCAGACCTGATCTATCCTCACCCAACTCTGGTGAGGTTCCGAAAAGAATGTAAATTGCTTTGTACTTGGATGTTTATCTCTCCAAACATCTATTAAGTCCAGATTTTCCACCAAATTGAACAAGGACCTTGGTAATTTCCCTTGATTACCTTTCTTCTTCTTTGTTAGCCTGTCCAATTCTGACTGTACCACTCCATTGAAATCTAATAAAATTATTTTTTGATCCTCTATTTCAATCAATCTCTCTTCCAATTTCCTATAAAACTCTGCCTTATTTGTATTTGGCGCATAAATGGCAACCACATTAAGTTTTTCACCCTGATGATTGATTTGTACCCCCAATATTCTCCCTTCCTCATCCTTACAAATTAATTTAGGTTCCCATTTTTCTTTGACATAGAGTACCACCCCTCTTTTTTTACTCACATCAGAATCAATAAATTCCACCCCTAACCTTTTATTTTTCAAAATATATTTGTGCTTTTTGGCAATATGAGTTTCTTGTAAACGAATTATGTCGAGATTTTTTTCTTCAATACATTTTCAATTTTATTCCTCTTAGATTTCTCATTTAAACCATTCACATTCCAGGTTATTAATTTCAACGTCATTATTATTTAACCGAATTAACCGTAGTAACAAATTAAATTTGAGTGGTTCTGTCGCCTATGTCCTCCTCCTCCTCTTCTCCCACTTCTCTTTCTTCTGTTTCCTCCTCCTCTTCTTTCTTTCTCTTCCTCTCTCTCCCTTTTCCTTCTTCTCTCCTCTAAATCTGAATCCCTTTCTCCAAATTTATCCTCTACCTTTCCAAGCTCCTTCTCGTATCTCCTTGAAAATTTCCTCACCTCTTGAATGTCCGTCAACCTGAATCTTTTATTTTTGTAATAAAAGGAGATCCCTTCCGGGAACTCCCACCTGTGTTGTATACCGTTTCTTTTCAAAACACTCACTAGTTGTTTATAGCCATCTCTCTTACATAAAAATCTGGTAGGAATTTCTTTGAAGATAATAATCGGCCTGCCATCAATTATCAACTTTTTTTGGTAACTCGTTTTCAGTATCGCATTCCTCATATCTAACAAGTTAAATATCACTAGACAATCTCCTGGTAGTTTCTTTGATTTAGCTTGTAAAGATCTTACTTTTATTCTAAATGCGTTTTCCACTGTATATTCAACTTCTTCTTCTTTCATGTCCAGCCAACTTGCCAGCTCTTTGATCATTTTAACTTTGATGTTCTCATTCATTTCTTCTCCTACTCCTCTAAATTTTACATTCATTTGCTTCTGCCTCATCTCCAACATGGCTAGACTGTCCCATACTTGGTCCTGACTTTTATTCAGGTCTCCTAACTCCTCTTTAATCTTATCTGTCTCTCTCTTGTTCTCCTTCCTTTTGGATTCTTTTAGTTGACTCTTCTATTGTCTTTGATCTAACTGTCAAGTCTTTGATTTTGTTTGAGAGTTCTCCTACTGCCCCTTCTATTTTTTTATCTAGCATTTCCTACACTTCTCCTAACTTCTTCTCCATATGTTGTTCACTTTGCTTAAATTGTTCCTTTATCTTCAACCACAAAATGTCCAAATCTTTAATTTCTTCTTGTTGGGATATTTTCCTTTCCCCCGGTGTTCCCCCTATCTTTTTGCCATTCTTTCCTGCCATTTTAAATCAATTTTCAAAATCTTTCAAAATTTCTGAATATTTTTGAAATTTTTCATAATTTTTCATAATCACTCAATTTCACCCCTAGGGGGCGTACAATCCCCCTCTAATGCCTTTTATATATGAAAGAAACCTATTGTCTATTATACCACAAGATGTCTCTCTTCAACTTCTTTCCCCAACACAATATTCATATACTTTTTTCTCAATTTCCTTAAATATCTCCACCAATTAACCAATTCTTGTGATTAAGCAAATTGATATAGATCAATACAGATTAATACACTTCCATCAACACATTTTTGGTAACCAGCAAATCAGTTAATCAAATAAATCAAATAAATCAATTTCAGTACTCTCACTCCAATTAATACAATTAATAATTTTCAACAATAGGGGTTTATAAGGTCTACTTAAGTTAATTCGCTTATAACTGATTTAGCCGAGATCCTCTTTTAGCCCCGTTTTCTTATCTTTTGATGTTTTAATTCAGTTAAGCAATAATTTTAAGCCACACGGGAAGCAGAGAGAGAGAGAGAGAGAGACATCCCATTACACAACAAAAGACAAGCTAGTTAAAGCATCAATGACACACTGGCCAATAGATATAGGACACAATACAAGCCTAAGCCTCTGCAAGAAACTCTGGAAAAGAGATTTGAAATTTACCGTGTGTTATTCTCTGAAAGAGAACTATTTGAAAACGATTCATAGATGGCATTTAACTCTGAGCAGGTTGGCTAAGATGTGTAAAGTTGAATCAGATATGTGTTGGAAATGTAAAGAAATAGGAGGAACTTTTTTCATATGTGGTGGGCATGTAGAAAGGTAAAATAATACTGGGAAATGATTTATGATGAGTTGAAAAAAAATGTTTTTCTTCTCATGAGTTGAAAAAAATGTTTTTCTCATGACCTTTGTGCATTTTTTTTTTATTTTTTAAGAGGGCAAATTGAAAAAGAAATTGTATGGCAAGTTGCAGAGGAATAAAAACTTGCATTTGGGAAAAAAAAGAAAAGAAAACCGGGGGTGGCCTCCTCCCATATAATATGGGGGGGGGCAAAGACCACTAGGCCTTTAAGAGTTAGTGCCTATTCCTACACCCACAGGCCGCAGGAATGTTACAACATAAAAACACAAAACACCACATGTTAAAAGGGCATTAGATGTCAATCAGCCAAAGGCCTGGTTAAAAAGGTGTGGATTAGCCTGGCTCCTAAAGCTGTATAATGGTTTTTCCGACCTTTGTATGGATTCTTTTATGGGAAGTGAGTTTGAAGCTATCAGTGAAGCTCTTTCCACATTCCAAACACTGATAGGGTTTCTCCCCTGTGTGAATTCTTTGATGGCAAGTGAGACTGTATTTCTTACTGAAGCTCTTTCCACATTCCACACACTGATAGGGTTTCTCCCCTGTATGAATTCTTTGATGGGAAGAGAGATTGGCTCTCTGACTGAAACACTTTCCACATTCCACACACTGATAGGGTTTCTCCCCTGTATGAATTGTTTGATGGGAAGAAAGATGGGAGCCCTGACGGAAGCCTTTTCCACATTCAAAGCACTGATAGGGTTTCTGCCCTGTATGAATTCTTTGATGGGAAGTGAGATCGGAGCTATTAGTGAAGCTCTTTCCACATTCCACACACTGATAGGGTTTCTCCCCTGTATGAATTCTTTGATGGTAAAGGAGACTGTGGCTGTGACTGAAACTCTTTCCACATTCCGCACACTGATATGGTTTCTCCCCTGTATGAATTCTTTGATGGAAAGTGAGACTGGTGCTCTGACTGAAGCTTTTTCCACATTCCACACACTGATAGGGATTTCCCCCTGTATGAATTCTTTGATGGGAAGTGAGATTGCTGCTGCGACTAAAGCTCTTTCCACATTCCACACACTGATAGGGTTTCTCCCCTGTATGAATTCTTTGATGGCAAGTGAGACTGTATTTCTTACTGAAGCTCTTTCCACATTCCACACACTGATAGGGTTTCTCCCCTGTATGAATTCTTTGATGGGAAGAGAGATTGGCTCTCTGACTGAAACACTTTCCACATTCCACACACTGATAGGGTTTCTCCCCTGTATGAATTGTTTGATGGGAAGAAAGATGGGAGCCCTGATGGAAGCCTTTTCCACATTCCACACACTGATAGGGTTTCTCCCCTGCATGAATTCTTTGATGGGAAGTGAGATCGGAGCTATTAGTGAAGCTCTTTCCACATTCCACACACTGATAGGGTTTCTCCCCTGTATGAATTCTTTGATGGGAAGTGAGACTGGTGCTCTGACGGAAGCTTTTTCCACATTCCACACACTGATAGGGATTTCCCCCTGTATGAATTCTTTGATGGGAAGTGAGACTGGCGGTCTGACGGAAGCTTTTTCCACATTCCACACACTGATAGGGTTTCTCCCCTGTATGAATTCTTTGATGGGAAGAGAGATTGGCTCTCTGACTGAAACACTTTCCACATTCCACACACTGATAGGGTTTCTCCCCTGTATGAATTCTTTGATGGGAAGTGAGATTGCAGCTCTTACTGAAGCTCTTTCCACATTCCACACACTGATAGGGTTTCTCCCCTATATGAATTCTTTGATGTGAAATGAGAGAGGAGCTGTGACTGAATCTCTTTCCACATTCCACACACTGATAGGGTTTCTCCCCTGTATGACTTCTTTGATGGGAAGTGAGATTGACCTTTTGAGTGAATCTCTTTCCACATTCCATGCACTGATAGGGTTTCTTCCCAATGGGATTTCTTTGATGGGAAGTGGAATAGGAACTTTTCCCACATTCAAGATATTTATTCAGCTTCTGCATTGTGGGGATTTTGTTATGGTCACCCTTGTTCTTGATTTCCAGTCCATCTACAATGAAGAGAAATGGATTAGAGACTCAGGGAGAAATTAAGGAAGAATACTTGTTAACTCTGGTAATAGAGGCATAACACAAGTGGGTTAGATGGATGGTTTTCTGAAGGGTTGGGTGCATTAATTAACGGGGATCAACCGACATCCTTAGGGGAACCTGTGATTCGATAAGCCTGGCTCTTCTCTCGAATCGATTTTGTTCGGCTCCATCATAGCATCCCTCCATTTCCAATGTCAGTCTTCTCTTTGGAAAACCAAAGACTGACGGGAGGAGAAACAAAAAGTGAAAACCTGACAGAAGCTACTTCAACTTCCCTAACAACTCTGAAGTTTACAGTTAAAATGGCCTGGGGAGTTCAGACCAGACTGATCCTTGTTTAGAAGCTGCAATATTGTAATCCCAGGTGTCCTAAGGGGGCATTGTTGAGTTCTGTGGAAATATATGAGGTTCATCACAGAGAGCTGTTTTGAATTTAAAAACAGATATTCTGATTCAAAAGGGATCCTTACCAAGAGTGGCCACGATCCCATGATTCTCCTCCATGACATCTTTATGCAGAGCTCTCTGGTCAGGATCCAGCAACTCCCACTCCTCATCTGTGAAACGAACAGCAACATCTTCAAAGCACACTGGACCCTAAAAGAAAAAGGGAAATGTCCTCCTATGAGACAACAAAATTGTTCACCACGACGTCTTGATCTACGACATTGTTCTGCTCCTTGACCTCTGTCCCCACAAGGCAGCTTCCCCTGACCTGATCTGGATCCACAGCCACTGCTTCCTTTCTGTCCCCAAGAAAAGATGGATGAAGAGGTCTTGCGGGCATCATTCTGTCACCTGCAAGTGGAAAAAGGTAAGGGGGAGGCTCAGAGTGCCTGCTTCTCTCACAGGTGAATCAGGGCATCTAAACTACACAGGGGCCTTTGAGAAAGTCTCATCTGCTGAGTGCATTTGGATATTTGGGTGCATTTCAGATGTTAATTGTGAAAAAATATATCTCCCCTCCTCTGGGCTCTTAGCCCCAACTATCTCCCCCAATAAAATATGAAAAGAACCCACAGATGAGTTGGAAAACTAACAGAATGAGACTAAATGGAGAAAAACCACCTTCCTCCTTACCCAGTGGCCTCACTCTGGTGTCCAACGGAGGCCTCTCTGCCTCACAGGAATCCAGGTCCATTTCCACACAGAGATCCTTTCCCTGAAAGAGAAACAAGGATTCAAAACAGAGAATGACGAGAAGGATTATTAAATGAATGTCAGGGCCAAAAACATGAAGGGTGTTAGATCTCATTTCATGGATGCCTTGCAGAAAAAGAATGGGCCATCACCAGAACATTATGGGATTTTTCTGTCCTGTTTGGAGCCCCTTGGGAGTATCCAGAGGAAAGTCTCTCTCACCTGCTTTCTCTCTGCCGGCTTTCTCTCCTCTGCCTGACTCAGGAGGAAACCTTCGGCCAGGGCCACCGCCTGGGAACTGGTCTCCGCTCCACAGTCCCTCACCCAGCTCTCCATCTCCGGAGGAAGGACAGCCAGGAACTGCTCCAAGATCACCAGGTCCAGCATCTCAGCTTTCGTGTGCCTTTCTGGCTTCAGCCACTGGTGGTCAAGGTGGTAGAGTCGGCTGCAAACCTCTCGGGGTCCTTTGGCCTCCTGGCAGCAGAACTGCAACTGCTGGCTCTGCACCTCTGAGCAGAGGGTGTCCTCCTCACCCAGGATCTTCTGCACAGAGTTTTCCCAGAATTCCCCACTGCTCCCAGTTTGGTTGCCATGGCCTCTTCCTGTTCCAGGGCCAGCTGAGCCTCGGTCATCCATCTGTGCTCTCAGGAATCCCCTGAGAGATCGAAAGGAACCCTTTGGTCTTCTGCCAAGTTCTGTCTGTCGTAGTGAAAAGCTTTAGGAAATCCTACAAAGCAAATACATTGTTCTGCTATAAAGTTTATACACCCTCCTCTCTCTCTTTTCCCCCTTACCACCCAAGAATCCTGCAAAATTCCTTTGTCAATAAATACAGTACCGGGGGGGGGGGGGCATTTCAGATTTTTTTGGCAGCAATGCCAAAATTGTTAGGAAACCAGACAAAGAGGCAGAAGAGTCTACCAGCACCAACAAGAGTAACGTAAAACCTCAGGGGGAAAATGTTAATCCACCAACTTTCTCAAAGTTGCAGTGAGAACATCCATGGCTGGAGATGTTCTCTGATGTTTCGGTATGCCCTGACTGCCAAGAATTTGCCTGGGCCGAGGACACAGGTTTTGTGAGAGGCAGAGCAGCATAAAGGAATGAAACAGGGAGTATATATTTATATTCTGCTTTTGAAATTTTGTACATGTGTTAAATGTGCCATTTTTGTGATCTGGAAGGAAGTGGGTGAAATCTAAGAGGAGTCAGTCAGTGAATAAAATTCTCAGGCTCCTTTAAAACCAGATGCGCTGAGTCCATGTTCTCTGCTTATGGTGATGTTTTATTCTCTGGGCTTGGTCTGACTTACATGTGAAACCCATTTCCAGATTGTTTTATTTAATGCTTAGACGTGTTGCAAACTGCTATGATTTTAGCATAAAGCAGTATAGGAATGAAATAATGATGATAATGAATTGCATTTTTCTTACCTTTTAGGATAATTAAACAGGCTGTGTCTGCTACTCACCAAGAAGTTGGTCATGCTAAATCTGCCAGGTCAAATCCTAGGTCAATCCCAATGGCACAGGCAATAAAAGGAAGGGAGAGTGATTTGCACATTGCACTTTTCGTTGCAGGACTTCCCATTGTAGCCTTATTGGAGTTCACCGATTGGGTCTGCGTTGCTCCGGGACAGGAGGAAGGAAGTCAAAATGACACCGAGTTGGTTCAAAGAAAGAGTTTATTATGCTCTCCGGATAGCAGAAGGCACTTGCGTGGTGAGTCCACAGCAAGTCCAAAGAAATGACAAGTTTCATGCAGTTTATATATCTTCCAGACACCCTCTCCCTCCTTCCAACCACGTCAGCCTATGTATGCAGGTTGACATCACATATGTTCCTGCTCTGGTACTCTCAACCATAAAAGGATCTTCCTTCCTCTACTTCTGACCATAAAAGGATCTTCCTCTTCCTACTCTGGGGAAGAGGTAATAATCTCCGGGAACACACTCTGGGGTTTGTTCCCGGACCTGGGTTTGTGTGTCAGAGTGTGTCCAGGACGTAAGATAAAGCACATACGTGTCTTCTCTCTGTTCTGTTCTACTACTGGTGCAGTGAAGGCCATAGTTGCCATCACAACTGATAAAGGAGAGGGCTCTCAGCACTTGTCTATACAGCCGGGCTTTATGCATTGAGCTCAGAGCTCGAGTTAATGGATTTTAGCTAAGGAAAAATAGGGATTTTGGTGCAGTTTCAAACTGCCTGGAGTCAGTTTTGGGTTTGGGAAACCCATTCCTTCATTCCCTCCTCTTCTTTTGGACAGCGTTACGACTCGTCCCAAGGCACTGGCTGGTATTCTTATGTCAGTGCTATAATCTGGGGCCGAATCATTCGTGACATTGAGGCAAGGAAGAAGGGCTACCCCTATGCTATCCATATAATCAGTTATCAGTAATCAATATATTCATATATGCTCACACATAATCAAGGCTTACAGTATTTTATAATCCATTTTGAATCAAGGGAAGCTGTGCCTTAGCTAACTGCATATTGCTTGAAACAGCAAAGTTAGGAGCCGACCTTTCCCCTACAAACATCCGTGTACCCTGGACAAGGGGAAGACGTGAATCAGAGATTCTGGTACAAAATCCCCTCAGATACAGGCTAAATTAATCCACAGAACAGGAAGAGGGAAACCGCAAAATCTCCAAATTCCCTGTCCTGTCATAACTAGGGGAGAGGTTAGACAGAGCGTCACTGCAAGCATCGGAAAGCAGAACTAGAACTCCGTGCTTGACCAGTGCTTGACCAGGAGCTGGTAGCGTGACAAGAAGCTTGCTAATTGGCTAATTCTTTGCTGACAATATCGTGAATCCCTCATGGTTGTCTCATGATCTATGATTTGCTGTGATCTGCTCGGGTATAAGACCTCTGGATTTCTGTTAATCGGGGTCCCAGTTCCTTTTTGGAAGAGATTCCAAACTGGGTCCTTATTGCCTGGCAATAAACTTCACCTTCTTATTCTCCATTACTGAGTCTGCCTGATCCTTATTTAACACCAAGCAAGTACCTGCTTACATTCACATGGTTCAACATCATTTTACGCATCATAGTTTGCAAGCATTGCATTAAGCAGGGTATACAGGAGCAGAAAAGAAGCAATATTAGCCCGGGGCCTATTAACATCATTAAAAGTCCTCTAAGCCACCCACGGCTCAGAAGCCACTCAGTCAACCAAGACATGTCCCATCCGTTCCAGGTTTGGACAGGTACATGGGCTACTTTCTCTACTTCTGCTGCCAGGTGTCAAAAAGCTTCACCATGGTCAGAGATGTTAAAGCAACAGGCTCCTTCTGTCAAATTTAACGCAGCCCAAAATCCGGCGGAACCCAAAATCGGGGCCGTAACTGAGGGCTCATTCCAAGGCACAGGGAGGAGGGGTACTCCTCCCAAAGCAACTGTAGGTCACAGAGTGCGAGAGGTTTTGGGTGCAGACCGTGCAGTTGGTTCGGTTTTGCAGAATAGGCTTCCATTTCTGCGTGTTGCGGGCACCCCATTCTCTCCCATAGGTGGTAGCGTAACCAGGTTAAGAGTCTCAGTAATTCGCAGCTGCAACCGCGGGTGCATGGGCAGTATAAGTCAGCTGCTAGGCGCTTCATCACCTCTGCTTAGGATAGAAAAATACCGTATTTTTCCCTCTATTACACGCAGATTTTTTCTCCTAAAAAGGAAGGGGAAATGTCTGTGCGTGTTATAGAGCAAATGTGTGGTCCCTGGAGCCAAAAAATCAGGCAAAAATCAAACCGCGCTTCACGGAGAAGGGAAACCTGAAAAGAGGAAGCGGCTGCTTTCCTGCATTCTGCCTCTGGGTCTTACTGCCCACCCTCCTCTGTTTCCTTGCTGTGTTTGCTCAAACGGAACAAAGAGCAGGGAAAGCCCCTCCCCTCCAGGCAAGCAGAGTGCCGTTCTTTCTAATTACTCTCTGTGCTCCGGTACTGCTGGGGGAGAGGGAGAGAGAGTGGGGGAGGGAGAGAGAGAGGGGGGGAGGGAGAGAGAGAGAGAGAGAGAGAGATGGCTGGCTTGGGTGGGGGGAAACTTTTGCCTTTCTTTCCTCCCTCCCGGTTAAATCCCTCTCCTGCATTCTTAGCCAGCTGCTTCTCTGCACACCCCTCTCATGTCCCTTCTTTGTTTTTCCTTCGCTCCCCACTTAAAATGTGGTTACAAAGCATAGATCAACATGGATCCTCAGGATCTTTGCATTGGGTCACCCCAAATTCACCATCAGATCACATAGCATGTCCATGGCTACAGCCTGCCCCCCCAAAATCATGCACCCACTGTTGCCTGGGGCTGCAATGGTGCAAAACGTGGTTAAAAAGCATGGATCCACATGGATCCTCAGGATCTTTGCATTGGGTCACCCCA
This sequence comes from Podarcis muralis, assembly GCF_964188315.1. NCBI lineage: Eukaryota > Metazoa > Chordata > Lepidosauria > Squamata > Lacertidae > Podarcis > Podarcis muralis. The sequence goes on from NC_135658.1 coordinate 3,215,207, forward strand.
AATTCACCATCAGATCACATAGCATGTCCATGGCTACAGCCTGCACCCAAAAAATCACGCACCCACTGTTGCCTGGGGCTGCAATGGTGCAAAAACGTGGTTACAAAGCATGGATCCACAGGAATTCTCAGGATTTTTGCATTGGGTCACCCCAAATTCACCATCCGATCACATGTCTGTGGCCACAGCATGAAGCACAAAAATGATACATCCACTGTTTCATTCAGAATGTTTTTTCCCTTGTTTTCCTCCTCTAAAAACGATGTGCGTGTTATGGTCAGGTGCGTGTTATAGAGCGAAAAATACGGTAAGTTCCTTTCATGTCCACCAATGCTGGCACAGCATGAGGAGTGACGCACGTAGTTTCTTGTCCAAAGGTGAACCTGTCAGTTCTCTTTTAGTCAGAGTGGCAGTCGCCACTACTGCTCACATGCAGGGAGGCAAACCTTGTTCCGTAGTGGTTAATTTTTCAGACAAATAGGCTATGGGTTGGTCATCATCAGGGTCTAAAAATTACCTTGATAAAATTACCTTGATAAAAACATATTTCGCCATGTGCAAATGGCTTTAGATACCTACTAGGTCCACAAATCACCATACAGCATATATTCAACACACAAAAAAACAACAACAATTTGAGCCCAACAAAGGACTGCTGGACATCCAAAGGGCCCCATTACCCCATTAATGCCTTCTGCTCCTTCAGCCAATTCCCCCATCCCTGTACTCTGCTGCCCTCAGGACCAAAGGCGCTACACCCACTTTATCACTATATGATCTTATATCCTGAAGCACCCTTTTGTACTGTCCTTTTGTCCACTTCACCTCCTTTTCTTAAGTCCTTTCTAAATTATTCAATCCCAACATCATTGCATCCCCCTTCTCATCCTCTCTCTCTCTCTCTCTCTCTCTCTTTTTGTGTGTGTGTGACACTGACACAAAGATGAAATACATTAACAAGGTAACACAGGTGATGATCTGGCATCTGAAATCATTTACACAAACAGAAAGCTTAAAAACACATTTAAAAAAACATGTACCAGATGCTGGCTCTTCTCTAGGGTTAAATGTGATTGTGGAATATACACACACAAGGGTACCTATGCAACGGAGTCAATAAGAAACAAACTTTTAACAAAAATATTAAGATACCAGGTAGCTCAAAGCACAGTGAATTGATGACATTCAAATTCTGAAACCAGTACATGATTACATGATTGTTTTGGTAATTGAAACCTTCCCACCTTTAACATGAAAATTTGACCTCATGAGCAACTCATGTCACTTTTAATGTTAAAGACCAAATAATCCATATATATATATATATATATATATATATTTGTACTCTGCAAGATTCTAGGTGTTTTAAGGTCTTGAATTGAATAGATATGCAAAAAAATTGGTGTTAAAAGTTGAGTTGCAACCTTTCAAACTGTTATCAGATGGTTTTTATAAGAAAATTGAGCCACACAGCAGGTGGAACTTAACTTATTGTTGTACCATAATTATAACTGAACCACTGTCCCAAGTCAATTAAGTACGTGAATATGTATATCAAGATTACATTATTTGCAGATAAATAATAGATAATAATAGGGGAAAACTGGGAAGGACTGTCCTACAGTTTATTCAAAAGGTCAATCAACTTTCAAATGCAGCCCAACAGAACCCCCTTTCGCAGTGAATATTCAGAATTTAAAACAGAAGCATATCTTAAGAGGCAAAGGTAGAATAATCACGGTAATATGCTACCTTCCGAGAGGATCTCATTCTTTTGTGATTTAATCTCTGCTTGCAAATTGTGTGTATATTCAGAGGTATTAGAAGAAGGAAGGTATTATTAGGAAATAGATATATCCCTGTGCCCAAATGATGCAGGTAGGGCTGTGGGGGGACATGGTGCCTTGGAATGAGTCCTCAGTTACGGCCCTGATTTTGGGTTCCGCTGGATTTTGTGCCACGTTAAAATTGACAGAAGGAGCCTGTTGCTTTAACATCTCTGACCATGGTGAAGCTTTTTGACACCTGGCAGCAGAAGTAGAGAAAGAAGCCCATGTACCTGTCTAAACCTGGAACGGATGGGACATGTCTTGGTTGACTGAGTGGCTTCCAAACCTTGGATGGCTTAGAGGATTTTAATGATGTTAATAGGCCCCGGGCTAATCTTGCTTCTTTTCTGCTCCTGTATACACTGCTTAATGCAATGCTTGAAAAAAATGATGCGTAAAATGATGTCATGAATGATTCGGCCCCAGATTATAGCACTGACATGAGAATACCAGCCAGTGCCTTGGGACGAGCCGTAAGGCTGTCCAAAAGAAGAGGAGGGAATGAAGGAATGGGTTTCTGTGTAGTAAGTTTTAAAACTGTCTCAACCCCCCCTTTTTTGTTCTTTCAAAAGAGAGCACTTTTAAATGCGTAAAACTTGAACTGTTCAGCAAAACCATAATAAGGACACAACTGCATAAACAGTTCTCTCCTTTATCAATCACGGCAAGGGATGGCCTTGACTCTTCAGGGGAACAAAGAAAACACGTCAGAACTTTATCTTATGTGCTGACCACAAAATACGCACAAGACCAATGTCCGGGGAAAACGCCAAAAGCGTGTTCCCGGAGATTATGATGTCTTCCCAGATAAGAGTAGGAAGATGAAGATCCTTTTATGGTCAGAAGTACAGGAAGGAAGAGCCTTTTATGGTTGAGAGTACCAGAGCAGGAACATATGTGATCTCAACCTGTATACGTAGGCAGACGTGGTTGGGCTCCTAGGGGAGGAGTGAGAGGGTGCCTGGAGGATATATAAACTGCATGAAACTTGTCATTTCTTTGGACTTGCTGTGGACTAATCACGCAAGTGCCTTCTGCTATTCGGAGAGCAGAATAAACTCTTTCTTTGAACCAACTCGGTGTCATTTTGACTTCCTTCCTCCTGTCCCGGAGCAACGCAGACCCAATCGGTGAACTCCAATAAGGCTACAGGGGAAAAGGCCCATGTGAAAAGCGCTCAGTGATTTGGCCTGAGGAAATATTCCCATTTCAGGAATATTGTGCTTCACATTGTGCTTCACAGATCTGGACTTAGGTGGCTGCCCTGCCCTTGATGTCGTTTTCCTCAAAGGGTTAACTTCCTGCCCATGAGGAGATGGCCAAGAAATTATCCCAAATCACCAAACACTCCAACATTTATCCAGTCAAAACAGGGACGTCCTACTCCAGAAGAAGAAGAAGAAGAAGAAGAAGGAAAAGAAGAAGAAGTGTTAAGTTGTGGGTGAACATATCAGATGACACAGCAATTCTTCAAACAGCTCTTGTTTATTCACAGGCCAGAACAGAACTGAACTGAAGGGTTCAGCCAGCCTGCTTATATAGAGCTCCAGTACAACGCAACTGTAACCACTTTCTGTAACTATCCAATCACTGAACGTCACTTTCAATCCCTTATTTGCATATGTGGACCTGAGTGAAAACTATCTACAGTATCCCCCTGCTGGCCCAGGGTGAGAACTTCAGTACATAACAATAATAATAATATTACTTTCCCACTGGTCTGACTGGGCTGCCCAAGCCACTCTGGGCGGCTTCCAACATTTATAAAAACATATTACTTTCCTATAGAGGGCTGCCTTCAGACGGCTCAAGGGTTGGATAACTCCATACCCTCCAATCCAAGGGGAAAAGGGGCATCCTAAGCAAAAGAGGGACATTCGGGCATCAAATCAGGAACTGGGAAGCCTTCTCTAAATCCAGGACTGTCCCTGTGAAATAGCAAGGAGAGACAAGAAGGCCTTCTTAAACGAACAATGCAAAGAAATAGAGGAAAACAACAGAATGGGAAGAACCAGAGATCTGTTCAAGAAAATTGGAGATATGAAAGGAACATTTTGTACAAAGATTACCATAATAAAGGACAAAAGTGGTAAGGACCTAACAGAAGCAGAAGACATCAAGAAGAGGTGGCAAGAATACACAGAGGAATTATACCAGAAAGATATGGATGGCTCGTACACCCCAGGTAGTGTGGTTGCTGACCTTGAGCCAGACATCCTGGAGAGTGAAGTCAAATGGGCCTTAGAAAGCACTGCAAATAACAAGACCAGTGGAAGTGATGATATTCCAGCTGAACTATTTAAAAGATGATGCTGTTAAGGTGCTACACTCAATAGGCCAGCAAGTTTGGAAAACTCAGCAGTGGCCGGAGGATTGGAGAAGATCAGTCTACATCCCTAGCAAGGTTATGCTTAAAATTCTACAAGGCAGGCTTAAGCAGTATGTGGACCGAGAACTCCCAGAAGTGCAAGCTGGATTTAGAAGAGGCAGAGGAACCAGAGACCAAATTGCAAACATGCACTGGATTATGGAGAAAGCTAGAGAGTTCCAGAAAGACATCTACTTCTGCTTCATTGACTATGCAAAAGCCTTTGACTGTGTTGACCACAGCAAACTGTGGCAAGTTCTTAAAGAAATGGGAGTGCCTGATCACCTCATCTGTCTCCTGAGAAATCTCTATGTGGGACAAGAAGCTACAGTTAGAACTGGATATGGAACAACTGATTAGTTCAAAATAGGGAAAGGAGTACGACAAGGCTGTATATTGTCTCCCTGCTTATTTAATTTATATGCAGAATTCATCATGCGGAAGGCTGGGCTGGATGAATCCCTAGCCGGAATTAAGATTGCCGGAAGAAATATCAACAACCTCAGATATGCAGATGACACAACCTTGATGGCAGAAAGTGAGGAGGAATTAAAGAACATTTTAATGAGGGTGAAAGAGGAGAGTGCAAAATATGGTCTGAAGCTCAACATCAAAAAACGAAGATCATGGCTACTGGGCCCATCACCTCCTGGCAAATGGAAGGGGAAGAAATGGAGGCAGTGAGAGATTTTACTTTCTTGGGCTCCATGATCACTGCAGATGGTGACAGCAGTCACGAAATTAAAAGACGCCTGCTTCTTGGGAGAAAAGCAATGACACACCTAGACAGCATCTTAAAAAGCAGAGACATCACCTTGCCGACAAAGTTTTTATAGTTAAAGCCATGGTTTTCCCAGTAGTGATGTATGGAAGTGAAAGCTGGACCATAAAGAAGGCTGATCGCCGAAGAATTGATGCTTTTGAATTATGGTGCTGGAGGAGACTCTTGAGAGTTCCATGGACTGCAAGAAGATCAAACCTCTCCATTCTTAAGGAAATCAGCCCTGAGTGCTCACTGGAAGGACAGATCGTGAAGCTGAGGCTCCAAGACTTTGGCCACCTCATGAGAAGAGAAGACTCCCTGGAAAAGACCCTGATGTTGGGAAAGATGGAGGGCGCAAGGAGAAGGGGATGACAGAGGAGGAGATGGTTGGATAGTGTTCTCAAAGCTACCAGCATGAGTTTGACCAAGCTGCGGGAGGCAGTGGAAGACAGGAGTGCCTGGCGTGCTCTGGTCCAGGGGGGTCACGAAGAGGCGGACACGACTAAACGACTAAACAACAACAAAACTCTCCCAAGATGTCCAAAAGTATACCAGATATTTGTTGGAGATGTGGCGAAACAGGCGGTGTACCATGTTTCACATATGGTGGACCTGCAGGAAGGTGAAAGGGTTTTGGAATGATATATATTCAGAACTAAAATAAATGCTGAATGTAAATTTCCTCAAAAAAACAGAATCATTCTTCCTGGGCATTACAGGCACTGACATTCCTAAGCGTATAAGAAAAGTGTTTCTGTATGTAAGAGCAGCCGTGAGGGTTTTTATTGCGATGTATTGGAAAAATGACAAACTCCCTACCAGGGCTGAATTGTTATTGAAATTGACAGAATATGCGGAGTTAGCCCCCCCCCCCCCTTTCTGAAAGAATCAGAGACATGCCTAGACAGGAGTTCATTCTAGAACGGGAGAATTTCAAGAAATATCTGAAAAGTAGCTGTAGTAGTCTAAACATGGTAGTAGCCTTTGAATGATTTCTATAATTAATACATATTAAGGAAAATGATATCGATACAGAAAAGATGGTTTTACAAAATAACAAAGACAAAATTATGCAATGTTTATTAAAAGGGGAAAAATATGGAGAGGATGGGAAGTCACAGGTTTGGGAAGAAAACACATAATCAAAATTATATGTATCTTTTGTGACCATTGATACCTTCATTGTATTAATAGAAATGATTATGATTGAATGCTGTACATATATAAGAAACGAACAATAAAGCATTAAAAAGGAAAGGACCGGGGAGGGAGGGGCCTTGGCTCTGGAGGACCTGGCCCCCCCTTGCTTCCTGTCCTCTCTAGGAAGGCAGCTCACTTCCCTTTAACCCTTGCCAAGCCGAGCGCGCCCAGCTCTCCCCTCTGCGTTTTCCTCTCTTGCGCGCATTGCACGCTTCCAGAAAGAGAATAAAGTTATTCCAGAAAGAGAATAAAAAAGCAGCAAACACACCCAGGCCCCAACCGGCGCTGCATCTTCACAGCAGGATCAGGCCATGACCAAGAGCCCTGGCTTCCTCCAAAAAGCCTAGAACTGTACAGTGGCATCTCAGGAGGTCTGTTCTTAACCTGAAACTGTTCTTAACCTGAAGCACCATTTTAGCTAATGGGGCCTCCTGCTGCCACCGCGCCAACGGAGCATGATTTCTGTTCTCATCCTGAAGCAAAGTTCTTAACCTAAAGCACTATTTCTGGGTCTGTAACCTGAAGCGTATGTAACCCGAGGTACCACCGTACTTTGCTAAGGATGCTGAGAGTTGCTAGGAGACACCCCCTCCCCCAGGGATCCCTAGGAATGGGAGCTCAGTCGGGGGGACGGGACGGAGAGAGAGGGTCTCCCAACCACTCTCAGCACTGGGTGGGGGGGGGGCTGCCTCTTTCAACCTCAGCCCAGGTTTGCTTCCTTCCCAGCAGGTCCTCTCCTGCCTTGGATGGTGAGACCTTCCCTGATTCTCAGCAGGGCTTTCTGTTCAGTCCCCAAAGATCCTCTGGGGGCTTGAATGTCTGAATGGGCGCAAGTGTGCCAGCCAGGATCAGGCCAGAGGGTCCCTCTTGCGTCCAGCCTCCTCTGACCACAGGGCAGGCTGGTGCCTCTCCTGCCTTGCGCCCCTGCAGGACTGGAGCATAAGAGCCAAGCTCTCCTCCTGGGGGATTCAGGAGCCCCCATCGCCCTCTCCTCCTCCTCCTCCATGAACTGGCCCCATCCTCTTTCAAGTCACCCGGGTTGGTGGCCCTCCCTGGCTCCTGTGGGAGGGAGTTCCACAGTTCAACTCGGCACCTCCATCTTCCAAAAGGATTTATTGATTTATTGCGTAAGTCCAGGTTGTTGTTGTTTTCCATTTCCTGCATTTATCTATTAGCCAAACGTCTCTGTCTGGCTGCAGCCTATGCTAATAGACGTGGCTGATTCCTAAATCTGAAGGGAGTTTATTTGAGTGCCTCTTTTCCCCTGACACACAGACGCCTCCTCAAAGGGGCAAGCAGCGCATTTATACTGTTGCAGGAATTTACGTATAGGTGGTAGTGGTGGAGTTTTGCCCCTCCAGCAGATATCATGCACATGTAGCCCACTACCAAAATCAGCCCCATCACTTTTGTGATTTGTCCCCACAAAACACTTCATCACAGTTTCTTCCTATCCATTCAAAGGGCCTCTGCTGCACAATACCAAATGTAAGAATTCACTGATCAATGTATATCTGTACTGGCTCACTGGGGAAACTTCAGAAATTCATACAGACATGTGAGCTCACCTACTTAGCAGCCCCTCTGCCTGAGGGATAATCCCTGGCATCCTGATACCTGAGTGCCGGACAGGTAATGATGAAGACAAAAGGGTGTGATTAACTTGGCTGGGAAACAGGGAAATGTAAATATCTCTTTTGCTACACTTGATCAGGGACGCGGACTTATAAAAAATATTGGGGGGCCCCGGGAAAGCTCATGAATAATAAATAAGCTCATGAATATGCAAATAAAGTGGTGCTGCCTCCTCGTGAGCGAATAGGGGAGAGCGTGCTGCGCCTATTAATCAGCTCCAAAGGAAATTGGGTGGAGCTTTTGCTCGGGAGGGAGGGCAGGAGGCATGCAGCCCGCCCCTCCCTGTGCATTTTGGGCTGGGGGAGGGGCGCCGGAGATTATTGGGGGGGCGGAGCCCCCCCAAACGAATTTTTGAGGGGGCTCGGGCCCCCTCAAGCCCCATGGAGTCGGCGCCTATGCACTTGATGGGTGTATGGTGGAGGGCAAGGGGAAGCATGGGGCAGGGTCCAGGATGCTCAGATTCCTGCCACCAGACCTCCCCTTTCATGATGTAACCATGATGTATGAGTGGTGTAGTTTGGGGGGGTGTAACATGGGGATTAGCAGCTAATAAAAGTTTGAGTTCTCTTTTGTTCGGGGCTTCCATCTTGTTCCACCTTGTGGCAGGTGGGAGTCCTGTCGTGACAGTCTTCAATCAAGACCAAGCTGACTGGCTGCTGTTTTGCTCTGGTATTCTTGGCTGGTCTCCTTGTTTTTTGTCCAAGGGAGCCCTCGGATTTCTCCGTTAACAATACAAATGCAGACTATACAGTACTGTGGTTGCGGACCTCGTGCGATTTCGCCCCTCCCTGGCAGGACACCCTGCTCCCAGGGGCTCCCCCCCCACACACATGAGCCACCCTCCCCCGCTGCAGCCCTGGGACCCCCCCTTCTCCCCACTGCACCCTCTGGGGGGGAGAGAGGAGACTCACCAGATCCCCGTGGAAGAGAACAATGCAGCATTTGCAATAGCAGAATGCAACTCCGCCCCCCCCAACGCTTGCAGGAAGGGGAGGGAGGGTTTTTCCTCTGGAGGACCTGGCCCCCCTTTACTTCCTGTCCTCTTTAACCCTTGCAAAGCAGAGTCCACCCTGCTCAGTCCTCTCTGCCTTTTCTCTCCTGCATTGCACAATCCCAGAGATGCTCCTTTTGAGGGGACGCTCTTGGTTGGTCTCTGATCCGCTCCCTTCCTTGGCCAGAAACTGGAGGAAGAGGTTGCAGGGAAAAGGGGTTTGCAGGAAGCAAGGAACCTCATCCTAGAATGGGAGGGAGCCCTAAGGGTCATCTATTCCAGCCCCCCTGCAAGGCAGGAATCCAACCTCTGCTTAAAAACCTCCAAGGAAGGAGAGTCCGCCATCTCCCAAGGGATTCTGCTGCTCTTCCCGTTTCTTCCTGCTGTTTAGGCAGCAGAAACAGCTTTCTGGTCCTCTGGGTCCCTTCTTCTGGGTGCTCCCCTCTAGGGCAGGAGAAAACAAGCTGGCTCCCTCTTCCATGGGTCAGCCCCCCAGATATTGAGAGGTGGCTCCCATGTCTTCCATCCATCCTGTTACGGAGATTACAGGGTGGGGGGCACATCTTTAACGTTGTTAACTGTTACAAATATTATGCCTAAAGGTATCCTTTCAACTTGATAGCTCAGGCAAATTACCTAGCTTTAAAAATAATATAAAATCAACTCCTTTGCCAGTTTCCTCCATTTCAACACTACTGTATTTTGCCCTTGGAAAAACGACTCTTTTCCCTGCCACCTCCCCAAGCGTGGAGACATGTATACACACCTCCTACCCCAGGAAGTGCCCAGAGGTGACAATTGCTGAGCTGATTGTTGGCCAAGGGAAGCCTCATCCCATCCCCAGACTTGCCTAGGGGTCCAGACATGCAAAGGAAGTTCTATTGTGCTTTGGGTGGTGGGACTTCACAGGTCTTTGCCTAGGCTCATCTTATACCTGAGTCTTGCCCTGCCATTTCTGCTTATGCTAATCTTGTACCAAGGCCTTGTCTGGACATCTTTGCCAAGGTTAAACTAGTGCAACCCCTGTCTACCCCTCCCCTTTTGGGACATATCAGTGATGTAGCAGTGATGTAGCAATGAAGCTGTACGAACTGTATTCTGGGATATGGTGGGAAAGTTTTAAAAGTCCTTGTCACCCCATCCTTGGGGTTCAAAATTCCTCTTCGAACCTGTTGCGCAATAAACTTTGGTCTACAGCTATTTGCTCCGGTTGGTGGCTGGATTCCTTCCTTTATTCCGCAGGGACCCATGGTCTCTGCCCGACCAGCTGGGGGACTGAGCAGCCTCGCACCCAGATTTTTTCTATAACAAGCCAGATCTCAGCTGAGGGAGGAATAAGAAGACATGCTGTTCCTGCCTCTCCTGGGAATGGAGGCCCCACATCCCCCCCAATAAATATTCCTGCGGGTTTTTAGCTGCCTTTCAGTTCCTTACACCTCTTAGTCCAGGACAACTTGGCCACAATAAGGAAATTTTGCCTATGGTACGACTATTTTCCACTCACCCATTTCCACTTATGGTGACTGTTATGTACTGAGTTGAACAGGATCCAAAATGCAGCAGTCTGATTGGTCCTAGAACAATAGAATTCAGAATGCAGCAGTCTGATTGGTCCACAGGAGCCACCCAATCCATCTCCAGGTGGAAGTGAATCCACAACCTGATTGGCCTACAGGAGAATCCCGGAATTAGCCAATCACGTGGGGCCCATTGTGTAAATAATGTATATAAAACAGACATTCTGGGGGAACTTCCATTCCTCCTCACCACTATGAGCTGAATAAAGAGCATGAAATCCACTCTCGACTCCAAGTATATTTCAGTGACCAAGTGTCCAGCTTGGCAGTGGACAGTCCTCTGTTTGAAGGGCTATCCCAGGCATGGCCAATCTAATGATAAAGAACCACCGGGAAGGAGAACATCAGGGACCTTGAAGATGCCCATCCACAGCTGCACTGGGACAGTAGACCGAGCAGAGAAGCACACTGGTCACCTAGTCTCTCCCACTATGGGGAGAAAATGTACAGTATTTCTACTTAAGTTACCATTCTCATTTCCAAATTTGCACCTTGCTCTTTACCTTTTACCTTTTTGCATCCTAAGTGCTGCAAGCATCTAGAAACCATTTTTGTTAGAAAGCAAGGGGAGAAAGAACCAGGGGTCTCCTTGGACCACATCATAAAAAGTGAGCAAATATGAGTTTGAAGAATCTCTGCTTGTACAGATTCTAGGCATGCAGTCTAATTTGCCTGTCCCCATTGCAATCCAAGCACAGCCCTTCATATGTCGAATGAGGAGGTTCACTCCAAATTGTGGAACTACTCAAAGTCCAATCCCATCCCTAATTTGTTGCGATGTGTGTGCCTTCAAAACTTTTAGAGGTAGACCCCCCCCCCCGAGTTGGACGGTTCAATCTTCCCTCAATTTCTCATGGCATAGATGGCTTCCATTCAAGCCAGCTCCCCCGCCCGCCCACCTTCACTCCACCCTCTTTTGTTCTTCCTCCCACCCCCCACAAAACTAGCCAAACATTTGTAATAAGGTCTAAAACTTGAGGCTCCCCAAGATCCTCCTGCTCCTCTCCTGCTCTTCCTGCAGTTCCCCCTTGGGAGTCTAGGAGGCACTCTTCCTCAGCCCCAGTGCACTCAGCACCCGCTCACGGATCTCCTTGGTCTTGGCACCATAAACAATGGGGTTGAGCATGGCTGGAACCATGAGATAGATGTTTGCCAGGAAGATGTGGACGTGGTGAGGGATGTTGTGTCCAAAGCGGTGGGTGAGGAAAGAAAAGAGGCCCGGTGTGTAGAGGATGATGATGACCCCAACGTGGGCCCCACAGGTACCCAGGGCCTTGTGCCTGGCCTCCAGTGAGGGCAGCTGGAAAACAGCATGTAGGATCAGTCCATAGGAGACGAAGATAAAGCCAAGGTCAGCACCGACAATGACAAGGGATAGTATCAACCCATAGAGGTTGTTGGGTGTGGTGTCCCCACATGCGAGCTTCACTACTGCCATATGTTCACAGTAGGAATGGGATATAAGGTGGGAGTGGCAGAACGGCAGTCTCTTCACCAGGAAAGGAAAGGGCAAGACAATGATGAAGGCCCGGACCCCGATAGCAGCACCAAACTTTGCCACAGTGTTTGTCGTCAGTAATGTTGTGTAGCTGAGTGGGGAGCAGATGGCCACGTAGCGGTCATAAGCCATGGCAGTGAGGGTCCCAGACTCCACCGCACAGAGGGCATGGATCATGAACATCTGCACCAGGCAGCCAGCAAAGGTGATCTCTTGGGTGCCAGCCCAGAAGATGCCCAGCATCTTGGGAACGATGCAGGTGGGCATGGCTATATCTGTCAAAGCCAGCATGGAGAGGAAGAGGTACATGGGCTTGTGGAGGCTGGAATCAGTCTTGATGATCCAGAGCAGGGTGGCATTGCCAAAGACAGCCATGGCATAGATGAAGCAGAAGGGGATGGAGATCCAAACCTGTATGTTCTCCAGACCTGGGAGACCCAGGAGAAAGAAGGAGGAGGAGGAAGGGCCATGGCTGCTAATGTTGCCAGTGTCTGGCATGACAGATACTAGTGAATTGCATATACAGTATGCAGAGAGAGTAGAGCCACTTCCTTTGATTAAAGCTCCCCCATTGCAGTGAGATTGTTCATGTTAAATTGAGCAAAGACCTGACCCTGCGGCTTATCTGTCTGAATTTCTCCCTTTGTGACACAGGTGCTCCTAACTTTACATGGATGTGTTTAGACTGCTCCTTGCAAAATCGTAAAAGGTGGCTTCCTCTAGATTTTCCTGTAGTTGCATATACTGGCTTCCAGAGACATTGCCCAGTGGGAGACTGCTGACCTCAGGGTATTTCTTGCTGCTACGAATGGTCTCTGTTCTTCAAAGGTTGGTCCTCTTTATATGCTCCACCAAAAAGCGAGCAGATAGAAAATGAATTTGATGCTTCTCAATGAGGAGGCTTGAGAGAGAGGTGGGCTTTTGCTGCTTGGTTTAAATTGTGGAATCAGACAATTCAGGGGTGCTCTATAGATTCTCCTAGGATCCCCCCATCAATTACTCATCAAGAAGCCCCCTTTTTGGAAAAGTTGCTTTTGTTTACCCCCATTCTTCAGCTCTTCTGAGCTGGTCTTTGAGGGTGATAATTTTTTAGAAATATATTTTTGACTTAATTTATATCTTTGAAAGGAAAAAATGAAGTTCAAGAAGAGAACAACTAGTGCCAGAACAACATCCTCAGGAGTCCAATTCTGGAGTAAAGCACCTGCACGGAAAGAAAGGAGAGCATAATAATAATAATAATAATAATAATAATAATAATAATAATTTATTATTATTTATACCCCGCCCATCTGGCTGGGATTTCCCAGCCATTCTGGGTGGCTTCCAACAGAACACTAAAATACAATAACCTATTAAACATTAAAAGCTTCCCTAAACATGAGGATGGATCCAGGCCATGTCACAACTGCAGATAAATGCAGGGTTAGGGTCAGGGAGCATAAGTGCTTTCAGAAGACATTGACACATGGAGTGGCTCTCTTCTGGGTTCCAGTCAACTGTTCCAGCACAAGGCACCCATCTCCCTCCCTCATGTGCACCCAGCATTAAAAACACAAGAAGAGCCCTGTAGCTTGATCAGGCAGAAAGAGCCCTGTAGCTTGATCAGGTCCAGTATCCTGCTTTGCCAGATGTCCCAATGGGAAGCCTAAAAGCAGAACAGCTACAAGCAGCTATCCTATACTGAGTGCGATCTTTGCTCCATCCAGCTCACAATTGACTTCACTGACTAATGTTATCAACTAGCCTATGTTCAAAACCTTCAGCCCAGCCATGACCCACCAATGGCCACTCTGTGCAGACCATTCTACCATCCTCCAGCGAAGAAAGTGCCGCTGGAGAGCCAGTGTGGTGTAGTGGTTAAGAGCGGGAGACTCGTAATCTGGTGAACCGGGTTCGCTTCCCTGCTCCTCCACCTGCAGCTGCTGGGTGACCTTGGACTAGTCACACTTCTCTGAAGTCTCTCGGCCCCACTCACCTGACAGAGTGTTTGTTGTAGGGGAGGAAGGGAAAGGAGAATGTGAGCCGCTTTAAGACTCCTTAGGTTAGTGATAATGCGGGATATCAATCCAAACACTTCTCCTCCTCCTCCTCCTCTTCTTCTGCTTCCATGGTTTTGTTAGCAACACACTTTTGTTCCCTTTTTAACTGTAGAGCATATACCAGCCTTTTTTTGCAACACATGCAGTAGGTGATTAATCAGAAATGGTACACGGACACACACCTGTTACTTTACATCAGTTTTTAATGTCTGTATCAGCTGGCGAGGTGCATGGAGCTCTCCAGGGTCCTTGAAGTCCTTGCTCCAGAAACAGCTTGGATCCATAGCTCATGTGTGCCCAGCACAGGCACATCTGCAAGGTGGGCGGATTCAGTGCCTTCATTTTATAGGCTTTGGAACGGCTAGGTTGAGACAATGGCAGGGGATTTTTAGTGACTTCAGAGTCCCTCAGGTGCTGCATCCGTGGGAGATGGAGCACAGGTGAGAAATCCCTTGGTGATTCTGGATGGGTAAGGTGCAAGGGGTTCTATGAAGCCCACTTGGCTACTGCCTAGAGATGGTTGCTAGGGAGCAGGCCAGGCCAGCTTGACGCAGCTGGGATGGAATGTGTTCTGTCCAGGGAGATTCTTGCTGAAAATCACCAAGGCTGCATACACACACACACACAGACACACAGACACAGACACAATAAAAAAAGAGAATCTTGTGAGCTGTAGTTTGATAAAAGTGCTGGGAAGGGTAGCTCACTTGGGGGCAGGTGCTTTGAAGGTGCTTTTGATGTATGCTACATTCAGAACTCTAGTTTTGGAGCAGTTAAATGCTCCTCCATCAAGGAGTCAGTGATGGCCACCAGCTTGGGAGACTTCAAATGGTGATTAGACAAATTCATGGAGGAGAGAGATACTGGGGGCTTCTTGACAGTTTTATTTCCTTCAGCTTGAAATTGAAGGTGTTTGGGACACACAGACTTTAGTGGGGAGTGTTAAGTTGTGGGCGAACATGTCAGACGAACGTCACTTTTCGATCCTTCATTTGCATACAAAACTATCCAATCACTGAACGTCACTTTTCGATCCTTCATTTGCATAACTATCTACAGTATTCCCCTGCTGGCCCAGGGTGAGAACTTCAGTACATAACAGGGAGGACATACAGTATATATTTGCAGTGCTCTTTTTCTGAGAAAGAATGTTTAAGGGTACTCTCATTTTCCCACTCATATTGAAATATTGCCCCTCAATGAGGCCAAACTTAGATTCACAAAATGTTTATGGGTATGTGTACCCCTGCAGCCCCAGAAAAAGCACAGTATATTTGTATAATAATAATACTAATAATACTAATACTACTAATAATAATTTATTATTTATACGCCGCCCATCTGGCTGGGTTTCCTCAGCCACTCTGGGTGGCTTCCAACAAAATATTAAAATACAATAGTCTGTTATACATTAAAAGCTTCCCTAAACAGGGCTGCCTTCAGATGTCTTCTAAAAGTCTGGTAGTTGTTTTCCTCTTTGACATTTGGTGGGAGGGCGTTCCACAGGGAGGGCGCCACTACTGAGAAGGCCCTCTGCCTGGTTCCCTGTAACTTGGCTTCTCGCAGCGAGGGAACCGCCAGAAGGCAATGGTCGATTGTATCAAAAGCCACTGAGAGATCCAGCAGAACTAGGAAACAGTTCTCACCTTTGTCCCTAGCCTGCTGGAGATCATCGACCAGCATGACCAAGGCAGTTTCAGTCCCATGGTGAGGCCTGAATCCTGACTGGAAGGGATCCAAATGGTCTGCTTCTTCCAGGCGTTCCTGGAGTTGTTCAGCAACCACTCGCTTAATCACCTTGCCCAAGAATGGAAGATTTGAGACTGGGCGATAGTTGGCCATATTAGCTGCATCTAAAGATGGTTTTTTAAGAAGCGGTTTGATGGCAGGGACCCTGTGAGGAGCCTCGCTGCAGCATTCAGTGCCTGCTGGAGTTTCTGGGACAGTTTCAAGGGCAGCCCCGCGTAGAATGAATTACAGTAGCCAAGCCTGGAGGTGACCGTCGCATGGATCACTGTGGCCAGATTGGGGTGGGAAAAGTTGAGTGGATGTTACACACAAGCCAGAACCAATTCTCTATCTCCCTCTTTCCCTCCTACTCTTCTGTAAACCATCTCTCAACTACCCCAAAACTCCCTAAGAAATGGCTCCATTTATTTTCCCTCCCCTCACATGGACACTCTCTCCTTCTGTGATTTCCACCAAGTGGGATTTGTCTAATCCTCCTTTAAAGCCGTTGAGCATCCAACCAAGTTTGTAACAGAACCACCCATGGGTATGATAATCGTTGGCTTCCCATGCCGGATTGCCCTTCAAAAGCTTTTCCGGTGGAAGAGGAGGAGAGCTCTGTCCCGTATCTGTTTGGTCTTCACCCCATAGATGATGGGGTTCATCATGGGTGGGAAGAGGAGGTAGAAGTTGGCCAGCAGGATATGTATGTAGGGAGCAACATGGTGACCGAATCTATGGATGACTGAGGAGAGGACCACAGGCATGTAGAAAACCAATATGGCACACAGGTGAGAGATGCAAGTGCTGAAGGCTTTGAGCTGCTCTTCCTTTGAAGCCAGACTGAGGACAGTTTGTAGGATCTTGGTGTAAGAAAGACCAATAAAGGTCAAATCAAGTACTACAACAAAGAGAGCAACTATGATCCCGTAGATGTTATTGAACCGAGTGTGGGCACATGCCAATCTCACCAGCGCCATGTGTTCACAGTAGCAGTGGGCGATGACGTGGGAGCGGCAATAGGGCAATCTCCTAAGCAGGAAGGGCAATGGGAGCATCAGGACCGCAGCCCGCACCAAAGCCACCAGCCCAATTTTGGCTACCAAGGAATTGGTGAGGATGGTGGTGTACCTCAGAGGGTGGCAGATGGCCACGTAGCGATCAAAGGCCATGGCCAAGAGCACAGCAGACTCCATGATGGAAAAGGTGTGGAGGAGAAACATCTGGACAAGGCAGGCGGTCAGACTTATTTCCCTGGCCCTGAACCAGAAGATGCTCAGTGTTTTGGGCATGGTAGTGAGGGACAAGGTCAGGTCAATGGAGGCCAGCATGGAGAGGAAGAAGAACATGGGTTTGTGGAGGCTCTCATCAGTCTTGATCACGTACAGCAGGGTGCTGTTGCCCAGCAGGGAGGTGGCGAAGACAGAGCAGAAAAGTATGGAGATCCAACCGTGGGAGCTTTCCAGTCCAGGAATACCAGACAGGAAGAACATTGAGGGGTCAGAGAAGGTGTGGTTGGGAGCCGTGTTCATGTCGATATCTGCATCAAATAGTCTTTCCCTTCACAGGCAAGGCATACCAGATGGGACCATAAGCTCTTTTTGAGCTATAACTCTGTGATGCTACAACTGGGGAGTTCCTTATGACATCAGAGACACAAATTCTGTTGGCAAAAAAGGGGAGAAGATAAGAACACTAGCCACTGCTTTGATAGATCAGGCAAGGGTCCAACTAGTCAAGCACTCTGCATCCCCCCCTCCTCCCTCTGTTTGATGCTTCCATCTGGAATTCAGAGACATATTACCTCAATCGGTTCCTTTCATCCATGATGACCAACAAACAGACTCATCCTTCTTGCATTTGTCCATATGAGTACAGGAAGTTGCCTCAGTATGCTGACTGACAGGCTATGGAACCACCTGGTTCAGTATTGGCTACAGGGGTTTTCCCCAGCCTTACCTGTATCTGCCACTGGAGACCGAACCCTGGACCTTCCCCAGGCAAAGGAAGTGTTACAGCATGATGCTGTGGCCATTCGCCTTCGCAGTGGGCTACAAAAATGGCTATAAACTAGCAACTCCCCTCAATGTAAGGGGGAGTAAAAGGAAGGTAATTGATAAGAGGTGACGCCGTCACACACTGTTGTTCAGCCCTGTGACAAAGCCTGTTGGGTAGAATGGCTCTTGCCATCAGAAAGTTCTTCCTAATCCTTCGTCAGAATCTCATTCCTTGTCATCTGAACCCGCTGGTTCAGGCCCTAATCTCTGGAGCAGGAGAAACCCAGCTTGTTCCATCGTCCACATGACAGCCTTTCAAATATTGGGAGATGATTATCCTCAAATCTCCTCCCTTCCAGGCTGAACATAGCTGACTCCCTCAACCATTCCGCATAAGGCTTGGTTTCCAGACCCAAGAATACCTGGGTCACCCTCCTCTGCACATAGTCCTTCTCTATGACCACTATTATCACCACCAACCTGCCCCATAAACTCACCTCTTTCCACATAGTACAGTACTGCTCCAAAGTGGAAAATGTTCCATTGAAAACTGTAGTTTCATAGAATCATAGAATTGTAGAGTTTGAAGGGACCCCAAGCACCATCTACTCCAACCACTGCAATGCAGGAATCACACACATTTGAAACTAGAACTCAAGCCAATGGCTCAAGGACAGTAGGACTTGAACCAATGGCTTCACGTTACAGGAAAGGAGATTCCGACTAAAAAGCAGAAAGAACTTTCTGACAGTAAGAGCTGTTAGACAGTGGATGGATGGCCATCTGTCATGGAAGCGTTAGTTGAGATTCCTGCATGGCAGGAGGTTGGACTAGCTGACCCCTGGGATCCCTTCCAACTCTACACTTCCATGATTCTATGACAGCTTTGCTCCATGAACTGTCAGTCTCAGATCATGCACAGACCACCTTAGTTTCCCACCCCTCCCCCCAGCTGTTCTCCAGATTTTCTTTTGCTTCCTAGGCTGGGAAACCAGTATCTCCCACGAAGCCCAGAAGCAAGGCATGAAGGCAATAGATTTTCCCTCTTCACTGTCCCTAGGATTCCATAGGAGTGGTCGCCAAGACCACACATAACACTGGTCCTGAAAGACCTTCATTGGCTCCCAGTACGTTTCCGAACACAATTCAAAGTGTTGGTGCTGACCTTTAAAGTCCTAAACGGCCTCGGCCCAGTAGACCTGAAGGAGCGTCTCCACCCCTATCGTTCAGCCCAGACATTGAGATCGAGCACCAAGGCCTTCTGGGGGTTCCCTCCCTGTGAGAAGGAAGGTTACAGGGAACCAGGCAGAGGGCCTTCTTATTTGTGGCACCCGCCCTGTGGAACGCCCTCCCGTCAGATGTCAAAGAAATTGACAACTATCTGACTTTTAGAAGACATCTGAAGGCAGCCCTGTTTAGGGAAGCTTTAAATATCTGATGAATTATTGTATTTTAATATTTTGCTGGAAGCCATCCGGAGTGGCTGGGGAAACCCAGCCAGATGGGCAGGGTATAAATAAATTATTATTATTATTATTATTATTATTATTATTATTATTATTATTATTATTATTATTATTATTATTATTACTATTATATTATTATTATTATTATTATTATTATTATTATTATTATTATTATTAGAATGTTTGCACAACTACTACAGGTCCCCATATTAGCTATCCTCTTGTCCACTTATTTGTGCTTTGAAGCCCCTCCACCCAGCCCTTTATAATAATGGACCTTTCCATTATTTTGCTAGCAACACCCTTGTATTCCCTCTTCAGTTGCAGAGCAGATACCAGACTTTTTGCAACCCACCCTGTGAGTAATTAATCAGAAACGCTTCACCGACACAGACCTGCCACGGTAGATCAGCTTTTAACATCTTTTCTGCTGGTGAGGAGCTTGGAGTCCTCCAAAGCTGTTGCAGTCCTGGGTCTAGAAATGGCTTGGATTCAGGGCTCAAATGTGCACAGGAACATCTGCGAGGTGGGCAGATTCAGTGCCTTCATTTTATAGACTTTTGAATGGCTAGGTCGAGATAATGGCCAGGGACCTCAGAGTCCCTCAGGTGCTGCATCAGTGGGAGATGGAGCACAGGTGAGACATCCCTTGGTGATTCTGGGTGGGTAAGGTGCAAGGGGTTCTATGAAGCTCACTTGGCTACTGCCTAGAAACCTCTGCCTGGGAGCACCCCAGACAAGCCCTACCTGAGTGAGGTGGAATGTCTTGTTCTGTCAATGGAGAATCTAGCAGTCCGTCACACAAAACATTTTAAACACACACATTCTGATAAAAAGAGTGCTGGGAGCTGTCGTTTGTTAAAGGTGTTGGGAATGGCAGCCCATTTTGGGGGGCAGCTGCTTTTAATGTGCTTTTAATGTAAATCACTATTAGAAGCAGTATTCTTGTTATTATTATTTTTATGCTGGTAAAGGGGCAGACGGAGCTCAATGGAGGATTTGTTGAGAAGCCGCAGTCATGAAGCATCTCAAAGGAATCGGCCACAGAGGGCTCTGTGCCAATGGCGACGAGAAGTGACTTCTGCTCAGATAGTCAACTTCAGCCACCACCAAGAGGGCATCTTTGAGGAACAATTGTGGGGAAACTGCTGCCGGCAAGGCTCAGAAGAACACCACTTTGGACCCCTTGTTTGCAAGAGGAATTGCAAAGTTGTAAAGTTGGGAGGGGGGCCCAAAGTGTCACCTGGTCCAATCCTTTGGAATGCAGGTATCAGAGCTAATGATTCCCTGAGAGGAGAGAGCAGAGTTGGGATCTGGCGGCTGACATATCACCTCTCTCCATGTGCTGTAATCACAGGCCATGCTGCTTTACTGCAGTGCAGCTCATTAATCCAAAATACCATATTTTTCACTCTATAGGATGCACTTTTCCTCCTCCAAAAACGAAGGGGAAATGTGTGTGCGTCCTATGGAGCAAATGCAGGCTTTCGCTGAAGCCTGGAGAGCGAGAGGGGTCGGTGCGCACTGACCCCTCTCGCTCCCTGGGCTTCAGGCAGCTATCCGCAAGCCTTTGGAGCGAGGCAGGAGTTCCCGCCGGGCTCCGAAGGCTTGCGGATAGCAGCCTGCAGCCTGAAGCCCGGGGAGCGCAGCGCCAACTCCCCGGGCTTCAGGTAGCTCCCGGACCTGTTCTGGGGGCTGGGGTCAGGGGAAGCTCGGGCTTCACTGGCCCCAGCCCTGCGGCTAAAAATGAAGCCAAGACAGCCAGTGGGATCCATCCTGCTGGCTGTCTTGGCTTCTGCCAAAGCCGCGCGCAGCCTCTCCCGGCTGGAGAGGTTGCACGTGGCTAAAGTGGATGGATCCCGCTGGCTGTCTTGGCTTCTTTGCTCTTTGGGGCTGGGGGGGAATAATTTTTTTTCTTTATCCCCCCCCCCTAAAAACTAGGTGCGCCCTGTGGTCCGGTGCGCCCTATGGAGCAAAAAATACGGTAACTCTGGGCATAGTCATGCTTAGAGTTTCATTAGAATGACGCCGTCATTTAGTGTTTGCTCACAAAACACACACAAAAATCCTGAAGGGGCAAAATAATAACAATGGAAAGTTTCACCATAAGTCAAAGGCCAAATGAATTGGTGAGCGAAGTGGTCCTTTACTGGTGACCAGGGCAGGCTCCATGCCACAGAATCATAGAACTGTAGAGTTGGAAGGGACCCCAGGGTCATCTATGTTGAATGGTTTCTTTAAATGTAAAGGTTCCTCATTGTTCCACCCGATGTGTATGTCTTTAAGGGGCCAGAGCAAGATAACAAGACCCAGCTTTACAGCTGTGAAACATAGCAGGTGCTGCTGAGTTGTATTGATTAAGCTGTGTAGTATATAAGGAGCAGCACCTAGCTCTCCCATTACCCTGGAGGATGGGTTGGTGGTTGGGTCTGGTTTGTTGTTGATGTATTTAGTGTAAAAGGAGTTTTTGCTTTTGTTATTAAAACCTTGTTTAAGTTATTTTTGAGTCCCTTTTTAATGCATGGTCTCCCCAGCAAGAAGAAGAAGAAGAAGAAGAAGAAGAAGAAGAGTTTGGATTTGATATCCCGCCTTTCACTCCCCTTCAGGAGTCTCAAAGCGGCTAACATTCTCCTTTCCCTTCCTCCCCCACAACAAACACTCTGTGAGGTGAGTGGGGCTGAGAGACTTCAGAGAAGTGTGACTGGCCCAAGGTCACCCAGCAGCTGCATGTGGAGGAGCGGAGACGCAAACCCGGTTACCCAGATTACGTGACTACCGCTCTTAACCACTACACCACACTGGCTCTCAGCGCTACCATACTGCAAATAGCCAACAATCTAAACCCTGCAGGAATCTCAATGAAAGCATCCATGATGATGACCACCCAACACCTGCTTAAAAGCCTCCAATGTCTCTTCTTCACTTCTTAGAACACCTAGTGTTATTAATTTTTATTGTTGAAAAATACTTTATTATATTTTGCTTAGGTTCATGGAGGGAGATGGACCCTGTGGAGATGCTGTTCATCCACAGTCTGACATTTCTGACACTGGCTCTCCCCGCTGTCCTTCTCTCTGAGGCTTGCAATCTTCCCTCTCCACTTTCTCCTTCCTCTTTGCCTCCACCCTGAGGTCTCCCTTCTGCTTCTTCTTCATGGCTCTCCTCTGCTAACTCACCCTTCCTCCAGCCTCCCTACTCTTCTTACTGCTCCTTGCCTTCATATTCACTGGCTCAGTATTCTGTGGCATCACAGGAGCAGGCATTGCACTCATAACTTAAGAGGTACCTCAAGATAAAACGGAGACATTGATTTGAAGTGCGCACACATCACACGTACCTTTTACCTGCACAAATTCCTTTATGAGAGCTTGGCTGCAGCAGCCAGAGCCAGCCTTCCAGGTGACGGTTGTAGTGGAGGAGAAGAAGAGAATAAGGCATGAGGGAGGCAGGAGGCAGGCAGAGGGAGAAGGAACCCTGGTGCCCTAGGCTACAAAATGAGTGAGGAAATGGAGGTTGATGGAGGAAGAAGAAACTCCAACTGTGGAAGGGAGGAGAGAGGCTGACAGAGAGATGCAGGCGGAAGAAAAACGCTGGAATCGTGCTGCAGGTTCCACTTGCCTCTCTCTCTGTCTGCTTTCCCCCTCTCTTCCACAGCCAAGGAATCCAGGTTTCTTCGTCCTGGGATTTCCTCTGTTTCTTCTTCCTCTGGCAGTGGAGAAAAAGGTTCCTGCCCTTCCATCAGACAGCTTTCAGCTATGCATGATTTTGTGTATCCATGGTGCCTCTGGACGGGAACTCTCACATGAGCAATGATCACACAGTACTGAGAAACAGACCCTGGTCAATGGAGAGAGATGGGGAAAGCACATGCCTCACAATTGCAAAAGCTGACTTCAACTATGGCTATCATGCCCACATTTATATGAAGACAAAGGGAATCTGCAGGTAACCCAAAATGGGCCTTAGGATCTGTCGAAGGCGAAATCACTGCCAGAGACATGGAGGTGGGTGTCTGGAAAGTCAGCCCTGAATAAGATGGTAGTCAGGACCAGAACAATGTTCAAGTAAAAGTGGGGTTGGGAGGCAAAGTAGAATGAACCTCAGTGTTCATGGCTCAGGGCAGCAAGGCATGACTGGAGAAGAGTATGGCATTGTATCTGGGTCAATGAGGGCCTCCCTCCCTCCCTATCCTCATTATCCTCAATGCCCTTTCTCGTATCTCCTTGGTCCTGGCTCCATAGACAATGGGGTTGAGCACTGGAGGCACCAAGAGGTAGACGTTGCCCATTGTGACATGAACCAGCACAGGAAGGTCTCTCCCAAACCTGTGCACCACAGACAGCCCAATCAGGGGCACGTAGAAGGACAAGACAACACACACATGGGCCACACAGGTCCCAGAAGCCCGGAGGCGCTCCTCCTTTGACTTCAGCTGCAGGACGGTCTTAATGATCATCACGTAGGAGACAGAGATGAGCAGAGAATCAAGACCCATCACCAGGAGAATGGCAGCCAAGCCATATACAACGTTGGGCAGCTTGTCATTACAAGCAAGGTGCATCACGTCTTGGTGAACACAATAGGAATGTGTGAGGACAGTGGAGCCGCAGAGGTCCAGGCGGATGATCAGCAATGGAAAAGGGAGGAAGAAGATGACCCCTCTCACCAGGGCCACGAAGCCCACTTTAGCCGTCACTGCATTGGTGTGGATGGCAGCATGCCTCAGAGGGTGGCAGATGGCCACATAGCGATCCACAGCCATGGCCAAGAGGATGGTGGACTCAATGCCTGATAGCGCGTGGATGAAGAACATCTGGAGAAGGCAACTCCCATAGCTGATCTCATTGGCATCAAACCAAAAGAAGGCGAGGAGTTTGGGCATGGTAGAGGTGGAGAGTGCCAGGTCCACAGCAGCCAGCATGCAGAGGAAGAAGTACATGGGTGTGTGGAGGGCTGGCTCTGTCTTCACAACAAGCACCACCATGCAGTTGCCCACCACGGCCACAAGGTACATGGCGCAGAGAGGGAAGGCCAGCCAGAATTGGGCACCTTCCAGGCCAGGTAGGCCCATCAAGATGAACGAGAAAGAGTCGCCATGAGTTCTGTTAGTGGCTGACAACGACATGTCCGGTGTGATGCCCTTATGTTGTTCTACGCAGCTGAAAGGGAAGGAGATGGTAGTTTAACAGTGTCAAACTGGGTTTGATTCCATGGAACCAAAATGTTCTCTCCATAAGAGCAAGGCACAAGGCAGCATCTGTTTCTTACTCATTTCATCACTCACTCACTCTCTTTCTCTCCCCCCTCCCATTGTTGCCTTCTTTACTGATTACATACTGCATGATTAACCAGCAGGACTCATTGTCCAGGCCTGATGTGTTGGGCAGTAGGACAAGAGCGCTTAAGAAACCATTTGTGCTCTTTGATGGATGCATCCCATAACTCCAGGAGCAGTATCCTGTTCTCAAGGCGGCCAAACAAATGCCTGTGGTAAACTAGGGAGCAGAACATGAGCACAAGAGCAGCCCTCTCCCGTCCTGAGGGCAACTGATATAATATAAATATATTTAAGGCAAATAAAATGCCCAATTTCAGACTCAGCAGGAGGGGGTTCCAGGTCTCAGGGGGAATGTTAGTCTATCAGAAACTAGAAGTCTGCCTTAATCCCAAGAAAAACTCCCCACTCCATACCTTTGAGGGACCGCTCTCCAGCGCCAGTCGCTGTTTGGACCTCACACAGCCAACACAACTGAGAGAAGGAAAGAGATTTATAGAAAGCAAAGCCGCTAGGGGCCAATTTGTTACCTCTAAGGAACCTGCTGAAGGGTGTGCCACAATGCAATGTATCTAGACATTTCTTTTATGCTGAGGCTGTTTGGCATATAGAATCATAGAACTGTAGTGCTGGAAGGGAACTCAAAGAGGCATCCCAAATCTGCAATGCTGGGAATCTCAGCTAAAGCACCCAAGACCACCCAAGGCCACCCAACCTCTGCTTCAAAACCTCCAAGGAAGGAGAGCCCACCACCTTCAGAAGGAGTCCATTCCACTGTCGAACTGCTCTTCCCATCAAAAAACTCTTCCTAATGTTTAGTCAGAATTGTTAAGCATAATTGTGTCATGTACATTGAAACAGAAAATATATCTATAATGTGCCTGTATTGTAATGTGAGGCATGGCAGGAAATTTCCATTGGAGCTAAAGAAGAGCCTAACAGGTTTATCATTAATGGGGCTGCATCATGGGACTGTATGTCTTCTAGCTTAGTCACATGAAATGGATTGTGTTACAGGTTTATGCATATGCTAATCTGCAGGCATCCACCTTTGGTGGGGTGCTTTCTTTGTTCCAAGCTGCTGAAGAGAATGGACTGTGAGTCTCTGCCTCCAGCAAACAGCCTGGGGCTAATGGAGGCTGCAGTGGAGAAGAGAGTGAACTTTGATTTTTAGCTCAGGATGCAATATACAGTGGTACCTCAGGTTAAGAACTTAATTCGTTCTGGAGGTCCGTTCTTAGCGTGAAACTGTTCTTAACCTGAGGTACCACTTTAGCTAATGGGGCCTCCAGCTGCCGCTGCGCCGCCACCACACGATTTCTGTTCTCATCCTGAAGCAAAGTTCTTAACCCAAGGTACTATTTCTGGGTTAGCGGAGACTGTAACCTGAAGCGTCTGTAACCCAAGATACCACTATATTTGTAATCTAAGATAGGCCTTAGGCTGGGATCAGTATAAATAATTATGCATCTAATGGAATGTAACTTTATTTGCTTTAAGTTGTTTGGAGTTAAGTTCTGAGTAAGTAAAACTTTTGGGACATATTTTTGGACTGAATAATTTTCATTTCAATACAAGAGTCAGTTTTTGTTCACCCAACGGCTTCCATATGCACCATATTTCCCCCACTGGTACCAAATAGATCTTTCTGGCCCTCTTCTTCCACCTGCCTTCTCCTCTGCACCCACCAAAAGATGCTTTAGGCTTTAAAAAAGAAAAAGAAAAGAAAACAAAAAACAACAGGCCAACAACCCATGGAGGAAAGAATCAGAGACATTTCCATAATGTGTGGCTTGACTCATGAGAAGGTGCAGCTCCTGCCAACTTGTTTAGAGGTGACAACATTAAGAACATGAGAAGGTCAGTCCAATGGTCCCTCTAATCCAGCACCCTGCTCTTGCCGGCCAGCCAGATGTCCCAATGGGAAGCTTGTTAGAAGGACAGGAGCAACACAACACTGGGGTGACTGGGGGCAGCCACTGAGACCATATAACACCTGTCCTGAAAGACCTACATTGGCTCCCAGTATGTTTCCGAGCACAATTCAAAGTGTTGGTGCTGACCTTGAAAGCCCTAAACGGCCTCGATCCAGTAGACCTGAAGGAGCGTCTCCACCCCCATAGTTCTACCTGGACACTGAGGTCCAGCTCCGAGGGCCTTCTGGTGGTTCCCTCCCTGCAAGAAGTGAGGTTAAAGGGAACCAGGCAGAGGGCCTTCTCAGTGGTGGCGCCCGCCCTGTGGAAAGAGTCCAGTGGTGGAGATGGAAGGTAGCCATTGCAGCTAAGAGCCATTGATAGCCTCCTCCTTAATGAAGTTGTTTAATCCTTGTTTAAAGCTGCCCCAGTTGGTGGCCATCACTGCAGCTTTCCTCGATAGGCTTCCCTATGTGGGGATTCAAGTCTCCTAAAGAGGCAACGCAGGCAGACACAATAAGCTCAAGGGTAGCTTTTATCCACCTTGTGACAGGTTTCCAGAAAGAGGGGAACAAATCTGCACACCGTATTTCCAGGGGCCAAAAGTAAATTACACCTGGGTCTGTTTTAAATTATGGAGGAAACCCATCGTGCGTTTTTCAAAACAATATCCACAGTATGTGGGAAATGGCGGAGAAATGAGGATGAGGATAATGAGAATGAGAATTTATTCCAGCAAAAGATTAAAAATATACATTAAAACATCAGTATTAAAAACTTCCCTGAACAGGGCTGCCTTCAGATGTCTTCTAAGGGAGATAGTCTTCTGAGGGACCCTTTTCTGCCATCGAGAGGGAGAGTCCTTCTCCATCTTGCCTTTCTTGGAGCATGAAACTTTCTCTTTCGGATATTTTTTATTAGTTATCAATTACAACAATCCAATAAAAGCCTCATTATAACAATACCAAATTATAATAGAATTGCTAATACCAATCATTCAGATGCCAAATTATACCATTTAGGTGCTAGAATTGATCTTTTGATGATTTACTTTATTTCTGCATTCCAAAATGTTACTGATTTCCAGTCAACGAACAATCCCTTATACAGCAACTGCAATTTTAATGACTTCCCTTCGTATTGACACATTAAGCGATTTATAGAGCTACAGGTGAAGCATTCAGACTATATCCTTGTTCTTCCTGAGCATGAAACTTTCTCTACCCTGCCTCACAAACAAAGATGAGTAAGGGCGAGTTCAGGAGAGATACAAATAGATTTCCTGTTTTGTGTAGTGAATTCTGTATCATTTATCACCAACACAGTGGCTGATAACCCTTTTCCCAGACATCCCTGTATAACACTGAGGTTGGTTCCTAAGAAACTCCCTTTGGCGGGTACTGCTGTTACTGTATTTATTTGTTATATTATTTATCTGCCTTTCTCCCAGAACTGGGACTCATGGCAGCTTACAAAAATTAAAGCAAGCTCGGCTCAAACACAAACGCTCTAAAAACAAATATAGTATAATAGTTAAATAGGAATTCATAATGGAATTTAAACAATGCAAAAAAACTAATCGATTGAAATGCAGATAGCGAAAAAACTAAAAACCTAATCCATTTGCTTCTACAATGAGACCTACTTGGGACCACTTTGTTGACCCATTTTTTGTGGGGCATCTGCACAATATTGTGATCACAGCGTTCCCTCCTCAATGCTTTCTTTCCCTGTTTAACTTTCTCCCCAACCACCCTGAGCTCAGAAAATCTAACAGAATGGAATAGCCACACAATTTCCCCAGGTGGAGATGACCCAAAACTCAGAGGGGCAAAATGCTTGTCAACACACACACAGAGAAGAAAATATGGTCATTTTTGTCAGGAAGTGACATTTTTTCTTATGATTCTTTGCCTCTTCAGGAGCTGGCCTAAAAACAATAGCAAAAAACACCTTAAACATTATGCAGCGCCCCTCCACCCGAAAGGGAGGAAATTCCTACCCAATGTATGTTGTGTTTTGGGATGTCTTGACACCGGAGTGATGTAACACAGCGGTGGGGGTGCAGCCTGAGTGCAGCGTGGATGTGGTACTAATTTTGTTTAATTTATTTATTAAATCTATATTGCAACCTTCCTCCCAAAGGAGCTCAGGGTGGCATACAACAAGAGAACAATAACATACGGTAATATTTAAAAGAATTCCAATACAGATGCAGATTTAAAATGCTTGATGGAAGAGGAAGGTCTTAACAGAGATGGTGCCTGCCTCATATATAGGGCAGGGATGTCCAAAGGCGTCACCACACTAAAGGTCCGATTCCTTCAATGTGTGGGGTGGACCTCTTGATAAGATGGTTTCTGCAGGAGGCCCTCACCCGCAAAGCACAGTAATTGGTTGGGTGTATGAGCGCTGAGATGTTCTATCAGGTGCGAGCTTCAGTCTCCAGGAAATGGTAAGGCAACCACACAGGAAAGATGGCTACCAGGGTCTTGCAGATCCTGAGAGCCGCCTGGAAGGACGCATGGCTATTGACTTATGGGAGGCTTAGAGATACAGCAGATCAGTGCACAGTTTGTCTAATGAGAACCATGATCTTAAAGGTTGACCAAGAACATCTGTCTAGATACACTGCTAAGTGGAATATTCTAGGATAATCTGTTCTAAATATATATATATCTGGGTCAATGAGAACCTCCCTCCCTCCCTATCCTCATTATCCTCAATGCCCTTTCTCGTATCTCCTTGGTCCTGGCTCCATAGACAATGGGGTTGAGAACTGGAGGCACCAAGAGGTAGACGTTGCCCATTGTGACATGAACCAGCACAGGAAGGTCTCTCCCAAACCTGTGCACCACAGACAGCCCAATCAGGGGCACGTAGAAGGACAAGACAACACACACATGGGCCACACAGGTCCCCGAAGCCCGGAGGCGCTCTTCCTTTGATCTCAGCTGCAGGACGGTCTTAATGATCATCAAGTAGGAGATAAAGATGAGCAAAGAATCAAGGCCCATCACCAGGAGAATAGCAGTCAAGCCATATACAATGTTGGGCATTCTGTCCCCACAAGCCAGGTGCATCACATCTTGGTGAACACAATAGGAATGTGTGAGGACAGTGGAGCCGCAGAAGTACAGGCGAATGATCAGCAATGGAGGAGGGAGGAAGAAGACGACTCCTCTCACCACGGCCACCAAGCCCACTTTAGCCGTCACTGCGTTGGTGAGGATGGAGGAGTGCTGCAGAGGGTGGCAGATGGCCACATAGCGATCCACAGCCATGGCCAAGAGGATGGTGGACTCAATGCCTGAAAGAGTGTGGATGAAGAACATCTGGAGAAGGCAACTCCCATAGCTGATCTCATTGGCATCAAACCAAAAGAAGGCGAGGAGTTTGGGCATGGTGCAGGTGGAGAGAACTAGGTCCACGGCAGCCAGCATGCAGAGGAAGAAGTACATGGGCGTGTGGAGGGCTGGCTCTGTCTTCACGACAAGCACCACCGTGCAGTTGCCCACCACGGCCACAAGGTACATGGCGCAGAGAGGGAAGGCCAGCCAGAATTGGGCACCTTCCAGGCCAGGTAAGCCCATCAAGATGAACGAGAAGGAGTCGCCATGAGTTCTGTTGGTGGCGGACAATGACATGATTGGCCTGAAGCCCTGTGAGTGCTACTCACCTGAAAGAGAAGGAGAGGGTAGATTCACAATGCCAAATAGGGTTTGATTCCATGAAACCAAAATGCCCTCCTGTCTCTAATTGTAAGCCATGAGGCAGCATCTGTCTCTCTCTTTCTCTATCATCCCCCCCCCCATTGTAGCCTTCTTTACTGATCACATAATGCATCTTGACCAGCAGGACTCATTGTTCAGGCCTGATGTGTTGGGCATTAGGGCAAGACAGTTTGAGAAACGATTTGTGACTTTTTAATAATTTTTATTAAATTTTCAGTTTTACAATTTCAAATACTCATTTTACATCCTTAAGATATGAATGACTTCCCTTCTTCTCTTTCATGGTTCATTTTACATGTCTTAAACCCCTGCATATTTTACAAAAACTATTCCAATCAGTTTTCCATAATTGCATCCATCAAAACCTATTTACACTATTGAATTGATCTTAATGCTGCCAACGTTTTCAGCTGTATACAATTATTCCCCATATATTCAATAAAGGTTTTCCAATCTTCTCTAAACATATGTTCTTCTTGTTCTCTTATTCTATATGCTAAGTCTGCAAGTTGTGCAGATTAGAAACGATTTGTGTCTTCAGGTAGATACACCCCACAACTCCAGGAGCAGCTGCTGAGGAGCAACATGGCCACAGACCATGGACAGTGGTCACTGCTGCACATAAAGGTTGAGTGAGCTTGGGACACTGTGCGTCCACCAGCGGTTGTCTTGGATTGTACCTGCCGGTCCACTCCCTGCCCCACCTGGTGCATAAGGGGCCTTGTGAGGATGAAAAAGACCTTTTCCTCCTTGGGGTCTTGAGAACCCACCAAATGGAATCCGAGTAAAGAACCATTCTAAGGCTCTTGAGGGCTCATTCAGGGTCTTATTGGGAACAAGAAACGCGGCGGAGCATTTTTGTTGGTTTTGTTAAAAAGAGGCAAGCTTGGCCATTGGCAACAGGAGCCTGCAATAGCCATTCCCAGAAGCACCGAACCAGCTCTTCTGCTTGATGAACTTTCCCTCAGTGCCTGAAATCTAATGGAACGAGTTTTATAATGGCTTGTCAAAAGAAGTCTATTGTGGTCAGCAACAGTGCTATTCAACATTTCCCACAGGTCTTCAAATTAGAAGAGCCTGGCTGCTGGATCAGGGCAATGATCCATCTGGTATAGCATCCTCTTCTCCCAGTGGCCAGCCAGATGCCTGTGAGAAACCAGCAAGCAAGATTCGAGCACAGGAGCCCTCCTCTGGTTCCCAGCAACTGATATAATATAAATATATTTAATACAAATAAAATGCCCATCTTCGGACTAAGCAGGAGAGGGTTCCAGCTGGGGTTGGATGGATCAGTTGGTTAAAGTCTGGTGCTGATAACACCAAGGTTGCAGGTTTGATCCCCACGGTCAGGGGAAAAACAATGCTGTCCAGGGTTGTAAAGACTGCGGAGAGAATCATTGGGTGCACTCTTCCCACCTTGGATCAAATCTACGCTTCCAGGTGCCACAAGAAAGCTGCAGAGATAGCGCAGGATAGTGCGCACCCTGGAAATGATCTCTTTCAGCTTCTGCCTTCTGGAAGAAGCTACAGGGTTATAAAGACTAGGACTAGCCAACTGAGAAACCGTTTCTATTCAAATGTGATTTTGGTTTTAAACGCAGTGTAAGGTAGTCTCTATGGGAGTATATTGTATTTAATTATGGGGTATCAGAGTTTTTAGGGGGCTAACCAGGCTGGGATAGCAGGCTTGTCGGTTTTTGAATGTCTGGTGTATATTTTTTCAATTTCGTTGTTCTGTATGGGACAATGACAATAAAGACTATAGCATCATATCGTATCGTATTGAACAGCTGCCTATTCCTGCACTGCAAGAGGTTGGACGGCATGATCCTCAGGGTCCCTTCCAACTCTTTGACTCTATGATCCTATACTTCTATGATTCTAGTACCAAGAAGAAACCCCCCCTCAACATACCTTCGAGAGAACGCTCTGCAGCAGCAGTCGCTGTGTGGACCCTGCCTGCACAACCTCACACAGCCAACACAGCTGTGCAAAGGAGATGCATTTATAGACAGCCCAGTCCCTGGGGGCCAATTTGTTACCTCTGAGAAACCAGCTACGGATTCCAAACTGAAGGATCTGCCCTAATCTAATACATACAGACATTTCTTTTATGCCGAGGCTGTTTTGCACATGGAATCAAGGGACTGTAGAGTCCAACCCTTTACAATGTAATGTCATTGAAAGCCTCCTCCACAAATTTGTCTAATCCTTGTTTGAAGCTACCCCCGTTGGTGACCATCACTACAGCTTTCCCCAATAGGCTTCTTCTGAAGTGTATGTGGGGATTCAAGTCTCCTAAAGAGGCAATGCAGATAGATGTAATCTAAAAGGTAGTTTTTATTCACCACACAACAAGTTTCCAGAAAGGTAGGAACAAATGTGCATACAATATTTCCAGAGGCCCAATTCAGTTTGCCAAAAGTTAATTATACTTCGGTTTGTTTAAAATTATGGAATAAACCCATCATGCATTTTTCAATTTATTATCAACAGTCTGAGGAAAGTGGGAGAGAGATAGAGAGAGGGGGGGAGGGAGGGAGGGCGGGAGGGTCTCTCAAGGGACCCTTTTCTGTCACCTACAGGGAGAGTCCTCCTCCACCTTGCCTTTCCTGGAGCATGAAGCTCTCTCTAGCCACCTCACAAGCAACAATGAGTATAAGTGGGTTTAGGAGACTTCCTATTCTGCACAATAAATTCCATAGCATTTATCACCTACATAGTGGTGGACAAGCCTTTTGTTTCACATCCCTGAATAATACCGAGGTAGGTCACTAAGAAACACCTTTTCGGGGGCCTCTTTCTGCAGGAGGCCCTTGTCCACGGAGCTCAGTGATCAGTTGGGTAGAGGACAGATCCTTCAGGTATGAGCTTCAGTCTCCAGAAAATGGTGTGGCAACTACAGAAGAAGCATGGCTACTAGGGTCTTGCAGCTACTGAGAGCTGCCTGGAAGGACACATGGCCATTGACTTACAGTGGCTTGGAGATGCAGCAGTGCACAGCTTTGTTCTGCCTGATTTGTCTAACAAGGACTGTGATCTTAAAGGTTGACCAAGCACAGCTGTACAGATGAGCTGTTGGTGAAATAACTCTAGGATAATCTGTTCTAAAGAAAATTCTGGGTCAATGAGAACCTCCCTCACTCCCTATCCTCATTATCCTCAATGCCCGTTTCCGAATCTCCTTGGTCCTGGCTCCATAGACAATGGGGTTGAGCACTGGAGGCACCAAGAGGTAGACATTGCCCATTGTGATTTGAATCAGCACAGGAAGGTCTCTCCCAAACCTGTGCACCACAGACAGCCCAATCAGGGGCACGTAGAAGGACAAGACAACACACACATGGGCCACACAGGTCCCAGAAGCCCGGAGGCGCTCCTCCTTTGACTTCAGCTGCAAGACAGTCTTAATGAT
Source organism: Podarcis muralis (assembly GCF_964188315.1). Taxonomy (NCBI): domain Eukaryota; kingdom Metazoa; phylum Chordata; class Lepidosauria; order Squamata; family Lacertidae; genus Podarcis; species Podarcis muralis. The sequence goes on from NC_135658.1 coordinate 3,248,638, forward strand.
CATCACGTAGGAGACAAAGATGAGCAGAGAATCGAGACCCATCACCAGGAGAATGGCAGCCAAGCCATACACAACATTGGGTGTGGTGCTGTTGCTCGAAGCCAGGTGCATCACGTCTTGGTGGAGGCAGTAGGAATGGGTGAGGTTGGTGGAGCCACGGAAGTGCAGGCGGCTGATCAGAAAGGGCAGAGGAAGGAAGAAGACGACACCTCTCACCACGGCCACCAAGCCCACTTTCACTGTCACTGCATTGGTGAGGATGGAGGAATGCTGCAGAGGGTGGCAGATGGCCACATAGCGATCCACTGCCATGGCCAGAAGGATGGTGGACTCCACTCCGGACAGAGAGTGGATGAAGAACATCTGGAGGAGGCAGGTCCTGTAGCCAATTTCCTTGGCATCAAACCAGAAGAGGGACAGGAGTTTGGGCATGGTGCAGGTGGAGAGGGCCAGGTCCACGGCAGCCAGCATGCAGAGGAAGAAGTACATGGGCGTGTGGAGGGCTGGCTCCGTCTTCACGACAAGCACCACGGTGCAGTTGCCCACCACGGCCACAAGGTACATGGCGCAGAGGGGGAAGGCCAGCCAGAAGTGGGCACCTTCCAGGCCAGGCAGGCCCATCAAGATGAACGAGAAGGTGTCGCTATGAGTTCTGTTGGTGGCTGACAATGACATGTCTGGTGCGATGCCCTTGTGTTGTTCTACACAGCTGAAAGGGAAGGAGAGAGAAGGAGTCAAGTGGGTTTGAGCCCATGAAACCAGAATGGCAGCTCCCCATTCCTATGTGGCCAAGCAGAGGGAGTCAATTCCAAGGGGTAATAGGATGAACATTAGCTAGGAGGGGTTGAAGGAACAATGAGGGTAATGCCCAGGCCTGCCAGTTGACTTATTTCTAGTCCAGTTTTAAGCCAGTCAGTAAAACCCCAAAGCAGAGCAGAATTAAAAATGAACAGCTCATGTTCTTCAAACCAAGGATCAGGAAACCAAATTTTACGAGGAACGCTTAGGGGTTATGTTTTGCCTGGGGAAGAGAATACAGAGAGGTCACACGATAGCCATCTTCAAATAGCTGAAGGGATGTCACATGGAAGATGGAGTAAGCATCTCTTCTGCTGCTCCAAATGGTAGGACCTGAACCAATGGTTTCAAGTTACAAGAAAGGAGATTCCGACTACATCTCAGGAGTAAGAGCCTTTTGACACTGGAACAGACTCCCATGAGAGGTGGTGGACTCTCCTTGCTTGTAGGTTTTGAAGCAGAGGTTGGGTGGCCATCTGTTGGGGAGTCTGTAGTTGTAGATTCCTGCATTGCAGGGGGTTGGACTAGATTACCCTTGGGGTCCCACTCAACTCTACAATTCCATGACTAGGAACATAGGAAGCTGCCTTATACTGAGTCAGAACATTTGTCTATTTAGCTTAGGATTTCCCACACTGACTGGCAGTGGCTCTCTCAGATTTCAGGCAGGAGTCTCTCCCACGTCTACTAGGAGATGCCAGGGATTGAACCCAGGAACTTCTGCTTCCAGACAAATGCTCTACCACTGAGCTATGGACCTTCCCATTTTTAACAACAACAACAACAACATCAGAGGACAGGATAAAATCAGTAACTGCCATAAAAGCAGTAGTTATTAATGACCACAAGTCAAATTAAAATGCAACCTCCATGCTTGGTTGTGGTGAACTTCTCTGACTAGCAAATACTGGCGACTAAGAGCAGAACATTGAAGGGATGCGGGTGGCTCTGTGGTTTAGACTTGCTAATCAGAAGGTTGCGGTTCTAATCCCCGCAACGGGGTGAGCTCCCGTTCCTTGGTCCCTGCTCCTGCCAACCCAGCAGTTTGAAAGCACGTCAAAGTGCTAGTAGATAAATAGGTACCGCTCCGGCGGGAAGGTAAATGGCATTTCCGTGCGATGCTCCGGTTTGCCAGAAGCGGCTTAGTCATGCTGGCCACATGACCCGGAAGCTGTACGCCTGCTCCCTTGGCCAATAAAGCGAGATGAGCGCTGCAACCCCAGAGTCGGCCACGACTGGACCTAATGGTCAGGGGTCCCTTTACCTTTACCTTTAAGAGCAGAACATTAGATTCGCGACACATTCAGTGCTGCTGCTGCTGCATTATGTGCAAAAGGCGCCATGTGTGTGGTCAGCCTGCCTGCCAGCCTCTCTTCTCCAATGACCCAGTTGCTGTGGCCACACCCTTTCTCAGTCCTTTTTTTCGGGGGGGGGGGGATGCATACCCCTAAACATTTTGTGAATCTTTGTACCTTTGTCCATTTTGCTGTATTTATTTTCCCCGATTTGGATTTTCTTGAGTCAAAACGAGAGTATCCCTAAACATTTTTTAGAAAGGAAAAAAGCACTGCTCTTTCCTACCTTTGACTGCAAAGACATCAGAACAGCAGCCTAACACATCCTACTCAGAGGTTAGCGGGTTAGCAGGTCAACCTTTGCCAACCTGATATCTCCAGATGTTTTGGACTACAGCTTCCATCTCTTTCAGCAGCCAGCATGGGCAATGGTCTGGGACGAAAACATCTGGAAGGCACCAGAATCACAAAGGCTCATCTAAGCACCAGGGTTGCCTGTCTTGAGTTCAAAACATGGAGCTGGAAAGCAGTGCCATGCAGGAAGTTGGACTCAGCGAGCCTTGGGGTATCTTAGCAATGCTACAATGCTTCTGCGGCTCAAAGTTTGCACATTTTCATGGCGCTTTCTCCCTGAGTTATGGAAAGGGTGAGAGGGGGAAATATTATGTAGCCCTGCCTCCCCAGCACTTCTTCCATTCATACAGAGCAGAATATTGTCATAGGTCTTGGGTACCAGAGTCTGTCAGTGAATGGTAGAAATCAATACATGGCAGCATTTAGATAATACCTGGAATATGAAGGGAAAATACAATCTGCAGAACTGTGACATATGCAAATTTCCTAGGTTGGCTTTGGACTTAAGCTTTCTGAAGGGGGGCAATGAGGGACACTCTAGGGGCATAATGTTCTGCAACACCCCCCCCCCCCATTGAAAACCTCCGGCGTAAATATATTCCAAATAAACCAACCGCATTGGCCAGTATATCAGCCACACATTTATTCCAATTTCCGACCATGAAAAGTTAAAGTGCGGCTTAAATTCGCGACCTTACAAAAATTGGCTTTTACGATATCACTGCTGAAACAGACGTACGGTAAAACAGAACAAAAAAAATGTTTTCTTGCCAATTTGCGAGCTTGAATGCCTGCGGAATTGCAGCAACTGAATAGCGATTTGCAACTTTAGCAATTGTATGTTAACTTTTGCGGGCTTGCAAGATCGAAGGCTTAAATTGGCTAGGAGTTACAATTCTACTAACCACAGTGGTTTTCAGCCTGTAACCCAATTTTAAGGGAGCGGCTTATATTCGGGTATTGTCTTTTTTCCTCTCCCCCCTCCCCTTTGAATTTTAAAGGTGCGGCTTATATTCGGGCCAACACACTATTTCTTAGAGAAACTCTAGCCTTCACAGTGCCTCGATTTTCCCAGTGGAAACACAATCCTGGGTGAGCTTCTGGACCCCCCTGGAATCTTGCTATTGCTCTGCAGAGATTAGGGCATGGAATGCAACCTTCGTGACAATACTTTGAGTGGAACACTAGGATACGTGGGAGGTTGCTGTGGTTTTTATAGAGGGCAGGCAGTGTACACACCATAACTTTAGCACATTTGGAGCATGTTCTGTCCCTTAAATAATTCTCTTGTTCACCTTGCACAGTTACAGTTCCCAGAAACCCTTTGATCGTAAGAGCAGCCTGTGTCACCAGGCCAATGGCCCGTCTAGTCCAGAATCCTGTTCTCACAGTGGCAAAAAGATGCTTGTTATGGGAACACCACAAGCCAGGATCCGAGCGCAAGAGCATCTTCCCCTCCTGTGGTTTCCACCAATGCAGGCGCAAACTGCACTGCCCATAATTCTGTGAGGGGGAAAATAAGAAGAGCCTTCAAATGTCCTTCAAAATATGCTTCAAAAATGTGTTTTAAGGGTACAGTGGTTTGCACAGCCCATGAGACTGTGCAGACAAGCAAATTGACTCTTGGGAAACCTCTGCGTAAAAGAAGCCTGCAAACCAGCCCCAGGAAGTTATTCTCCCAGCCTCTCCTTGATATCATCTTGGTAAAAAGCCCCATACAAGTGTCTGGCCTCATACAAACATCCCACCTCCCTGTTTCTGCTCCGGTGCCTTTTATCGCGAGCAGGCGCCTCGAGACAGGACGAAAGGATTCTCAACTTTTTTTGTGGGGGGGGGGGGAATACACAAAGCCCAGGTTCGCAACGCACCTAAGATTCAAGAGGCAAGCATCCCCTACCTGTCCCGTACCTTTGTCACTCTGGGAGGGGGCTCATCCTCCAGCACCAGAGGCCAGGTGGACCCTTCCTTGCAACGAAAGCCACTAGCAGCACTGAACAGGCGGGAGGAGGCTGGAATTATAGCACACTCTCAAGCCCGGCCCCTTGGGGACAGTTTGTCATTGCCACGGGGGGGGGGGGGCGCTGCAAGAAGCTCAACTGTTGAACTGAAGCTGCCTTATATAGCTAGCTCACCGAGCTGAGTGTGGCATGCTCTGACATACAGCAGCAGTAGCTCTTCAGACGGAGTTATTTTCCCAGCCTGAGGATCCCTTTCCGATGAAAGAGGAGGATGAAGACTGAACCAGGGACCTTATTTGGCTGGGGAGGGAGGGATATAAATAAAATTTTATTTTTATTTTTATTTTTATTCATGCACAGGATGTGCTCTGTGACACTACTTGAAAAGAGACTCCTTAGGGTAGTGAAAAAGTGGGATATTAAATCCAAACTCCTCCTCCTCCTCCTCCTCCTCCTCCTCCTCCTCCTCCTCTTCTTCTTCTTCGCCTTGGTGAAGACTTGACGTTTTTATCCCCCAAAAAGTTTTTGATTGAGTTTCCACTGAATTGAGGCTGTGTTTTAATGTTTCAATGTTGTATTTTAATCTTGTTTTTTCAGCAGTATTTCAATCAATTGTTTTTATATTTGGTGTTAGCCGCCCTGAGCCCGGTCTTGGCTGGGGAGGGCGGGGTATAAATAAAATATTATTATTGTTGTTGTTGTTGTTGTTATTATTATTATTATTCTACTGCAGCCCCTTCCAAGAGCACGCAGGCAGACAAGGGCTTCAGTATGCCTCTGCCCCAGTTCTCTGTTGCTGATGATCACGTCAGGTTGCACCATGTTGTTGACAAACAGATAACTCAGGCGCTGAGGAGGAAGGATCCGTGGCCCAGGGAGGTCTCTGGTCAAACTGAACTGGAAGAAGAGCAGGGGAAACGGGGTCATGAACAGAGTGTTTCCGAATTCCATCAGTTTCCGATGATGAGCATAAAAAGCGTTCAGTAAATTACATTTGCTGTGGTCCCTGAATGACCCTCTGGCTTTCTTCCAGCTCAACCAGTTGCATTCTGTGAAACTTCCTCCTCTGTGTAAATGCACACAGGTTTGCAGCCAAAGGCGGCTGGCTGAGGCTGCAGTCTGAAAATGTGTGCTTTCTTGTAACCTGAACCAATGGGTTCAAATGACAAGAAAGGAAATTCCGACTAAATATTAGGAAGAACTTTCTGAGGATGGGAGCTGTATGGCAGTGGAACAGACTTCCTTGGAATCTGGTGGACTCCCCTTCACTGGAGGCTTCCCCCCCCCAACAGGAAGCCATAGATCTGTAGAGGTGGAGGGGACCCCGAGGGTCATCTAGTCCAACCCCAGCAATGCTGGAATCTCTGCTAAAGCATCCAAGACAGGAAACTGGAGGTTTATAAGCGAAGGTTGGCTGGCCATCTGCCAGGGCTTCTCTAGTTGTGATTTCTGCATATCAGAGCGTTGGACTAGATTACCCCTGGGGTCCTTCCCATAATTCTATGAATAGGAAAGGGTTGTGGTTTATTGAAATCAGCAGGACTTAGTTCCAAGAAGACATTATTTGGATATGTGCATAGGGATGTGACAGGAATCAGTTCAGTTTGCCTTCAGAGCTGAATTTTATCAAATTCGTGATTCCAGAAACGAAATGAGAACGGAAATGCAGACAACCTCCAGATTTCATGACTCATGCACCCACTGTGAAGTGGGTGACCCAATGATGTTCATAATCAGCATTACAGTGGTACCTCTGATTGCGAATGGGATCCGTTCCGAAGGTTCGCTCGCAACATGAAAAGAGCACAGCCCACAGTGGCGCATCTGCGCACGCACAGGTTGTGACTCGCTGCTTCTGTGCATGCGTGTGACGTCATTTTGTGTGTCTGCACATGCGCGAGCGGCGAAACCCGGAAGTAACCCTTTCCGGTAATTCTGGGTAGCCGCGGGACATATCCTGAAAGAACGTAACATGGAGCAGACGTAACATGAGGTATGACTGTAATAAGTTTTAATAGAACACACCACACTTGGCGCTTTCTGCAGCTGGTGAAGCGAATAAAAGAGAGTGTGGAAAACTGCCTTCCACCAACTCAGGCCATAGGTTCTTTTGTCTCAGTACTGTCTAGACCTGGGGTAGTCAACCTGGTCCCTACTGCCCACTAGTGGGCATTTCAGGATTCCAGGCAGGTGGTAGGGGGTTCTACACCACATGTTACTGCAGCACTGGTGGGTGGTAAGGAAATTTTACCATCGAGAAAAAAATGCATTAGTGGGCGGTAGGTATAAGAAGGTTGACTACCCCTGGTCTAGATTAACTGGCTGTGGCTCATCAAGGTGTCAGGTAGGAAGAAGAAGAAGAGAAGAAGCGTTTGGATTTGATATCCCGCTTTATCACTACCCAAAGGAGTCTCAAAGCGGCTCACAATCTCCTTTCCCTTCCTCCCCCACAACAAACACTCTGTGAGGCGAGTGGGGCTGCGAGACTTCAGAGAAGTGTGACTGGCCCAAGGTCACCCTGCAGGAGGAGCAGGGAAGTGAACCCAGTTCACCAGATTACGAGTCTACCACTCTTAACCACTACACCACGCTGGCTCTCCCAGGCATGCATTGCAGGGGGTTGGGCTAGATGACCTTCAGGGTGCCTTCCAACTCTAAGATTCTGTGATTCAGGTGGAACCTGAGACCTTCTGCATGGACGGCAGATGTTCCACCACCCAGCTGCAGCCGTTCCCCATAAAGTGCAGCCCACAAAAGGCTTCTGGCACAAAAAAATGTGTTGGTATATAAGGTGCCACCAGACTCTTTTATTAGCATTGCGATGGAAACTGTTATAAGGAAAATACTGCTCCTTTTCCCTTCTGGGGTATCCAAGAGCCCATATAGAGTCCTTAAGCTCTTAAGTCCCTATCAGAAGGAGAAAATAAGAGAGGCCAACCTGAGTACATTGAGAAGCAAGGCAGCTAGTGAGCCTGATCCTTATTAACTGTTGCCTCCTGCGTGTGGTGAGTGGCGACCCTGTTGCAACAGTTAATAAACTCAGCTTACTGGTCTGGACTCTCATCCTCCAAAAGGAAACCAATAAACATATATAATCCAGTGCTGTCCCAAGTATTAATTCCTTTCCAAAACAGGGACTGTGTTTTTTTTTAAAAAAAGACATTGTAAAATCAACAAAAAAGAGCAGCAGCTGAGCTTTGTCTGTCTGTTTCTCTCTGTGTGAGGCTATTCTGAGAGTCTCATGTCAAGAGACGTCAGTAAATCCGTTTCTGCTGAAAACCAGGAGCCAGTAATGGTGGGGCTTAGACAGCCATAGAAGTGTAGAGGTGGAGGGGACCCCTGAGGGTCATCTAGTCCAGCTCCCTGCAATGCAGGAATCTCAGCTAAAGTATCTGTCAGGGGCTCAGGGACTGAGCCACAGGAGAAGGAGGAGATGGAGAGCGAAGGGGAACAATCGGAGGGGAGCGCAGGAGGGTGTGACAGTGACCAGGGAGATTCCCTGAGTCTCTCCAGCGAATCAGAAGATTCCCAGAAGGAGGCCCCCAGGGTCAGGGCAAGGGGGGCCAGTGGGGAGTCGCCAAGCGGCAGCTGGAAATCAGGGGTAGCTTCCCCACCAGAGCGCGGGGGGGGGGGGAGAATCCCACAGATTAGAACAAAAGCCTCCTCCTGCAGGAGGAGGGAGTGAGGCAGGACTGACCACGCCTCCGTCAGAGAGTGGAGGGGCGGAGGAGAGAGCAGGGCCGTCCAGCCTCCCGGAAGGAGAAAGCAGTGAAGGGAGCAGTGTAGCCGTTAGGAGGAAAGTGGGCGGCTGGGCGGGCGCGCCAAGTTCAAATGTAGAGGCGCGAGGGACAGCAGAAAATCCGGATTGGGAGCCAGGTCCCAAAGCCCGCCGGAGACAGGGGGAGGAGTCAGAAGAATCCGCCTCCGAAGAGTCCAGGAGGGTTGGAACCCCAGAGGGCAGGAGGACCCGGAGGAGAAAGGAGCAGAGGGAGGAAAGGAAGAGGTGGAGCAAAGCTCGGGTATTGAACTGGTGTAAAGGAGGGGCGGATTCAGACGGGACTTCGTCGGTCTAAGGACTCAGACGTAGCGCTGCGCGCCACTGATGTCAAACCAACAATGAACCACAATAAAGACTTTTGTTTATAAAGAGCAACTGGCGTTGGTCCTTTGTGAGCTGGGACCTGAGGCAGCCGCTGACAGTATCCATGGCAGATGGCCACCCAACCTCCACAACCTCCCAAGGGAGATTGTTCCACCGTCAAACAGCTCTTACCCTCAGAAAACTCTTCCTAACATTGAGTCAGAATCTCCTTCCCTGTAATTGTAATTTTGTGGGGTGTGTATACCTTGTTTTAAGTTTCCTTGGAAGGAAGGTCACTGAAGGCTGCAGCCTTTTCTGTGATATTAAGTTCATTGAATACACATACTGTATACAAGGGACGCGGGTGGCGCTGTGGGTTAAACCACAGAGCCTAGGGCTTGCCGATCAGAAGGTCGGTGGTTCGAATCCCCGTGACGGGGTGAGCTCCCGTTGCTCGGTCCCTGCTCCTGCCAACCTAGCAGTTCGAAAACACGTCAAAGTGCAAGTAGATAAATAGGTATCACTCCGGCAGGAAGGTAAATGGCGTCTCCGTGCGCTGTTCTGGTTCGCCAGAAGCGGCTTAGTCATGCTGGCCACATGACCTGGAAGCTGTACGCTGGCTCCCTTGGCCAATGAAGCGAGATGAATGCCACAACCCCAGAGTTGTCCGCTACTGGACCTAATGGTCAGGGGTCCCTTTACTGTATTCAAGTTGAGTATAATTTAGAGCATTCACCTTCCAGCAGATCCTGCTACCCCATTAGGTTTTTGGCGGTGGGGTAGGGTCCTGGAAGGCATCACTTGGATTCTAGCTGAGGACAAATAAGGCTCCTCTCTTTTCCCCAGGGTCATATCTCAAACTGACTGGCTATTGTCCTCCCTCTCTCACGCACAGACCTTGTGGATTTCACCTCCAGCCACAGGAGGGATGGGACCCCCTCAGCTCACTTTCCAGAAATACATCTCCAGCTTTTTAGGTTCTAGCGAAGCATCACGGCCCAAACTTACATAACAAAGCAGACCTGTTAAATTGCCTCTCCCAATTTTGTAGGGTTTTGACACTGACCCCAGTAAGCTCCCGTTTGGACCAGCACTGCACTGAACACGGAGAGGCCTGGAAACTTCAGTCAGCTTGCAAAATAACAGTAATATGAAATAGAAGTCCACACCTTGATTTCTTGACTCTCTCCTGAGAGATCTATGCCACAGATCTAATAAGACGCACAGAAGCCGGAAAACAAGAAGCAAACCATGAGATTCAAATCTATGGGTTAAGCAAAGACACTCCAAATTACCCCTCTTTTCCTTCAAAGCACATTATCTTGCATGCCCTCAAGCCAGGCTGTTTTCCTTCCGAGTTACATTTCTCCCCAGATGGAAACATCTCAAAGAAAGGATGTGGTCTGTTTATCCCACTGTGTTGGGTCCGTCGTCCGCCGCCGCCCCCCCCTTCCAGAAAGCAATTTTTGTTCCCAGAGTCAAAAATAAGTCTGCTGAATGCTCCCTCCCTCCTTCCACCCCCATTTTTCTCCAGATCAGAGCTGCTGCTTCCTCCAGGGCAGGGCAAGTGGTGTGGAAGATTGAGGGGACCAGGTGGGGCTGGGGAACTGGGGAACTGGCCATGCAGTGGAAGAGCTGGGGGGGGGGTTCTAACTTGGTACAAAAGGAGAAGGGGGCTCTGGCCAGCCGAATGGCACAGCTCTCATGCATGCACATGTCCAGGAAGCTCCGGGTGGAGTGGGGAGTGTTCTTCCAGTTTGCATGACCCAGTTAATCCCCAGTAGTTTATTTAGATATTTATTTACAGATTTCTCAAATGTTGGCTCTAGGTGGGTGTCCTCACGTGATTTCCATGAAGGAATTGTCCTGGAAATAAATTCGCTGGTGTCAAGCGATGTGGCTCTCTGCTGTCTCTCCTCTGCCAGGGGCGACCCCTTTGGAGACACCAGCCTTAAGAAAAGGCCAGCGCAATCCAGATTACACCTCACAGACACACACACCCTGTTTCCTACATTTCCTGGGGGAGGAATGCTGAACTCAACCAGCAAGTCACACAAGAGACTCAGATCTACAGCTGCAAATAGAATGTTTTAAGTGCAATATGAAGACAGGAGTGCCTGGCATGCTCTGGTCCATGGGGTCACGAAGAGTCGGACTCGACTAAACAACAACAAAGTGCAACATACAATGTGACACTAGATGGCGATGGTGAGCCTTATGGAAAATTCAATGTATTTTTTAAAAACTCTTTTTTAAAAAAAGCATTTTCAGAACTTTGTTATTTGTGTAGATTCCACCAGTGAAGGACAATCCTGGTAAGAAACGAGAGACAGGACTATTGAAATATCTGAAGGGATGTCAGATGGAAGGTGAAGCAGGCCTGTTTTCTGCTGCTCCAGAGGAGAGGACACAGATTCAAATGGCCAGAAAGAAGATTTGGACTAAGCCTTAGGAAGAACTTTCTGAGAGTAAGAGCTGTTTGACAGCGGAACAACTCTCTCAGAAGGTGGTAGACTCTCCTCCCTTGGAGGCTTTTCAGCCGTGGTCAGGCCGCCAACTGTCAGGGATGCTTTAGTTGTGATTGCTGCATTGCAGGGGGTTGGGCTTCCAATCTACTATTCTATGATTCTATGAACCTCCCTGCTTTTTCCTAGGGCCAGCCAAGGATGTGGATTGGAGCTCAAGGACTGTCAGCGTAATAATTCCTGGAGCTCTAAAAAGCACAGGTTGCCACAGTGTTGGTCCCTACAAAAAGGCCCTCTCCTCTTTTCTATCGGCCCACCCTCCCATCCAAGGTCCAGCTAAAATAGTGTGGTGGGTCGGTGGGGGTCAGTCTGGATGATGCCCTGAGTCCTCCCAGTTCTTGCGGTCCAGTAATCAGGGAGGAAACTAACAGAAGAAGAAGCGTTTGGATTTGATATCCCGCTTTATCACTAACAATCTCCTTTCCCTTCCTCCCCCACAACAAACACTCTGTGAGGTGAGTGTGGCTGAGAGACTTCAGAGAAGTGTGACTGGCCCAAGGTCACCCAGCAGCTGCATGTGGAGGAGCAGGGAAGCGAACCCGGTTCCCCAGATTACGAGACTACCGCTCTTAACCACTACACCACACTGGCCCTCTGGTTTAGAGTTTGCTGAACTGGTCAGACGAGTTTCCTTGGAAGAGAATGACCTTAGTTGGTCACTTCAGTGTCCTCACCAGCATCCCCAAAGAATGAACTAGCTTGCAAGAGCTACAAATAAGTGATGGTGCCGTTCTGGCTAATGAATGGACCTTTCCTCCGTGCCCTCACCTAACTGCTAGGGAGGACAAGAGCTGCAGGAATTGTGTGTGAAGAAGCTGGAAGCAGGCTGGAAGCTGGAGACACAGAGACCTGCTTGCTCCATGCTGGAGCCAAAGCTGTGACCAATGGAGAAGCAAGACCTGTTGGGGTGTTGATGCTGTGAGCCCCTCCACCTTAGACTCAGGTTATATAGGTAAAGGTACCCCTGCCCGTACGGGCCAGTCTTGACAGACTCTAGGGTTGTGCGCTCATCTCACTCTAGAGGCCGGGGGCCAGCACTGTCCGCAGACACTTCCGGGTCACGTGGCCAGCGTGACAAAGCTGCATCTGGTGAGCCAGAGCCGCACACGGAAACGCCGTTTACTTCCCCGCCAGTAAGCGGTCCCTATTTATCTACTTGCACCCGGGGGTGCTTTCGAACTGCTAGGTTGGCAGGCGCTGGGACCGAACGACGGGAGCGCACCCCGCCGCGGGGATTCGAACCACCGACCATGCGATCGGCAAGTCCTAGGCGCTGAGGTTTTACCCACAGCGCCACCCGCGTCCCTTTTCAGGTTATATAGATATATGCAAATAAAACCATAAATCCCAAAGACACCACAGTCTCTGCTGACCTTCATTCCAAGGAAACTGAAACCTGGAATGCCAGAATTATCTCGCCGTTTGGAGATTGTGCTGGGTTGTAACAACAGGTTTCCTTCGAAGCGCCTCTGCAAATACAGGCAGCCTTGAGACCCCTTTCTTTTAACACAGGCAACCTTCTCCATTGGTTCCAGCCAGCAGACCCTCATGATCTGACATGGGTCACTTCCAAGCACGTTGGTTGTCCTTTTTAGAAAATAAAATAAACAGGCTGTCAGCAACGTGTTCTAAACATCTTCAGGAAGTGTGTTTAATTGCCAAGTGGAGCTGCTTGCATTCTGCGCTGCCAAAAAGAGAGATGAGAAATAGGGTTTGGGAGAGGAATTTTTCAAAGGGAAGCAGAACAGAATGTAAACTTCCTGACGTCCTGGCCAGGTAGAGTCAGTAAAGGCAAGCAAGCAGGGGCGTAGGAAGGGGGGGCGGGGGCAGGTTGACCCAGGTTCCATCATGGAGGGGGGTGACAAATTATCAAGGAACAATTACTGCCCTACTAGGGTGGTTCATAGGGACGCGGGTGGCGCTGTGGTCTAAACCACAGAGCCTAGGACTTGCCAATCAGAAGGTCGGCAGTTCGAATCCCCGTGACGGGGTGAGCTCCCGTTGCTCAGTCCCAGCTCCTGCCAACCTAGCAGTTCAGAAGCATGTCAAAGTACAAGTAGATAAATAGGTACTGCTCCGGCGGGAAGTTAAACGGCATTTCCGTGCGCTGCTCTGGTTCGCCAGAAGCGGCTTAGTCATGCTGGCCACATGACCCGGAAGCTGTACGCTGGCTCCCTCGGTCAATAAAGCGAGATGAGCACCGCAACCCCAGAGTTGGTCACGACTGGACGTAATGGTCAGGGGTCCCTTTACCTTAGGGCGGTTCATTAAAAACTTTTTTTTGAAAAATGCCTGCTCCAAAGGTCTAATCTTACTACACTAGGGATTATATAGCTATATATGAAATTTCATGCATATCAGTTAATATGTTGACCCTCCTCCACAAAAATAGCTGTTTACTTGGCCGTTTTCCTATGTCGCGAAGGCTAAAATTTCAATTCAGTGGAGCACTTACTGTTCCCAACCCTAATCCTGAGGAAAGCCATTTAATTAGACTTTAATTTGATTTTGACATGTTTTTAGGAGGTAATTTAATTATTGTTTGATTTTATATCAATGTTATGTATCTGATGTTAGCCGCCCTGGGCCCAACTTCGACCGGGGAGGGCGGGATATAAATAAAAGTTTATTATTATTACTTATTATTATTCCTTTGTAAGGAAATATGAAATAACGTAAAACCATTTTTGCAGGCAAAAAAAAAAAAATCAATGTGGGGGGGGGGGTGACAAGAAATCTTCCACACCGGGTACCACCTGACCTTGCTACACCTCTACAAGCAAGGCAAAGTTGCACAGAAAAGGGATTTGAGGGAGAACACACATTGCAGTTCTCACTCACGGAGGACCCACAGAGCAGAAGCAAATTTGGGAAATGAGGCTTCATTAGGAAAGGAACTGAGAAGAAAACTGCCAATATCATAATGTTGTTGTTGTTGTTGTTTAGTCATTTAGTCGTGTCCGACTCTTCGTGACCCCATGGACCAGAGCACGCCAGGCACCTCTGTCCTCCACTACCTCCCGCAGTTTGGTCAATCTCATGCTGGTAACCTCGAAAACACTGTCCAACCATCTCGTCCTCTGTCGCCCCCTTCTCCTTGTGCCCTCCATCTTTCCCAGCATCAGTGTCTTCTCCAGGGAGTCTTCTCTTCTCATGAGGTGGCCAAAGTACTGGAGCCTCAGCTTCACGATCTGTCCTTCCAGTGAGCCAATATCATAATGCCGTTATGCAAATCTATGGTGCAACCACATACGGAACACTTTGTACCGTTCTGGTTGCCTCGCCTCTGAAAAGGTATTGTAGAGCTGGAAAAGGTTCAGCAAAGGGCCCCAAATGATCAAGGGGCTGGAGTGAAAGAAGGAAGGACGCAGTGTTTGGGACTTTTTAGTTTGAAACAAGAAAGAGGTGGCATGATAGAGGTTTATAAAATTACACAAGGCATGGAGAAATTGCATGGAGGGGAGTTTTTCTCACATCCCGCTAGGATTCATGGAGCTCCGGTGAAGCTGAATGTTGGGAGTTTCAGGACACATAAAAGAAAGCCTTTCTTCATGGAAACTATGGGGGCAGGGATGGCCACCAAACTGGATGGCTTTAAAAGAGTATTGGAGAAATTCATGGCGAAGAGGGGTCACTGATGAATATCGTCACTGGAAATCACAGGAGGAGAGCATACCCTCCAACTGTCCTGAAAATGCTGGGATCATCCCCAAAACTGTCTAGCAACCACAGCTTGTTACAGTGCCATGGGAAGTCCCAAGTTAGAGTGGTCCAACATGTGGCCTTTGCTAAGTTCCAAAGGAGCATCCGCTGTGGCCATTGCTAAGGGCGGCCACACATTCGCCTTAACCCGTCATGCCAACCCACTGGACTTCCCTTGCCACGTGTAACAGAGGGTAGCCAGTGGTGGCAAGCTACCCCAACTCCCATTCGTGTGTTTGTGCGCACACGAAGTAACATCCAGACAAAGCTCGTTAAACCAATGACAGGACAAATAGACAGTTATCCCCACAACAGGATTGGGTAATCAATCTGGGCATTGGGCGAGGGCTATCCAATAGGCTGTCTCTGGAGGTGGGATTTATTCGCTCCCACTGCTCCCTGACACCCGCCAGCATCAAGGTTGGGCAGCCTGGCCTGAGACGTGATTGGTGCCAGGGGTCACAGCCTTCAGAATTGGCGACCGGTCACTGACATCGCAGGGCAGTTTCTACTGGGGGGGAAGCGGAGGTTCTGCTTGGCTTGGTGCAGCCTGTCAGTCATAAGCTGGAGGCTGATGAGTTGGTGGCAGGTGGGAGGGAATGAGGAGAGGAGAGCTGAGGTGGAGAGGGCTGGGGGGCGGTTGGGTTTGTTGCCCCCCAAGATGCAGTTTCTGTTGGGCAACCTTTTCTGCGCCCAGTGGGGCAGAGCCACAGTTAGAGGGTATGAAGGTGACAGGCTCAGCAGCTGTGGGCCCCATTTTGATCTTTTGGCCATGGATCTGAGATTGAGAGATTGATATAGTTAGAACTACAGTATATGAGCTAAAATCAATACATCGCTGTCTCCTGGGGGCTGCTTCATGGGTTGTGATGTGTCTACACCAAGCCATACTGTCCTCCCTCAGCTGTCCCTATTCTCTGGCCTGAGTCCCACCCCTGTGCTTATTTTCTTCCTGTGTTCTCATTTCCAGGATGCCTTACCAAAAATGTTATTTGTGTGAGTTTGTTTGTTTTATTTGAAATATTTACCAGCCATCTTTTAGGGCAACCTCCCTCTCGGCAGCTTCTGTATGGTACTGAAATAATTTTAAAAACCAGCACTCTAACCTCTTAGGAAATCATCAAACGATTCCAAAAAATGAAACCATAAAACTACCCTTCAGAGCGTACCTAATCAAACCAACATAATACTGTTGAAAAGCAGCAAAGCCTTTAAAATCCTCCCAGCGGCTCTCAACCTGTGGGTCCCCAGATGTTGTTGGACTACAACTCCCATCATCCCTGAGCTCTGGCCTTGCTAGCTAGGGCTGATGGGAGTTGTAGTTCAACAACATCTGGGGACCCACAGGTTGAGAAAGGCTGCTTAGCCCATTAAAACCCCAGATATCTGGAGTTGTCACTATTGATGTTTTGTTTGTTTCTTAGGTTTACATGGAAACTTTTCTCAAGGGAGCTCAAGGTGGTGATCTTTACGGTTCAGTGGGAATGCGAACTCTGAATTCCAGGTTCAACACTCTAATTGGCTCTCTTTTATGAATCATGATCCAGTCCCCTTCCCTGGGCTAGAAAAGCTGGTGGGAAGATGCATCTTGTGCTCATCCATATAAATCAATGTGCATGAACAGAAAAGGGAGCCCTTTTGTGCACAGCCTGTCATTACACACCCTGAAGCCACCGGCAGTTGTTCGAACTGCTGATAGCAGTTGTTCTTGTTGTTCTAGTATATCTGCAACCTGATAAAGAGAGCACAGCAGAGGTTATATTTTCTGAGACTCCTCCGGAAAAGCAATCTCTCAAAGGACCTGTTGATGGCATTTTACCATTGTACTGTGGAGAGTGTATTAACTTATGGTCTCTGTGTGTGGTTTGGGAGCTGCACGGTCAGGGGAAAAACAATGCTGTCCAGGGTTGCAAATACTGCGGAGAGAATAATTGGGTGCACTCTTCCCACCTTGGATCAAATCTATGCTTCCAGGTGTCATAAGAAAGCTGCAGAGATAGCGCAGGATAGTGCGCACCCCAGAAATGATCTCTTTCCACTTCTGCCTTCTGGAAGAAAGGTACAGGGTTATAAAGACTAGGACTAGCCGCCTGAGAAACAGTTTCTATCCAAAGGATATTTTGGTTTTAAACGCAGTGTAAGGTAGTCTCTGTGGGAGTACAGTATATTGTATTTTAAAAATGGGGTATCAGAGTATTAAGGGGGCTAACCAGGCTGGGACAGCTGGGATAGCAGGCCTGTGGGTTTTTGAATGTCTGATGTAGATTTTCAATTTCGTTGTTCTGTGTGGGACAATGACAATAAAGATTATCGTATTGTATCGTAAGGAGCACCGAATCCTTGGTATCCCACAGGGCTGGTCATATCATTATTAGGCAGAGACAGCATCTTAAAAAGCAGAGACATCACCTTGCCAACAAAGGTCCGTATAGTTTAAGCTCTGGTTTCCCGGCAGTGATGTATGGAAGGGAAAGCTGGACCATCAAGAAGGCTGATCGCAGAAGAATTGATGCTTTTGAATTATGGTGCTGGAGGAGACTCTTGAGAGTCCCATGGACTGCAAGAAGATCAAACCTCTCCATTCTGAAGGAAATCAGCCCTGAGTGCTCACTGAAAGGACAGATCCTGAAGCTGAGGCTCCAAGACTTTGGCCACCTCATGAGAAGAGAAGACTCCTTGGACAAGACCCTGATGTTGGGAAAGATGGAAGGCACAAGCAGAAGGGGACAACAGAGGATGAGATGGTGGGACAGTGTTCTCGAAGCTACCAGCATGAGTTTGACCAAACTGTGGGAGGCAGTGGAAGACAGGAGTGCCTGGCGTGCTCTGGTCCATGGGGCCACAAAGAGTCGGGCACAACTAAATGACTAAACAACAACAACAAAGCGACCACCTCAGGCAGCAAATGCTGGGGGTTGGGCGAGTGGCAATGAGCTTGGCAGGACAGGGCTGTCCTGTCCTGTACAGTGGGACCTTGGCTCTCAAACTTAATCCGTTCCGGAAGTCGGTTCCAGACCAAAGCATTCCGAAACCAAGGTGCGCTTTCCCATAGAACGTACAGTTGTACCTCTGGATACGTATCCCTCTGGATACGTAATCTTTGGGTTACGGCCACTCAATCACACTGCCTCTGTTTACGTAATTTTCGGGGTGTGAACGGACCCTTGGAACGAATTAAGTTTGTATCCGGAGGGTCCACTGTAATGCAAAATGGATTAATCCATTCCAGACTTTTAAAAACAACCCCTAAAATAGCAATTTAACATGGATTTTACTATCTCTAACGAGACCCTTGATCCAGAAAATGAAAGCAATAAACAATGCACTGCAGTCACACAAGCAATCAATCAGTAGCTGAACTGGGTTCCACACAGTCACAAAAACAAACCAAAAAAGAGCCACAAAAACGCAAAATACAGTGGTACCTCGGGTTAAGTACTTAATTTGTTCCGGAGGTCCGTTCTTAACCTGAAACTGTTCTTAACCTGAAGCACCACTTTACCTAATGGGGCCTCCAGCTGCTGCCGCGCCGCTGCTGCGCAATTTCTGTTCTCATCCTGAAGCAAAGTTCTTAACCTGAAGCACTATTTCTGGGTTAGCAGAGTCTGTAACCTGAAGCGTATGTAACCTGAAGCGTCTGTAACCTGAGGTACCACGTTAAATAGCAAAAAAAGACAGACCTCAGGGTGGCACTCAAATAGTAATTGTAACACTCAAAATGGAGTACAGCTTCCGAAAAAAGTTCCCAAAAAAGTTCTCAAAAAACCCAGAACAGTGTTTGAGTTCTAAGTTGTTTGAGTAACAAGGCATCTGAGAACCAAGCTACCAGTGTATTAATTCATTCTTAGTAGCTGTTTACAACTCTTAGTAACTGTTTGCGACCCACAATGCAACATTGAACTTTGATTGGTGCAAATCTGTTCAGCTCTTAACAACCCAAGTAATTGGCTGCTTTATAACTTTGCAGTTGAAAATGACGGTTGTGTGTGTGTGTGTTTAAAAAAGTGGCTTTTAATTAAATAACTTTGGGCTGTGGTGCCCTTGGGTGGGGGTGGGGGGGTGGCAGGGCCAGCTTCCCTTTAATCCCCCAGTGTCCTCTTGGTGTTTGTCCTCCGAGCCCATTCTCACCATAAAGTTGTTTGTCTTCCCAGAGCACGGCTGGCTCATTTGGTAATAAATCTGGGCTGTTGGCTGGGAGATTGGGGGGGTGCTGATGATGATAAACAGCTTGCCCAGAAGACCCAGAGAGGAAAAGCAGCCTTTGCCAAGACAGCAGCAGCAGCAGCAGCGTCATCAGTGGGGAAAGATGTGATTTACTGCCCAGAGCATCCTCTATCCTCGTGGGCCTTTGCACTGAAGTGGAGGCGGCCCCTGATTGGTTGGGCAGCCGCAACAGCTGGGCTCTTTTTCAGGATGCCAAATAAAAGGCATCGCCCCCCAACCCACCTCCAGCCTGGGAAAACAACCCTTCTGGATCGCAAGCAGGATTCAATGCTTTTTCTAACGTGGGACGAGGCTCTGGCTATGGACTCTAACCCGACGGTCATGCAAGCTCAGTAAGTAGATAGGATAGCAAGCGCTATTCCTTCCTTGTATCATCTCCTCCCTTGCAGGTTTCTAAGCAGGGCTTGGGTGGCCCTCTGTAGGGGGCTCTTCAGCTGTGATTACTGCCTTGCAGGGGGGTTGGACTTGATGGCCCTTGTGGGTGTCCCTTCCCCAGTGGGGTCCCTTCTACGCACAAATCAGCTTTCAATGAAGAAGAAGAAGAGTTTGGATTTGATATCCCGCTTTGCCACTACCCTAAGGAGTCTCAAAGCGGCTCAGAGTCTCCTTTCCCTTCCTTTCCCACAACAAACACTCTGTGAGGTGAGTGGGGCTGAGAGACTTCAGAGAAGTGTGACCCAAGGTCACCCAGCAGCTGCATGTGGAGGAGCGGGGAAGCGAACCCGGTTCCCCAGATTACAAGTCCACTGCTCGGGTGCTGATGAGAGTTGAAGGGCACCCAGTTGGCAAAGGCTGGCACAGATGATCCAAGTGCCTTCAGGGGTAATGTGCTTTGTGTGTGGGGGTGCAGGAATGGAGCAGAGCAAGGTCCAAGTTGAGCCCACCAGTATCACTTGCAGTGTAGTAGAAGATGCTGAGCCCCACTGGACTTGACTGTGGGGCACAAAGTGTCTTGGGCTGGGGCAGTGCTAACTCCCCCCCCCCCCCAGGTGAAATGCGGGAAGGCACCGGTCTGAGGACTGTTGCCTGGCAGCCCTCACCACTGACTTTCCCCTATTGTATGAGCTGTGGGTTCACTCTGACCCTCTGCTTCCTGCCCTTTAACCCCAGTAATCCGTAAAGGGACCTGTATGCTCAAGACCGAACTGCACACCAGATCTTTTGGGTGATCTGTGATCCAGCTATTCTTTTTAACAGAAACAGAGAGGAGGGGGCTGCAAATATAATGGGGCCAGCATATCTGTGCTGGGGGGAATGGAAACGTAACCCCTTGCCCCCTCCCCAGGTATTTCTTACTCACAAGGAAAGAAATGCAGGAATCCTAACTCCTCTTTTAAAGCCACCTACATCACAGCCTCCTGTGGAAGGGAAATTCATAGTTTAACTCTGCAATTCATGAAGAAGGACTTCCTCTTGATCCAGGGTCTGAAAACCAAGCCTGATGAGGAGCGGTTGAAGGAGCTTGGTATGTTTAGCCTGGGAAAGAGGAGACTGAGAGGAGACAGGAGAGCCATCTCCAAATATCTTAAGGTCTGTCACATGGAAGAGGGAACAAGCTTGTTTTCTCCTGCTCTGGAGGGTAGGACTCGAACCCATGGCTTCAAGTTACAAGAAAGGAGATTCCGACTAAACATATGGGAAAACTTTTTGACAGTATGAGCTGTTCAACAGTGGAATGGGCTTCCTTGGATGGGCATCCGTCCTGGATGCTTTAGCTGAGATTCCTGCCTTGCAGGGGGTTGGACTAGATGATCCTTGAGGTCCCTTCCATTCTCTCATTTGCCCCTTCTTTTTCACTTTTATCATTTACTTCCCATCCCCATTCCCAATTCTAAATCCCCTGGCAGTGGTCATCAATGCTTTGTTTCAAAGGCAACTTACAATCCAGCACCGCTCCAGCCTGCCTCTCGTGTGTTGTTAGATGAATGGAAACAGAAACATGGGTGCGCTTTGCATTTAAAGTTAGCCATGCAAATGAGCAGCTCGTCTGCTGCCATAATTAGTGCCCAAAGGAAAGCCGGTGCGAGTTTGTTAAATGCAGGGTTCCCAGAGAAGGAAGCCCAAAACGCCACAGGGATCAGTTCCAGTGATTTATTAGAGGGAAGCCTGTAAAGTAAACAGCAAGCATTCGTCGTGACTGCCGCACCCGGGCAAGCATGTCATACAGAGGCAGATTTAGGGGAGTGAGACCAATTTGCCCGCACAGGGGGCTGAGATGAGAGGCTTGGAAGTACAAAATTTGGGCATCACAGGGGGCGCCACTGAAATTTTAAAGCCCCCAAACTGCCACTGATGTTATGCATTATCAAGATTAAAACAGCGAAACGAATTGGACTCCTTGGCAGGTTTTGAATAAACATAACACAAATTTATTTGTTAACATAATAGATGGATAGTTCAGAAATCTTCACATTTTTACAATATGCAGAGAAGAATATGTGTTGATAAATCAGAGAGATGAGCTGAGGGAAGTTGTAGGGGAGGGAGGGGTAGTTGTGGGGGGTGGGAAATGGGGGGGAAATATAATTGTTAAAATAATTTGTTATGTGAAAATAATAAAAATTCTAAAAAATAAAATAATAATAATAATAATAATAATAATAATAATAATAATAATAATAATAATAAAATGCATTATACAGCCATATCTTGGATCCCGAACACCTTGCGAGTCAAACGTTTTGGCTCCCGAATGTCACAAACCCAGAAATGATTCTTCCAGTTTGTGAATGTTCTTTGGAACCTGAACATCCAACATGACATCCACACTTCCAATTGGCTGCAGGAGCTTCCTGCAGCCAATCGGAAGCCGCGCCTTAGTTTCTGAACATTTTGGCAGTCGAACAGACTTCCGGAATGGATTCCATTCGACTTCTGCGGTCCGACTGTACAGTGGTACCTCTGGTTAAGAACTTAATTCGTTCCGGAGGTACGTTCTTAACCTGAAACTGTTCTGAACCTGAAGCACCACTTTAGCTAATGGGGCTCCTGCTGCCGCCGCACCGCCATAGCACGATTTCTGTTCTCATCCTGAAGCAAAGTTCTTAACCTGAAGCACTATTTCTGGGTTAGTGGAGTCTGTAACCTGAAGCGTATGTAACCGAAGGTACCACTGTATACAGAAAGGGTCATATATCAGTTGGGCCAGAAACTTCAAGCGTCCCATAGTCACAGAAGCAAAGCATCGAAACAAGCCAATTAGCCAATTAGTGTTGTTTTGACTGCCACTTTGGAGTTTACAAGCCTTTTGGAACATTTTCCCTGTTGAGTTTTTCCCATGTTGTCAAGCCCCATCTGCCCCTCACTTCCCTCTATGTGCAGAAACCACCTTCTTGAGTGTCAGGACCCACGAATGGTCTTGTCCGGTCCATCTCCCAGAGCCTGTCTTTGCAGGCAGGGGAGGCCCCTAACTCACAGAGGGCATGAGACCCATTCGGCTCCCCTCACCTGGTTTTGCCAGCCAGTCAAGGCCATTCCTGGGATTGCGGCCGCTGTCGCATGCTGACCTCTTCTAGGAACCCACAGGAACAGTTCCTCCCATATACAGTACCAGAAAGCCAAACACGGTGATGGCTGCCCTTTTCTTGTGTTTGCAACCAGATTTCCAATTAACCTGTGTCAGAGAAAGCAATGTCAATAAATCCCTGGAGGCAGATGTCAATTTATGGAAAGTGGGGAGTGTGCGCCACAAAACAGCAACTTCCTCTTCATATCCTGTCTCTTATCTTTCTTCCTGCGGCACCCATGACATAATCCGTACTAAAAGCTTATTATCACATGAATCCGGAACCAAGCAACTGCCGGCAACGTTCTGCACATAAAGAGGACTTCTTGGCCTGTTCATTGGGGCAAAGGAGGGCCATAGCTCAGTGGCAGAGGAACTGCCTTGCCTGCAGAAGTTCCCAAGGTAAATTTCTGGTGCCTCTAGGTAGGTCTGGGAGAGACTCTAAAATCTTGCAGTCTTTGCTGCCAGTCAATGCTGGGTTAGATGGACCAGTGGTTTATTCAGTATAAAGTAGCTCCTATGTCCTTCCTGTGTGGCCCATTAGCCAGTGTTTGATTTGGTGCATTCCAGCCTTGCAAGGGGGTTGGACTAGATGACCCGTGGTGTCCCTTCCAACTCTACAATTCAATGTTTTTTCAGATTTATTTTTTTATTTTGCCAAAGTAATAATAATAAATAAATAAGAGTAAAAATGTGCACCCCACCTCCGAGAGCCTTCCGTTGTAACTGTCCAGCTTCCCAAAACTTCAACGCCTCTTGCGATGGTTTGACCCTTTTCCGTTTTAACTGTACAAATTCTACAAACACCCTCCATATCTCCTCAAAATCATTTCTTCTGCATATTCCCCATCTTACATTAATAGAACATGTTAATTTATCATGAATAGCTATATCCCACACCTCTTTGTACCATTCTTCCATTTTATAGTCACTTTGCCCCTTCCACTTCCTAGCTATAATAACTCGTGCAGCTGTCAATAAATTTGTGAGCAAGACCTTCATAGCCTGTGAACCTTCCACCCCATCACAATTTTTTTAATGCTTTATTAATTTTTGCAAAAACAAAATTGACAAAAGAATCCAAAATCAATACATATTACAAAAAGGAGGGGAAATAGATTCATACATAACAGATTCCATTATGACTTCCAATCATCCCAACATGTTTACTGGGTTGCATTTTCAACTGCACACTTTCCATTGTCTCAATTGTTTTGATTTTGTAAATTTCCACCCCATCGTAAATTGATAATAATGGTACCTCTGGACTTACAGTTAGCTTTAACCCCATGATTTCTGTTATCTCCTTGAACACTCTTTGCCCCCAAAAATTATACATATATGCACCTCCACCATATGTGAATGTAAGTCCCGGTTTCCTGGCATCCCCTCCAGCATAACACCAAATATTCATTGTTTATTTGATTTAATCTGACTGGTGTTAAATACCATGTCCAAACTAACTCCTAATAATTTTCTGATAATTCTATGCTTCTACAATTCCTGGAGATCACACAGTAATATGAGGCTGGTTTCCTTTCCATTCCAGATCATGACGCAGCGCCCAAGGCAGGATGGAACCTCCCCAGCCAGACGCTCCCAACGCCTCCTTCTACCAGCCTTCCGTGCTCCTCCTGATGGGCATCCCTGGAATGGGCAGGAGCCACCATAGACTCATCTCCATCCCCTTCTGCTTGCTTTACTTTGTGGCCCTCTTGGGGAACTGCATCATCCTGTTCATCATTGGCAGAACGACCAGTCTCCATGAGCCCATGTATTACTTCCTCTCCATGTTGGCCCTCATGGACCTGGGCCTGGTGCTGTGCACCCTCCCGACCACGCTAGGCATCTTCTGGTTCGACGCCAGGGCGATTGGCTTTGATGCCTGCCTCACCCAGATGTATTTCATCCATGTCGTCTCCATGCTGGAATCCTCAGTGCTGCTGGCCATGGCCTTTGACCGCTTTGTGGCCATCTCACGCCCCCTGAGGTACAAAGCCATCTTGACCAAGCCAACCATTCTCAAGATAGGCCTGGCCATGTTGGTGAGGGCGGCCGTCGCCCTGCTCCCGATCCCTTTTCTGCTCAGGAGGCTGACGTACTGCAGCAACAACAGCCTCTCCCACTCCTTTTGCTTGCATCCTGACATCATGAAGCTGGCCTGCAAAGACGTTGACATCAGCGTCAATGTTCTGTATGGTTTAATCATCATTCTTTCAACAGCTGGCATAGATTCGCTCCTCATTGTGCTGTCTTATTTCCTGATCATCAGGACTGTCATCAAGGTGGGTCCCAAGGGGAAGTGCCTGAAGGCTTTGAATACCTGTGTCTCTCACATCTGCGCGGTCCTCATTTTTTTCATCCCCATGATTGGCCTATCCATCATCCATCGATTTGGCAACGGTGTGGACCCGCTTGTAAAAGCCATGGTCGCCTACGTCTACCTGATCGTGCCCCCCGCTTTGAACCCTATCATTTACAGTATTAAATCCAAGCAGATCCGGAAAGCCATCTGGAAGCTGTTGCTTTGGAAGATGGAGCGGAGAGGTGAAGCAGTAACTGTTTCAGTTCAGTTCAGCCGTTGTGAAACTAGCCATGATGCGGTTCCCTGGACAGTTTTGTACCCTGTGGAGCTGCCTGCACAGATTTTGCAAAGGAAACCAGCACAATGATTGACAACTCCACCGAATTGCAAAAAGAGCTGAAGCAAATTGGGAGATCAGAACGTGTCACTGTGAAGCTGGCACTGTCTTCCACCTGAAGGGCTCTCACTGGGAATATGGAGCAAGCTTGTTTTCTGTTGCTCCACAGGCGAGGACAAGAACCCACAGGTCCAAATGACAAGAAAGACTCCGACTAAACACTAGGAAGAACTTTCTGATGCTAAGAGCCATTCAACAGTGGAACAGACTCCCTGGTGGACAGATGGTGGACTCTCGTTCCTTGGAGGTTTTGAAGCAGAGTTTGGAGGGTTGTCTGTCGTGGATGCTCTAGCTGTGATTCCTGCATTGCAGGGGGCTGGACTAGATGACCCCTGGGGTCCATTCCAACTCTGCAATTCTACGATTCCATGATTCTGTGAAGCATACCTTCAATTCAACACCAAACTGTAGCAGTCGCAATGCTTCTCACTTAGGTGCATCAAGGCAGTTTTTCTGTTTTGTATTTAGGTTCTGATTTATGTCTTGAGAAGTGAAAAATGTGCCAAACTTTGTATTTTGGGTAGATTAAACCAATTAATCTTTGGCTGTGTCTCACACAATGCTTTGGAACACACTTTTACTGTACTGCCATGGCCAAGGTTTTCAAAGGGGTCTTTGAACATTTCTCTGGAGCCAACCCAATCCAGAGATAAGGGAACAAATCACAGAAGGGAGAGAAAACACAGTGTCAGTGAAATCTGCTTCCGGGTGCATAAAGCAAGGTGTCTCTGGGTCAGATTATCACACACCTGCATAGACAAGTGAAGTCTGGCTCACATAAGAGGCGACATGCCTCACAGCCCACAACTGGCCACGTCACTGCTATTTCCTGTGTTGTCATCAGTAGGTCAAGTGCCACCTTTACCTGTTGCCTAGAATGGACATCCAGGGGAACGTGGCTCCAAACAGGGAGGATTTCTTGCAGTACCTGTTGGGAGCAACCTCCTTCTGACTATGACCAGGTCGATGGGCGTGACCCTACCTGGTGCAAATAAAAGGGCCGGGCACATGGCTATCTCCCTCTTACCTGCTTCTCCCTTTCATCCTTCTGGATCTCCACTGCTCCTGGCTCTTAGCCAGCGCATGGCTCATCCTTTACAAAGGACGGAGCCCACAAGTAGCAAGTCTGAGATTTAGCACAGACTTCATTTTCTCTACAGATGAAACTGTATGAAGCCTGCCTTCAGATTACGGCTTGTTGTTTTCAAGAAGTCTGTGTTGTGTTATTCTCATTTTAAGAGGGGGGGGGGAGGGGAAAATTTACCAGGAAGTTTACCACTTTGCACAAGGCAGACTGGATTGCTTAATTAAAAGATTCTAATGAGTCATCAACTGCTTCCAACAAGTTTGAAATATACTCAGAGTCCTGTAGTGATTTCATGCTCTTTATTGCAGCTTGTAAAACAGTGATTGAATTGCCCCCCCCCAACCTCAGGTTTTTTATACATTATTTACCCAATGAGTCCTGTCTGATTGGCTGATTCTGCTTCCCTCCTGGAGCCTGATTGGTGTTTTCCTGCAGGCCAATCAGTTGTTGCATTCTAGGATCCTACCAGCCTAATAGGCTGGTTAACTTCTTCCTGCAGCCTGATTGGTCTTCTCCTGCAAGCCAATCAGTTGTTGCATTCTAGGATCCTACCAGCCCATTGTTCTAGGATCCAAGGTTAGTACATTACAAAGTTGCAAGGGAATGTTGCAAGGGAACTAGCATGAGTGAGGAGGGATCATATCAAAACAATAAACCCTCTCCTACCTTCCTAAACCTTCCCACACAATGAGCCAGTGGGATTGCTTCCTCTTGCCTTGGATGGAAGAGGCTGGGACCCCTGAAGACCCCTGAGTATCTTGGAGTGAGCCCTGAATGTGTGGGGGTCCACTGGAGAACTCTCCTCATCCACGTTTATATAACCAGGGAAAGGGTCTGGGTCGTGCATAACAGAGAGCCTGTGTGGGGCCATGGTGAGAGTATTGACCCTGGGAAATCAGGCCAGGGGTCTGCAACCTTTAAGACAAAAAGAGCCACTTGGACCCGTTTCCGAAGAAAAAAACAACCTGGGAGCCGCAAAACCATTGCGACATGTATGTTTAATGTATGTAGAGTTTGGTGTCAGCGTTGCTTGTGTTGTTCACTTGTGTTCCTTTGGTTGTTAAAACAAATATATCTCCGGAGCCGCGATCTGACAGCGGGCGGGAAGGTGACGTCGGGACGGTGCGTGACTAACGCACGCACCGCCCCCATGCGATGTCACAGCCAGTACAGCGCCCGCCACAGTGGGGAGTGTCGGGGCGCACAAAAGGAATGCGCCTCCTCCCCTCGCTAGTATCCGCCCCGGAGCCGCGGCAAAGGTGTAAAAGAGCCATATGCGGCTCCGGAGCCGCGGGTTGCAGACCCCTGCCCTAGGCCAACCCCAACCTCTCTCACCACCAAAGGAACACAAGTGAACAACACAAGCAACGCTGACACCAAACTCTACATACATTAAACATAATAGAAACACCGACACCACCCCTATCCATCTTCCCTCTCTCCACCCCCCCCTTTCTCTTTTCTTTTCTTTTCTTTTTCTTCTCCCCCTAATGCCTCAACAAATGAAACGGATTTGTAAAAATGTTACTTAAAAAAAAAAATACGAGGCACTACACTTCTGTAAAACAAGAAAATCCTTAATAAAATATTAAAAACAAAACAAAACAGGCGAAGGCGAGCATTGCAACCGTGAGAAAAGGAGCTCAGCTCTGTTTGCAGGAGAAGCCGGGACCCCCCGCTGAGAGCAGAGCGAAAGTGTCGATTCCAAGCGGATACAATGTATCTGGTCTTGGCCCAATGTTAGCCTATGGGGAAACTCCAGAAGGAAAGGAAAGCAGGAAGCGTCCCCCAAAAGCATCTCTGGAAGTGTGAAATGCGCGCAAGAGAGAAAAACGCGGAGGGGGCAGCTGGGCACGCTGGGCTTTGCAAGGGTTAAAGAGAACTGAGCTGCCTTCCTAGAGAGGCCAGGAAGCAAGGGGGGGCAGATCCTCCAGAGCCAAGGCCCCTCCCTCCCCAGTCCTTTCCTGCTTCGGTGTCTCTCCTGCAAGGGCTGCCTCGCTCTCCCCTCCTGGGATCTGGTGAGTCTCCTCTCTCTCCCCCCAGAGGGTGCAGTGGGGAGACGGTGGGGGGGTCCCAGGGCTGCAGCAGGGGAGGGTGCATGGGGGGGGGGCCGGATCTGCTCCTGCAGGGGGGGGGGACCCCAAGTCAGGGAGGAGAGGGTCCTGCCAGGGAGGGGCCAGCTCTGCAACGCTCTCCTTCCTGCAGATCAGAGGATCCCAAACTCATTTGGCTTTTCAGAAAAAAACTGACTCCCCCGAAATCTCCCTTCTTTAAACAAAGGAGTCGTTAGGACTTTAACTCGCTCAGCATCATTGACACAAACGAGAGAACATGTGCAAATGGCTTTCCAAAGCTGGATGAGGAGGTGGACTAGCGCCCCACCCCACCCCCCCAAAAAACCCCACGGGGAGGAAGGAAGGAAAGGTGGGAGAGGAAGGCCAGGAATAAAGAGAGGGATCCCAGCCCAGAGTCTGGCTGCTGCATTGGGGACCAGTTTCCCAGTGTCTCCCAGGGCAGCTCCCCACAGAGGCCACTGCAGCAATCCCCTCGCACCCAGAGCATGGCATCCCAGGACCACATCCTCTCTGTCCCAAAGGGATTGTTGCTGGAAAACCAGCCAAGCCGGAAATGGGCGCTGCTACTCACTGAGCCTCCAGGGACCTGGGCATCAGTGGCTGTGTGTGTGTTGAGCTATCTAATAGAATAATAGTAATAAATTAGCTGCCTAAATTTCAAGGGAGGTGTCTTTGGCCACGTCCACTTCTCCCTCAGTGGGTTAATCAGATGCATACCTGGCCCTCAGAGCAAAGGATAAGGGACCCCACCCAGGAGTCTGTCTTGAGAGCGGCAGAGAGTCCAAGTGCAAGAAAAGGAGACAGAAGCAGGGGGGTGGGGGTGGGGGAAGAAACTCCTGTAGACCCACGGGTGAGGACCCCCACTAGAGCCAAGCATCCATTTTTCAAATGACTCCCTTGCCAGTCAGTTCTGACTTCATGCATTGACTGGAAGGCAGGAGCAACCAGGCTTCTTCATCTCCCAGAAATCCCTCCAGTTGCCTCCACATTTTGCATTGCAATCTTCCTTCTAGGAGAGCTAGAGGCTGCTTTCTTCTTCTTCTTCTTCTTCTTCTTCTTCTTCTTCTTCTTCTTCTCCTCCTTCTCCTTCTCCTTCTCCTTCTCCTTCTCCTTCTCCTCCTCCTCCTCCTCCCTCTTCTTCTTCAGACAATAGCTCATGGTTTGGGCTGTAGTGCAGTTCAGCCCTTGTTCCTAGCAAGAAGCATCCATGCTTGCTCAGGGAACCATTTCCCCCCTGTCCTACAAATTCTGTAACAGAACAATGTATTTGCTTTGTAGGATTTGATAGAGCTTCTCATTAAGACGGACAGAACTTGGCAGAAGATCAAGGGGTTCCTTCTCATCTCTCAGAGGCTTCCTAAGAGCATAGATGGATGACGAAGACTCAGTTGGCCCTGAAGCAGAAAGAGGCCAAACTGGGAGCAGTGGGAGATTCTGGGAAAACTCTGTGCAGAAGATCTTGGGTGAGGAGGACACCCTCCACTCAGAGGTGCAGAGCCAGCAGGTGAGGCAGTTCTGCTGCCAGGAGGCCAAAGGACCCCGAGAGGTTTGCAGCCGACTCTACCACCTTGACCGTCAGTGGCTGAAGCCAGAAAGGCACACGAAAGCTGAGATGCTGGACCTGGTGATCTTGGAGCAGTTCCTCGCTGTCCTTCCCCTGGAGATGGAGAGCTGGGTGAGGGACTGTGGAGCGGAGACCAGTTCCCAGGCGGTGGCCCTGGCCGAAGGTTTCCTCCTGAGTCAGGCAGAGGAGAGAAAGCAGGTGAGAGAGACTTTCCTCTGGATACTCCCAAGGGGCTCCAAACAGGATGGAGAACATCCCATAATGCTCTACTGTTGGCCCATTCTTTTTCTGGGAAGCCATCCATGGAATGAGATCTAACACCCTTAAAGCTTCTGTCTTTGTCATTCTCTTTCTAACATTTCTCGCCATTCATTCTCTGTTTTGAATCCTTGTTGCTCTTTCAGGGAAAGGATCATTTTGCAGAAATGGACCCGGATTCCTGTGAGGCAGAGAGGCCTCCGTTGGACACCAGAGAGAGGCCACTGGGTAAGGAGGAAGGAGTATTTTTCTGTTGGTTTTTCAACTAATCTGTGGATTCTTTTCATCTTGGTGTCTTTTGGGGCAGGGGACAGTGCTGCAGATATGTGGGATTGTTACATGTCACATGTCTATTTATATTCCAGCACTGATTATTGGGTCTTGTGAGCAGAAAGGGAGATACGCTGTTTCTGCTCTGTATTGCTTTTGCAGTTTTCTCTCCGAGGAAGAAAGACAGAGAGAGAAGCCATGTTTTTCTTTGTTCTGTTAGGTTTGTTTTTATGGGCAATAAATTAGGCTTAGATGTTACTCCTCACGGCTAAGCTTCTGTTTGAACTCTGCTACTTGTGTGCTCATGTCCCTGGAGATGGGCCACATCAGCGTGACGGCAGACCGGAGTGATGGATCCGGGGCAACGCTGCATTGCGGAGGAGGGAGCAGCCTCGGCATTATCACCCAACAGACAGTTGGGAACAGGAGTCCAGAGGAAGGGAGATGTCTTTTTGCCCAACTAACTTATGAAATGGGCGCAAATGTCCAAATGCTTGGACTTCCGGGTTAGCGCAATCGGCTAATGGCGGATTCCCTCCGAGCTCCGGAGGGAATCTGCTCGACGGGGGCTGGGTCTTGCCGTGCCGGCGACACGGGGACCCTTAAAAACCATGGGCGCGAATGCCCGTGGACGTGGTCACTCGGCGGGCACCGTTAGCGCCCTCCCGACCCGCGAAGGAGCCTTTTTAAAGGCTATGGAACGGGTGACGGGGAGCGGCGTGGTGCTGTGAGTCCTCTGCTTCCCCTGCTGAGTGAAGCCGCATGCCATTTGTCGGAGAGCGCTGACTTCTTCCTTTTAAAATTCGGACTTAAAATCAAGAATAACAACCCGTGAGTAATTTGGAACTGAACTTAAATTATTTCGTTTATGGATTTGGTACGAGCGGGGGAGGTGAAAAGAGGAAGTCCATCTCCCCCCCATTGTAAACAGTTTAACAGCAAGGATCTGCCAACTAAGGTTGTGAGAAGAGCTATCTGTTACTTTTTGTGATTGGATAAAAGATACTAATTCCACGGATTTAAAAAGACTAAGTTATTGTGCTGGAGGGCAAGAGTTTATTTGTTTTGACCAAGTACCACTTTTCTCGAGACCGGGAGTAACCCGTGAAAAGAGCCTGTTGAGGATTTACAGGAAGCTTTTGACAGCTGTCAAATTAGCTGTCAAAGTCCGGAAAAACTGAAAGCTTTAATTTTAGCCGGTTATTTTGCTACAAAGTAATGAAAGTAAAGGAAGATTGATACAAACAAAATTGACTTTTGGGTCGGAAGTGAAAGGAATACTAAGTAACTAGAATAATAATAAATAATAATAAATTTTATTTATATCCCGCCCTCCCCAGCCGAAGCTGGGCTCAGGGCGGCTAACAACAATCAAAATAATCCGACATTCTAAAAACATTCATTATAAAATTAATTAAATCAAATTAAGATCAAATTAATGGCAACCATCAAGCAAAATTCTGTGCAGATTGCCGATTGCCAGAGGAGGGGGTCAGGCTGCGCCCTGACCAAAGGCCTGGTGGAACAGCTCTGTCTTGCAGGCCCTGCAGAAGGATGTCAGGTCCTGCAGGGCCCTGGTCTCTTGTGACAGAGCGTTCCACCAGATTGGAGCCGCGGCCGAGAAGGCCCTGGCTCTAGTTGAGGCCAGCCTAACCTCTCTGTGGCCCGGGATCTTTAGGATGTTTTTATTTGCAGACCGTAAATTTCTCTGTGGGACATACCAGGAGAGGCGGTCCCGTAGGTACGAGGGTCCTAGGCCGTATAGGGCTTTAAAGGTTAAAACCAGCACCTTAAACCTGATCCTGTACTCCATCGGGAGCCAGTGCAGCTGGAATAATACCGGATGGATATGATCTCGCAGTGAGGACCCCATAAGGAGTCTCGCTGCGGCATTCTGCACCTGCTGGAGTTTCTGGGTCAGTCTCAAGGGCAGCCCCATGTAGAGCGAGTTACAATAATCCAGTCTGGAGGTGACCGTCGCATGGATCACAGTGGCTAGGTCAGGGCGAGAGAGATAAGGAGCCAACTGCTTAGCTTGGCGGAGATGAAAAAATGCCGCCTTTGTTATAGCTGTAATCTGCGCCTCCATAGAGAGGGAGGTATCGAAGATTACACCCAAACTCTTAACGGACAATGCTGGCACTAATTGCACCCCCGCAAGAGATGGGAGTTGCCCCCTCAATCCCATATCGCTCCGTCCCAGCCAGAGGACCTCTGTCTTCGAAGGATTTAACTTCAACCGGCTCCCACGTAACCATCCAGCCACAGCTTCCAGACATCTGGTCAGTGTATCTGGGGCCGAGTCAGGATGGCCGTCCATCAACAGATAGAGTTGGGTGTCATCGGCATACTGATGGCAACCCAGCCCAAAACTCCGGACAAGCTGGGCGAGGGGGCGCATAAAGATGTTAAAAAGCATCGGGGAGAGAATCGCACCCTGAGGCACTCCACACACCAAGGAGTGGCGCGATGACAATTCCCCCCCACGCGCCACCCTCTGTCCCCGACCAGAGAGAAACGAGCGCAGCCATTGAAGGACTGTGCCCTGGATCCCCACGTCGGCAAGGCGGTGGTCCAGGAGTTCGTGATCGACCATGTCGAAGGCTGCTGACAGGTCTAGAAGAATCAGCAGCCCCGACCCGCCTCGATCCAGCTGCCTGCGGAGATCATCTGTTAGGGCGACCAGAGCCGTCTCGGTCCCATGACCAGCGCGGAAGCCGGACTGGAATGGATCGAGAGCCGATGTTTCATCCAGAAACCTACCAAGCTGTTCAGCAACCGCTCTCTCAATCACCTTACCCAGGAACGGAAGATTCGAAACCGGGCGGTAATTGGATAGATCTAAAGGATCTAATGATGTTTTCTTTAAGAGCGGACGCACCACTGCCTCCTTCAGTTCCCCTGGGAATATCCCGGTGCCAAGGGACAAATTGATGATATCACCCAGGGGGGCCCGCACCTCGTCTGGACACGCTCTAATCAGCCAAGACGGGCACGGGTCAAGAGGACAGGTGGTGGGCTTTCCAGATTGGAGGAATCTGTCCACATCGGCTCTAGAGGGGATTCACGGACATTACAAGAATGGAAATAGGTCGGGAAATACGAGCTGAGTTGCAAGTGCTGGTCGTTCTCATGGGAAAGCTGCGAGAGATGTATGAGCAAGGTCATGTTTTGTCTACAAGCCCTACAAAGTCGAAATCAACAGAAAATATAGCTACTGAGATGGAAAAGGGCTTGATGTTTAAAACACGGGCAGCAGGACAAGAAAAGAAACCAAAGAAGGAAGAGGAGGAAAAGATACCTGCTAAACAAGGGGCGGCCGAAATGATACAGAAGACAAATGAGAGCCGAAGATCTATCAAGACGATCTTAAACCCGATCAGAGTGAAAGTTGGACTAGTTGGGATGTATGAACTTAAGAAACAGAGCTGGAGCTTCACCTCTAAACAACTAGGTCTGGTTGAAAGAATCACTGCCAGTATTGAGAAAGTACCTTTTCGAGTTTGGATATTTAATATAAGAGATTTCCAAAGAAGCCGGCTGAGAGGGATTGAAAGGGACTTGAGAGCCTCGGACGTAAGGTCACCAGGCTAAAAAGATAGACTAATGGCTTTTGGTCTGGGGCTGAAACCGGGGAGGGAAAAGGAGGGTTTGGGAGCCCAAAGAGGGCCTGATTCTCACTATGCAGTGTAAAATTTTTTACGTCATTTATTACTACTAAAATGGGGAATTCGTGGATGGGAACTAGGGACAACCTTAGGAAAAGTACTCTTTTTCTGTTTTCTTTTGCCCTTCTATCCCTTTTATATATGACTAAGGTATACAACTTAAATGTTATTGATTAAACTGAAGTAAATATAATAATGAAATAATGGTTAAACTGATTATAAAGAAACGTATTAACAATATATGGTTAAGACACTAAGGTTAAAAACTTGCTGAACAAAATATTGGAAGTGGAATACAAGAAGGGGAGGTGTGGGGAAGTCAAGAAAAGAAGCTACTGAAAAGGAGATTCAAAAGGTGGAATTTTCTTCTTTTTTTTTGGTTGTGTGTGTTTTCTATGTTTTTTGTTTTATTCTTTGTACCTTTTAGAAATGATAATAAAGATTATTTTTTTAAAAAAAGCAAATGTCCAAATGCTCTCAGCAGGTGAGGCTTTCTCAAAGGCCCATCTGTAGTTAGAGATGCCCTGTTTCACCTGTGAGAGAAGCAGGCACTCCTGGCGTCTTGCTTACACTTTTTCTCTTGCAGGTGACAGAATGATGCCGGCAAGACCTCCTGATCCGCCTTTTCATGGGGGCAGAAGGGAAGCAGCGGCTGTGGAACCAGATCAGGTCAGGGGAAGCTGCCTTGAGCGGACAGAGGCCGAGGGATGGAGTAATGTCATGGACTGGTTGGGCACAGAGGAATGGTGGGAGGAAGCAGCCAGGAAACCAGGAAAGGAAGACGACTCAGAGCCCAAGGAGCGGAAGTGGAGGAAGGATGAGCGGTCAGAGGGAGAAGAGGAAGAAGCCTGGGAAGAGGAGGTGTCAGAAGCTGAAGAGGCAACAGGGCTTAGTGAGCTGGGAGACTCTGTGGCAGAATGCAGTCCACAATCGGAGGCAGAAGAGGAAGGAGGCGAGTGGGCAGAGGGAGGGCGAGAGGCAGAGGTGAGTCAGGAGAAGGAGGAGCCACCGGGGGCTCCCTCTCCTTCTGCCAGAAGCCACCCTCCCTGCTTGTCTCTCAGAGCCAGGAGACGTCTGACAATGGAGGAGCAAAGGCAGGCTGCACACTGGCACACTGTTCAATCGCTTGCCAGAAACCCGAGAGAGGAGGGGACTTGGAAAG
Organism: Podarcis muralis; assembly: GCF_964188315.1. Taxonomy (NCBI): domain Eukaryota; kingdom Metazoa; phylum Chordata; class Lepidosauria; order Squamata; family Lacertidae; genus Podarcis; species Podarcis muralis. The sequence goes on from NC_135658.1 coordinate 3,283,866, forward strand.
CTGTGGGGAGCCGGGGGTCTTAACTCTCTGCAACTGCTTTTGTGGAGGAAGAGGCTCAGGGAATGAGCTGCTGTTCTCAGTAGGCCTGAAACTCAGCCAAGCCTGTGAATATCATGTTCTTGCTAATAAAGAGTAAACTCCAGCTGTGAACTGTGGGATTTCCTGACCATATGTCTCCGTGATACCACATTCTGAATTTTGCCAGTAGGATTCATCTGTAGTTGCAGTTTTCCTGGAATCCTAGGGTTGAAAGGGACCCAAAGGGTCATCAGGTCCAACCCCCTGCATTGCTAGATCACCCAAAACAGATGGCCATCCAAACTAGGCTTCTTTTATTTCTATATTCATCATTGAATGCTAAAAAAAGGTTCCTAAGCAGTGGACAGACAATAACAAATAGTGTCCAGGATTCTCCTAGCTAGCCCCATCCTCTGCAAAATGGGGCCTGCCCCCCACTCCTCCCCCTCTCCATGCCCCCATGAACCCCTTGAATTTGGCTCTGGGGCATTGGGAGGGAACCTCCCCAGAACAACTCATGAGGAGAGGAGAAAGTGGATCCTTCCATCTGGGAAACTGGAATTCTTGCATAAGCAGAATGACTTGAAAAACACAATGTGGAGTTACACCTATTTGCACAAAGACAAATACCCATAGTTAAATACCCATACACAACTGAGATTTCTGTAGCAGATCATATTTCTGCTGTCTCAGAGGAGGACATTTCCCTTTTTCTTTTAGGTTCCAGTGTGCTTTGAAGATATTGCTGTTTGTTTCACGGACGAGGAGTGGGTGTTGCTGGATCCTGACCAGAGAGCTCTGCATAAGGATGTCATGGAGGAGAATCTTGGGATCGTGGCCTCTCTTTGTAAGGCTCCTTGTGGGATCGTAATATCTGTATTGAAATTCAAAACTTATCTCTCTGAGATGAACCTAATATATTTTCAGAGCTCAATATCTTCCCCTACAACACATGAGATTACAACATCCCCCAATAAACATCGAAGAGTAAATTACTCTTTTTCCTATGAATTTTCTTCCTCCAGTTGCAGCTTCTTAAACAATTACCAGGTAAAATGCCATGTAAAATTGCCATGTAAAATGTCAGCTTCAAGTTGTTAGGAAAGATAAGTAGCTTCTGTCAGGTTTTGTTTTTGCTCCTGTAAGTTTTTGGTTGACCAAAGAGATGACTGACTTTGGAGATGGAGGGGATGCCATGACTGGACCAAGCAAAATCCATCCCAGAGAAGAGCCAGGCTTATCAAATTTCACATTCCCATAAGTGTGTTAGATAATGGCAGACAACAAAGGTTGACCTCACATCCAACTCCCTTCAGTTCTTCCATCGCAATCTTTAATTAGCATCATTACATAATTGGGGGCTCTATTTGTTCCTGAGGCTCCAATCCCTTTTTTTCTCCATTACAGATTGTGATGAATTGGAAATCAAGAACAAAGGTGACCACAACAAAATCCCCAGAAAGGAGAAGCCACATAAAAATTTGGAGTGTGGAGAGAGCTGCAGTCAGAGCTCCCAGCTCACTTCCCATGAAAGAACTCATACAGGGGAGAAACCTTATCAGTGTGGAAAATGCAGCCAGGGCTTTAGTAGAAGCGCAGATCTACATTCACACCAGAAAATTCACAGTGGGGAGAAACGATTTAAATGTGAAGAGTGTGGAAAGAGCTTCATTCGCAGATCCTCTCTCACTTCCCATCAAATAACTCATACAGGGGAGAAACCTTATGAGTGTGGAGAATGCAGGAAGGGCTTTGCTAGAAACACAGATTTACGTTTACATCAGAGAATTCACAGTGGGGAGAAACCATATCAGTGTGTGGAATGTGGAAAGAGCTTCAGTACCAGCTCCTATCTCACTTCCCATCAGAGAATTCACAGCGGGGCAAAACCATATCAGTGCGTGGAATGTGGAAAGAGTTTCACCTGGAAGAACACTCTCACTATCCATCAAATAATTCATACAGGGGAGGAACCCTATCACTGCTTGGAATGTGGGAAGAGCTTCAGTAAGAGCTCCTCTTTCACTTCACATCAAAGAATCCATACAGGAGAGAAACCTTATCAGTGTGTGGAATGTGGGAAGAGCTTCAATAAGAAGGACACTCTCACATCCCATCAAAGAATTCATACAGGGGAGAAACCCTATCAGTGTGTGGAATGTGGAAAAAGCTTCAATACAAGCTCCTCTCTCACTTCACATCAGAAAATTCATACAGGGGAAAAACCCCATCAGTGTTTGGCATGTGGAAAGAGCTTTGGTCACAGAAGCTCTCTCACATCCCATCAAAGAGTTCATACGGGGGTGAAACCCTATCAGTGTGTGGAGTGTGGAAAAAGCTTCAGCACGAGCTCCTCTCTTACTTCCCATCACTTAATTCATACAGAGCAGAAGCCATATCAGTGCTTGGATTGTGGAAAGACCTTCAGTCAGAAAGGTAATCTCGCTTCCCATCAAAGAATTCACACAGGGGAGAAACCATATCATTGTGTGGAATGTGGAAAGAGCTTCAGCTGGAAGCAAAATCTCACTTCCCATCAAAGAACTCATATAGGGGAGAATCTGAGAATCCTTTAACTGTGGAGTTGGAGGTGACCCCTAATGTAATCTAGTCCAACCTGCTGCAATGTAGAAATCACAACGAAAGCCTCCATGATGGAGAGCCATCTAATGTCCGCTGGCCTCCAATAAATGAGAGTTCACTACTTTAAAGGGAGTCCACTTCACTGTATAACAGCTCTTACCATTAAAAAGTTCTAGATACAGGTAGGTAGCCGTGTTGGTCTGCCATAGTCGAAACAAAATAAAAAAATTCCTTCCAGTAGCACCTTAGAGACCAACTAAGTTTGTTATTGGTATGAGCTTTGGTGTGCATGCACACTTCTTCAGAGAGGTATCTGAAGAAGTGAGCATGCACATGAAAGCTCATACTATGAAAAAGTTCTTCCTGATGTTTCATTAGAATCTCCTTTGTGGTAACTGGAAGACATTTCTTCAGGTCCTACTCTATGGAGCCAGAGAAAGCAAGCTTACTCCATCTTCTATGACACAAGTTATTCAAAGATGGCTCTCATGGCCCCTCTCAGTCTCCTCTTCTCCAGGCTAAACATACCCAACTCCCTCGGCTTTTCCACATAATGCTTGGTTTCCAGACCCTTGATTATCTTGGTAGCCCTCCTCTGCACGTGTTCCAGCTTGTCAATATCCTTCTTAGTAGTTATTCTTTATTTATTTAATTTATGTAGCACCCTTCATCCACATATTTCAAGGCGGTTCACATCATACAGGATAAAAGTATGGGTTTCTCAAAAACAAGTCATGCAAGACAAATCATTTTATGGAGTTACAAGCTTGGTGGATCAGGGGAATGCTGTGTGCATAGTGTATCTTGATTTCAGTAAGTCCCCCATGATATTCTTGCAAGAAAACTGTTGAAATGTGGTTCTAGATTCAGGTAGGTAGTCAGCCGTGTTGTTCTGACGCAATCAAAATATATATAAAAAATAAAGAAATTGTCCAGTAGCACCTTAGAGACCAATTAACTTTGTTCTTGGTATAAGCTTTCGTGTACTTATACCAAGAACAAACTTAGTTGGTCTCTAAGGTGCTACTGGACAATTTCTTTATTTTTTTTATATATGTTGAAATGTGGGTTGAATGAGGTAACCATTAGGTGGATTTGTAGTTGGTTGACTGACAGAACCCAAAGAGTTCTCATTAATGGTTCCTTGTCATCGTAGGAAAAATTGACAAGTTGGGTGTTGTTGTTCAATGTTTTTATAAACTATTTGCATGAAGGGGATTGAGGGGATGCTAATCAAATTTGCAGGTGACACCAAACTGGGAGGGGTTGCTAATGCTGCAGAAGACACAATCGGGATTCAAAATGACCGTAACAGATTGGATAACTGGGCACAAGCTAACAATGATTTTCAGTAAAGACATATGTAAGGTTTTGCACTTAGGCAGGAAGAACCAGGTGCACAAATATAAGATGGGGGATATCTGGCTTACTAGCATTACAGGTGAAAAGGAACTAGGAGTTGTGGTGGACTGCCTGCTTAACCTAAGTCAACAGTGTGATGCAGCAGCAAAAAAGCTAATTCTATTCTAGGCTAGGCTAGTGCCCCTCTTAAGGGAACTAAGTGTACCACTGTATTCTGCCTTGGTCAGGCTACAGCTGGAGTCTTGGGTCCAGTCCTGGGCACCACGATTTAAGAAGGATGTTGACAAGCTGGAACATGTGCAGAGGAGGACAACCAAGATGATCCAGGGTCTGGAGTCCAAGCCTTGTGAGGAGCAGTTGAAGGAGCTGGGAATGTTTAGCCTGGGGAAAAAGGAGACTGAGAGGAGATATGAGAGCTACCTTCAAATATCTCAAGGGCTGTCACATGAAAGGGGGAAGAAGCTTGTTTTCTCCTGTTCTGGAGGGTAGGACTCGAACCCACGCCTTCAATTTACAAGGTAGGAGATTCTGACTAAATATACAGAAAAAACTTTCTGACAGTAAGAATTGTTCTACAGTGGAACAGTCTTCCTTTGGAGGTTGTGGACTCTTCTTCCTTGGAGGTTCTTAAGCAGAGGTTGAATGGGCATCTGTCATGGATGCTTTAGTTTGGGCAAGACAATTCTATGATTATTTGATCTTTATATACCATATAAAAAGCTGTAGCATTCTTAGAGGCTATTTGCTGCTTTTGCAGCACCAATGTGAGCTCCGTGGGGCCCAAGCCTGGGCAATGTGTCTGGAGCTCCTGAGCTTCCCAGAGAAGACCCTCTTCTTGGCCTCCCTGAAGTCATCCACAAGAAAGCAGACCAAGACATTAGACACAAACTAGGCTGCAAGAGTTGCAGGAAGGAGGCAAAGAAGGCACCATCCAACCGCCTTAGGGACTCCAGTCTGGATTTGTGTAGGGTTAATTCCACAGCCTTTTCTAGTCCTAGATATGTCCCATAAGGCAGTGGGTCCTGAGTTCTACCACTTCTGGGACAATTGTACTGGCTACCAATGAGGTACCAAGCAAAGTTCAAAACAAATAAATCATATTCTGATCATAAATGACTAATACTTTTTAATGCATGCTTTTTATGCAAATAGGCAAAAGTATGCCATTTCCCCTTCCAGAAATGCTTAATTGCTAATTCAATGGACTAAAAATCGATGATTGTTGTTGTTATTATCTAGTAAATTTATACACTGCCCTTCATCAAAAGACCTGAGGACCGTTTAAAACATAGAACACATAAAATGTAGAACAATTATGCCTCCTATTCCTTTAATCAGGTGACGGTCCTTCTTTTGAAGGAGGAAGTCAAATCTCCAGGATTGCTAATAGCATTATTAGCATTATTATTATTATTATTATTATTATTATTATTATTATTATTATTATTAAATTTATATACCACACTATATGCACAGGCCTCGGGGCAGTTCACAGAATAAAATCAGAATATAAAACCACAAAATACGGTAATCAAAATAAAAACAAAAACAAGTCAATAACCTCCCCAACACATTTCAGAAGGGCACTGGATGTCAATCAGCCAAAGGTCTGGTTCGAGAGGAACGTTTTCTCCTGGTGCCTAAATGTCAGGGACTGGGCAAAGAAGGAATGGTGGAGACCGCCTCCCCAGCCTGACTCTTCCAGGGAGGAGGAGGAAGAAGACAGTTTACATTTACAACAGGGGTTTGAGTGAGGTCTGTTGGTTTCTGTTTTCCTTCACTGTGCAGCGAAAGGGCTTGTCACGAGACAGGTGTTTACATTCCACAGTCTGTACTGTTGGAGTTTCTCACGGGAAAGGGAGACTGGATGTGACGTACACTGGTTTCCTGTTTTTCACTGTGTGATTCTCTCCAAGCTGTCGAGGAGAGAGGATGCATTATCTGCTCCTGCAGAGGCAAGATGTCTTTCTGTAATATATCAGCTTTGAACTGTAAATAAAGCAATATAGAGTATGTAGTACGTACTCCTCATCCTTCCGCTGGGCACGGAACTCTGCTTTACATCAACACGTGGTTATGGGCCCAGAAGTCGAATCGGAGTGCCGGCAAAGCATCGGAATGCAGAGGGACGGATCGGATCGGAATCTGCTCTGCGCGTAAAAGTGATTGATGAGGTATGTACTACTGCTCCGGGCAGCCTGCCAGCTTCTAGTTAATGGCTTTATGGCTGGACTTTGAACTTTTAAAGCCGTTTTGCCGGGAATAGGCAAAAGGCTCCCAGGCACAAGTTACTATGCTGGGGAAATCGAAAGTAACTTTTAAGTGCGCTTTTGGAATAAAGCAGCTGCAGCAGTGACGCAGCAAGATTTAAAGCAGCATATATGACGCTGAAGGCTAATGCCAGAGTCATGATGGCCCTTCAGGATGCTTGTGGGATTCCTAAGCTCAACAAGAAAAATTATGCGGACTGGGTTCTGTATGCAGAGGCAATTCTGCGGAAAGAGGGTTTGTTTGAGGTGATTACAGACACCCCCCCAGTTCCAGTTACAGATGCATGGGAAGCTAAAGATTCTAAAGCAAGGGGAACTCTTACATTGATAGTGTCCCCAGAAGAGCTCTGTCTATTGCGTGATAAGACCTCAGCCAGAGAAATTTGGGACTCTTTGAGAGAGGCTCACTTAAGGACAGAAGCTGGATCTACTATGTTTTACTTTAACAAGCTGCATAATATGGCTCTTGCTGAAGGTGGAGATGTGCGTTTACATCTGATGGAGATGCAAAATCTGAGACATGAGCTGCAACAGAGAGGACTCAACTTTCCAGAGGCTGTGTATTCTTTCATGATACTACAATCTTTGGGTTCAGGTTGGGAGTCTGTTGCAACCCAGATTGCTGTGCAGCCAACTGCTCAGCTGACAGTGGACTTTGTTACTGCCGTGATTTTAAATGAAGCGGATCGCCGGGGTGCTAGCTGCATGGGCAAGGGGGAGTCTTCGCAGACGTCATCCCATAGTGCAGTGGAACCACCAGATGGCGCCAAAGCTTTGAAGGCAGTGAAATGCTACTCATGTGGACGTCTAGGCCATATGAAGAGGGAATGCAGATATCCCAAGGCCAAGACAGAGCAGCGCAGCGAAAGCTCATCGCGTGGAAAAGGCCGAGGCAAAGGCAAAGGTCCGGTGTCTAGGACAACGCAGCACAAGGCTATGGTTTCACGCTTCACTCCAAAGGTTGCAGAGGTCCAGAAGACGTCTAGATCTTTCTTCGTTGTTGATTCAGCGGCGACCCACCACATGTGCAATGATAAGAGACTGTTTGTGTCTTTTACGCCGCAGGAAGGTGCGATTCACCAGGCGGATGACCACACTATTCCCAGCAAAGGCTACGGAACTGTTGTTCTTCACAGTTTGGACTTATCGATACAGAATGTCCTTTACGTGCCAGATTCCAAACATAATTTGCTCAGCGTTGGACAGCTGAATGAGCGGAACATTGACGTGTCCTTCAAGAACAAGAAGTGCATCATCACAAAGAAAAATGACTATGTATTGCATGCTGAATATGTTGATCGTTTGTTTGTTTTGTATTATGATGATGTTGTGCAGGATGACACTTGTTGCATTGCAGATTCTAACAAAAGTTTGCATGCAGGATGTATTCATGATTTTCATCGAAAATTTGGACATTTGCATTTTGAGGCAGTATCTAAAATGCCTGCCTTGGTTGAAGGTATGACTATTAAACCCTGCAGGTACCACATGAAGTGCAAAGCATGCGCAGCAAACAAGGTGAAAATGGCTGCGAAAGGTAAGGTGTCTAGTAGGCAAGCTACGGAACCATACCAGATTGTTCATGCTGATTTGGTTGGACCACTAGCGCCCTCTTTGGGTGGAAATAGGTACTTCATGGTTCTCATTGATGCATTTTCTAGATATATTTTTGTGTACAATCTCAAGCAGAAATCAGAGGCTTTTCCTAGGTTCAAGGAATTCTGTGCTTGGTTGGAAAATGTGCATGGTAAGAAGATAAAGACTCTTTTCAGTGATCGTGGGGGAGAATTCACTTCTCAGCAGTTTGAAGCTTTTCTGTCTGAGAAAGGAATTCAACACGATTTGTCTAGTCCTCGCTCGCCATGGCAGAATGGACTTGCGGAACGGGCAAATCAGACATTGCTTCAAGGGTTAAAAACCTTGCTGCATGATGCCAATCTTCCAGAGAGTTATTGGGCCGAATCTCTCTCGTGTTTTGTTTACAGTTACAATCGCAGGTTATCTTCAGCGATTGGTTGTACCCCCTATGAGAAGATGTTTGGCAAGAAGCCATACATCAAACACATGAAAATTTTTGGTTCTGACATGTGGATTCACTCACCACAAAACTCCAAGTTAGACAAGCGTGGATTGCATGGTATCTTTCTAGGTTATCAGAAAGGTTCTTACAGAATAATGATGACTGACTCTAAGACAATTAAGCTCACGAGAAGTGTTGAGTACAATGCAAAGTGGGGGGAGAATGTGGGAATTTTCCAATGTTATCCTGATGACGGTGATGAGACTGAGGATAGTCAAAAGCAACCACAACAACCCACACCCACTGATGAAGGTTCTGAGTCTGAATCTGAAACTGAATCGGGTGATTCAGAGGATTTCAAGAGTGCGAAAGCCTCTATGCGACCCTCTGAATGCTCTGATCGAGAAGAATTGGAGGAACCATTGTTCACAATAGGTCGTTTTTCTCCTAAGAAGGAAGAGGAGAGTGTTGAAGACTTAAGGCTAATTCGTAGGTCACAGAGAGCCACGAAAGGCAAACCTCCAAAGAGATTTGCTGATGAGTTTGCTACGATAGCAGTAACAGCTGTTAAAAGCTCCAAGAAGGTATTTGAACCTTCAAGTTTCCAAGAAATCCAGGGTTTGGATTCAAAGGAAGCTGAGCCATGGTTAAATGCCATGAAGGCTGAGCTTGATTCCTTGGAAAGGAACAAAACATGGGAGCTTGTTCCAGTAGTTCCAGGAATGAAACTGCTTGGAAGCAAATGGGTCTTCAAAGCGAAGACAGATCAAAATGGCAAGATAGTCAGACACAAAGCCAGATTGGTAGCCAGAGGTTTTGCACAGGTACCAGGTGAAGACTATCACGAGACCTACTCACCCACAGTGAGGTATGAAAGCATTAGGCTTATGCTCAAGCTAGCTGCAGAAGAAAATCTACACATTAGTCACCATGATATTAATACAGCTTTTCTGTACGGATCTCTAGATGAATCACTTTATATGCTTCCACCTGATGGCGTACAGGTAAAACAGGGATTTGTTTGTGCTCTGAAGAAATCCCTTTATGGTCTCAAACAAAGTGCACAGTGTTGGCACACAAAACTCACTGAAGTATTGTTTTCTCTAGGTTTTCAGCAAGGGAAAGCTGATCCATGTGTATTTGTCAAAGAGGAGGGGCTAAAGAAACTGTACTGTTTGTTTTATGTTGATGATTTATTATTCTTTTGGAAAGATGTCGCAATGTACAATAACGCCCTAGCTCAACTGAAAGAGCACTTTGACATGAAAGATCTTGGTGAGGTAAACAACTACCTATCTCTGGAAATAGAGAGAGATCAAGATGGTAACATTCTAGTACACCAGTCACGGAAAATTGCTGATGTGTTAAGCAAGCTAAACCTGATGGATGCTAACCCTGTAGACACACCGATGACAACAGGTTATCAGGTAGATGACAATGAAGAAGCATTTTCTGACACTACACTGTACAGAAGTGTGCTAGGCAAGCTAAACTTCATTGCCAGATGTTCAAGACCAGACATTGCTGTTAGCTGTAATTTGCTAAGCAGACAAGTCAACAATCCTAGTGTCAAGGATTGGAAAGCTCTGAAACGCATAGCGCGGTATTTGAAAGGCACTATGCATTACAGACTGAGATTTAACAATCAGAAGTCTGGTGGTCTTGAGATATTTGCAGATGCAAGTTTTGGAAGTGACACTACAGACAGGAAAAGTACGTCTGGAGTTTGCTACATGTACAATCAGGGTCTTTTTGATTGGTCATGCAAGAAGCAAACAACAGTTAGCTTAAGTACTTGTGAAGCCGAACTGAATGCACTGTCTTATTCACTTAAGGATTGTGAATGGTTGGTACAATTGTGCAAAGATATGAAAATTCCTGTCAAATGTCCAATCCAGGTTTACCAGGACAACAAAGCATGTTTGGCTTTGCTGAAGTCTGAAGGTTGTAAGCAAAGCACGAAGCACTTGCAATTAAAGTTGCAGCATGCTAGGGAATGTATTCAGAAGGGACTTGTAACGGTGTCCTATATGCCAGGTAATGAAATTCCTGCTGATGTATTGTCCAAGATTGTATCAAGGGATCAACACTGTACCTATGTGCAGAAGTTGGGTTTGTACTGATGTTGTACGAACACGCTGCCCAGTGATGTTCACAGAAAGGGGGAGGATGTTGGTTTCTGTTTTCCTTCACTGTGCAGCGAAAGGGCTTGTCACGAGACAGGTGTTTACATTCCACAGTCTGTACTGTTGGAGTTTCTCACGGGAAAGGGAGACTGGATGTGACGTACACTGGTTTCCTGTTTTTCACTGTGTGATTCTCTCCAAGCTGTCGAGGAGAGAGGATGCATTATCTGCTCCTGCAGAGGCAAGATGTCTTTCTGTAATATATCAGCTTTGAACTGTAAATAAAGCAATATAGAGTATGTAGTACGTACTCCTCATCCTTCCGCTGGGCACGGAACTCTGCTTTACATCAACAAGGTCATAGCTCAGAGGCAGATGAGGGGGAAAGTTGGGAAATAATGGGAGAGGAGGAGGAGGAGGAAGCAGCAGCAGGGTGGTGACAACTGACTGATACAATGTATTTAGAAAGCATCATTTAGACCCTCCATCTCCCAGAACTTGGTGAGCCTTGAAAGTAGGAGAGCAAAGAGCTCAAAGACAGATTCACTCGGGACAATGCCATTATCCAAAAGGCTGGGTTCTATGGCCTCTCTGTAAAAAATGAATGAAAAGAGAAACATTCCTTTGTCTTTATTCGTTCCTGGGCAACCAGCCGGGAGTTGCTGACAGCCGTCTGACACTACAGGTATATAATGAAGGCTCCAGGCAAACCTCCCTGGAGAGACCATTCCATAGACAGGGAGCCACTGCAGAGAAGGCCCCAATCTCATGTTGCCACCCTCTGGACTTCTCGAGGAGGCGGCATATGAAGAAGGGCCTCAGAAGATTATCTTAGAGTTCAGGCAGCTTCCGATGTTCCTTTGGAGGCTTCATCAAAACGCCGCCAGATCAAAAGGGATAGAAATTCCTGCTCTATAATTATAGTGAACAAAGATTAGCAATGCATGCACACAGGCAGGAAGAGGAAGATCTGGGTCCTCCTAAGTTTCACGATACAGAGGGAAGGGAAAGCTGAGTGTAGTCGGACACACGCTATAGACTCCGAGAAGGCCAATTTCAAAAAGCTGAAGGAGCTACGGGGTGAGATCCCATGGTCAGAAATACTCCAAGAGAAGAGAGTCCAGGATGGATGGCAGTTTCCCCAAGGAGAAATATGAAAGGCACAAACGCAGACAATTTCAGCAACAAAGAAAAGTGGGAGGCATCTCAGGGGAGTCACAGAACCACTCTAGTCTGCCTTGGTCAGACCACACCTGGAATACAGTGGTACCTCGGGTTACATACGCTTCAGGTTACATACACTTCAGGTTACACACTCCGCTAACCCAGAAATAATGCTTCAGGTTAAGAACTTTGCTTCAGGATGAGAACAGAAATCTTGCTCTGGCAGCACGGCAGCAACAGGAGGCCCCATTAGCTAAAGTGGTTCTTCAGGTTAAGAACAGTTTCAGGTTAAGAACGGACCTCCGGAACGAATTAAGTACTTAACCCGAGGTACCACTGTACTGTGTTCAGTTCTGGGTGCCACAATTTAAGTATCCTAAATGCAACTAAAAATCAACAGGGACATTTCATCTTCACTCCCAGGAGAGGCAGGAACAGCGTGTCATCATACTCCACCCTCAGTTGAGATCTAGCTGAATGGGAGACATGAGAGACATCTGTCAATATCTCAAGGGCTGTCCCATGGAGGATGGAGCCAGCTTGTTTTCTCCTCCTCCCCAGGGTAGGACCCAAACCCATGGCTTCAAGTGGCAAGAAAAAGGTTCTGACTCAACAGCTGGAAAATCTTTCTGAAGGTAATGTTACCAGAAAAATCCGAGGGCTCCCTTGGACAAAACAAAGACACCAACCAGGATAACTTGGAGCAAAACAGCAGCCTGTAGGCTTGGCCTTTATTGAACTGATGCATCAGGGTGTTCCCCTCACTTGCAGGAGAGAGGAAAGACCCAGAAAAATAGTGTGCCAGGTCTTATAAAAACTTTTGAAATTCCCCTCCTCTAGGTCAAGCCCACCCCCCAGAAACATCATGCATACATTACAGAAAGGAGGGGTTGAGGGAGGAGTTGGTGGTAACCTGAGTATCTTGTCACCTGGCTGGTTCCTCCTTTCCCCCCTCCCCATGAGTCACTTCCAGGAGACAAAGGGGAGTTTGCAGTTTCCTGCCCCCAGAGGGAAGATCTGGTCATTGTCCTTTGTTTCAGTCCATGCTGAATCCACTCCCATATGCAAGTACTTTGTGATCTTGATTGTCTTCTGTCTGGGATCATCTGGGCAGGGCTCCTGCAGATGTGCTGAGACAGTGAAGGGATTATGGTTGACCAGGGCCAAGCCACCCCCCTTTGTTAGTTCTTGTCATATGGAGTAAAATAAAAATGGAACAGTGCAAATCCGATGTATGGTTGATTTTCTATGAATTTATAACAGAAATGTGGCGTATGTAGTGTGTAAGTGTGTGTGTGAAGTTTGTACAAACAGAATGATTGGGGTGGGGGGTTTCCTGCTACAGTAAGAAGGTGGTGGAACTCTTCTTCCTTGGAGTTTCAGAGCAGAGGCCATCTGTCCGGGATGCTTTTGCAGATTCCTGCCCTGCAGGGGGTTGGACTAGATGACCCTAGGACCCCCTTCTATCCCTCCCATTCCTGGATTCTAGGATGAGGTTCCTTGCTTCCTGCAAACCCCTTTTCCCTGCAACCTCTTCCTCCAGTTTCTGGCCAAGGGAGGGAGCAGATCACAGGCCAACCAAGAGCGTCCCCTCAAAATGAGCATCTCTGGGATTGTGCAATGCAGGAGAGAAAAGGCAGAGAGGACTGAGCAGGGTGGACTCGGCTTTGCAAGGGTTAAAGGGAACCGAGCTGCATTCCTAGAGAGGACAGGAAGCAAAGGGGAGCAGGTCCTCCAGAGGAAAAGCCCCTCCCTCCCCTTCCTGTAAGGGGGGGTTGCTTTCCTCTGCTGCAAATGCTGCATTGCTCTCTTCCACGGGGATCTGGTGAGTCTCTTCTTCCTCCCCCCAGAGGGTGCAGTGGGGGGAGGGTGGGGGTCCCAGGGCTGCAGCAGGGGAGGGTGGCTCATGTGTGTGTGGGGGGGGAGCCCCTGGGAGGGGCGAAATCGCACGAGGTCCGCAACTACAGTGCTGTGTATTCTGCATTTGTATAAAGACGCTGCTTACTCCTTTGGGAAGGGCAATCCTCTCCTGGGATCTGGTGAGTCTCCTCTCCCCCCCCCCCCGGAGGGTGCAGTGGGGAGAAGGTGGGGGGTCCCAGGGCTGCAGCAGAGGAGGGTGGCTTCTGCGGGGGGGGGGGTTAAAACGGCCCCACGTGCAATTTGGAAAAATCCATCTGTTGCAAAGCCAACCCCCCCATGCAAAGCGCCTGCCTGCTGCTCGGCTTACTCTCCCCTGGAGCAACGCTCCGCCAAGGAAGTTTAGAGGCGGGCTGCGATTGGTCGGTTGCTTCCCTTGGGCGGTGCTGCTTTTGCTGCGATTGGTCGCTTGGCCGGTGGGAGGGGGCTGCCCGGGTCATCCTGCTGCACTCCAGCAGGATCTGTACAGGCTTGCCAAGTCGCAAGGCGTGCCAGGTCACTTACTCCCGAGTAAGCCCGCTTAAGGCTGAGCTAAAAGCACGTGGCAAAGAAGGTCAGGTGGTACCCGGTGCGGAAAATTTCTTGCCACCCTCCCCCTCCCGTTGATTTTTTTCATTTTATTTTTTGCCTGCAAAAATGGTTTTGCGTTATTTCATATTTTCTTACAAAGGAATGCCGATTCTGGGCCTCTGATAACAAGTAGGCGACTATGGACAGATACTTAAATCTACAGGATGGATTGTGTTATTTTATTTATATTTATTGTTTATTTAATAAAATTTATTTTTAAAAACCTGCAAAGTGGTTTACCAAAACAAAAAAACAAACAAAAAAACCCACAGCAGTAAAATCAAGAAAAATCAACAATCCTACTTTAAAACATACAAAAGCTAAAAAATTAAAACAGATTAAATTTACTTCAACTTCCTAAGCATCTATGTATGCTTGCCTTAAAGAAGAATGCTTTTAGCAGGTGCCCGAAAAGAGTCTAGCAAAGGCATGTGCTTTGTTGCAATAGGCGGGGAGTTCCAAAGTGCAGATGCTGTCGCAGTAAACAATGCAGTACAGATATTATGTGGAACCAGTAGTAGTGCTTGAAACTACTGAAGGGGAGGTTTTATTTATTGTGATTTCACCATGCTCTGTATTATCTGAAAAGGAAAACATTTCTTTAAAAAACAGGACTGCACAGCAGCAATCTAGTCCCATCTTGATCAGTGGGACTTATTCCCGAGCCGACGGTGCGTAAGATGGGCTGCAATCCTATGCACCCCTTGCATCCAACTTCTGCCTATACCTCTGCACAAGCCTGCACCAGAGAATTGTAGAGTTGGAAGGGACCCCTGAGGGTCATCTAGCCCAACCCCCTGGGGGCAATGCAGGAATCTCAACTAGACCATCCCTGACCGATGGCCATCAGTCTTCTGTTTTCCCCCTCAGCCACGACACACAACTGGAGGTGGGGGGAAAGATAAATTTTGACAATGGGGCAGATTTGTCAGGCGTGCGCAGGAACAGCTTGGAGACTTTACACAGAGAGGAACCCCACAGGGGTTTCCCCACATGTAACGTAACAGGCAGGGACATTGCGGGAAGGACACAAGAGTACCAAAGTCAGCCCATTTTATCCTCTTTGGCATGGTGGCACTAGGGCTCTGGGACCACCCTCCCCCAAATATTTCCTTGTCTTCAATGCATTAAAGGTAAAGGGACCCCTGACCATTAGGTCCAGTCGTGGCGCTCATCTCGCTTTATTGGCCGAGGGAGCCGGCGTACAGCTTCCAGGTCATGTGGCCAGCATGACTGAGCCGCTTCTGGCGGACCAGAGCAGCGCACGGAAACGCCGTTTACCTTCCCGCCGGAGCGGTACCTATTTATCTACTTGCACTTTGATGTGCTTTCGAACTGCTAGGTTGGCAGGAGCAGGGACCGAGCAACGGGAGCTCACCCCGTCACGGGGATTCAAACCGCCGACCTTCGGATCGGCAAGTCCTAGGCTCTGTGGTTTAACCCACTGTTATTCTATTGTACAGATCCTTTTTAAATTAAACACTTTCTCTAAAATTAAAACAGCAGAAGTAATCAGTAGCATAGATATCAAAGGAAAGGCAAGAGAATACAGTGGTACCTCGGGTTAAGTACTTAATTCGTTCCAGAGGTCCATTCTTAACCTGAAACTGTTCTTAACCTGAAGCACCACTTTAGCTAATGGGGCTTGCTGCTGCTGCCGCGCCGCCGGAGCACGATTTCTGTTCTCATCCTGAAGCAAAGTTCTTAACCCGAGGTAATATTTCTGGGTTAGCGGCGTCTGTAACCTGAAGCGTATGTAACCCGAGGTACCACTGTAGTCCCTGATAGATACAAGGGAGACACAGATACACAAGCACATGGAAGTAAATAATCCAGCCTTGGGGAGAGGAGTGGGAATGTACAGTTTGCTGTACTTAGCCTCGGGATGGGAGACTGAAAGGGCTTAAAAAATTAAAAAATGAAAGTCTTGTGTCTAGGAATCTCTTTCTGCAAAAGCATCAGACTGGTTGTCAAAAGTGTGAACTTCATTAATAGACCCTATTTCAAGGAATTGGTCAATTAGCCACAGAATAGGTTTGCTGATTTTTTTCTCATCTTCTTTCAATTCCACAGCTGCTTCATGAAGGGAAGACTGGGGGCAGAGGGAGACTGGCCTGCCGAGCGCCCAGGGCAGCACTGAGCTGCTCCTCCTGGTGCCATGCGTGGACAAAACAGGGCGGCAGCACTGCCACTGTCCCACACGCTCCACTTTCAGGGGCAGCAGAGGCTTTTTGGAGGAGGATCGGGGCCCAAAGTGGGCGCCCAGGACAGGCAGCAGCCTTGGCAGGCCTCCTCAGCAGCCTGGAAAGTCGGCCTAGGTGAAGAAAAGGAGACTAGGCGAATTAGTTTCAGCCCAGCGGAGTATAGGGCAGGAGGATGGGTCATAAAAAACTCTTTTTTGTGTGAAAGTGCCTGCTCCAAAGGTGTTACTAAACTAGGGATTATGTAGCTATATTTGAAATTTCGTGCTTATCAGTTAATAGCTTGAGCCTGCTCCACTGAATGGAAATTCCAGCCTTCACAACATGGGGAAACAGCCAAGTAAACAGCTGTTTTCATGGAGGAGGGTCAAGATCTGAACTGATATGCATGAAATTTCATATATAGCTATGTAATCCCTACTGTAGTCAGATAAGACCTTTTTAAAAAAGTTTTTTTTATGAACCACCCTAGCAGGGCAGCAATTTTTCCTTGGTAATTTGTCACCCTCTTCCATGATGGCACCTGGGGCGGCCTGCCCCCCGCCCCCCCTTTCCTATGCCCCTGCATGGCTCTCTTAATAACGACTCGGGAGAGTTGAAGACAGGCAAAGAGTGTGACGCGGCAGCTAACAAAGCCAATGCAATTCTGGGCTGCATCAATAGGAGTATAGCATCTAGATCAAGGGAAGTAATAGTGCCACTGTATTCTGCTCTGGTCAGACCTCACCTGGAGTACTGTGTCCAGTTCTGGGCACCACAGCTCAAGAAGGACACTGACAAACTGGAACGTGTCCAGAGGAGGGCAACCAAAATGGTCAAAGGCCTGGAAACGATGCCTTATGAGGAACGGCTAAGGGAGCTGGGCATGTTTAGCCTGGAGAAGAGGAGGTTAAGGGGTGATATGATAGCCATGTTCAAATATATAAAAGGATGTCACATAGAGGAGGGAGAAAGGCTGTTTTCTGCTGCTCCAGAGAAGCGGACACGGAGCAATGGATCCAAACTACAAGAAAGAAGATTCCACCTAAACATTAGGAAGAACTTCCTGACAGTAAGAGCTGTTTGACAGTGGAATTTGCTGCCAAGGAGTGTGGTGGAGTCTCCTTCTTTGGAGGTCTTTAAGCAGAGGCTTGACAACCATATGTCAGGAGTGCTCTGATGGTGTTTCCTGCTTGGCAGGGGGTTGGACTCGATGGCCCTTGTGGTCTCTTCCAACTCTAGGATTCTATGATTCTAAAGAGATTCGCTTTTACTGCGTCCCGTCTTCTTGCTCCCCCCCCCCCCCGCTCAGGTTTCTTAGCAGGCGGGTGTCGCAAGAGGTCTGACTGGAGCCCTGGCCGCTCGCTTGCCTGCAGGAACTCTGCGGGGCAAGTCCTGTATGGAGAGGAGTGCAGACAGAGAGGAAAGGCGGCTGGAGGGGGCGGGAAAAGAGCAGTCGCTCATGAAGTTTGTGCGTTTCTCCTCTGAGGGTATCTCGGTTGGGAAGGGAGTGGGGCAGCAGGAGGCAACTTCGGGGCCGTGTATTCTTGCTTGAAAGGATCTTGAGCTCTCCCTCTCCCAGGGTTGAACTTCTTGAGGGTCTTCTGAGCACTTTTGGGAGGCTTTTGATTAAGATATCCTGCCTCGTCTTCTTTGCTTCTCTTCACATTCTTCTAAAAACTTAGGAGTGCTTAACAAAACATCTTTCTATTCAGCAGATGCTGTTTAAACTGAATTCCACAGCCCTCTACTTACATCTGGTGGTGAGTTTCTTGGCTTGTCCCAGCCCCCAGCCCCCCCCCTTTCCAGTCTGGAGCTGCGCTAGGTGCTTTTAAAATGTGTGGCGGAAGGGGGTGGGATGATTGAGTTGCTCTTGTTTTTATTTCTATTTTCATTATGTGTTTTTATATTGTGTTTTCATGCTGTGAAACACCCAGTCGTGTGCATATTTATAGCATTCAACTGTGCTTTCCTGCCCTGTGTGTGTGTTTATTCACACACATACACACATCTACCCATATCTTCCTTCCTTTCAGAAGTTTGAAAGCCATTGTGATGTAGTGGTTAGAGGCCTGGGGGAGAACCAGCTTCAAATTGCCACTCTTACTTAACACTCACTGCTGTGGTTTAGGGGGAAGCCACTTTTCCCCAGCCTAACCCACCTCACAGGGCTGTTGTGAGAGTTAAAGTGAGGGCAGAGGAGAAGAACCACGTAGATTGCCTGGAGCTCCTTGGAGACAGGTGGGACAAAAACGGAATGATGGGTGGATGGATAATGCTGGGATAACGGTCTATGTTTCATAACCCCATCTTCCGGACCGTGAACTCCCATGGATTTATGAAAGCCTACATTTGCATAGCTTTCAAACTTGTGAGTTCAAGAGCTATTTCCTTATATGTAATTTGGGAGCTGCAGCTGTTTGGTGCAATAGGTGCACACGGTACCTTTGGATGTTCTAACACAGATAACATCTGGTTTTGTTGTGCCGTCAGGGAACTATTAGGTACAGTCCTATCCATGCAGAAAATGCTGAGCTTTTCATGCTCTGCTATGAACTTTAACAAGAACTGTGTGATAATAATAATAATAATAATAATAATAATAATAATAATAATAATAATAATAATTTATTATTTATACCCCGCCCATCTGGCTGAGTCTCCCCAGCCACTCTGGGCGGCTCCCAATCAAGTGTTAAAAACAGTACAGCGTTACATATTAAAAACTTCCCTGAACAGGGCTGCCTTAAGATGTCTTCTGAATGTCAGGTAATTATTTATCTCTTTGACATCTGACGGGAGGGCGTTCCACAGGGCGGGCGCCACTACCGAGAAGGCCCTCTGTCTGGTTCCCTGTAGCCTTGTGTGAGGACAAGACTCACCTGTGTGACATTTTGCGAATCAACACCACTGCCTTTGAACCAGATCTAGCCTATGTGCTGCAGTCCAGATCTCAATTTCACCCTTCACATTAGTGCAAGCAAGTTTCCCCCCCCCCCTCAATTGAGATGAATACATTGTAAAATCTCGGTTAATGTCAGTTGGTTTAAATACATTTGGATACAACATGTATCCTTGGTGCTATGTTCCTGTTCATATTTTTAAACTAAAAAGTTGACAGACAACCTTTATTAGCAATAATATGTAATGTACTTTACAATGTTCCTAACATATATTTCAGCTTCCTGGATTCTTTTTTTTTCATCTGACCTTCAGATATGAAAGGCAGAGTGATTTAACACCTGTTTAGATTTGTCATCCATGTGACGAAATGAAAAGTATGTCGTTTGCAATAAACTTTGCATAAAATAGTTAATTTGCATTTAATTTGCATTTAATTTTGATGGTTCAAAGAACGTCAGGCAAAATGGTCAGCCCTCACACATGTTCACTTCATCAAATTTAGCCCTCTTTGAAAAACGCTTGGACACCCCTGCTCTATTGCAAATGCTGCATTGCACAGGAATCTGGTGAGTCTCTTCTTCCTCCCCCCAGAGGGTGAAGTGGGGAGGTGGGGGTCCCAGGGCTGCAGGGGTCCCACCCCCGTAACGCCCTTCTCCTGCATTCAATTGTCTGAAGATCTGGCATGGTACCTTCCTGGGCAGAGTCTGGGCTGTGGTACAGTCCTATCCTGGTTCTTAGCAGGACTCATACACACTTGCTCAGGGAACCATTTCTTCTCCTTATTGTATATCAGCATTATAACAGACCAATGTATTTGCTGTTTAGGATTTGCTAGCTCCTCTCATTAGCACAGACGTAACTTGGCAGAAAACCATGGGGGTTCCTTCTGATCTTTCAGAGGCTTCCTGAGAGCACAGATGGATGTGCGAGACTCAGCTGGCCCTAAAGCAGGAAGAGGCCATGCCATCCAAACTGGGAGCAGTGGGGGATTCTGGGAAAACTGTGCAGAAGATCCTGGGTGAGGAGGACACCCTCCGCTCAGAGGTGCAGAGCCAGCAGTTGAGGCAGTTCTGCTGCCAGGAGGCCAAAGGACCCCAAGAGATTTGCAGCCGACTCTACCACTTTGACTGTCAGTGGTTGAAGCCAGAAAGGAACACAAAAGCTGAGATGCTGGACCTGGTGATTCTGGAGCAGCTCCTAGCTGTCCTTCCACCGGAGATGGAGAGCTGGGTGAAGGACTGTCGAGCAGAGACCAGTTCCCAGGCAGTGGCCCTGGCTGAAGGATTCCTTCTGAGTCAGGCAAAGGAGAGAAAGCAGGAAGAGAGAAAGCAGGTTGGAGAGACTTTCCTCAAGATACTTCCAAGGGGCTCCAAAAAGGATGGAGAACATCCAAAAATGCTCTCCTCATGGCCCATTCATTCTTTTTCTGGGAAGACATCCATGCAATGAGATCTAACAAACTTAATAATTTTGGCTTTGTCATTCTCTGTTAATATTTCTCACCATTCATTCACGGTTTTGAATCCTTGTTGCGCTTTCAGGAAAAGGATCTCTTTGAAGAAAAGAACAAAGATTCCTGTGAGACAGAGAGGCCTCCGTTGGACACCAAAGAGAGGCTACTGGGTAAGGAGGAAGGTTTTGTTTCTCCATTTGGTCCCATTCTGTTGGTTTTCTAAATCATATGTGGGTTCTTTTCATCTTTTGTTGGGGGAGATAGTTGGGACCAAGAGCCCAAGAGTAAGGGAGATATATTTTTTCTCACAACTAACATCTGAAATTCAGCTCAAACATCCAAATGCACTCAGCAGGCAAAGCGTTCTCAAAGTCCCATCTGTTGTTGCAGATGCACTGCACTCTGGGCATCCAACTTTTTTTTCTCTGGCAGGTGACACAGTGATACTGGCTAGACCTCTTCAACCATCTCTGAATGGGGACAGAATGGAAGCAGCGGCTGTGGAACCAGATCAGGTCAGGGGAAGCTGCCTTGTGGGGACAGAGGCCAAGGGGTGGAACAATGTCCTAGCTCAAGGAGTGGTGGTGAACAACAGTGTTGTCTCAGAGGAGGACATTTCCCTTTTTCATTTAGGGTCCAGTGTGCTTTGAAGATATTGCTGTTTGTTTCACGGATGAGGAGTGGGAGTTGCTGGATCCTGACCAGAGAGCTCTGCATAAGGAGGTCATGGAGGAGAATCGTGGGATCTTGGCCTCTCTTGGTAAGGCTCCTTGTGGGATCATAATATCTGTTTTTAAATTCAAAACGGCTCTCTATGTTGAACCTCATATATATTCACAGAACTCAACAGTGCCCCCTTAAAACATCTGGGATTACAATCGTCCCACAATAAACCTTGAACAGTAAATTACTTTTCTTCTTCTTCTGTGAATGTTCTTCCTCCACCTTCTTAAAACAAGGATCAGCCTGGTCTGAACTGTTCAGGCCATTTTAACTGTAAACTTCAGAGTTGTTAGGGAAGTTGAAGTAGCTTCTGTCAGGTTTTCTTTTTGCTCCTGTCAGTCTTTGGTTGACCAAGGAGAAAACTTGCATTGGAAATGGAGGGGATTCCATGATTTAGCCAAGCAAAATCCATTCGAGGGAATAGCCAGGCTTTTTGCATCACAGGTTGCACTAAGGGTGTCAGTGGATCCCTGTTAATAAATGCACCCAACTCTTTAGTAAAACCACCGATCTAACCCACTTGTGTTATGTTGGGATTTTTTTGCCTACGTGCTATTTGATGCAGCTTCTCACAAAGCAATTAAGAAGTTGGCCGAAGGCCAAGAAGACTGAGCAGAAGGAGTTGTTCTGCCTAAAGATATGGGGCCTTGGATACAGTTCTGCTATTGGTTGAGGTCTCTACTTAGGCATGATGACTCATGACCTTCCTTGGTTGGTTAGTTGGTTGAACAGTGTGTGTTCTGAGAGTCGTTTGGAGTTTGTTAAGTGAGAGAGTTAAGATCCGTATCCTGTACAGTGGTGCCTCGCAAGACGAAATTAATTCGTTCCGCAAGTTTTTTCTTCTTGCGAGTTTTTCGTCTTGCGAAGCACGGTTTCCCATAGGAATGCATTGAAAATCAATTCATGCGTTCCTAGGGAAACCGCTTGCCAGGCTGGCGGTGCGGAGAAGGGCTTTTCTCCCCACCGCAAGCCTTCAGGACAGGTACGGGAACAGAGGGGAAGGCGCGCAGCGCTTTCCCTCTGTTCCCGGGGCTTGCGTGGGAGGAGGGTTTTTCCTCCCCACCGCCAACATTCAGAACAGCATTCTGAATGTTGGCGGTGGGAAGGAAAACCCTCCTTCCACCCCAAGTCTTCAGGAAAGCCATCCGAAGCCGGGCGGCGGGAGAAGGCGTCCCCGCCCCGCTGCCCGGCTTCGGAGCTTCGTTCCGATGCCGGGCAGCGGGAGAAGGCGTCCCCGCCCCGCCGCCCGGCATCGGAGCTTCGTTCCGATGCCGGGCGGCGGGAGGAGGCGTCCCCGCCCCGCCGCCCGGCTTCGGAGCTTCGTTCCGATGCCGGGCGGCGGGAGGAGGCGTCCCCGCCCCGCCGCCTGGCATCGGAGCTTTGTTCCGATGCCGGGCGGCGGGAGCAGGCGTTCCCGCCCCGCCGCCCGGCATCGGAGCTTCGTTCCGAAGCCGGGCGGCAGGAGGAGGTTCGAGGACAGTGGGGAAGACGCGCTGCGCTTCCCCGCTGTCCCGGAGATTTCCCTATGGGCTTTCGTCTTGCGAAGCAAGCCCATAGGGAAATTCGTTTTGCGAAGCGCCTCCAAAACGGAAAACCCTTTCGTCTAGCGGGTTTTCCGTCTTGCGAGGCGTTCGTCTTGCGGGGTACCACTGTATATAGTAACTTGTGAATCTGCTTTAATAATAAACACCTATAAGTAACCAAGTTACTGGTAGCATCCTGCTTCATCCTGTTCCTGCTTCATCCTACATGCCTGCAACTGATTGTTTCTGGAAGTCTGCATATGCACTGCTATATTCAACTTGATCTGGCTAAGATCCTGCAACAGGTTAAGGTTGCAAAACTTCAATATGTTATTCCTCTAATACCAGTGTTTACAAGTTCTAGATTCAGGTAGGTAGCCGTGTTGGTCTGACACAGTCGAAATATATTTTAAAAATTGTAAAGTAGCACCTTAGAGACTAATGAAGTTTGTTCTTCATATAAGCTTTTGTGTGAATGCACCATTAATTTCTCCCGGATGCTATAATCCATTTCTCTCATTGCAGATAGTGATGGACTGAAAATGAAGAACGAGGGTGACCATGACAAAATCCCCACAATGGAGCCATATAAATATATTGAAAGTGGGAAAAGTTCCCATTCCACTTCCCATCCAAGAAATCTCCCTGGGAAGAAACCATATCAGGGTGTGGAATGTGGAAAGAGCTTCTGTCAAAGTGACCATCTCACTTCCCATCAAAGAATTCATACAGGGGAGAAACCCTATCAGTGTGTGGAATGTGGAAAGAGCTTTAGTAAGAGCAAGCATCTCACTTCCCATCAAATAATTCATACAGGGGAGAGACCGTATCAGTGTGTTGAATGTGGAAAGAACTTCCGTCGGAGCACCGATCTCATTTCCCATCAAAGAATTCATACAGAGGAGAAACCCTATCAGTGTGTGGAATGTGGAAAGAGATTCCGCTGGAGCACTGATCTCACTACCCATCAAAGAATTCATACAGGGGAGAAACCCTATCAATGTGTGGAATGTGGAAAGAGCTTCAGTAGGAGCTCCTCTCTCACTGTCCATCAAAGAATTCATACAGGGGAGAAACCCTATCAGTGTGTGGAATGTGGAAAGAGCTTCAGGTATATTTCCCATCTCTATACCCATCAAAGAATTCATACAGGGGAGAAACCCTATCAGTGCGTGGAATGTGGAAAGAGCTTCAGTCAGAGCGCCAGTCTCACTTCCCATCAAAGAATTCATAAAGGGGAGAAACCCTATCAGTGTGTGGAATGTGGAAAGAGCTTCAGTCAGAGCTCTGATCTCACTTCCCATCAAATAATTCATACAGGTTAGAAACCCTATCAGTGTGTGGAATGTGGAAAGAGCTTCACTAATAGCTCCAATCTCACTTCCTATCAGATAATTCATACAGGGGAGAAACCATATAATTGCTTGGAATGTGGAAAGAGCGTCATTCACAGGGCCCATCTCACTTCCCATCAAAGAATTCATACGAAGTGTGGGAAAACACAGAACAGATTAACGCCATGTACTGGTAGGATGTGAAATCACATTCTGCCTTTAAGAAAAGAATAAAGTGACATTTATAGGGACAAATAAGGAACCTCAGATGTTAAAAATAAAAAGTTAAAACAAATAGAATATGGCTACAAAAAAAGAAGTGTTAACAGTGGTGATAACAACACAAGCTCAACAGAGAAGGTCCAAAAAATTTAGACTGTATAGAAACTAAGATAGAGCAAAACATGAAATCATTGGGAGTCTTGTTGGGCCAAATTAGTGACTTAGGGAAATTAGTCCAAGAGTTAAACATCAAGACAAAAGGCTTAGAAGGCACTTTGGGGGGAAAAACACAAACAGAGGTTAAAGAACTGAAGAGAGGCCAAGAGAAGACAAAGCTGGAAGCGGCAGAATTGAGTAAATTACAGGAAGTGACCTGGGAGACTATGGCGGCAATGGAAATGCATCAGAAGCAATTAAATTTGAAATTTGGGGGATCCCTGAAAAAAAGGGAGAGGATATTAGAAAGAAAATCATAGAAACACTAGCAAACTGGTTACAGGTACATGAAGAAGTAATTTTTACAACTGACAAGCTCTTCAGAATTAAATCAAGCTTCACAAAAGCCAGAAAATGGCCAGGTGACTGTTTGGTGACTTTTAATTCAAGAGGGATGAAAGAGAAAATATTACAGGTGAATGTGAAAAAAAGATTACATTCTGGAGATGAAAATATACTTTTGAAGGAGATCCCAGTGAGATTGCTGGAAAAAAAGAAGCAGTTACAAATTCCTGGCTGATGCACTGAGAAACAATAAAGTACCTTACAGATGGGAATTACTGGAGGGGGGTTTCATTTTCATATACCGTGGTACCTCGAGTTACAAATGCTTAAGGTTACAAAGAGTTACCTTGAGTTGAGAACTTAGCCCCAGGAAATTGTTTGACGGCAGCGCGGCAGCAGCAAGAGGCCCCATTAGCGAAAGCAAGCCTTTAGTTAAGAACAGTTTCAATACTGGAATATAATTTATCTAAAACCCAGGGAAGTATGAGGAGATGGTATCTTAATATATGATTTTTAAATGAAAATGGAAAACATTTCAATATATAACCCAAGAAACACAAATATATTTTAAAAATAAATCTTCAACATCAAGACTGATGGAATGGGAAGGATATAAAACTTACATCAGAGGGAATATTATATCCTTCTCGGCTAACAAGGCCAAGCTGCAAAGATTAAAAGAAAATAATCTAAAAATTTCTTTAAAAACACTATGGGGCGATATGGCAAAAAACTCATCTAAGGTTACATATGAAAGAATACAACAACAAACATTAGAACTGAATAATATACTAGCTCAAACAATTGAGTTCAGACTACTAAGTCTAAGACAAATATATTGGGAACAGGGAGAAAGACTGACAAAAATTCTAGCTAATCGTCTAAAACAAAAGAAAGCGAACCAAATAATACCTTTAAACAGAAATGAAAATAACATCGCAGCGACCTCATCAATTGATATCAATAATGATTTTTTTTTAATTCTACAAAAAATTATATGAAGGGCCAGAAAATATATCAGAGGATGAGGTGGAGAATTTCTTTCAAGATATTAAAATACCAACTATTGAAGAATATCAAAAAGATATGCTATCAGCACCCCTAAATATATCAGATATTGAGAATGTAATAGAAACAATGGGGAATGGGAAATCACCTGGACCAGACAGTTTTCCTATAGAATGGTATAAAATATTCAAAATCTACTAGTCCCCAGACTTCTAGAAGTCTATGAGGAAATAGCTCAGAAAGGTATATCTGCTGCAACATTCAATGAAGCTTTAATAATAATTATACCAAAACTTAACAAAGACCCTACTAAATGTGCAAATTATAGACCAATATCATTAATGAATGTTGATGCAAAGATTTTGAATGCAATATTGGCTGCAAAATTACAAGAAGTTATTCAAAACTTGATTCCTAATAATAAAACAGGTTTTATAAAAACAAGACAAACTACAGATAATATCAGATTAACAATAGATTTGATAAATTTAAACAAAGATTAAGAGGAGTTTATGATATTGTCATTAAATGCAGAAAAGGCTTTTGACAGAATATATAAAGAATTCATAGGGTTTGTGTTACGTATATTTTGCTTCCCTATAGAATACTGTAATTGGATTAAAATGATTTATAAAAGCCCGTCCCGGATTGTTACAAATGGAAGAATTTTGAATTTGATTAGTTTAAATCGAGGAATGAGACAAGGATGTCCTCTTTCTCCGTTATTATTTAATCTCTGCCTGGAACCATTAACAAGAGCAATAATTCAGGATGAGCATATCAAGGGTGTAAAGCACAACAAAGATAATTACAAAATTGTATTATTTGCTGACGATATCCTTTTATTTATTACAAAACCAGAAGATAGAATTCCAAAAATTATGGAGAAAATAAAAACCTTTGGCAGAATATCGGGATATTCCATAAATTGGACAAAATCAGAGATTTTACTGATAGGGCCAAGGGCTACATTGTATAGAAACCATCAGTTTCGGATGTGCAAAGACTTTATTAAATACTTGGGTATAATGATTTCATTAGATATAGATCAAAGTGTAAAATTAAATTTGAATAAAATTATAAATGAAATTTCTTTTGATATTGAAAGGTGGGGACCTCTAAACCTCTCCCTTTGGGAAAAGGTTAAAAGTCCTCAAAACTGCCCTGTCCGCTTATCCATCTCTTCGTATTCCATCAACTTTCAACTTAATTTGCCACTCCCTCTTCATTGGAATTTGGTTTCCTTTCCAGTTTTGTGCTAACAATATTCTCGCTGCTGTGGTGGCGCACATAAAGTAACTTCTTCAGAACTTGGGGATCTCATCCTCAAGGATTCCTAAGAGAAAAGCTTATGGCTTTTTAGGAAATGTTAATTTAAACATATTTTTTAACTCATTGTAAATTGTATCCCAGAATTCTCTCTTTTTTTTTTTACACTCCATGCACGATACATTGTCCCGACTGCTATGTTACATTTCCAACACAAATATGAATTATTTTTATACATCATTGCCATTTTATTAGGTGTTACATACCAGCATTAAAGATTTTCGTATAATTTTCTTTGAGGGTATAGCATGCTGTGAATTTGAGATCTTCCTTCCACAGCTTCCCCCATGCTGAAAGTATACAGGATGAAAGCATGGCTTCCTCAAAAACAAGGAAAGCCAGGGAAATTTCTCTTCCCCTTTTTTTGGATGGAGTTACAAACTTTGTTGATCAGGGGACTGCTGTGAAAATGCTGCATCTCGATTTCAGTAAGGCTTTTGACAAAGTCCCCTGTGACATTTATGTGAGGAAGCTGGTAAAATGTGGGCTGAATGAGGTAACTGGTGGATTTGACTGACCAAACCCAAAGAGGACTCCTTCATGGTTCCTCATCATCCTGGGGAAAAGTGACAAGAGGGGTGCTGCAGGGTTCTGTCCTGGGCTTGTTGTTCAACGTCTTTATAAATGACTTGGATGAAGGAACTGAGGGGATGCTCATCACATTTGCAGACGACACCAAACGGGGAGCGGACGCCAATGTCACAGAAGGCAGAATCCGATCAAGGGCAGGAATAGTACCAATTTCTTCTGCCTTGGTCAGGCCCCAGCTAGAATACTGTGTTCAGTTCTGGGCTCCACAATTTAAGTATTTTAAATTTTGTTTGCTGGGGGAAATCAAGAAGGTGGGGGAACATAATCCATATTCCTTTTATAACACTTGGCCAATGTTTATTAAATACATGAATTGTTAAGACTGTTGCAAGAATCCACCCAGCACTCGTGAGAAAATGAATCATGATCTTTTAGAGTAATCAAATGAAACTTTAACACATGGCAGGATGAAAGCCTTCAATTTCACCAGGACAAGTTATTTGTTGTTTACTGTTATAGTCATTGCTTTCTTTAAAATTATCTTTTGTACTGTGAAAATAAAAGCAATACAGTGGTACCTCTGATTGCGCACGGGATCTGTTCCGGAGCTCTGGTCGGATCCCGAGATCTCCTCAACCGGAGGTGCCTGTTCTGCACATGCGCACTGCACGGTAGAGTACTTACGCGCATATGCGCGGGACGAAACCCAGAAAAACACTCCCGGGTTTGCCGCGTGGGTATCCCAAAGGATAGGTAACGAGGGGAACATAAGTAGAGGTACCACTGTATTATTATTTTTTTATAAGAAAGGTGGGGAATCATTTGCACTCTTCCATTAATCTGCTTGCATGTGCTGAGTGTTATTTGGCGACTGTAACTCCCAGTAATTTACCATTACAGTGGTACCCTAAGTTACAAATGCCTCAGGTTACAAACTCTGCTAACCTGGAAGAGTTACTTTGAGTTGAGCACTTTGTCCCAGGACGAGAATGGAAATCGTGTGCTGGCAGTGCAGCGGCAGCAAGAGGCCCGATTAGCGAAAGCACGTCTCTGGTTAAGAACAGTCTCAGGTTAAGAACAGACCTCCGGAATGAATTAAGTTTGTAACCAGAGGTACCACTGTATTTGTTTCTGTGTGTTCAGCACACATGATTGCAGGTGAGACTGAAAAAAGACTTCCTAGGAAATTCCCTTTGACTGCTTCTGTATTGTTTCAAATGTGACTTCATTTACACATAAGAACAAACAATATGTATTCCTGACAAATCATACCACCGTCAGCTCAATAATCTCCAACCCAACAAACCCTGTGCTGAACGTGAGCAGCTGCTTTCTTCCCATTTCTTTGGTGGAAATAACTGTTAATGGAAAGGAAGAAGGGAGATAGACCCTTTCCCTCAACCTTTGGGGATCTTGGGGGCTTCATTTCACCCCTTAGTCCTGCTCCTGCAAGCTTGGCAGATATGGAGTATTTGCTCACACACTTCCATGACTTAAAAATGAATCTTCCAAAAAAAAATTGAAAATGGTATTGCAGTCCTAAAAAGTCTCAGGAAAGCAATTCCTGTAGTAGCTGGCATCTTAGAGAGCCCAGTGCCACTCTGCCAACTGTCTCACTCCCAGATAACCAATCTGGAAAGCTGTCCTGTCATCTCTGCAAGGAATTCAGTGTCCCCTGAATCAGCAATTAAGTATTTCTGGAAGAGGAAATGGCATACTCTTGTATATTAGCATTAAAAGCGGGCATAAGAAAGTATTACTCATTTATGATGAGGATAGGATTTATTTATTTTGAACTTCGCTTGGTACCTCGGCATTACCAGGGGAGCAGCTTCCCTCTATGTGCATAAAAAAATAAGAATCTGAGGTTCTGCCAAGCGAGAGAGGGCGGAGCTGGGGGGGGGGGGGACTCGGCTTTGCAAGGGTTAAAGGGAACTGAGCTGCCTTCCTAGAGAGGCCAGGAAGCAAGGGGGGCAGGTCCTCCAGAGCCAAGGCCCCTCCCTCCCCAGTCCTTTCCTGCAAGGAAGGGGGGTGTTGCTTTGGTGTCTCTCCTGCAAGGGCTGCTTCGCTCTCCCCTCCTGGGATCTGGTGAGTCTCCTTTCTCTCTGGGATCTGGTGGGGGTCCCAGGGCTGGGGCAGGGGAGGATGCCTGGGGGGGGGGCCTGATCTGCTCCTGCAGGGGGGGGGACCCCAAGTCAGGGAGGAGAGGGTCCTGCCAGGGAGGGGCCAGGTCTGCCACGCTCTCCTTCCTGCAGATCAGAGGATCCCAAACTCATTTGGCCCTCCGCTCCCCCCCCTTTCAGAAGAAATCTCCCTTCTTTAAACAAAGGAGTCCCTGGGACTTTAACTCTGTGTGACGTCGCTCAGCCTCATTGCACAACAGAGGAAACATCTGCAAATGGTTTTCCAAGACCAGACGAGGAGGTGGACTAGCCCCTCCCCCCAAAAAAAAGGTGGGAGAGAAAGGCGAGAGATAAAGAGAGGGATCCCAGCCCATAGTCTGGCTGCTGCATTGGGGACCAGTTTCCCAGTGTCTCCCAGGGCAGCTCCCCACGGAGGCCACTGCAGCAATCCCCTCGCACCCAGAGCAGGGCATCCCAGGACCACATCCTCTCTCTCCCAAAAGGATTGTTGCTGGCAAAGCAGCCGGAAATGGGCGCTGCTACTCCCTGAGCCTCCAGGGACCTTGGCATCAATGTCTCTCTGTGTGTTAAGCTATCTAAGAGAATTATTATTATTATTATTATTATTATTATTATTATTATTATTAATTTCCTGCCTAAATTTCAAGGGAGATGTATTTGGCCCCGCACACTTGGCCCTCAGGGGGTTGACTAGATACATACCTGGCCCTCAGAGCAAAGAAAAAGGGACCCCACCCCAGGAGTCTGCCTGGGGAGCAGCAGAGAGTCCAAGTGCAAGAAAAGGAGACAGAAGCAGGGGAGTGGGGGTGGGGGGAGAACAACTCCTGAGGACCCCCAGGTGAGGACCCCCACTAGAGCCAAGCATCCATTTTCCACAAGATACAGATGACTCCCTTGTCAGTCAGTTCTGACTTCATGCAGTGACTGGAAGGCAGGAGCAACCAGGCTTCTTCATCTCCCAGAAATCCCTTCCGTTGCCTCGACATTTCGCATTGCAATCTTCCTTCTAGGAGGGCTAGAGACTGCTTCCTCCTATTCCTCCTCTTCCTCCTCTTTCATCTCCTTTTTAAAAAGGCCCTTTCCACCTGGCCTAGGGGGTGAAGCCCAGACTCACCCTGCCCTACTGTGTTAAATATGTATTCTGTAGTTGAACTCCTTTGTAAGGTTTTATTTTGACATCTTTATAAGAATATTTGTTTTCTGCTATGTTGCTTTGACCATAGACTATATATTTCACATTCTTCCAATGGTTTTATTTCTATTTTATTGATTTTGTGTGATGTGAAACTGCAGTCAAGTACAACATTCCCACAGTGGACGACACATTAGGGGATGTTTTCTCCCACTCAGGAGAAGACTTCCTGTTTCCTCCTGAGCTGGGACAGACTTCCACTCCATGTGACTTGAAGAGGGGGCAGTCTGTTGTACTAGCATGGAGGAGCACACGGCCTCCATCTTCTGATCAGTGTGTCTTCTCCATTTTGTATGTTGCTGTGTGTTTGGAGAAGTGACTCCTTAGTGGCAGTCATTTGGGACTAACTTCTTTATGGAATAGTTCTAGTTGTTATGTAACCTAAGCCTGCCTTCAGGGATATGTCTGTGAACGTGAACGAATCTGTGAGTAAACTACTTTTATAGTAACGTGAATCAGATTATTGTGCTTATTCATTTAAAAGGGATTGGAAGGGATTTTACCAGGAAGGAGTCTTTAATAGTAAGACTCAGATGAGTCAGCAACAAGCTGATCGCTGCGTAATCTAAAAAAGGGGGATGTATGGAACTAGAATATGGAACTTGCAAGTGCATGTTAGGAAGCATATCATTCAATAATATATCCTCTTCTAACTCCCCAATTATCCCCACAGATTTAATATGCTGTAAACCACTTTGAGATTTATCTTTAAACTATAAAGTGTTATAGAAATTTAAATAAATAAAATAGCTCATGGTTTGGGCTGTGGTGCAGTCCAGCCCTGGTTCCCTCCAAGACTCATCCATGCTTGCTCAGGGAACCTTTTTCTTCTCCTGATATTAGACAACTTTTGTAACTGAACAATGTATTTGCTTTGTAGGATTTGCTAGCGCCTCTCCTTAAGACAGACAGAACTTGGCAGAAGAACAAGGGTTCCTTCCGATCTCTCAGAGGCTTCCTGAGAGCACAGATGGATGAGCGAGACACAGCTGGCCCTGAAGCAGGAAGAGGCCATGCCATCCAAACTGGGAGCAGTGGGGGGTTCTGGGAAAACTCTGTGCAGAAGATCCTGGGTGAGGAGGACACCCTCCGCTCAGAGGTGCAGAGCCAGCAGTTGAGGCAGTTCTGCTGCCAGGAGGCCAAAGGACCCCGAGAGGTTTGCAGCCGACTCTACCACCTTTGCCATCAGTGGCTGAAACCAGAAAGGCACACAAAAGCTGAGATGCTGGACCTGGTGATCTTGGAGCAGTTCCTGGCTGTCCTTCCCCTGGAGATGGAGAGCTGGGTGAGGGAATGTGGAGCAGAGACCAGTTCCCAGGCGGTGGCCCTGGCCGAAGGTTTCCTCCTGAGTCAGGCAGAGGAGAGAAAGCAGGTGAGAGAGACTTTCCTCTGGATAATCCCAAGGGGCTCCAAACAGGACAGAGAACATCCCATAATGGTCTGCTGATGGCCCATCCTTTTTCTGAGAAGGCGTCCATGGAATGAGTTCTGACATCCTTAAAGCTGTTGGCCCTGACATTCATTTTTTATTTTTTATTTTTTTAATATATATTTTTATTAGTTTTCCAATATAAAACTATACAAAACAAAACATCCAATTTATCACCAACATCTTTTTTTTTTTACTTCCATCAACATGTTTGAGAATTCTCCGTCTTGATCACTACTTGCACATTTCTTAATTTAATATTGCACTACAGTAATATCTTAATTTACCTTATTTTTTTAAACAATATTTCTACCATACATTCTCACAGAGCTTCCTGAAAGCTTACAAATGTTATCTGGTCATCACATATAAAGGTAAAGGTAAAGGTACCCCTGCCCGTACGGGCCAGTCTTGCCAGACTCTAGGGTTGTGCGCCCATCTCACTCAAGAGGCCAGGGGCCAGCGCTGTCCGGAGACACTTCCGGGTCACGTGCCAGCGTGACAAAGCTGCATCTGGCGAGCCAGAGCCGCACACGGAAACGCCGTTTACCTTCCCACCAGTAAGCAGTCCCTATTTATCTACTTGCACCCGGGGGTGCTTTCGAACTGCTAGGTTGGCAGGCGCTGGGACCGAGCAGCAGGAGCGCACCCCGCCGCGGGGATTCGAACCGCCGACCTTTCGATCGGCAAGCCCTAGGCGCTGAGGCTTTTACCCACAGCGCCACCCGCATCCCAAGGTCATCACATATAGTTTTCATATAATCTGTAAATTTAATCCAGTCTTCAGTGAATCTCTGGTCTCGTCGGTTCCGGATCCTTCCTGTTAATTTATCAAGTTCTGCGTATTCCATTAATTTCATTCTCCATTTTTCAATCATAGGTAATTCTTCTTGTTTCCATTTTTGGGCCATTAGTATTCTTGCTGCCGTTACTGCGTATAAAAATAACTTCCATTCTGTCTTATTAATTTCATTTCCTATTATTCCTAATAGAAATGCTTCTGGTTTCTTAACAAATGTATATTTCAACATCTTTTGTAACTCATTATATATCCTTTCCCAAAAGCATTTCACTTTTTTACACTCCCACCACATATGGTAAAATGTTCCTTCTTTTTCTTTACACTTCCAACATTTATTACTTACTTTATAAATTTTTGCTGATTTTACTGGTGTTACATACCATCTATATATCATTTTCATCACATTTTCCTTTATTACAGTACACGCAGTAAATTTCAGTCCTTCATTCCACAATTTAACCCAGTCTTTAAATTGTATATTATATCCAAAATCTTTGGCCCAGTGGATCATAACCGATTTAACCTCCTCGTCCTTTGTATACCATTCCAATAATAATTTATACATTTTAGACAATTTTTTTGCGTCATTATTCAATACTTCCAATTGATATTTTGATTCCTTGTCGGTAAAACCTCTTTCTAATACATCTTTTTTAAACATTTCATTAATGTTTTCGTTGCCTCCAAAGGAGGTTACCTGGCGGTCGGGGGAATCGCAAAACGGCTGTGCCGGGATCCTGCCCCCTAGATCTCCTTCCAGGGGTGTTTTAGGGGGCAGCGGCGCCCTTGCAGCACCCCCTTTTTCCTCCCAAGAGCTGGATTCCCTCTCCAGAGAGAAATCCCGCTTGTCTTCGCTCCCGCGATCAGCCGGAATTTTCTCTGACATTCATTTTTAAATCCTTCTCCCCATTCTCTCTTTTGAATCCTTGTTTCTTTTTCAGAGAAAGGATCTCTTTGCAGAAATGGACCAGATTTCTTCTGAGGCAGAGAGGCCTCCGCTGAGCACCAGAGAGAGGCCACTGGGTAAGGAGGAAGGTGATGTTTCTCTGTTTGGTCTCATTCTGTTGGTTTTCCAACTCATCAGAGGAGGGAAGATATATTTTTTCACACATAACATCTCTAATGCATCCAAATATCCAAATGCACTCAGCAGGCGAGACTTTCTCAAAGGCCCCTGTGTAGTTTGAGATGCACTGATTCACCTGTGAGACAAGAAGGCACTCTGGGCCTCCCCCTTACCTTTTTTCTCTTGCAGGTGACACAGTGATACTGGCTAGACCTCTTCAACCATCTCTGAATGGGGACAGAATGGAAGCAGCGGCTGTGGAACCAGATCAGGTCAGGGGAAGCAGCCTTGTGGGGACAGATGCCAAGGGGTGGAACAATGTCCTAGCTCAAGGGGTGGTGGTGAACAACAGTGTTGTCTCAGAGTAGGACATTTCCCTTCTTCTTTTAGGGTCCAGTGTGCTTTGAAGATGTTGCTGTTTGTTTCACGGATGAGGAGTGGGCGTTGCTGGATCCTGACCAGAGAGCTCTGCATAAGGACGTCATGGAGGAGAATTCTGGGATCATGGCCTCTCTTGGTAAGGCTCCTAGTTGAATCATAATATCAGTTTTTAAATTCAAAACTCCATATGTCACGAACCTCATATATTTTCACAGACCTCAACAGCGCCCCCTACAACACTGGATATTACAGTATCCCCCCCCAAAAAAAAACCCTTGAATAGTAAATTACTGTTTTTTCTGTGAATGTTCTTCCTCCCGTTGCAGCTTATTAAACAAGCAGCAGCCTGGTCTGAACTCCCCAGGCCCTTTTGACTGTAAACTTCAGAGTTGTTAGGGAAGTTGAAGTAGCCTCTGTCAGGTTTTCTGTTTTTGTTTTTCCTCCCGTCAGTCTTTGGTTGTCCAAAGAGAAGACTGACATTGGAAACGGAGGGATGCCATGATGGAGCCAAACAAAATTGATTCAAGAGAAGAGCCAGGCTTATCGAATCACAGGTTCCCCAAAGGATGTCGGTTGATCCCCGTTAATTAATGCACCCAACCCTTCAGAAAACCATCCATCTAACCCACTTGTGTTATGCCTCTATTACCAGATTTAACAAGTATTCTTCCTTAATTTCTCCCTAAGGTGCTAATCCATTTCTCTTCATTGTAGATAGAGATGGACTGGAAATTAACAACATGGGTGACCATGACAAAATCCCCACAATGGAGAAGCTGAATAAATATCTTGAATGTGGGAAAAGTTCCTTTTCCACTTCCCATCAAAGAAATCCCATTGGGAACAAACCCTATCAGTGCATGGAATGTGGAAAGAGATTCACTCAAAAGGTCAATCTCACGTCCCATCAAAGAATTCATACAGGGGAGAAACCCTATCAGTGCGTGGAATGTGGAAAGAGCTTCAGGAATAGCTCAAAACTCACTTCCCATCAAAGAATACATACAGGGGAGAAGCCCTATCAGTGTGGGGAATGTGGAAAGAGCTTCACTCACAGCCACAATCTCACTTCCCATCATAGAATTCATACAGGGGAGAAACCCTATCAGTGTGTGGAATGTGGAAAGAGCTTCACTGAAAGGTCCTCTCTCACTTCCCATCAAAGAATTCATACAGGGGAGAAACCCTATCAGTGCATGGAATGTGGAAAGAGCTTCAGTCAGAGCTCCCATCTCACTTCCCATCAAATAATTCATACAGGGCAGAAACCCTATCAGTGTGTGGAATGTGGAAAGAGCTTCAGTCAGCGCTCCAACCTCACTTCCCATCAAATAATTCATACAGGGCAGAAACCCTATCAGTGTGTGGAATGTGGAAAGAGCTTCACTCAGAGCCACAATCTCACTTCCCATCAAATAATTCATACAGGGGAGAAACCCTATCAGTGTGTGGAATGTGAAAAGACCTTCAGTCAGAGCACCAGTCTTACTTCCCATCAAAGAATTCATACAGGGGAGAAACCCTATCAGTGTGTGGAATGTGGAAAGAGCTTCAGTCAGAAAGGTAATCTCGCTTCCCATCAAAGAATTCACACAGGGGAGAAACCCTATCAGTGTGTGGAATGTGGAAAGAGCTTCAGGAAGAGCTCCAATCTCAGTTCCCATCAAAGGATTCATACGAAGAGTGGAAAACCCTTCATTATACAACTTTCAGCGCTAGAGAAAAACACACCACTTTAAACAGGCCTTTCGCTGAATGACATCTAATGCCCTTTTAAAATGTGGTGGGGAGGTGGGGGTTACAGGTTTTGGGCTGTGTGTTTTGTGTTTTCATTGTGTGATTTTATGTTGTAACCGTCCTGTGACCTGTGGGTGTAGGGAATGGGAGCCAACTCTTAGGGTCTGAGGGCTCTTTGCCCCCCAATAAGATATGTGAGGGGGCCACCCCCCCAGTTCATAGGAACAGCCATTCAAATGGCATGCTTGCACCGCATCCTGTGACTGTTTAACCGAGGTGGGGCTTACTAAACCGCTCCTATATTTTATTCAAGTTGGCAGCCCTGCTATAGGGTGCTATAGAAATGAAATAAATATAATAACACCATCTTGATCGCCTTCATCTGCACATGTTCCAGCTTGACAATATCCTTTGTATTATCATCATTTAAAAAAAATTATGTGCCCATCATCTGAGGATTTCATGGTGTTTCACAACAAAAACAGACAGGTTGAACAGAGGGCTTTCTCAAAAACAAGTTAAGCCCGATAAATCTCTCTTTTTCATTTCTTTTTTTGGATGCAGTTACAAACTTTGTTGATCAGGGGACTGCTGTGAAAATACTGCATCTCAATTTCAGTAAGGCTTTTGACAAAGTCCCCTGCGACATTTATGTGAGGAAGCTGGTAAAATGTGGGCTGAATGAGGTAACTGGTGGATTTGACTGACCGAACCCAAATTGTCCTCCTCCATGGTTCCTCCTCATCCTGGGGAAAAGTGACCAGAGGGGTGCTGCAGGGTTCTGTCCTGGGCCCGTTGTTGTTCAACGTCTTTATAAATGACTTGGATGAAGGAACTGAGGGGATGCTCATCCCATTTGCAGACGACAAATCTTTGCCCCTTCATAAAATATTTGAGGGGGGCACCCCCCCAGTTGATAGGCATTGCCATTCAAATGGCATGCATGCCCCACATCATGTATTGATTAAGCGAGGAGGGGCTTACTAAACCCCTTCTATATTTTATTCAAGTTGGTACCCCAGGTATACGGCGCTATAGAAATTATATAAATGCATAAATAAAGCAAGACCATCTTGATCGCCTTCATTTGCATATGTTTCGGCATGTCAATATCCTTATTATTATCTTCATTTAAAAAAATTATGTGCTCTTTATCTGATTGCTCGGTGTTTCAGAACATAAACATACAAGTTGAAAACATGGCTTTCTCAAAAACTCGTCAAGCCAGAGAAATCTCTCTTTTTCTTTTTTTCTTTTTGGATGAAGTTAGAAAGTTTGTTGATCAGCGGACTTCTGTGGAAATAGTCGCCCGTGATATTTATGTGAGGAAGCTGGTAAAATGTTGGCTGAATGAGGTAACTGTTAGGTGGATTTGACTGACCGAACCCAAAGAGGACTCCTCCATGGTTCCTCCTCATCCTGGGGAAAAGTGACAAGAGGGGTGCTGCAGGCTTCTATCCTGGGCCCATTGTTGTACAACGTCTTTATAAATGACTTGGATGAAGGAACTGAGGAGATGCTCATCACATTTGCAGACGACACCAAACGGGGAGCGGAGGCCAATGTGGCAGAAGGCAGAATCAGTTCAAGGGCAGGAATAGTACCAATTTATTCTGCCTTGGTCAGGCCCCACCTAGAATATTGTGTTCAATTCTGGGCACTACAGTTTAAGTATCTTAAATTTTGTTTGCCCGGGGAAATCAAGAAGGTGGGGGAACACAATCCATATTCCTTTTATAACACATGACAAATGCTTATTGAATATATAAATTGTTAAGACTGTGGCAGGAATCCACCCAACACTCACGGGAAAATGTATCGTGGTCTTTTAGAACAGGCATCCCCAAACTCAGCGCTCCAGATGTTTTGGGACTACAGCTCCCATCATCCCTAGCTAACGGGACCAGTGGTCAGGGATGATGGGAATTGTAGTCCCAAAACATCTGGAGGGCCGAGTTTGGGGGTGCCTGTTTTAGAATAATGAAATGAAACTTTAACACATGACATGCTGAAAGTCTGAAATTCCATCAGGACAAGTTCCTTTTTGTTTACTGTTGTAACTATTGCTTTCTGAATATTTATCTTCTGTACCATGAAGATAAAGAAAAATAATGTTTTTTAAAAAGGAGATGGGGAAATCATGTGTACTATTCCATCAGTCTGCTTGCATGTGTTGAGTTTTATTTGGAGACTGTAACTCCCAGTAATTTCATTATCTGTATGCGTTTCTGTGTGTTCAGCACACATGATTGCTGGTGAGACTGAGTAAAACACTTCATCGGAAAAATTAGAAGCATCTAATGTTCCCTGGACTTTTAATAATAAATAATAATAATCTTATTATTTATACCCCACCCTCCCCAGCCAAGGCCGGGCTCAGAGCGGCTTACAAGCAATAATAAAAACAAGATGAATGATTGCAACTTAAAAACAAAATTAAAATACAACATTGAAATATTGAAACATTAAAATATTAAAATGTAGCCTCATCGCAGGAGGAGAAGGAAAGGAAAAAAGAAAGAGAGGGAGGGAATCAAATTGGCTGCAAGCCAAAGGCCAGGCGGAACAACTCTGTCTTACAGGCCCTGCGGAAAGAAATCCCCTCCTGGGATCTGGTGAGTCTCCTCTCTGGGATCTAGTGGGGGTCCCAGGGCTGCAGCAGGGAAGGAGGCTGGGGGGGGGGCTGATCTGCTCAGGCGGGGGGGACCCCAAGTCAGGGGGGAGAGGGTCCTGCCAGGGAGGGGCCAGGTCTGCAACACTCTCCTTCCTGCAGATCAGAGCATCCGAAATTCATTTGGCCTTTCAGAAAAAAATTACTCCCACAAAATCTCCCTTCTTCAAACAAAGGAGTCCCTGGGACTTTAACTCTGTGTGACATCGCTCAGCCTCATTGCACAACAGAGGAAACATGTGCAAGTGGTTTTCCAAAGCTGGACGAGGAGGTGGACTAGCCCCCCCCCCCAAAAAAAACCCCACAGGGAGGAAGGAAGTTAAGGTGGGAGAGAAAGGGCAGGGATAAAGAGAGGGATCCCAGCCCATAGTCTGGCTGCTGCATTGCAAACCAGTTTCCCAGTGTCTCCCAGGGCAGCTCCCCACGGAGGCCACTGCAGCCATCCCCTCGCACCCAGAGCAGGGCACCCCAGGACCACATCCTCTCTGTCCCAAAGGGGTTGTTGCTGGGAAAGCAACCGGAAATGGGCGCTGCTACTCCCTGAGCCTCCAGGGACCTTGGCATCAGTGGCTTTGTGTGTGTTAAGCTATCTAATAGAATAATAATGTCCAGATACATTCCTGGCCCTCAGAGCAAAGAAAAAGGGACCCCACCCCAGGAGTCTGCCTTGAGAGCGGCAGAGAGTACAAGTGCAAAAAAAGGAGACAGAAGCAGGGGAGTGGGGGTGGGGGGAGCAACTCCTGAGGACCCCCGGATGAGGACCCCCACTAGAGCCAAGCATCCATTTTTCACAAGATACAAATGACTCCCTTGTCAGTCAGGTCTGACTTCATGCACTGACTGGAAAGCAGGAGCAACAAGGCTTCTTCATCTCCCAGAAATCCCTTCAGTTGCCTCCACCTTTTCCATTGCAATCTTTCTTCTAGGAGAGCTAGAGGCTGCTTCCTCCTCCTCTTCTTCCTCCTCCTCTTTCTTCTCCTTTTTAGAAAGGCCCTTTTCACCTGGCCTAGGGGTGAGGCCCAGACTCACCCAGCCCTACTGTGTTAAATATGTATTCTGTAGTTGACCTCCTTTGTAATGTTTTATTACAAAGATGCCATGCCATCCAAACTGGGAGCAGTGGGGGATTCTGGGAAAACTCTGTGCAGAAGATCCTGGGTGAGGAGGACACCCTCTGCTCAGAGGTGCAGAGCCAGCAGTTCAGGCAGTTCTGCTGCCAGGAGGCCAAAGGACCCCAAGAGATTTGCAGCCGACTCTACCACTTTGACTGTCAGTGGTTGAAGCCAGAAAGGAACACAAAAGCTGAGATGCTGGACCTGGTGATTCTGGAGCAGTTCCTAGCTGTCCTTCCACCGGAGATGGAGAGCTGGGTGAAGGACTGTCGAGCAGAGACCAGTTCCCAGGCAGTGGCCCTGGCTGAAGGATTCCTCCTGAGTCAGGCAGAGGAGAGAAAGCAGGAAGAGAGAAAGCAGGTTGGAGAGACTTTCCTCAAGATACTTCCAAGGGGCTCCAAAAAGGATGGAGATCATCCAAAAATGCTCTCCTCATGGCCCATTCATTCTTTTTCTGGGAAGACATCCATGCAATGAGATCTAACACCCTTAATAATTTTGGTTTTGTCATTCTCTGTTAATATTTATCACCATTCATTCACGGTTTTGAATCCTTGTTGCTCTTTCAGGAAAAGGATCTCTTTGAAGAAAAGAACACAGATTCCTGTGAGACAGAGAGGCCTCCGTTGGACACCAAAGAGAGGCTACTGGGTAAGGAGCAAGGTAGTTTTTCTCCATTTGGTCCCATTCTGTTGGTTTTCTAAATCATATGTGGGTTCTTTTCATCTTTTGTTGGGGGAGATAGTTGGGACCAAGAGCTCAGTGTAGGGGAGATATATTTTTTCTCACATCTAACATCTGAAATTCGCCCAAACATCCAAATGCACTCAGCAGGCAAAGCGTTCTCAAAGTCCCATCTGTTGTTGCAGATGCACTGCACTCTGGGCATCCAACTTTTTTTTCTCTGGCAGGTGACAGAACGATGATGGCAAGACCTCTTCATCCATCTCTGAATGGGGACAGAATGGAAGCAGCGGCTGTGGAACCAGATCAGGTCAGGGGAAGCTGCCTTGTGGGGATAGAGACCAAGGGGTGGAACAATGTCCTAGCTCAAGGAGTGGTGGTGAACAACAGTGTTGTTTCAGAGGAGGACATTTCCCTTTTTCTTTTAGGGTCCAGTGTGCTTTGAAGATATTGCTGTTTGTTTCACGGATGAGGAGTGGGAGTTGCTGGATCCTGACCAGAGAGCTCTG
Source organism: Podarcis muralis (assembly GCF_964188315.1). Classification (NCBI taxonomy): domain Eukaryota; kingdom Metazoa; phylum Chordata; class Lepidosauria; order Squamata; family Lacertidae; genus Podarcis; species Podarcis muralis. The sequence continues at coordinate 3,325,331 of NC_135658.1, forward strand.
CATAAGGAGGTCATGGAGGAGAATCGTGGGATCTTGGCCTCTCTTGGTAAGGCTCCTTGTGGGATCATAATATCTGTTTTTAAATTCAAAACGGCTCTCTATGAACCTCATATATATTCACAGAACTCAACAGTGCCCCCTTAAAACATCTGGGATTACATTTGTCCCACAATAAACCTTGAACAGTAAATTACTTTTCTTCTTCTTCGGTGAATGTTCTTCCTCCAGTTGCAGCTTATTAAACAAGCAGCAGCCTGGTCTGAACTCCCCAGACCCTTTTGACTGTAAACTTCAGAGTTGTTGGGGAAGTTGAAGTAGCTTCTGTCAGGTTTTCAGTTTTTGTTTTTCCTCCCGTCAGTCTTTGGTTGCCCAAAGAGAAGACTGACATTGGAAATGGAGGGGATTCCATGATTTAGCCAAGCAAAATCCATTCGAGGGAATAGCCGGGCTTTTTGCATCACAGGTTGCACTAAGGGTGTCAGTGGATCCCTGTTAATAAATGCACCCAACCCTTTAGTAAAACCATCGATCTAACCCACTTGTGTTATGTTGGGATTTTTTTGCCTACGTGCTATTTGATGCAGCTTCTCACAAAGCAATTAAGAAGTTGGCCGAAGGCCAAGAAGACTGAGCAGAGGGAGTTGTTCTGCCTACAGATATGGGGCCTTGGATACAGCTCTGCTATTGGTTGAGGTCTCTACTTAGGCATGATGACTCATGACCTTCCTTGGTTGGTTAGTTGGTTGAACAGTGTGTGTTCTGAGAGTCGTTTGGAGCTTGTTAAGTGAGAGAGTTAAGATCCGTATCCTGTATATAGTAACTTGTGAATCTGCTGTAAGTAATAAACACCTATAAGTAACCAAGTTACTGGTAGCAGCGTCTTGTTCCTGCTTCATCCTACATGCCTGCAACTGATTGCTTCTGGAAGTCTGCATATGCACTGCTATATTCAACTGGCTAAGGTTGCGAAACTTCAATATGTTATTCCTCTAATACCAGTGTTAACAAGTTCTGGATTCAGGTAGGTAGCCGTGTTGGTCTGACACAGTCGAAATTTATTTTAAAAATTGTAAAGTAGCACCTTAGAGACTAACGAAGTTTGTTCTTCATATAAGCTTTTGTGTGAATTCACCATTAATTTCTCCCTGAGGCTATAATCCATTTCTCTCATTGCAAATAGTGATGGACTGAAAATGAAGAACAAGGGTGACCACGACAAAATCCCCACAATGGAGCTGTATAAATATATTGAAAGTGGAAAAAGTTCCCATTCCACTTCCCATCCAAGAAATCTCCCTGGGAAGAAACCATATCAGGGTGTGGAATGTGGAAAGAGCTTCAATAAGAAGGACAGTCTCACTTTCCATCAAACAATTCATACAGGGGAGAAACCCTATCAGTGTGTGGAATGTGGAAAGAGCTTTAGTAAGAGCAAGCATCTCACTTCCCATCAAATAATTCATACAGGGGAGAGACCGTATCAGTGTGTTGAATGTGGAAAGAACTTCCGTCGGAGCACCGATCTCATTTCCCATCAAAGAATTCACACAGAGGAGAAACACTATCAGTGTGTGGAATGTGGAAAGAGTTTCCGTTGGAGCACTGATCTCACTACCCATCAAAGAATTCATACAGGGGAGAAACCCTATCAGTGTGTGGACTGTGGAAAGAGCTTAAGGTATATTTCCCATCTCTATACCCATCAAAGAATTCATAAAGGGGAGAAACCCTATCAGTGCATGGAATGTGGAAAGAGCTTCAGTCAGAGCGCCAGTCTCACTTCCCATCAAAGAATTCATAGAGGGGAGAAACCCTATCAGTGCGTGAAATGTGGAAAGAGCTTCAGTCAGAGCGCCAGTCTCACTTCCCATCAAAGAATTCATACAGGGTAGAAACCCTATCAGTGTGTGGAATGCGGAAAGAGCTTCACTAATAGCTCCAATCTCACTTCCCATCAGATAATTCATACAGGGGAGAAACCATATAATTGCTTGGAATGTGGAAAGAGCGTCATTCACAGGGCCCATCTCACTTCCCATCAAAGAATTCATATGAAGTGTGGGAAAACACAGGTAGAACAGGTTAACACCATGTACTAGTAGGATGTGAAATCATATTCTGCCTTTAAGAAAAGAATAAAGTGACATTTATAGGGACAAATAAGGAACGTCAGAGGTTAAAAATAAAAAGTTAAAACAAATAGAATATGGCTACAAAAAAAGAAGTGTTAACAGTGGTGATAACAACACAAGCTCAACAGAGAAGGTCCATGCAGGATCCTGAACCTATAATGTTAATTGCAGAAATGCTGGCTGAAATAAAGAGAGACTTAAAAGATAATTCAAAAAATTTAGACTGTATAGAAACTAAGATAGAGCAAAACATGAAATCAGTGGGAATCTTGTTGGGCCAAATTAGTGCCTTAGGGAAAGCAGTCCAGGAGTTAAACATCAAGACAAAAGGCTTAGAAGGCACTTTGAAAGAAAACACAAACAGAGGTTAAAGAACTGAAGAGAGGCCAAGAGAAGACAAAGCTGGAAGCGGCAGAATTGAGTAAATTACAGGAAGTGACCTGGGACTCTATGGCGGTAATGGAAATGCATCAGAAGGAATTCAATTTGAAATTTGGGGGATCCCTGAAACAAAGGGAGAGGATATTAGAAAGAAAATCATAGAAACACTCGCAAACTGGTTACAGGTACATGAAGAAGTAATTTTTACAATTGACAAGCTCTTCAGAATTAAATCAAGCTTCACAAAAGCCAAAAAATGGCCAGGTGACTGTTTGGTGACTTTTAATTCAAGAGGAATGAAAGAGAAAATATTACAGGTGAATGTGAAAAAAAGATTACATTCTGGAGATGAAAATATACTTTTGAAGGAGATCCCAGTGAGATTGCTGAAAAAAAGAAGCAGTTACAAATTCCTGGCTGATGCACTGAGAAACAATAAAGTACCTTACAGATGGGAATTACTGGAGGGGGGTTTCATTTTCATATACTGTGGTACCTCGAGTTACAAATGCTTAAGGTTACAAACTCTGCTAACCTGAAAGAGTTGAGAACTTGGCCCCAGGATGAGAATGGAAATTGTTTGACGGCAGCGTGGCAGCAGCAAGAGGCCCCATTAGCGAAAGCAAGCCTTTAGTTAAGAACAGTTTCAATACTGGAATATAATTTATCTAAAACCCAGGGAAGTATGAGGAGATGGTATCTTAATATATGATTTTTAAATGAAAATGGAAAACATTTCAATATATAACCCAAGAAATACAAATATATTTTTAAAATAAATCTTCAACATCAAGACTGATGGAATGGGAAGGATATAAAACTTACATCAGAGGGAATATTATATCCTTCTCGGCCAACAAGGTCAAGCTGCAAAGATTAAAAGAAAATAATCTAAAAATTTCTTAAAAACACTATTGGGCGATATGGCAAAAAACTCATCTAAGGTTACATATGAAAGAATACAACAACAAACATTAGAACTGAATAATATACTAGCTCAAAAAATTGAGTTCAGACTACTAAGTCTAAGACAAATATATTGGGAACAGGGAGAAGGAGAAAGACTGACAAAAATTCTAGCTAATCGTCTAAAACAAAAGAAAACGAACCAAATAATACCTTTAAACAGAAATGAAAATAACATCACAGCGACCTCATCAATTGATATCAATAATAATTTTTTTTAATTCTACAAAAAATTATATGAAGGGCCAGAAAATATATCAGAGGATGAGGTGGAGAATTTCTTTCAAGATATTAAAATACCAACTATTGAAGAATATCAAAAAGATATGCTATCAGCACCTGTAATGGTTGTATGGGGTTACTTGCACGTAAATTGCCTTCGGTTTGGTTAGATCGCTTGCTCCACCATGCTTAGGGTTAGAGCTCGCGCTCCGTGACCTGTTAGTCACTTGCAGAATCCGTCAGTGGGCGTTTCCTGAACCTCTTCCAGCATAAGAGCTGTTTGACTCCCAGTCTCCTCCTATGTTCCCTGCGCGGAACGCGTCTGCGCAAGTAAGGGGTGTGGGGTTTGGAACTTAATAGGTTAAGTTGTTCCCATGATGCCTCAACATTCTGACGTCAGCTTTCGAAGCTGGGAGGAGTTCTCTCTCTTCCGCTCTGTCTTTGAGGGAGAAGGACGCAGTTTGTCATGGCTGCAAGAAGTCCTGGAGTTTTTCTGAGAAATGTCGAATAAAGGACTGTAAATAGACAAACCGGTACTCTGTGTGTTTGTCGGACGCTAAGTGACAGCTTTGACGCTGTGTTAACTCTGCTGAGGCGTGACTGGAGACGGAGCAGAGGCGCGGAGAGGAAGCGTGCCGGACCGGCCATAAAGAGCTAAGTTGGACCGTAAATCCAATTAGCGGGTCACGTCAAACCAATAAATCGAACAGGTTATGGGTAGCCTAATTACCGCTCGTAAAGCTGTCACTGGAGGCTGCCGGAACGCTTTGAAGTCTGCGGTTTGATGCAGAGAAGCTGGCAGGAGGCGGTGAGAATTTTGCCTGCTGTTAAGAGGCAAGAGAGAGCTGGGAGCTGAGAGCAGCTGGCTGAAAGACGCAAAGGTTTGCCTGTGTTGCTGCAGAGCTCAGAGCAGCTGAGATACGGGTGCCGGATAAGCTGGTGAGTAAGCTTGGGGCCCCGGGAAGACAATGGCAGATAGCCAGGTCTTGGAGGACATTCCGTTTGATAAGCTCACTCTAAGAAGTTGGGCAAGGGCGTAAAGTCAGCAAGGGCTGCCTGGGATGTGCTGTGAAACTTCAGCAGGAGGCCAGAGCCCTGGAGAGGTAATGAAAAGCCTAGAGATGGCTGGAGCCCCTGTTCCTGATGATTTAGCCTCAAGGAGCGCTATTGAGCAAGTCGGGGGGGCGAAGAATTCCAAAGGCAAGTTTAAAAAACGTGCTGGAGTGGAGTGCCGGTTCAGAGGGGGCAGATCTGGCAAGGAGTGCTTTTCCGGAAGAAGGAGGGCCAGGCCAGCTGGGAGGAGCCCCGGGCAGTGTTTTTCCACGGAAGTTCGCCGTTGCTACGTGTGTAATTCGACGGAGCACTTGCGTCGCTGCTGCCCACAGAGAGCGGAGACAGCTGGGCAGGAAAATTCCAAGGTCGTTTCTCATGGGAATCAGTCTCGGAGAGGAGGCCAGCGTGGGAACGCAAGGGAAGGACGTGACTCAGACACTGGGGGTTGTTGTTTTCATATCACTGCTTCTATGGCAACTGTGAAGAACAACTCCAGCCAGGACACGGTGACACGCTGGGTGTTGAATACTACTGTCGGTCATCACCTGATAAGCAAGCCTGCTGGCAGAATGCGGGACTGCAGGGCTGTTTCAACTGGAATGACTGTAATGTTAGCAGACGGAACGAGAAAATCAGTTTCTGCTGTGGCTAACATGTTTTTCCCCCCTTTACAGGAGGAGCTAGAGGTCTACGTTGTGCCGGGACTGAATTGTTGTCTGTTATCTGTACCAGCTCTTGTGAAGCAGGGGTACAAAATTTGCTTTGAAAATGATGCCTGTTCCATTTTCAGAGGGGGGAGACAACTGATCAACGTGGAGTGCAAGAACAATCTCTTTGTTCTGGAATCACCTCTGGAGGGTGGTGGGAATGCCGGAAAAGCACAGGCGCAGTGTGCTAAGGTTCCCAGTCATGATTCATGTGTTCATTTATGGCACAGGAGAATGTTGCACAGCAGTTTAGAAGATGTGCAGAAGTTGCCCCGCTGCACCAAAGGTTGTAAAATCACACAATGTGGTGGGGGGTCCCTAGGGTGCAGGGCATGCAAAGGTGCAAAGGTACATGGTTTTCCCGGGTTTGGGAGGATAGCCAAAGAGCCTTTTGAGCTTGTTCACACAGATCTGTCAGGACCCATGAGGTGTGAGAGTCTGGGTGGGGCCAGGTTTTTGCTGACGCTGACAGATGACTACAGCCAGGTTGGCTGGTGTTTCTCTCAAATCACAGGGGGAGGCGGTGCAACTGATCCAGGATTGGGTTGCGGAGGTGGAACTAAGGTTCTCCACCAGGGTGCAAGGGTTCAGGAGCGACCGAGGGTCACAGTTTACTGGGTCTGCTCTGAAGGAGTTTTTCAAGGAAAAGGGAATACGTCACCAAGTGACGGGTGCAAAGTCTCCTCAAGAGAGAGGCGTGGCAGAGCACAGGAGTGAAACACTGGCTGAAGCTGTCAGGGTTTTGCTGTGTGACTCTGGGCTGCCTCAGAGCTTTTGGAGTGAAGCTTGGAAAGCTGCCAACTTTGTTTTTAACAGGTCCTATAACCACGTTATAGGGGACACACCGTTTTTTCTGTTGCACCGGAAAATGCCACAGGTGCATTTCTTCCGCGTGTTCGGGTCCAAGGCTTTTGTGCCGGTACCAACAGCTCAGCGGAAGGCAGGTGGTCCAAAGGTTCAGGAAATGATCTTCTGTGGGTATGATCCTGCAACCAATGGGTGGAAGTTTGCATACCCAGAGGGCGATCAGACCAAACTGCTGGTCAGCAAGCGTGCTAAGTTCTGTGAGCAGGGTGGTTGGTCACGGCCTGGGGATGATCCTGGTTTTCTCTCAGAATGTCTGTCTGATTCTGAGGAGGAAAGGGAGTCAGAGGCTGAACCCGGTGATGGGGACCAGGTCCAGGATCAGGGTTCAGGGCAGGTTTGGGCGTCTCCAAGAGTTGTTAAAGGAGTGTCCAGGTGTGAGTCTTCATCTCCTGTTAGCGTAATGGAGAAAGCTCACAGACGGGTTGTCAAGTCAGAGGGGGAAGAGTCTGACGGAGAAGATACAACTGCTGGCCCAAGTGGGTCAGAGGGGTTTCAGGCTACAGGTGCGTGGGTCAGTTTCGCACAGTGTGATTCTGGGAGTGTTGAAGGGGTTCAACAGGTGCCTGGGAAAGATGCCAGGAAGGGGCAAAAGGCAATGGGAAAGGTGTTGAACTCAAAAAGGTCTTGTCAGAATGTGCGGCAAGAGGGGGTGTGGGGTTTGGAACTTAATAGGTTAAGTTGTTCCCATGATGCCTCAACATTCTGACGTCAGCTTTCGAAGCTGGGAGGAGTTCTCTCTCTTCCTCTCTGTCTTTGAGGGAGAAGGACGCAGTTTGTCATGGCTGCAAGAAGTCCTGGAGTTTTTCTGAGAAATGTCGAATAAAGGACTGTAAATAGACAAACCGGTACTCTGTGTGTTTGTCGGACGCTAAGTGACAGCTTTGACGCTGTGTTAACTCTGCTGAGGCGTGACTGGAGACGGAGTAGAGGCGCGCAGAGGAAGCGTGCCGGACCGGCCATAAAGAGCTAAGTTGGACCGTAAATCCAATTAGCGGGTCACGTCAAACCAATAAATCGTACAAGGGGAAGGCAGGGGCGTGCTAGCGCTCTCTCCACTGGATTCAGGTGAAGGGTCTGGGAGCCCTGTCTCCAATTCCCCTATCTCCCTCTCTTCTCTATTGGTGTTACGCGGAATTCCTTCCCCCTTGCTGGCCCCCTCTCCGGCAGAGCTCGGGAGCTCTGCCTCCGCCTCTCGCTCTGATGTCAGTTCCCTGACATCCACCTCCCTCCCAGGACCCCCTCCACCCCCGGCCGGACCCTGTGACGTGACTTTGTCCCCTTCTTCAGCCGACGATGCAGGGAACCCCCGAAAGGAGCTGCCGTCGTCATCCGAGGACTCAAACCCCGCTTCCCACCCACTCCGATCTCTCACGGGAGGGGTTTCCCAATCTGATTCCTCCTCTCCGGACGATTCTCCTCCTTCCTCTTGGGAAGCTGGAAAACCCCCGAACTCCTCCTCCTCGTCATCGGTGGTGGCAAATTGCTCTTCCCAGAATCTCTCCAGGGGTTTGGGCTTCCTCGGATACCTGTTGTGGAACTCTTCCACCAGATATCTATCCTCTATCTCCCCTGCGGGAACCCACGTGTTCTCTGACTCGGGTTCCCCCTCCCAAGCTACTAGGTACTCCACCTGCCGCCCCCGCCAGCGCGAATCCAGGATCTCCATTACTTGGTGGTGATGTTCCCTCTCTTCCAGTTGTGGGTGTGTGAGCCCTTCTCCTCCTACCCCCGGACTCTCCGCTCCTCCCTGTACGGTGAGAGCAGTGACCTATGAAACACCGAGTGGATTTTCATGTTGTCTGGCAACTTGAGCCGGAAAGCCACCGGGTTCACTTGGTGTGTTACCTCAAATGGTCCCAGCCGTTTTGGCCTCAGTTTTTTACACCCGCCCTTGAAGGGTAAGCCTTTTGTGGATAACCACACCCGGTCCCCCACCCTAATGGTCTCCCCTTCACGGCGGTGTTTGTCTGCTTGTCTTTTGTACGCCTCCTTGGCCCTTTCCAGATTCATCTTAAGCTGCTGGTGCAGGGCTTCCATTTCTTCCATGAACTGCTCTGCGGTGGGCACGCTCCACCCTTCCTCCCCCCTTCTGGGAAAGGACCTGGGGTGACACCCATAATTTGCCAAGATCGGGTTCATCCCCGTGGACACATGCTCCGCATTGTTATATGCAAACTCTGCCAGTGCTAGCTTTTCTACCCAATCGTTCTGTCTCTCGTTGACGTAGCAGCGTAGATATTGTTGTAAAATGCTGTTCGCCCTCTCTGCTTGCCCATTAGTTTCCGGGTGCCTCGCCGTCGAGAATCCCACCTCCACCTGCAATAAGTTCATAAGCCTCCTCCAAAACCTCGAGGTAAATTGTTTCCCTCGGTCAGAGATAACCCTCGAAGGAGCCCCATGCAACCTGAAGATGTGGTTCACGAACAACTGGGCGGTCTCCTCTGCTGTCACGGCATGAGAGCACGCTATAAAATGGCACATTTTGGTTAGCAGATCTACTACTACCATGACTGCTGTCTTCCCTCTAGATTTGGGTAAATCTGTCATGAAATCTATAGACACCACCTCCCAGGGTCTTCCCGGTGTGGGTAAGGGTTCCAATAGTCCCGCTGGGGCGGCCCTCTCTCCCTTGGCCCTTTGGCAGAGGTCACACCCCCGTACATACTCTCGTACATCTTCCCTCACCCTTGGCCACGAAAACTCCCTGGTGACCAGCCACATGGTTTTGTGTTGTCCAAAGTGCCCCGCTGTTGGGTTGTCGTGAAGCTGTTTGAGCACCCTTTCCCGCAAGGCCTCCCCGGGCACATACATTGCTCCCTTGTAATACAGCAGTCCTTCCCTTTCCTCAAAACCTCCCCGGTCTCCCCCAGTTCCCCTGAGTTCCCTGATTCTGGTTTGGGCGAATTCGTCCTGGCGAATTAGTTCGGCCAGTTCCCTTTTCCCAACCAACGCTCCCCCACAAACCCATCATTCCTCAGGGAACACGTGTCGAGCTTCTGGTGGTCCTTCTTCCATGTACTCCGGTTTCCGGGAAAGCGCGTCTGCTCTCACGTTCTCTTCTCCTGGCACGTACATGATCTCAAAGAAGAACTTGGAGAACTCCTGAGCCCACCGAATCTGTCTCTGATTGAGAACTCGCGCTGTTCTCCAGTATTCCAAGTTCTTGTGATCAGTGCAAACCTGAACCTTGTGCTGAGCCCCTATTAGGATATGTCTCCACTGGCGGAACGCTGCGTAAATAGCTAACAGTTCGCGATCATACACCGTGTAGTTCTGTTCCGATTTATTCAGCTTCCTTGAGAAGAAGGCGCACGGCCTCCAGGTGTGTTGGCCCCGTCCTGGCTGGAGTAACACCGGCCCAATGGCTCTGTCCGATGCGTCGGTCTCTAGCCTCATCGGCTTCTGCAGGTCCACGTGCAGGAGCTGTTCCTCCGAGGCGAACACCTTCTTTAGCCTTTCGAAGGACCGTTGGGCACTTTCCGTCCAGACGAACTTCTTTTTGCTACTGAGGCAATCCGTGATGGGTGCGGTCAAGTGGGCGAAGTTCTTGATGAACTTCCGGTAGAAGTTGCTGAACCCGAGGAACCTCTGTACATCCTTCCGGGTCTTGGGGGCCTTCCAGTCCAGCACCGCCTGCACCTTGCTGGGGTCCATGGCTAGGCCTCTGTCTGACAACCTATATCCCAGGAATTCCACTTCTTTGGCGTGAAACTGGCACTTTTCCAGCTTGACCCACAGCTGGTGTTCTTGTAGCCTTTTAAGAACTTCCCTGACGTCCTGGACATGCTGCTTTTCATTGTCCGAATAGATCAGGACGTCGTCCAGAAATGCTACGCAGTTCTTGTACAGCAGGGGACCCAGCACATGGTGCATGAAGCTTTGAAAACAGGCTGAACCCGACTGTAATCCAAATGGCATGACTAAGTACTCAAAGGCCCCTAGGGGGGTGAACATGGTGGTTTTCCATTCGTCACCCTCTCTCATTCTAATCAAGTTGTATGCTCCCCAAAGGTCCAGCTTGGTAAAAATCTTACCCTTCCTTACCCTAGTCAGAATATCATCAATTCTGGGCATTGGGAAGGTCACGGGTTCTGATACCAGGTTTAATTTTCTGAAGTTCACTACAAGCCTGGGCTTATCCGTGTGTTTTTTTGTCCACAAAGAACACAGGGCTGCCCCCCACTGCCTTAGATACCCTTATAAACCCCCTTTTCAGGTTTTTGTCTATAAAGTCTTGCAACTCCTGCATCTCTCGGTCCGACATGGCATACAGCTTACCCACCAGCAGCTGCGCCCCAGGGAGTAGGTTGATTTGGCAGTCGAAGGGCCTATGTGGCGGCAGCCTGTCCGCTTCCTTCTCGCTGAAGACCTCTTGTAAGTCCGCGTACTGTGGTGGCACTTCCACACTCTGCTTCAGTGTGGTTGCTGCCACTCTGGCCAACCTCACCCTGGGCTTCACTCCCCCCTAGTGTTCCAAACAGTGCGCTGACCCGAAGGTGACTGTCCGCTGATGCCAAGCCACCACTGGATCATGGAGCACTAGCCAGCTCATCCCCAGTATTATAGGGGGTCCTGCCAGTGTGGCCACGTGAAAGGCAATGGTTTCTGTGTGCCTGGACACACTCATCCTCATTGGCGGGGTTTGATGTGTTACCTCCCCTCCCAGCAGCTCCCTGCCATCTATCGTGGTCACTTGGAGTGGGAAATCAAGTGGCAGCAGGTGGATCTGGTGCTCCAGTGCAAACTCCCTACTAAAAAAATTACAGGAGCTGCCTGAGTCCAGCATTGCCTTCACCGTGACTGGGTGTCCATTTGGGAGTTCTAGCACTACTTCTACCGCTATAGAAACCTTGGGTGGGTCCGGTTGGGGCACTTCTATTAGTTGTTCGCTTGGCTGCTGCGCCCGCCTGTGGGCACTCAAGCGCTGGCGTTTCCCTGCACCTTTTCCTCTTCCCCCTCCTCCTCATTTCCAGTGGCTCCCACCATCCCTTGCCAAGCCTTTCTTTGTGGGCAGACTCTGGCAAAGTGTCCTGGCCGTTGGCAGAGGAAACATTTCTTGGTGCTTTTCCCAGCCTTTCCCTCCCTTTTGCCTCCTTGGTGGGCGCTCGGAACCTCGCGTGCGCGCGCCCCATCAATTTCCATTGGAACCACGTCATCGGAAGGCTGCCTTGGCATCTCAGAAATGCGGTAGTCAGGTCAACGCTCTCCTCTCCCTTCCCGCCTTTCCAAAGCGCGCGCTTCCTGGCGAGCGCCTATCGCCATCGCAGCTTTTGTCAGCTGATCCATAGTCTCCGGGCGGGACGCGCGGGAGAGCTCATCCCGGACGGTTGGGGAAAGCCCCTCCTCGAAAAGCATCCTTACGGAGGGGCTATTTAGATCCCATTCCAGCCTGTGTATTAACATCGCAAAGCGGGACCAGTAGTCTCTAACGGAAAGATCCCCCTGCTTGCATCTCATCAGCTCCCGCTGGGTCAGACTCTCCCCCAATTGGCTTGAATACATAGCGTCCATCGCCTGAAAAAACTTCCGGACGTCCTTCATGGCGGGGTTCTGCGCAGCCATTAAGGGTCTAACCCATTCCCTCACGCTCCCCTCAAGGTGCCCCACGATATACGCCACCTGCGCTGCTTCGTCAGCAAAGTCACCATGCTGCAGCTGCAAGGCGTACTCTATTTCTGTTCTGAATCCATTATATTCCTGGGGCTTCCCTCCAAATTTGTGTATCAGTCCTGGCACCTTCCTTGCTACTGGAGTGGGTCTCACCTGCGCGTCTTGGGTGTGCCTCTCATCCAGCCGCGCCATCAGCAGGGATACATGCCGTTCCAGCTCCTGGTTCCTCTTCACCAGGTCCTGCACCCCCGCAGCTTCCTCCGCTGCCCCGGTGCCTCCAGTTTGGCTCATGTTTCCCCTACTAGCACACAAGTAACCGCAGCAGGGACTGACGGATTGCTGTAATGGTTGTATGGGGTTACTTGCGCGTAAATTGCCTTCGGTTTGGTTAGATCGCTTGCTCCACCATGCTTAGGGTTAGAGCTCGCGCTCCGGGACCTGTTAGTCACTTGCAGAATCCGTCAGTGGGCGTTTCCTGAACCTCTTCCAGCATAAGAGCTGTTTGACTCCCAGTCTCCTCCTATGTTCCCTGCGCGGAACGCGTCTGCGCAAGTAAGGGGAAGGCAGGGGCGTGCCAGCGCTCTCTCCACTGGATTCAGGTGAAGGGTCTGGGAGCCCTGTCTCCAATTCCCCTATCTCCCTCTCTTCTCTATTGGTGTTACGCGGAATTCCTTCCCCCCTGGCTGGTCCCCTCTCCGGCAGAGCTCGGGAGCTCTGCCGCCGCCTCTCGCTCTGATGTCAGTTCCCTGACAGCACCCATAAATATATCAGATATTGAGAATGTAATAGAAACAATGGGGAATGGGAAATCACCTGGACCAGACAGTTTTCCTACAGAATGGTATAAAATATTCAAAATCTACTAGTCCCCAGACTTCTAGAAGTCTATGAGGAAATAGCTCAGAAAGGTATATCTGCTGCAACATTCAATGAAGCTTTAATAATAATTATACCAAAACTTAACAAAGACCCTACTAAATGTGCAAATTATAGACCAATATCATTAATGAATGTTGATGCAAAGATTTTGAATGCAATATTGGCTGCAAAATTACAAAAAGTTATTCAAAACTTGATTCCTAATAATCAAACAGGTTTTATAAAAACAAGACAAGCTACAGATAATATCAGATTAACAATAGATTTGATAAATTTAAACAAAGATGAAGAGGAGTTTATGATATTGTCATTAGATGCAGAAAAGGCTTTTGACAGAATATATAAGGAATTCATAGGGTTTGTGTTACGTAAATTTTGTTTCCCTATAGAATACTGTAATTGGATTAATATGATTTATAAAAACCCGTCCCGGATTGTTACAAATGGAAGAATTTTGAATTTGATTAGTTTAAATCGAGGAATGAGACAAGGATGTCCTCTTTCTCCGTTATTATTTAATCTCTGACTGGAACCATTAACAAGAGCAATAATTCAGGATGAGCATATCAAGGGTGTAAAGCACAACAAAGATAATTACAAAATTGTATTATTTGCGGATGATAACCTTTTATTTATTACAAAACCAGAAGATAGAATTCCGAAAATTATGGAGAAAATAGAAACCTTTGGCAGAATATCGGGATATTCCATAAATTGGACAAAATCAGAGATTTTACTCATAGGGCCAAGGGCTACATTGTATAGAAACCATCAGTTTTGGTTGTGCAAAGACTTTATTAAATACTTGGGTATAATGATTTCATTAGATATAGATCAAATTGTAAAATTAAATTTGAATAAAAATATAAATGAAATTTCTTTTGATATTGAAAGGTGGGGACCTCTAAACCTCTCCTTTTGGGAAAAGGTTAAAAGTCCTCAAAACTGCCCTGTCCAAAACTGCCCTGTCCATCTCTTCGTATTCCATCAACTTTCAACTTAATTTGCCACTCCCTCTTTATTGGAATTTGGTTTCCTTTCCAGTTTTGTGCTAACAATATTCTCGCTGCTGTGGTGGCGCACATAAAGTAACTTCTTCAGAACTTGGGGATCTCATCCTCAAGGATTCCTAAGAGAAAAGCTTATGGCTTTTTAGGAAATGTTAATTTAAACATATTTTTTAACTCACTGTAAATTGTATCCCAGAATTCTCTCTTTTTTTTTACACTCCATGCATGATACATTGTCCCGACTGCTATGTTACATTTCCAACACAAATATGAATTATTTTTATACATCATTGCCATTTTATTAGGTGTTACATACCAGCATTAAAGATTTCCATATAATTTTTTTTGAGGGTATAGCATGCTGTGAATTTGAGATCTTCCTTCCACAGCTTCCCCAATGCTGAAAGTATACAGGATGAAAGCATGGCTTTCTCAAAAACAAGGAAAGCCAGGGAAATCTCGCTTCCCCTTTTTTTGGATGGAGTTACAAACTTTGTTGATCAGGGGACTGCTGTGAAAATACTGCATCTCAATTTCAGTAAGGCTTTTGACAAAGTCCCCTGCGACATTTATGTGAGGAAGCTGGTAAAATGTGGGCTGAACGAGGTAACCGGTGGATTTGACTGACCGAACCCAAAGAGGACTCCTTCATGGTTCCTCATCATCCTGGGGGAAAGTGACAAGAGGGGTGCTGCAGGGTTCTGTCCTGGGCCCATTGTTGTTCAACGTCTTTATAAATGTCTTGGATGAAGGAACTGATGGGATGCTCATCACATTTGCAGACGACACCAAAAGGGGAGCAGAGGCCAATGTGGCAGAAGTCAGAATCCGATCAAGGGCAGGAATATTACCACTTTATTCTGCCATGGTCACGCCCCACCTAGAATACTGTGTTCAGTTCTGGGCTCCGCAATTTAAGTATATTAAATTTTGTTTGCCAGGGGAAATCAAGAAGGTGGGGGAACATAATCCATATTCCTTTTATAATACTTGGCCAATGTTTATTAAATACATGAATTGTTAAGACTGTTGCAAGAATCCACCCAGCACTAATGGCAAAATGTGCCATGATCTTTTAGAATAATCAAATGAAACTTTTAACACATGGCAGGATGAAAGTCTTCAATTTCACCAGGACAAGTTATTTGTTGTTTACTGTTGTGGTCATTGCTTTCTTTAAAACTATCTTTTGTACTGTGAAAATAAAAGCAATACAGTGGTATCTCCGGTTGCGCACGGGTTCTGTTCCGGAGCACTGGTCGGATCCCGAGGTCTCCTCAACTGCAGGTGCCTGTTTTGCACATGTGCTTATGCGTAGAGTGCTTATGCGCATATGCGCGGGACGAAACCCAGAAAGACACTCCTGGGTTTGCTGTGTGCGTATCCCAAAGGATAGGTAACAAGGGGAGCATAAGTAGAGGTACCACTGTATTATTATTTTTTTATAAGAAAGGTGGGGAAATCATGCCATTAATCTGCTTGCATGTGTTGAGTGTTATTTGGAGACTGTAACTCCCAGTAATTTACCATTACAGTGGTACCCTAAGTTACAAACGCCTCAGGTTACAAACTCTGCTAACCTGGAAGAGTTACTTTGAGTTGAGCACTTTGTCCCAGGACGAGAATGGAAATCGTGTGCTGGCGTGTGGGAGTCATAAAGCCACGGCAAAGGCTTGTAATATTGCAGGGTGCCCCCTGACCTCGGCTGACCAGCACTCTGAGCTTTACAATGTATTGGAATGTTGTGTTTCCTCTGGGCAGTGATGACCCTATATGGTGAAGGGGTAATAAAAGCCTTGACAGGATGAGGTAACGGTGAGACATTGGCAAACGGCCATGCGGCTGGGGAGAGACAAAGGATAATAAAAAGGTTACCGGAGGGAGAGAAGAAGCATGAAGGAGCTGCTCCTCCATCCTGAAAATACAGCTGTCTCTCTGTGTCTTTATTTTATGCTAAACTGCACCATTTTGTAACGGCTGGCTCCGACAAGTGGTGCCCCGTGTGAGGCTGAATAAAAGAAAACAGTCTGAGGCAGACTAAGAGGATTTTAAAAGAAACTGAGAGGTTTTTTGATCCAAGCAGTGGATATCATCGGCTCACTACGCTCGGCAAGGGTTGCACAGCACTGAAGCATCTTAGGATCCCTGGTGAGTTCGATCCCTTATTATATTGATTTTAGAAAAATGGGCAGCTCTTTGTCTACTCCCCAACAGAAATTTTTAAAAGACTTAAAATTTCTCCTCTCCTCCAACAAATTGGAAGTTCCGGAGGGTGATTTGATACAGCTTATTCTGGCCATCGAAGAGCATTCCCCCTGGTTTCCTGCAGATGGGACTTGGGAATTAAAACTTTGGGACAAGATTGGTGCACATTTTCATGGGCACCCCAGCATAGGTGTTCGGATTCTAAATGCATGGTGCAAGGTTCGTTACACCATGGGCTCTTTATCACCAAAAAATATTTCCCTGGCTGCATTGCCAACACAACCTTCAGCTTCTTTAATCCAGCCTACTGTGTTAGAGTCTGTTCCAATACTTGCCTTGCCAGCAGCAGCTCCAGACCCCAAACCTCCGGACTACAGTTCCTCACCAGAGGACCCAATCCTGCAAAAATACCGTGGTCTGGCTGGCAATAATCCTAATCTTTCAGAGGCAGAACCAGCTACCCCTTTTCAACGTGCAGTCCTTGCCTGTTCCTTAATTCAGGATACTATGGCATTC
Organism: Podarcis muralis; assembly: GCF_964188315.1. Classification (NCBI taxonomy): domain Eukaryota; kingdom Metazoa; phylum Chordata; class Lepidosauria; order Squamata; family Lacertidae; genus Podarcis; species Podarcis muralis. Next base: position 3,341,879 of record NC_135658.1, read on the forward strand.
CCTGTTATTGTGCCCCCTGCTGGTGCTCCAGCAGGAACTCAAGCCCAGCACCAACCTTTTGACTTTAAAATCTTGAAAGAGCTGCAATTGTCAGTAAGGACAAATGGACTTCAAGCCCCATTTACACAGGCTCTTTTGGAAGCCACATTAACTCAGCTCTTGGTTCCAGAGGACATCAGGCTTTTGGCCCATACAGTGTTACCCCCATCAGCTGGTGTTTTGTTTGCCCACGAATGGGAAACTGCCTGCCGTGCTTATGCTCCAGCCTCCTCCAGACAACTAGTCAGAGGAAATAATCCAAATATTACCCTCGCAGACATCATAGATGCCATGATGGGGCGTGGTCCCTGTGCTCAGGCTTCAGTACAAGCCACACTGCTGCAGATCTTATTGAGGGATACTGCTCTTGCTGCTAAACAAGCAATGAGAAAAATTCCAGAACCCAGTATTCAATCAAGGTGGGGTTCAATTAGGCAAGAGGCAAGAGAATCATATTCTTCCTTTATGGACAGGCTGATTACAGCAGTGAGTCGCCAAATTGAAAGTCCTGAAGCCAAACAAATAATTATCAAACAATTGGCTTTTGAAAATGCTAATGAGGATTGTAAAGTTGCATTGAGACCAATAATACACAATCCTGCCACAGACACAGCAGCCATGCTTCGCATTTGTCAGTCTGTAGATACAACCACCCACAAGGTTCATCTGCTGGCAGCAACGCTAAATGAAAACCAGCCTGTAGCCACCGATACAACTTGTTTCCAGTGTGGCAAACCAGGATCACCGATACCCCAGTGTGGGTAGAACAGTGGCCTCTACCAAAAGAAAAATCCGCAGCAGCGGCACCAGCTTGTTTCTGAACAGCTTATTTCTGAACAATTGACTTTTGGCCACATTGAACCATCTTCATCCCACTGGCTCCAGCAGACAGGGAACGGTTTGCTTCTACATTGCCAGTATATAACAATTCGCAGCCCACCCAGCGATATCAGTGGGTTGTCCTGCCTCAAGGCATGCGGAACTCCCCTACACTTTGTCAACATTTTGTGGGTGAAGCATTGAAACCTTTCCGCATGCGCCACCTAGAGGTGCTGCACACGAGCTGCATCTGGCAGTGTTTGCCTTCCTAACCATTTGCCTTGCCATCCTTTGCTGCACCGTTATACAAGGAAGAGAAGCAGACGACCCAGTCCAGTTGAAACCACCATAATTCACCTCATCAGCTGGCAAGCAGCTGTTGTCAGCTTCCTACTCTGGCTGGCAGTATCCACGGCTCAGCCACTTTCGAACTAGAAGAACAGCGTTGTTGAATAAGACTTTTAGGGGAGAAAATTATCATAAGATATGGAGGGATAATATTTTTGTACAAGATATGATTAAGTTTGCCAGTTTATTGCATGCTTCTAAATGTTGGGTGTGTATGCCAGTCATTCAGGCATAATGGTTCATGGTGTGCCTGACAATGGATCTTTTCAATTTACAAATATTATATCCCCTAAGCAAACTTTTTGGCCTCCAGTACAATTGACCCTCCATGAGCCTGCCCCCATTTGTTTTCAAATTAAAGAGGGGAAAGAATCATGGGGCATATATCCAAACTGTCAATATGCATTGAATTTCACTTTTAATAGCTCTTGTTCTCTTACAGGAACATACAGTGACCAATCTCAGTGCTATAGGAGTGACACCAGTGCATGGCTAATAAACTAGAAAGGAAGCCTACCATGCAGCTTGGAATCAGAATTCTTATATTCTTGGCTTCCGGATGGAAGTTGGCTTCGACATTTATTGATTTTCGTGATCATTATAGTAGTTATTTGTGTTATTTTGTGTTGCTGTATACAATGTATTCTTTCTATAATCTCTATATGTACTGCATGGTTCTCGATGTCAGGATTCTCAGCCGCAGTCAGAGGTAACTGGCCTCACTCCAGGCATTTGGCTTGAATCCTTGTTGACCTTCCCGTCTGCGTCTCCCGGCAGGATACAGGCAAGGTCACAAATCGGCGATCCTCCTCAAACGTGAGAAGAACACACCCTCCTCCCTGCTTCCCCCAGGGAGGGGAAAGAGTCAGACAGAAATCTATTTACATGTCTTTTATTTCTGTCATTCCAGCAGTACAGAGAAATGTGTCTGCACTCTCCAGACTCCAGCAGTAGAGTCTCAACTCCGCCCCTGTACTTCCAGTACAGGTCAGATGACACTCTGAGCTAACATCTGGTGCTCAGTACAATGAATAGACTGCCCCTTTTTCCCAATAGTACAGTCCCACACATCACCATCCTGTTTTGCATTCCAGACACCTGCAGCTGGCTTTCGCATTGCTGCTTTTTCCTGACAACCTCCCCCAAAAGCATCAATGGGCGTTGTGAGCAAAACATGATCCAGAGAAGAAAACAAACAGTTGTTATACATATAACAGTCCCCTGTTGTTTCAGTTCCACCCTTGGAACTCCCCGCCACTGGTTTCCCCAGTGTACCTCTCTGGTTGTCTGGCTTCCAAGGAATGAGTGCATCTGCATTACCTTGGCTAGCAGCTCTCTGTTGTGTCTTTGTCTCTGACTTAGACACTGCTTCAACCTGTTCTCGGTTGTGTACTACAGCAACACATGCAACAGCTAAGTTAGCAAACTCTTTTGAGTACCTCTTTGGTGGTACACCCTTTGTAACCCTCTCAGACCTGCGTATGAGGTGCTGATCCTCTCTGCTCACTGGTTCAACCTCTGGACTTTGTTGAGAACCAGTACCAATGGCAAACAGTGGTTCATCCTTCATCTGTGAAGGTCTATCCATTGTGTAAGACTTCCTCTCAATGACTGTGTCAACTGAGCTCTTTGAGCTATCACTGTCATCATCAGTACCACTGTAATCAGAAAAATCATCATCATCATCTGAATTGTCCTCAGTGGGAAATGTGTGAACAATTACTCTCTCCTGTTCAGGAGCACTCTAGAAGTTTTGTGAGAATCACCTGATCCGATTCAGACAAAATTACTCTGTAGAGACCCTTTTCATATCCCACAAAAATGCCTCTGGCATTCTTTACTCCACCTGGAGCTTCTGTCCTCACATGAGACCCAAAAACCTTAAAATGGGCAACAGAAGGTTTTCTATGGAACAGCTTCTCAAAAGGAGAACTTCCCAATTCTTTTGAGACCTTTCTCAACCACACGTGAACATAGGACATTAACGACTCCGCCCAATATTCATGTGGCAAATGTGAACTAAGCAATTGCGCATTCATCCCCTTTTGCAATTCTTTGTTCACCCTTACACAGACACCCCTATTCCACGCTTCCACCGAAACAGCAACCTTGTGTCTTATCCCTTTCTTCTGCAGGAACTCCTGAAAATCCTGTAAAAGAAAAACTTGCTTCTCATCTGTGAAAAGACAATCAATGTTAGCATCATGCACATTTTTAACCTTGTCACAAAACTCCTGAAACCTTTCTAAGGTTTCTTGTGGTTTCTGCATCATAAAAACCCAGACATAATTTGAGAAACAATCCACACACACAAGATAATATCTTGCATTGCCTCTAGATGGTGCTAGAGGACCAATCACATCAGCATACACCAGCTGAAATGCCCTGTCGACCCTCGCCACCTTCCGGGCGCTTTTGGTCACACCTGCAAGAGAGATTATGTTAGAATCAGAAGAATTACATTTCATGTAATCACTTTGATCAAAAGTCAACAAATACAGTCCATCTTTCTCTTTGGCAGAAAGATACAGTTCTCCATCTTTGAAGATCTTGCAGCTCTTATCATCATAGGACAGTTTCAGTCCTTTCTTTGCAATCTGCGACACACTCAGCAGATTGAACTTCAACTGAGGAACCAAATACACATTGTTTATAGTCAAGTTCAGACTCTCAAGATACACAGTCCCAATCCCGGTCGCTTCCAACTCCTGACCGTTGGCCTGCTTCACAGCGAAGCTTTGCTTCTTCAACGTTGAAAACAGTTCTCTGTGTGGGCACATGTGTTTAGTGGCGCCAGTGTCCAGAACAAATGAGTTCCCCACCTCTGGTGTGGCTTTTAGCGCCATCAAAGCCTTTGCAGGTTTCACCTGAGACTTGGTATAACTTTTGCCTGATGCCTCAGGCTTCGCAGAGCTCCCCTCAGCTCTTTTCTGCGCACGTGGCCTCTTACAGCTCCGCTGAAGATGCCCAGTCTGTTCACAATTGTAACATGGGACAACGTTCAAAGCTACAGCATGCTCTCCAGTAGCAACATCAGTGGGGGAATTAGAACTCCGTTCCTCTCTCCCCCTGTCAGCAACATCCATTGCAGCTCGAACAGGAACATCAACAGTTCCTCCACTCCCCCATCTGGGGTCAAAGCTCTCCTCAGCTTTCGATGAGCTCTTAGGAACCTGGCCAGCATCATCTGGGCTCACCCCTTCTGGGGTAGTTATCCATCCAGACCATGATGAATAACTGTCATTAGTCAGGGGAGGTGGGTAAGGCAGGCCTCCCCCCTTCTTGGCATCCATTTTGAATCCAAGCTTTAGCTCTCACTCTCAAGCCTGCTAAAGTCCAACAGTTGTTTTCTGCCTACTCTGGCAGGCAAACTGCAAGCTGTTTCTCAGTCCTTGCACAGCAACGAAGATAGCCAAAACAACTTTCTCTTCCCAGGCTCTCTCAGAGCCAGCTGCTCAGTTAGTACTCTTCCACTTTACAGACGGACGTTGCTTAGCAACTGTGCATTCCAATCTCTGAACAGGAAATCTTATCAACCACAAGAATTCCTGGTATGCAAGCCTCCTCTTTCAGAGCTGGCTTTTTCCAAACGCAGCTCCCGTGAACCAGAGAATGAATCAATCTGCGTTCACACTTTTAGCCCGAAATTCAGCATACCTTGGGGCTCCGTTGCTTGGAAAACACCTCCTCTCGGTGTCCAGCCGTCTGTTCAGCTTCTGGCTGCACGCAGACGTTATTTCCTCCCTTGGTGCAGAGGATGAAGACGATCCATCCACTTCTCATGCAGATTCCATGGATCAGAACCACCGGCAATGCTACCAGATGTCAGGATTCTCAGCCGCAGTCAGAGGTAACTGGCCTCACTCCAGGCATTCGGCTTGAATCCTTGTTGACCTTCCCGTCTGCGTCTCCCGGCAGGATACAGGCAAGGTCACAAATCGGCGACCCTCCTCAAACGTGAGAAGAACACACCCTCCTCCCTGCTTCCCCCAGGGAGGGGAAAGAGTCAGACAGAAATCTATTTACATGTCTTTTATTTCTGTCATTCCAGCAGTACAGAGAAATGTGTCTGCACTCTCCAGACTCCAGCAGTAGAGTCTCAACTCCGCCCCTGTACTTCCAGTACAGGTCAGATGACACTCTGAGCTAACATCCGGTGCTCAGTACAATGAATAGACTGCCCCTTTTTCCCAATAGTACAGTCCCACACATCACCATCCTGTTTTGCATTCCAGACACCTGCAGCTGGCTTTCGCATTGCTGCTTTTTCCTGACACTCACATGGTTCTCTCTGATATAAAATAAAGAAAGAGGGCATGTGGGAGTCATAAAGCCACGGCAAAGGCTTGTAATATTGCAGGGTGCCCCCTGACCTCGGCTGACCAGCACTCTGAGCTTTACAACGTATTGGAATGTTGTGTTTCCTCTGGGCAGTGATGACCCTATATGGTGAAGGGGTAATAAAAGCCTTGACAGGACGAGGTAACGTGAGACATTGGCAAACGGCTATGCGGCTGGGGAGAGACAAAGGATAATAAAAAGGTTACCGGAGGGAGAGAAGAAGCATGAAGGAGCTGCTCCTCCATCCTGAAAATACAGCTGTCTCTCTGTGTCTTTATTTTATGCTAAACTGCACCATTTTGTAACGGCTGGCTCCGACACTGGCGGTCCAGCGGCAGCAAGAGGCCCGATTAGCGAAAGCACGTCTCTGGTTAAGAACAGTCTCAGGTTAAGAACAGACCTCCGGAATGAATTAAGTTTGTAACCAGAGGTACCACTGTATGTGTTTCTGTGTGTTCAGCACACATGATTGCAGGTGAGACGGAATAAAACTCTTCCTAGGAAATTCCCTTTGACTGGTGCTGTATTGTTTCAAATGTGACTTCACTTACAGATAAGAACAAATAATATTTATTGCTGACAAATCATACCATCGTCAGCTCATGAATTTCCACTCCAACAAACCCAGCGCTTAGCATGAGCAGCTGATTTCTTCCCATTTCTTAGGTGGAAAGAACTGATAATGAAAAGGAAGAAGGGAGATAGACCCTTTCCCTCACCCTTTGGGGATCTCGGGGGGCTTCATTTCACCCCTTAGTCCTCCTCCTGAAAGCTTGGCAAATGTGGAGTTTTTGCTCACACATGGCCATCACATAAAAATTAATCTTCTTTTAAAATGGTATTGCAGCGCTAAAAAGGCTCAAGAAAGCAATTCCTGTAGTAGCTGGCATATTAGCAAGCCCAGTGCCACTCTGCCAACTGTCTCACTCCCAGCTAACTAATCTGGAAAGCTGTGCTGTCATCTCTGCAAGGACTTCAGTGTCCCTTGAATTAGCAATTCAGCATTTCTGGAAAGGGAAATGATACACTTTTGTATATTAGCATAACAAGCATGCATAAGAATTATTAGACAGAAAAAGCAGGCACAAGAAAGTATTACTCATTTATGATGAGAATGGGATTTATTTATTTTGAACTTCGCTTGATTCCTCCTTGGTGGCCAATGCGATTCTTTCAGCAGGGCTAGAACTCAGGACCCGCTGCCTTGAGGGACATCTAAGAGCAGTTGGGCAGGGGAAAGGTCTCCCTTGGGAGGTGGTGGACTCTCCTTCCTTGGAGGTTTCTCAGCAGAGATCGGACGGCCATCTGCCATGGATGCTTTAGCTGAGATTCCTGCCTTGCTGGGGGTTGGACTAGATGACCCTGGGATCCCCTCCTATCTCTCCACTCCTGAATTCTAGGAGGAGCTTCCTTGCCTCCTGCAAAGCCCTTTTCCCTGCAGGCTCTTCCTCTGGTTTCTGGCCAAGGGAGGGAGATGCTCAGAGTCCAGCCAAGAGCCTCACCCCACAAAAGGTATCGGGCATTGGAGTAGCCAGGGGGGCAGGTGCCCCCCGAAATCCATAAGAAATAATAAGAATTTGAGGTTCTGCCAAGCGAGAGAGGGTTGAGCTGGAGGGACTCGGCTTGGCAAGGGTTAAAGGGAACAGAGCTGCCTTCCTAGAGAGGCCAGGAAGCAAGGGGGGCAGGTCCTCCAGAGCCAAGGCCCCTCCCTCCCAGTCCTTTCCTGCAAAGGAGGGGGGTGTTGCTTTGTGTCTCTGCTGCAAGGGCTGCCTCGCTGCCCCCTCCTGGGATCTGGTGAGTCTCCTCTCTGGGATCTGGTGGGGGTCCCAGGGCTGCAGCAGGGGAGGGGGCCTGGGAGGCCTGATCTGCTCCTGCAGGGGGGGGGTCCCAAGTCAGGGGGGAGAGGGTCCTGCCAGGGAGGGGCCAGGTCTGCCACGCTCTCCTTCCTGCAGATCAGAGGATCCCAAACTCATTTGACCCTCCGCCCCCCCTTCAGAAAAGATCTCCCTTCCTAAAACAAAGGAGTCCCTGAGACTTTAACTCAGTGTGACATCGCTCAGCCTCATTGCACAACCGAGGAAACATCTGCAAATTGTTTTCCAAAACCAGACGAGGAGGTGGACTAGCCCCTCTGCCTCCCAAAAAAGAACACGTGGAGGAAGGGAGGAAAAGTGGGGGAGAAAGGCCAGGAATAAAGAGAGGGATCCCAGCCCAGAGTCTGGCTGCTGCATTGGGGACCAGTTTCCCAGTGTCTCCCAGGGCAGCTCCCCACGGAGGCCACTGCAGCAATCCCCTCGCACCCAGAGCAGGGCATCCCAGGACCACATCCTCTCTGCCCCAAAGGGATTGTTGCTGGCAAAGCAGCCGGAAATGGGCGCTGCTACTCACTGAGCCTCCAGGGACCTTGGCATCAATGTCTCTCTGTGTGTTAAGCTATCTAACAGAATACTAATACTAAATTACACACCTAAATTTCAAGGGAGGTGTCTTTGGCCCCGCCCACTTGGCCCTCAGGGGGTTGGACAGATACATACCTGGCCCTCAGAGCAAAGAAAAAGGGACCCCACCCCAGGAGTCTGCCTTGAGAGCAGCAGAGAGTCCAAGTGCAATAAAAGGAGACAGAAGCAGGGGAGTGGGGGTGGGGGTGGGGAGCAACTCCTGAGGACCCCCCGGGAGAGGACCCCCACTAGAGCCAAGAATCCGTTTTTCAAAAGATACAAATGACTCCCTTGTCAGTCAGTTCTGACTTCATTCATTGACTGGAAGGCAGGAGCAACCAGCCTGATTGTTCTCCCAGAAATCCCTTCAGTTGCCTCCACATTTTGCATTGCAATCTTTCTTCTAGGAGAGCTAGAGGCTGCTTCTTCCTCATCCTCCTCCTCTTCCTCTTCCTCCTCCTCCTCCTCCTCCTCTTTCTTCTCCTTTTTAGAAAGGCCCTTTCCACCAGGCCTAGGGGGCGAGGCCCAGACTCACCCAGCCCTACTGTGTTAAATATGTATTCTGTAGTTGACCTTCTTTGTAATGTTTTATTTTGCAATCTTTAAGATAATAATTGTTTTCTGTTATGTTGCTTTGACTATCGACTATATAATCGACTTTCTTCAGGTGGTTTTATTTCTCTTTTATTGATTTGTGGGATGTGAAACTGCAGTCAAGTAGAACATTCCTGCAGTGGACACATTAGGGGATGTTTTCTACCACTCAGGAGAAGACTTCCTGTTTCCTCCTGAGCTGGGACAGACTTCCACTCCATGTGACTTGAAGAGGGTGCAGTCTGTTGTACTAGCATGGAGGAGCACATGGCCTCCATCTTCTGATCAGTGTGTCTTCTCCATTTTGTATGTTGCTGTGTGTTTGGAGAAGTGACTCCTTAGTGGCAGTCATTTGGGACTAACTTCTTTATGGAATAGTTCTAGTTGTTATGTAACCTAAGCCTGCCTTCAGGGATATGTCTGTGAACGTGAACGAATCTGTGAGTAAACTACTTTTATAGTAACGTGAATCAGATTATTGTGCTTATTCATTTAAAAGGGATTGGAAGGGATTTTACCAGGAAGGAATCTTTAATAGTAAGACTCAGATGAGTCAGCAACAAGCTGATCGCTGCGTAATCTAAAAAAGGGGGATGTATGGAACTAGAATATGGAACTTGCTAGTGCATGTTAGGAAGCATATCATTCAATAATATATCTTCTTCTAACTCCCCAATTATCCCCACAGATTTAATATGCTGTAAACCGCTTTGAGATTTCTCTTTAAAATATAAAGTGTTATAGAAATTTAAATAAATAAAATAGCTCATGGTTTGGGCTGTGGTGCAGTCCAGCCCTGGTTCCCTCCAAGACTCATCCATGCTTGCTTAGGGAACCTTTTTCTTCTCCTGATCTTAGACAACTTTTGTAACTGAACAATGTATTTGCTTTGTAGGATTTGCTAGCGCCTCTCCTTAAGACAGACAGAACTTTGCAGAAGACCAAAGGGTTCCTTCCGATCTCTCAGAGGCTTCCTGAGAGCACAGATGGATGAGCGAGACTCAGCTGGCCCTGGAACAGGAAGAGGCCATGGCAACCAAACTGGGACCACTGGGGGATTCTGGCAAAACCCAGTGCAGAAGATCCTGGGTGAGGAGGACACCCTCCGCTCAGAGGTGCAGAGCCAGCAGTTGAGGCAGTTCTGCTGCCAGGAGGCCAAAGGACCCCGAGAGGTTTGCAGCCGACTCTACCACCTTTGTCGTCAGTGGCTGAAGCCAGAAAGGCACACGAAAGCTGAGATGCTGGACCTGGTGATCTTGGAGCAGTTCCTGGCTGTCCTTCCCCCGGAGATGGAGAGCTGGGTGAGGGAATGCGGAGCGGAGACCAGTTCCCAGGCGGTGGCCCTGGCCGAAGGTTTCCTCCTGAGTCAGGCAGAGGAGAGAAAGCAGGTGAGAGAGACTTTCCTCTGGATACTCCCAAGGGGCTCCAAACAGGACAGAGAACATCCCATAATGGTCTGCTGATGGCCCATCCATTTTCTGGGAAAGCATCCATGGAATGTGATCTCACACCCTTCAAGTCTTTGTCATTCTCTTTCTAGTATTTCTCACCGTTCTCTGTTTTGAATCCTTGTTTCTTTCTCAGGGAAAGGCTCTCTTTGCAGAAATGGGCCAGATTTCCTCTGAGGCAGAGAGGTCTCCATTGGACACCAGAGAGAGGCCACTGGGTAAGGAGGAAGGTGGTTTTTTCTCCGTTTAGTCTCATTCTGTTGGTTTTCCAACTCATCTGTGGGTTCTTTTCATCTTTTGTTGGGGGAGATAGTGTGACCCAGAGCCCAAAGGAGGGGAGATATATTTTTTCACACATAACATTTCTAATGCACCCAAATATCCAAATGCACTCAGCAGGCCAGACTTTCTCAAAGGCCCCTCTGTAGTTTGAGATGCACTGATTTACCTATGAGACAAGAAGGCACTCTGGGCCTCCCCCTTACCTTTTTCCTCTTGCAGGTGACACAGTGATACTGGCTAGACCTCTTCATCCATCTCTGAATGGGGACAGAAGAGAAGCAGTGGCTGTGGAACCAGATCAGGTCAGGGGAAGCTGCCTTGTGGGGACAGAGACCGAGGGATGGAGCAATGTCCTAGCTCAAGGAGTGGTGGTGAACAACAGTGTTGTCTCAGAGGAAGACATTTCCCTTTTTCTTTTAGGGTCCAGTGTGCTTTGAAGATGTCGCTGTTCGTTTCACGGATGAGGAGCGGGAGTTGCTGGATCCTGACCAGAGAGCTCTGCATAAGGACGTCATGGAGGAGAATCGTGGGATCGTGGCCTCTCTCGGTAAGGCTCCCAGTGGGATCATAATATCTGTTTCTAAATTCAAAACTCCATATGTGACGAACCTCATATATTTTCACTGAACTCAACAGCGCCCCCTACAACACCGGATATCACAATACCCCCCAAAAAACCTTGAACAGTAAATTGCTGGTTTTTCCTGTGAATGTTCTTCCTCCAGTTGCAGCTCATTAAACAAGGATCAGCTGGTCTGAACTCCCCAGACCCTTTTGACTGTAAACTTCAGAAAATCCATTCGAGACAAGAGCCAGGCTTACCGAATCACAGGTTCCCCAAAGGATGTCGGTTGATCCCCGTTAATTAATGCACCCAACCCTTCAGAAAACCATCCATCTAACCCACTTGTGTTATGCCTCTATTACCAGAGTTAACAAGTATTCTTCCTTAATTTCTCCCTGAGGTGCTAATCCATTTCTCTTCATTGCAGATAGTGATGCACTGGAAATCAAGGACAAGGGTGACCATGACAAAATCCCCAGAATGGAGAAGCTGAATAAATATCTTGAAAGTGGAAAAAGTTCCGATTCCACTTCCCCGCAAGGAAATCTCATTAGGAAGAAACCCTATCAGTGTGTGGAATGTGGAAAGAGATTCAGTCACAGCCACAGTCTAACTTCCCATCAAAGAATTCATACAGGGGAGAAACCATATCAGTGCTTAGAATGTGGAAAGAGCTTCAGGAATAGCTCAAAACTCACTTCCCATCAAAGAACTCATACAGGGGAGAAACCCTATCAGTGTGGGGAATGTGGAAAGAGCTTCACACATAGCTCCTCTCTCACTTCCCATCAGAGAATTCATACAGGGGAGGAACCCTATCAGTGTGTGGAATGTGGAAAGAGCTTCAGGAGGAGCTCCAATCTCACTTCCCATCAAAGAATTCATAAAGGGGAGAAACCATATCAGTGCTTTGAATGTGGAAAGAGGTTCACTGGAAGCTCCTCTCTCAATTCCCATCAAAGAATTCATACAGGGGAGAAACCCTATCAGTGTGTGGAATGTGGAAAGCGCTTCAGGAGGAGCTCCCATCTCACTTCCCATCAAAGAATTCATACAGGGGAGAAACCCTATCAGTGTGGGGAATGTGGAAAGAGCTTCAGTCAGAGCTCCAATCTCACTTCCCATCAAAGAATTCATACAGGGGAGAAACCCTATCAGTGTGGGGAATGTGGAAAAAGCTTCAGTCAGAGCGCCAGTCTCACTTTCCATCAAAGAATTCATACAGGGGAGAAGCCATATCAGTGTGTGGAATGTGGAAAGCGTTTTAGTGTGAGCTCCTCTCTCACTTCCCATCAAAGGATTCATAAGAAGAGTGGAAAACCCTTCATTATACAGCTTTCAGCGCTAGAGAAAAACACACCACGTTAAACAGGCCTTTGGCTGATTGACATCTAATGCCCTTTTAAAATGTGGGGAGGTGGGGGTTACAGGTTTTGGGCTGTGTGTTTTGTGTTTTCATTGTGTGATTTTATGTTGCAACCGTCCTGTGACCTGTGAGTGTAGGGAATGGGAGCCAACTCTTAGAGTCTGAGGGCTCTTTGCCCCCCAATAAGATATGTGAGGGGGCCACCCCCCAGTTCATAGGAACAGCCATTCAAATGGCATCCATGCACCGCATCCTGTGACTGTTTAACCGAGGCGGGGCTTACTAAACCCCTCCTATATTTTATTCAAGTTGGCAGCCCTGCTATAGGGCGCTATAGAAATGAAATAAATGCATAAATAAAATAACACCATCTTGATTGCCTTCATTTGCACATGTTCCAGCTTGTCAATATCCTTATTATTATCATTTTAAAATTTATGTGCCCATCATCTGAAGATTTCATGGTGATTCACAACATAAACAGACAGGTTGAAAGCATGGCTTTCTCAAAAACAAGTCAAGCCAGAGAAATCACTCTTTTTTCTTTTTCTTTTTTTGGATGGAGTTACAGACTGTTTCTCAGGGGACTGCTGTGATAATTGTTGTTGTTTAGTCGTTTAGTCATGTCCGACTCTTCGTGACCCCATGGACCAGAGCACGCCAGGCACTCCTGTCTTCCACTGCCTCCCGCAGTTTGGTCAGGCTCATGTTTGTAGCTTCAAGAACACTATCCAACCATCTCATCCTCTGTCGTCCCCTTCTCCTTGTGCCCTCCATCTTTCCCAACATCAGGGTCTTTTCCAGGGAGTCTTCTCTTCTCATGAGGTGGCCAAAGGATTGGAGCCTCAGCTTCACGATCTGTCCTTCCAGTGAGCACTCAGGGCTGATTTCCTTAAGAATGGATGCATTTGATCTTCTAGCAGTCCATGGGACTCTCAAGAGTCTCCTCCAGCACCATAATTCAAAAGCATCAATTCTTCGGCGGTCAGCCTTCTTTATGGTCCAGCTCTCACTTCCATACATCACTACTGGGAAAACCGTGGCTTTAACTATACGGACCTTTGTTGGTAAGGTGATGTCTCTACTTTTTAAGATGTTGTCTAGATCTGCCATCGCCTTTCTCCCAAGGAGCAGGCGTCTTTTAATTTCGTGACTGCTGTCACCATCTGCAGTGATCATGGAGCCCAAGAAAACAAAATCTCTCACTGCCTCCATTTCTTCCCCTTCTATTTGCCAGGAGGTGATGGGACCAGTAGCCATGATCTTCATTTTTTTGATGTTGAGCTTCAGACCATATTTTGCACTCTCCTCTTTCACTCTTATTAAAAGGTTCTTTAATTCCTCCTCACTTTCTGCCATCAAGGTTGTGTCATCTGCATATCTGAGGTTGTTGATATTTCTGCTCTCACATGACACTGCTTGTCACATGACACCAACCACTATCATTTTTGTCTCAGCTATCGTGTCTTCCACCTCAAGAATCCTTTCTTGGGTCTAATCTTGAATTAATACATAAAACCACCCTCTCTCTCTTATCTGACAAGATGAATTCTTGACCTACAAAGGTCATCACTTCAGTTTGTTGGCTCTTATCCAGTCCATTATCGAGGCAAAACACTGCTCCAGAGCATTGACTGCCTGACCTGCAGATGTCAAGGAGAAGGAGAACTGAGTGTCACCAGCAAATTGCTGACAACGTGCCCCAGATCTCTGGATAACCCCACCTAGTGGTTTCATGTTTCTTAGGGGATAAAATCAAACCCCAAGGAACCCCACATTGAAGTCTCCATGGGTCAAAGAGCACTTTCCAAGCATCACCCTGTGGAGATGCTCATCCACAAACGACCAGGAGCACCACAAAGCGGCGTCACCCACCCCTAACTCAGACGGAGGACACCATGGCCAATGGTGATGGTATTATTATTATTATTATTATTATTATTATTATTATTATTATTATTAATATGTGTACACCCATCACCATGGCAAGCTCTGTGCAAGGACCAGGACCCAGGACCAGGTTCTCAGATGGGCCATCAAGATCTTTTGAAATGTTAACACCACTATCCCAGGTGAGGCCCAGGCTTAGAAAGGAAGCTTAGCCTGTATTTTTCCACTGGCCCAGAGTCTTCCCTCCAGTACTCCAAATACAGTGGTACCTCGCAAGACGAATGCCTCACCAGACGAAAAACTCGCAAGACAAAAGGGTTTTTGGTTTTTTGAGTTGCTTCGCAAGACGTATTTCCCTATGGGCTTGCTTCGCAAGACGAAAACGTCTTGCAAGTTTGTTTCCTTTTTCTTAAAACCGTTAATACAGTTGCGACTTGACTTCGAGGAGCAACACATAGCACGCGGTGGGGTAGCCTTTTTGGAGGTTTTTGAAGACTTTGGTGATTTTTGAAGCTTTTCCAAAACTTTTCCGAAACCGTGCTTCGCAAGACGGAAAAATCGCAAGACGAGAAAACTCGCGGAACGAATTAATTTCGTCTTGCGAGGCACCACTGTATCAAATTCCTACTATTTATTAATTTCAAGGTTTAGGGGTTCCCCTATAACACCATGTAATGAAGGCCTCCAGTGAGCCCTTCCTGGGAAGAACATTCCCCAAATTGGGAGCCGCTGCAGAAAAGGCCTGCTCTCATGGAGGAGGCAGACAAAGAAGGGTCTATGACAGGGGTGTCCAAACTTTGTTCAAAGAGGGCCAGAATTGATGAAGTGAACATGCGTGATGGCCGACCAAAATCATTGACCTTCTTTTTAACATTGAATTTGTTGAGCTTTTTGGGGGGATTTTACCCCAGGAAATAAACTGCCACAGCAGCTGGATTAAACAGACTGGTGGGCCAGATTAGGCCCCCGGGATGGACTTTGGACAAGCCTGGTCTACGATCACGATGGTAGGGGCCGGGTTGGTTCATACAAGTGTGAATGCTTTGAAGTGGACCAAGCAGCCTCTTGCGAGTAAGAAGGCTCCTAGGGAGCTTTCTCAGTTGCTGGTGTAACCCCTCCACTCCACTCGTAGTAAAAGTATAAAGAGGGAACCGAAAGAATGAGCACACTAACTCCAATACTGGGATGAAGAAAACGGGAAATATTTGCTCTTGTTCTTGTGTGTGAGAGAGCAACCTCAGTAAAACTCAGGAGTGAATAGGATTTCCACCCTAAGTCTTAGAAATGTTAAGAAAACTTTTGCCGTAGGTTTTGGAGTTTTAAAGTCCACCCCCCCACCCCCCGCATGTTTAAAATTGGCTTTGGAAACTTTAATTCTAAATTCAGAAGCTGCTGCCTAACTTTAAATGCAAGCGTGCTTAATTTTCTGACGATGTCTTCCATGTTTCCAAAGGAGAGAAAATTCTTCTAAGAGGCCGTGAAGTTGGGTCTGATCAGACTAAAATAGACGGGAAATTTCAAGAAAGAGGGAAAAATAACATTGTGTTCATTGTTTGAGAGAGGCTGGAAAAATGCCATCTCCATGTGGTGGCAGGAGCAGCGGAGGGAACTTTCATAAATGATGGAGGGGGGAACCAGAGAGATGGCTCTGTCCCACAAGGCCACACAATGAGCCAAGGGAAGAACATGGTAGTTGGTATCAGAATCTTGAGAGGTGATGTGTCATTTGTCTACTTTTCATATGTTCTATGTTTTAAATAGAAGGCTGTATATTGTCTCCCTGCTTATTTAACTTATATGCAGAATTCATCATGCAAAAGGCTGGGCTGGATGCATCCCTAGCCGGAATTAAGATTGCTAGAAGAAATATCAACAACCTCAGATATGCAGATGACACAACCTTGATGGCAGAAAGTGAGGAGGAATTAAAGAACCTTTTGATGAGGGTGAAAGAGGAGAGCGCAAAATATGGTCTGAAGCTCAACATCAAAAAACCGAAGATCATGGCCACTGGTCCCATCACCTCCTGGCAAATAGAAGGGGAAGAAATGGAGGCAGTGAGAGATTTTACGTAGCCAGGGGGGCAGATCTCCCCCTAAATCCATTAAAAAAAAATAGAAATCTGAGGTTCTGCCAAGCGAGAGAGGGCCGAGCTGGAGGGACTCGGCTTTGCAAGGGTTAAAGGGAACCGAGCTGCTTTCCTAGAGAGGACAGGAAGCAAGGGGGGGCCAGTCCTCCAGAGCCAAGGCCCCTCCCTCCCAGTCCTTTCCTGCTTTGGTGTCTCTCCTGCAAGGGTTGCCTCGCTGTCTCTCCTCCTTGGATCTGGTGAGTCTCCTCTCTCTCTGGGATCTGGTGGGGGTCCCAGGGCTGCAGCAGGGGAGGAGGCCTGGGGGGGGGCCTGATCTGCTCCTGCGGGGGGGGGGACCCCAAGTCAGGGAGGAGAGGGTCCTGCCAGGGAGGGGCCAGGTCTGCCACGCTCTCCTTCCTGCAGATCAGAGGATCCCAAACTCATTTGACCCTCCGCCCCCCCTTCAGAAAAGATCTCCCTTCTTCAGACAAAGGAGTCCCTGGGACTTTAACTCTGTGTGACGTCGCTCAGCCTCATTGCACAACAGAGGAAACATCTGCAAATGGTTTTCCAAAGCTGGAGGAGGAGGTGGACTAGCCCCCCCCCCCAAAAAAAAAGGTGGGAGAGAGAGGCCAGGGATAAAGAAAGGGATCCCAGCCCAGAGTCTGGCTGCTGCATTGGGGACCAGTTTCCCAGTGTCTCCCAGGGCAGCTCCCCACGGAGGCCACTGCAGCAATCCCCTCGCACCCAGAGCAGGGCATCCCAGGACCACATCCTCTCTCTCCCAAAGGGATTGTTGCTGGAAATGGGCGCTGCTACTCACTGAGCCTCCAGGGACCTTGGCATCAATGGCTGTGTGTGTTAAGCTATCTAAGAGAATTATTATTATTATTATTATTATTATTATTATTATTATTATTATTATTATTTCCTGCCTAAATTTCAAGGGAGATGTATTTGACCCCACCCACCTGGCCCTCTGGGGTTTTCCAGATAAAAACCTGGCCCTCAGAGCAAAGAAAAAGTGACCCCACCCCAGGAGTCTGCCTTGAGAGTGGCAGAGAGTCCAAGTTCAAGAAAGGAGACAGAAGCAGGGGGGTGGGGGTGGGGGGAGAACAACAACTGAGGACCCCCACTAGAGCCAAACAGCCATTATTCACAAGATACAAATGACTTCCTTTTCAGTCAGTTCTGACTTCATGCATTGACTGGAAGGCAGGAGCAACAAGGCTTCTTCATCTCCCAGAAATCCCTTCAGTTGCCTCCACATTTTGCATTGCAATCTTTCTTCTAGGAGGGCTAGAGGCTGCTTCCTCCTCCTCCTCCTCTTCCTCCTCCTCCTCTTTCTTCTCCTTTTTAGAAAGGCCCTTTCCACCTGGCCTAGGGGTGAGACCCAGACTCACCCAGCCCTACTGTGTTAAATATCTATTCTGTAGTTGACCTCCTTTGTAAGGTTTTATTTTGACATCTTTATAAGAATATTTGTTTTCTGCTATGTTGCTTTAACTATAGACTATATATTTGAGTTTCTTCCAATGGTTTTATTTCTATTTTATTGATTTTGTGGGATGTGAAACTGCAGTCAAGTACAACATTCCTACAGTGGACGACACATTAGGGGATGTTTTCTCCCACTCAGGAGAAGACTTCCTGTTTCCTCCTGAGCTGGGACAGACTTCCACTCCATGTGACTTGAAGAGGGTGCAGTCTGTTGTACTAGCATGGAGGAGCACACGGCCTCCATCTTCTGATCAGTGTGTCTTCTCCATTTTGTATGTTGCTGTGTGTTTGGAGAAGTGACTCTTTAGTGGCAGTCATTTGGGACTAACTTCTTTATGGAATAGTTCTAGTTGTTATGTAACCTAAGCCTGCCTTCAGGGATATGTCTGTGAACGTGTACGAATCTGTGAGTAAACTACTTTTATATTAACGTGAATCAGATTATTGTGCTTATTCATTTAAGAGGGATTGGAAGGGATTTTACCAGGAAGGAATCTTTAATAGTAAGACTCAGATGAGTCAGCAACAAGCTGATGGCTGCGTAATCTAAAAAAGGGGGATGTATGGAACTGGAATATGGAACTTGCTGGTGTATGTTAGGAAGCATATCATTCAATAATGTATCTTCTTCTAACTCCCCAATTATCCCCACAGATTTAATATGCTGTAAACCGCTTTGAGATTTCTCTTTAAAATATAAAGTGTTATAGAAATTTAAATAAATAAATTAGCTCACGGTTTGGGCTGTGGTGCAGTCCAGCCCTGGTTCCCAGGAAGACTCATCCATGCTTGCTCAGGGAACCCTTTTCTTCTCCTGATCTTAGACAACTTTTATAATGGAATAATGTATTTGCTTTGTAGGATTTGCTAGAGCTTCTCATTAAGATGGACAGAACTTTGCAGAAGACCAAAGGGTTCCTTCCGATCTCTCAGAGGCTTCCTGAGAGCACAGATGGGTGAGCGAGACTCAGCTGGCCCTGGAACAGGAAGAGGCCATGACATCCAAACTGGGAGAAGTGGGGGATTCTGGGAAAACTCTGTGCAGAAGATCCTGGGTGAGGAGGACACCCTCCGCTCAGAGGTGCAGAGCCAGCAGTTGAGGCTGTTCTGCTGCCAGGAGGCCAAAGGACCCCAAGAGGTTTGCAGCCGACTCTACCACCTTTGCCACGAGTGGCTGAAGCCAGAAAGGCACACGAAAGCTGAGATGCTGGACCTGGTGATCTTGGAGCAGTTCCTGGCTGTCCTTCCCCTGGAGATGGAGAGCTGGGTGAGGGACTGTGGAGCGGAGACCAGTTCCCAGGCGGTGGCCCTGGCCGAAGGTTTCCTCCTGAGTCAGGCAGAGGAGAGAAAGCAGGTGAGAGAGACTTTCCTCTGGATACTCCCAAGGGGCTCCAAACAGGACAGAGCACATCCCATAATGGTCTGCTGATGGCCCATTCTTTTTCTGCAAGGCATCCATGAAATGAGATCTAACACCCTTCAGGTTTTTGGCCCTGACATTCATTTTATAATCCTTCTCCCCATTCTCTGTTTTGAATCCTTGTTTCTTTCTCAGGGAAAGGATCTCTTTGCAGAAATGGACCTGGATTCCTGTGAGGCAGAGAGGCCTCCGTTGGACACCAGAGAGAGGCCACTGGGTAAGGAGGAAGGAGTTTTTTCTCCGTTTAATAATAATAATAATAATAATAATAATTTTTATTTATACCCCGCCCTCTCCAGCCAAGGCCGGGCTCAGGGCGGCTAACAAGCAATAATAAAAACAAGTTGAATGATTACAACTTAAAAACAAAATTAAAATACAACATTAAAATATTGAAACATTAAAATATTAAAATCTTATTTAGTTTAGTTTAGTCTCATTCTGCTGGTTTTCCCAACTCATCTGTGGGTTTTTTCCATATTTTGTTGTGGGAGATAGTTGGGACCAAGAGCCCAGAGGAGGGGAGATATATTTTTTTCACAACTAATATATGAAATGCACCCAAATATCCAAATGCACTCAGCAGGCGAGACTTTCTCAAAGGCCTCTGTGTAGTTTGAGATGCACTGATTCACCTGTGAGAGAAGCAAGCACTCTGGGTTCCCCCTAACCTTTTTCCTCTTGCAGGTGACAGAATGATGCCCGCAAGACCTCTTCATCCATCTTTTCTTAGGGAGAGAATGGAAGCAGGGGCTGTGGAACCAGATCAGGTATGGGGAAGGTGCCTTGTGAGGACAGAGGCCAAGGGGTGGAACAATGTCCTATCTCAAGGAGTGGTGGTGAACAACAATGTTGTCTCAGAGGAGGACATTTCCCTTTTTTCTTTCAGGGTCCAGTGTGCTTTGAAGATGTCGCTGTTCGTTTCACGGACGAGGAGTGGGCGTTGCTGGATCCTGACCAGAGAGCTCTGCATAAGGATGTCATGGAGGAGAATCGTGGGATCATGGCCACTCTTGGTAAGGATCCCTTTGGAATCATAATCATCTGCTTTTAAATTCAGAACGGCTCTCTGTGATGAACCTCATATAATTTCACAGAACTCAACAGCGCCCCCTTAAGACTCCTGGGATTACAATATTGCAACTTCTAAACAAGGATCTGTCTGGTCTGAACTCCCCAGGCCATTTTAACTGTAAATTTCAGAGTTGTTAGGGAAGTTAAAGTAGCTTATAGAATCACAGGTTCCCCAAAGGATGTCGGTTGATCCCCGTTAATTAATGCACCCAACCCTTCAGAAAACCATCCATCTAACCCACTTGTGTTATTCCTCTATTACCAGGGTTAACAAGTCTTCTTCCTTAATTTCTCCCTGAGGCGCTAATCCATTACTTTTCATTGCAGATAGTGATGGACTGGAAATCAAGGACAAGGGTGACCATGACAAAATCCCCACAATGGAGAAGCTGTATAAATATTTTGAAAGTGGAAAAAGTTCCAGTTCCACTTCCCATCAAGGAAATCTCATTAGGAAGAAACCCTATCACTGTGTGGAATGTGGAAAGAGCTTCAGGAAGAGCTCCGATCTCACTTCCCATCAAAGAATTCATACAGGGGAGAAGCCCTATCAATGCTTGGAATGTGGAAAGAGCTTCAGGAGGAGCTGTAATCTCACTTCCCATCAAAGAGTCCATACAAATTTCGCAAAACCCTTCATTATACAGCTTTCAGTTCCAGTGAAAAGCTCATCTCTTTAACCAGTCCTTTGGCTGATTGACATCTAATGCCCTTTTACAATGTGGTGGGGAGGTGGGGGTTACAGGTTTTGGGGGCGGTGTTTTGTGTTTTCATTCTGTGATTTTATGTTGTAAGCGTTCTGTGACTTGTGAGTGTAGGGAATGGGAGCCAACTCTTAGAGTCTGAGAGCTCTTTGCCCCCCAATAAGATATGTGAGGGGGCCACCCCCCAGTTCATAGGAATAGCCATTCAAATGGCATGCATGGACCGCATCCTGTGACTGTTTAACCGAGGCGGGGCTTGCTAAACGCCTCCTATATTTTATTCCAGTTGGCACCCCTGCTATAGGGCGCTATAGAAGTCAAATAAATGCTTAAATAAAACAAAACCATCCTGGTCACCTTCTTTTGCACATGTTCCAGCTTGTCAATATCCTTATTATTATTATTATCATTTTTTAAAAATTTGTGCCCATCATCTGAAGATTTCATGGTGATTCACAACATAAACAGACAGGTTGAAAGCATGGCTTTGTCAAAAACAAGTCAAGCTAGAGAAATCTCTCTTTTTTCTTTTTCTTTTTTTTGGATGGAGTTACAGACTGTTTCTAAGGGGACTGCTGTGGAAATAATGCATCTCCATTTCAGTAAGGCTTTTGACAAAGTCCTCTGCGACATTTATGTGAGGAAGCTGGTAAAATGAGGCTGAACAAGGTAACTGTTAGGTGGATTTGACTGACCGAACCCAAAGAGGACTCCTTCATGGTTCCTCATCATCCTGGGGAAAAGTGACCAGAGGGGTGCTGCAGGGTTCTGTCCTGGGCCTGTTGTTGTTCAACGTCTTTATAAATGACTTGGATGAAGGAACTGAGGGGATGCTCATCACATTAGCAGATGACGGGGAGCGGAGGCCAATGTGGCAGAAGTCAGAATCCGATCAAGGGCAGGAATAGTACCACTTTCTTCTACCTTGGTCAGACCCCACCTAGAATACTGTGTTCAATTCTGGGCACCACAATTTAAGAATCTCAACTTTTGTTTGCCAGGGGAAATCAAGAAGGTGAGGGAACACAATCCATATTCCTTTTATAACATGTGGCCAATTTTATTGAATATGTAAATTGCTAAAACTGTTGCTGGAATCCACCCAGCACGCATGGGGAGATGTGGCGTATCAGTGTGTGGAATGCGGAAAGCGTTTCAGCTTTAGCTCCTCTCTCACTTCCCATCAAAGAATTCATACAGGGGAGAAACCCTATCAGTGTGTGGAATGTGGAAAAAGCTTCAGTAACAGCTCCAATCTCTGTTCCCATCAAAAAAATCATACGACGAGTGGAAAAAAACCTTTCTGCAGCTTTAAGCGCCAGGGAAAAACGCACCTCTTTAACCAGACCTTTGGCTGATTGACATCTAATTCTCTTTTGAAATGTGGTGGGGAGGTGGGGGTTACAGGTTTTGGGGTTTGTGTTTTCATATTGTGATTTTATATTGTAACCATCCTGAGAAATGTGGGTGTAGGTGTCTGGTCATGTGGGATTGCTATGAGGAATTATGAAAAATGAAGCAAGCTACTGTGTCAATGGTGAAAGCATCACTTTGACTAGGTTTGGGTCATTGACTTGATTTCTGATTGATCCCACAATCCTCTGCATCTCTGCGCCATTTTCTCTATGTCTGTCAGTCACGTGTAAAGCATTCTAACACAGACCAGTTGCTTACCAGGCCTCCTGGGTACATAAAAATAAGGAGGTAGCTTTGTTAATCTTTAGGTAGATCTCAGGGCCAGGAACAGAGTTCACATGGATGTGGTAAAATGCCTGTCTTTCCTTTTACTGCTGGGTTTATTACCACCAGGGTTTGTTAATTCCTCCTTGGTTCCTGTTTATTTAGCCTAAACGTGCATTGCTAACGAAACTTTGATTCTCACCGTGATCTGTTACATTGTGTTAGTATTGATGTTGGGAACCTGTGTTACGTGTAGCCATGTTTCAATTTATGTTCTAGTTTATGAGCTGTATCTTCATGATTTATGTATTAGCTGTCCTTCTGTCCCAGTGGGGGACGGCATCTTACAAAACCATCAGTTTCTTAGAGCTGCCAACTCGGCTCCACGGTGTTCCGTTTGGATGATGGCGTTACCCCAGCGATGTGCTCATTCAAAGGGTGACAATTTCAGTGTTCCCTTTGGGTAACAACGAATTCTGGGCAGGGAAATTGGGAGAGCCTCTGTCTATTTCTTTTCTTTTTAAAAAATATTTATTAAAGTTTTAAACACAAACATAGAATTACAAAATAAAGTTTACAAAGATCATAAGTTTACAGAATAGGAAAAGTTAACAAACTAAAGAAAAATCACACATAGAAAGAATATATCGAAAAGGAAAAAAAATAATAACTAAATAGAAAAAAGAAAACAAAGAAAATTTAAAATTGTCAGGGGTTCAGGGACAGAGGCACAGGTGAGGGAGGAGACGGAGAGCAATGGGGAAGAATCCCAGGACAGCGAGGAAGAGGATGACAATGACTCGAGGGATTCCATGAGTCTTTCAAGTGAATCGGAGGATTCCCAGAAGGGGGCGCCTGTGGTCAGGCCAAGGGGAGTCACAGGGGGGACTCGTCAGGAGCAGGGGGCCAGCAGGGGATCCCAAAGTGGGAGCTGGGAGTCAGGACCGGCTTCCCCGCCAGAGCGCAGTGAAGGGGGTGGAGATTCCAGTGTGACAGGGGGAGCAGCTCCGACAGCAGAGAAGGGGGGAAAGTCGGAGCAAGACATCCTCCCGGAAGGGGAGGGGAGTAGTGCAGGGAGTAGTGTAACTGTCAAGAGGAAGGTTAGAGGTTGGGGACGCGCGCCAAGTTCAAATGTGGAGGCGCGCGGAAGAACAGGGAGCCCGGAGGAGGAGCCAGGTCCCAAAGCCCGCAGGAGGGGGGAAGAGCTGTCTGGGGATTCCGCGTCAGGGGAATCCAGGAGGGGCGAAACCCCGGGGGGCAGGAAGACCCTGCGGAAAAGGAAAGAAAGGAAGAGGTGGAGCAGCGCAAGCCTCTTAAACTGGTGCAGGGGAGGGACTGACTCAGAGGGGACTTCAGCGGTCTAAGCGTAACAGACGTGGGGCTGCGCGCCTCGGCTGTGGAGCAGAAAATGAACTGCAATAAACATCTCTGTATATAAACCGGACTTGGCGTTGGTCTCTTGTGAGCTGGGACCTGAGGCAGCCCTGACAAAAATTAACTCCATCTTTCAATAATCCTTGATCTCATTTCCTTAATTCTTTGACCTCCTCACACCTCCCCTTTTGTATTCCCGTTTAAACATGCTTTCAGCAAATCCTTACCCTCTATCTTTTGTCATAACTCAGTATCTTAACCTATTGTAAATATGTATTTTTAACCGTTATCAAACCATACTTGCATATTCTTAAAAATCTTTTTACCAATACCACTTATTTTCCATCCAACATCATTTTAACTTTCCTTAATTTTACAGTATTTCTGCAAGTAGTCTTTAAATTTCTTCCAGTCTTCTGCCAATTCCATGTAGTCCATCACTTTCATCTGCCATTCTTCCAGTGTGGGTAAATCCTGTGTCCTCCAATACTTTGCAATCAGTATTCTTCCTGAGCCTCTGTCTATTTCAACACAATCTCCGGAGTGCTAGCTTTGTCCACTCCCTCCAATAACCAGAGCCACCTTCAGGGTCCTCTCATCATCTCATGCTCCCGTGGTGGCCAGCTTGGCGGGCTGCCAACTCCGCTCTACGGTGTTCTGTTTGGACAATGGAGTTACCTTTCAGATGTTCTCTGCGATACAGGCATGGAGGGTTGTGAAAGCAAACCTCAAATCTGTGTAGAAGATAAACATTGCCTTCAAGGTGTACACATTCTCTTTTCCATCAATTTCTTTTTCTGCAAAGCATTCCAAATCTCTGCCCCCAGCCTCCATACTGGTTGCATCCCAGTCTCTCCCCTTTTTCTCCTGGGGTTCCCCCACGTCCTCATAATGTCGGGGCTCCTACTGCAGTTGCTGCTGCCAAGAGCCTCGCCTTTTCCATTCCCAACATCCCATTCTTCACGGGCCACCCTCATTCCACGTCACATACACCTTCATCTTCATTGCCACATCCAGAAACTGTACTCTGTTCACATGTTCACTGGCCGTTTGGAGCCAGGCTCCCCAGGGGTCGTGAGGCCCCCCCCCCCAGTCCCTCTTGCTTGGATTAATGCGCAAAAAGGGGCTACATGACAAAATAGAGACTCGAAATGAGAAAAACTGCACTACAAGGGTTCAAGTTGCCATGGCTGCAAACTGCAGGGGGGGGGGGATGAGACAAGGTGTACAGGTAATGGACAGATGCGCCTGCTTCAAAAGCCAAGGCTACAAAGGTGTACAGAAATGCGAAAATAAGTAAGGTGACAGTTAAAATGAATGCAGCTGTGTACAGGTAAACAACAGATGAGGCCTGCTACAGCAAGCCAAGGCTACAAAGGTGTACAAACTGAGAAAATAAGTAAGGTAACAGTTAAACCAGTACAATCCAGTAAAGAAGGCCTGTAGCCCTTTTGAACCAGTGGGAAAACATGAGAAGCCTATGTGCAAAAGCTTAT
This sequence comes from Podarcis muralis, assembly GCF_964188315.1. Taxonomy (NCBI): domain Eukaryota; kingdom Metazoa; phylum Chordata; class Lepidosauria; order Squamata; family Lacertidae; genus Podarcis; species Podarcis muralis. The sequence continues at coordinate 3,367,325 of NC_135658.1, forward strand.
AGAGGAGGCCTGTCAGAAGGCCTATAGCTTTAGCAGAAAGCAGTGGGGAAAGCTATAGTTCACTAGGTCTTCCCCCCTTTTTTTGAAACAAGGCCTGGGAATTCAGTAAAAAAGATGAATGCAAGGAACAATCAGGGAAAGAGAACAAAATATAAGAAGATACAATTCTTACTACAGTGGTACCTCTGGTTAAGAACTTAATTCGTTCTGGAGGTCCGTTCTTAACCTGAGGTACCACTTTAGCTAATGGGGCCTCTTGCTGCTGCTGTGCTGCAGGCGCACAATTTCTGTTCTCATCCTGAGGTAAAGTTCTTAACCTGAGGTAATATTTCTGGGTCAGCGGAATCTGTAACCTGCAGCGTCCGTAACCTGAAGCGTCTGTAACCCGAGGTACCACTGTACTAGCTAGGGAACACAAAGAAGGAAACTTCAGCAACAGCCCAGGCCCAAGCCTCAATGCAAACCACACAGAAAGGGAAAGAGTTTGCTGAGGGAGAAGCCACACACCCACACAGCTATTGTGTGCTATACGTTCAGGGGTGCAGAATAAAACAGAAAGGGGTGCAAAGAGGCCAACCAGTTAAAGAAGAAAGAGAAACCAGCAGGCCGTCAGGAAGGCCTGGAGAAAGCAACGCGCTGGGGAAAGGGTTAAGCAATGTGCAACCAGGAAGGTAACAACAACAACCCATCTGGCTGGGTTTATTTATTTATATTTATTTCTATGTGCGCATGCAGACAATGATTATTATCTCATATTAAAAATGGGGAGAGGGAACCTTCTGGACAAAATGTATTTCCGAGGTTTGATGGCTCATGACACCACTTTGTTTTGGAGTAAAACCAGTGCTTTTTTCTCTGTGGGGACGCAGGGGGACACATACCCCTAAACATTTTGTTAATTTAACTGGAGAATAAATTCACTGTATTTATTTTCCCAGATTTGAACTGTATTTCTTTTTCCCCAGTGGTGATTTTCTTGAGTCAAAATAAGAGTACCCTAAACATTTTTTTAGAAAAAAAGCACTGAGATATACCATAAAATCATGTATCAATGGAAAGAAAATTTAATGAGGAATGTAATGCAATAACTTTTATGAAGGATTACACTGGTCAACAACAAATTTGTTGTCTGCGTTTTTTCAGTTGATTTAGGACGAATCTGATGCGCTGAATCCAAAAATCACATTGGTTTTGCTCAATCAGATCAAGTTTTTGAGCTATGGCCACATGTCTTTTTTTACGTTTTTGTTCACATGTACGCTTGTGTGGAGCATTTTAGAAGAAGTTGGTGGGGGTAAAATGCCATGTCGAATAATTGTTTTGATTGGAAATGATTATTTTAATGACAAGAAGTATTCAGGTCCGATAGTTCTGGGTGATTATGTCGAAAAGGGATCAGTTTGAAGTCATAAACCCTCAAAATCTTCCATAAATTGGTGCGGCAAAGCATAAAGTTGCTTACCATGCTTATTTTGGTATTAAACTTGGTGACCAGGATAAAGCTTGGGCGCCACACATGGTGTGCAAGGCATGCACTGAGACTCTACGTGGGTGGACCAATGGCAAGAAGAGTCTGAACTTTGGAATTCCCATGGTTTGGAGGGAACCGACAAACCATGTCACTGACTGGTACTTCTGCGCTGTTGATGTGACTGGGATCAACAGAAAGAACCGGAGCAGCCTCAAGTATCCTGATCTTCAAACTGTCGGGATTCAAGCCTATATAAGTAGTAACTGGCAACTCTCCAGGCACCCGGCTTAATCTCCTGTTGACCTCCCTGTCTGCATTCCTCAGCAAGATCCAGGCAGAGGTCGCGATAGGCGATCCTTCTCAGTGTGAGAAGAACACCCCCCCTCTTTGTTGCCCCCCTGGCAGGGGAAAGAGATAGACAGAAACGTATTTATATGCCTTTATTTCTGTCTTTGCAGCGTTACAAAAAACATGACTGCTCTCTTCAAACTCCAGCAGTCGAGAGACAAAAACTTCCTGTACTTCCTGTACAGCTCATATTACACTCTGAGCTAATTCTGGTGCTTCGCACTGTGAATTGACTGTCCCTCTGTTTCCCACGGACAGTCCCAACATCATGTGATGTTTTCAAGCTAGCAGCTCGCAGCTGCATTGCTTCTGTATCGTAACACAATCAGCACGTCGTGCTATAGCTCATTGTGATGAAATTCCAGTGCCTATCTTCAGAGAACTTCCTGACATTAGTGACGAAGATGCCTCCAGTGTTGAAGGACATGAAGAAGAAGAAGTGGTTCTTGAAGATGATGCTCCACATCCATTTTCCCAAAAGGAGTTGAATAATCTAGTTCGCGACCTCAGCTTGTCAAAGGACTCTGCCGAATTGTTGGCATCCAGATTGAAGGAAAAAAACCTCCTTTCTGACAGTGCTCGCATCAGCTTCTTCCTCAACAGGCATCAAGAGTACCTCCGTTTTTTCTTGGAAGAGAAGGACTTGGTGTACTGTGCAGATATTGCGCAGCTTCTGCTCAAGCTTGGAGTGCCACAGTACGAACCCAAAGATTGGAGACTGTTCATTGACAGCAGCAAGCGATCACTGAAATGTGTTCTGCTACACAACGGCAACCAGTTTGCCTCTATACCCCTGGCTCACTCAACTACACTGAAGGAGAACTATGAAGCAGTGAAGTATGTGCTGGAGAAAATTGGTTATGATCAGCATAAGTGGTTTATTTTTGTTGACCTGAAGATGGTGAACTTTTTGTTGGGACAACAGTCTGGCTTCTCCAAGTACCCATGTTTTCTGTGCATGTGGGATAGTAGGGACCGTGCTCAGCATTACATGAAGAAGGACTGGCCTGTGCGGGAGGAATTGGTGCCTTGCAAAGAAAGGAACGTCATCAACGACCTTCTGGTGGACAGAGACAGAATACTCTTCCCACCGCTGCACATCAAGCTCGGCTTAATCAAGCAGTTCACCAAGGCTCTGGACAAGGATGGTGACTGCTTCACTTACTTGTGCCAGGTTTTTCCAGGATTGACCATGGAGAAGTTGAAAGCTGGCATCTTTGACGGTCCTCAGATCCGTCAGCTCATCAGAGACCCAGAGTTTGGAAACTCAATGAACGAAGTGGAACTGGAAGCATGGAAGGCATTTGTTCTGGTAGTGAAGAACTTTCTTGGCAACAATAAGGCCAGAAACTATGCAGAACTTGTCAACATGCTGACTGCTTTCAGAAACCTGGGCTGCAACATGAGCATCAAGATGCACTACCTATTTTCAGATGTGGACCGGTTTCCTGAGAACCTGGGTTCAATGAGTGACGAGCAGGGGAAGAGATTCCATCAGGACATGAAAGAGATGGAGACCAGGTATCAGGGTCGCTGGGACACAGTCATGATGGCTGACTACTGTTGGACTCTGAAGAGAGACCTCCCTGCCGCTGAGCATTCCAGGAATTCCAAGAAATGGAAGTTCAAGCCCTGAAGTTTGAAAAATGGTGAAGCAACATGCAGTTTACGTGTACTTACCTTTATCAATGCCCACCATTCAGTTTACAGTAATCGATGTTTCTATCAGGTAATCAATATATCAGGTAATCAAAAACATATTTAGGATGATATGTGTTATATACTGAGTTGAATAGGATCCAAACTGCAGCAGTCTGATTGGTCTGATTGGTCCTAGAACAATAGGATCCAAAATGCAGCAGTCTGGTTGGTCCTAGAACAATAGGATTCAGAATGCAGCAGTCTGATTGGTCCTAGAACAATGCAGCAGTATGATTGGACGGCAGGAGCCACCCAATCCAGCTCCAGATAGAAGTGAATCCACAACCTGATTGGCCTACAGGAGAAGTCCGGAATTAGCCAATCACGTGCAGCCCATTGTGTAAATAATGTATATAAAGCAGATACTTTGAGGGGACATTCATTCCCTCCTCACCACTATGAGCTGAATAAAGAGCATGAAATCACTTTGCGACTCTGAGTATATTTCACTGGCGACGAAGGTGGGATCCCGCTGAGCTGACCGCCACACACAGCACCGCAGCACCGCCACCTGCCGCACCGCTGCCTTGCACCGTGTATCCAGGCTTCAGCCCCAGGACACAAGGAACTCAGAAGGGCAACCGACAGCAGCTTCTCGCCGTTCAACCCAGCATCTGGAGACTGGTAAGCGTACGCCTCCCGCTTCACCTTCCTCCTAGAAGCCAAAGGGGTCACCGACGAAGAAGACACCAAGAAGAGGGCGATATTCTTCAGCGTCTGCGGAGAGGAGACGTTTGAAATCGCCCGGGCTCTCCTTGCGCCTGAAGACATTGCTACTGTTCCATACAAAACAATAATGGAACAGCTGAAGGGGCACTTTTCGCCACAGCCCTCAGTGGTGGCTTGTCGAAATGCCTTCTACGCAAAGCGGCAAGCCCCTGGGGAAACCATAACTGGGTTTGTGACCTCTCTCCGCCAAGGCGCCCGGTTCTGCAACTTCTCAGAGTTGGAAAACATGCTTCGTGACCGCCTCGTCGGTGGCCTGAAGGATGAGAAGCTGCAACGACGCCTCTACGCTAAGAAGGACCTAACATTCCAGGTCGCTCTGGAGGAGGCCCTGGCAACGGAAGCTGCCGAGAGGTCGACGCAAGAGGCACGGCCGAGCCTGCCGTCCCAACCGAGGGTCCACCACGAAGACTTCACCGACGACTCAGGATCTGACAGGGAGGAGGTGCACCAAGTACAGCAGCGCACTCAAGCAGCACACATACCACAGCTGCCTCGACGAGAAGGAGGGAACTGCGCAAGCTGCGGGGAAAGTCACGAGAGGAGGACCTGCCGTTTCCGCAACGCAGAGTGCAGGCAGTGTAGAAAATCGGGACACATCGCCCGGGTGTGTCGGGCTCGGCCCACCCGACGCCAGGCATCAGATGACCAATCCAAGAGCCCCAGGTCCCGGGGCCCAACGCACCAAGGCAACTCGACGGAGCTCACGGACTTCCAGGTATACCAGTTGCCCCACCCCAACGTAGAGAAAATTTATGTAGAGGTACAGATAAAGGGGGCCCCATGCCGCATGGAGCTTGACACGGGTTCAACTCTATCCATAATCTCGGCAAGGACCTTAAGGAAACTGTGTCCTACTGGGGGTCCCAAACTCAGGCCGGCCCCATTCACCCTCCGGGACTTCCAGAAACGTAAGGTCCCCACAATGGGGGTGAGGACCTTCAGGGTGCAATATCGAGGGTGGACGCGGCAACTAGACTTGCTTGTGGTCAAGGGCCCCTACATTAGCTTACTGGGATTGGCAAGCTTTGGACCACTGGGGCTAGCCATCACCGGGGTGAACCACACTAGCTTACAAGTGGACGTGGACGCCATATGCAAGGAATTTCCGGGGGTTTTCGATGGGAAATTGGGACAGTATACGAGCCCCCCCCCATTGCTCTACAGCTTGACCCCGCAGTACGACCGGTCAGGCTCAAGGTCCGCCGGGTCCCGTTCGCCCTGAAACCCCGTATAGACGAGGAATTGGACCGGCTCATGGAGCAAGGAGTGCTGGAGCTGGTGCCTAATGCCCCCTGGGTTACCCCAATCGTCACACCCATCAAGCCTAATGGTTCGGTCCACATCTGCGCAGACTACAAATGTACCATAAACAAGGCCCTCACGGCCCACGCATACCCAGTGCCAGTGGTCAGCCATGTCCTTGCCACCCTGGCTGGGTCAAAAATCTTTGGCAAGCTGGACTTGGCCCAAGCATATCAACAGCTGCCAGTAGAAGAGGCCACAGCAGAGGCACAGACGATTGTGACGCACAGAGGAGCGTTCAGGGTAAAGCGGCTGCAATTCGGTGTCAGCGTGGCACCAGGCATATTCCAGAATCTAATGGACTCTCTCCTTAAAGGGATTCCTGGCATTACCCCCTTCTTCGATGATGTGTTGATTGCTGGGCCCACACCAGAGGAGTTTGAGGACCGCCTCCACACCATTCTGCACTGTTTCCAGACGGCAGGTCTCAAGGTGAAGCGGGAAAAATGTCTACTAGGAGTGCCTCAGGTGGACTTTCTGGGATTTATGGTGGATGCAGAAGGGTTCCACCCGACTGGGGACAAGGTACGGGCCATTTGTGATGCCCCAGCACACAAGAGCAAGACTGAACTTCAGGCCTTCTTGGGACTATTGAACTTTTACCATTCCTTCCTTCCCCACAAGGCGGCGGTAGTGGAGCCCCTATACAGACTCCTGGACAAGCGGGCCCCTTGGGTGTGGGGCCAGCTCCAGGAGGCCACATTCCAGGCAGTCAAGAACTTGCTTGTCTCAAACTCGGTCTTGGCACACTTCGACGAGAGGCTGCCAGTGGTGCTAGCATGCAACGCCTCACCCTATGGCATCGGCGCTGTCCTGGGACACCAACTCCTGGATGGAAGAGAGGTACCAGTGGCATACTTTTCCCAGACACTCAACGCAACCGAGCGGAACTACTCACAAATCGACAAGGAGGGTCTGGCAATCGTGAAGGGAGTAAAAAAATTCCATTATTTCTTGTACGGGCGGCCCTTTACCGTGGTGACTGACCACAAGCCGTTGCTTGGCTTGTTTGCCCCCTGAAAAGCAGACCCCCCAAGTACTGTTTCCTCGTGTCCTCAGGTGGTCAATTTTCCTTGCCAGCTACCAGTATGCACTGATTCACCGTCCTGGGAAGGCGATGGGCCATGCGGACGCCCTCAGCAGGCTACCACTACCGGAAACAGGCCCTGACCCAGCACCTGCACAAGAGGTTATGAGCCTGGAGCTGCTTCCCGACCGCCCCATTCAGGCACAAGAAGTTGCACACCATTCCAAGAAAGATAGGGTCATCTCCCGGGTCCTGGACTGGGTGTGGAGGGGATGGCCCAGCAGCAGCCCCGGGCCAGAATTTGCCGGCTACACAACCCGCAAACATGAACTGTCGGCCCACAAGGGGTGCCTGTTATGGGGAAGCAGGGTCGTTGTTCCCCAGCCCCTCCGCAAAAGGGTCCTCACAGCCCTACACGAGACACACCCAGGGGTAGTAAGAATGAAGGCCCTTGCCAGGAGTTATGTGTGGTGGCCGGGGATTGACGGAGAGATAGAGGCCTGGGTCAAACACTGCCAGGAATCCCGCCCAGATCCCCCAAGGGTCCCAGTCCAGTCCTGGGAGTCCACCCGAGCACCATGGTCACGCCTGCATGTGGACTTCGCTGGCACCTTTCAGGGGAAAACATTCTTCATAGTGGTGGACTCCTACACCAAATGGCTGGAAGTCGCACTGGTACCGTCCACTTCCACGTCTGCAGCCATCCGGGTACTACGCAGGCTGTTTGCAACCCACGGGCTCCCTGACACTCTCGTCTCAGACAATGGGACCGCATTTACGTCAGGAGAATTCCAAACCTTCACAGCGCAGAACGCCACCCGCCACATCCGTTCGGCGCCATTCCACCCTGCCACCAATGGCCAAGCAGAACGCATGGTGCGGACCACCAAGGACACCCTCCCACCCATGATGCAAGGGGATTGGGAGTACCGCCTTGCCACATTCCTTCTATTCTAGCACAGCACAGCACCCCCAGCTCAACGACTGACTGGAGCCCTGCTGAACTACTAATGGGTCGGCGCCTTGCAATCAGATTGGACCGCCTTCACCCCGATAGAGCTCAGGATGTGGTAGTGGTGGGGGAAGGCAGGAACCCCCGGACCCTTGAGGCCCAGTACCCAGTGTACGCAAAGAATTTTGGGGCAGGCCCAGCATGGGTACCCGCCACAGTCACCAGGGTCACTGGCCCCGTGTCGTACGAGGTGCTAACAGATGGGGGGCAATGCTGGCGCCGCCACTGCGACCAGATACGGCGATGATTCCCGGGAGAAAACCAGGAGGAGGACAGGTCAGAGGAGTCCCAAGGGAACAGTGGGGCAATGAGGCCCATAGAGCAGGAGGGGCCAGCAGGAGAGGCAGAATCAGTAAATACAGAGAGGACACGCGAGGCCGAAAGGACACCGGAACCAGAACCACGACTGAGCGAGCCGCTTGCGCCAGACCAAACAGCCCCATCACAGCCAGCATCCTTGGAACACGAGCCAGAACCTGAACCCCGGACCAGGGAACACCACAGGTCGCAACACACACGTAGGTCGCCGGCGTACCTCGAGGACTATGAATGCGACCTCCCGGGCAGGACTGGAACTTAGAGGGGAGGGGTGTTATGTACTGAGTTGAACAGGATCCAAACTGCAGCAGTCTGATTGGTCCTAGAACAATAGGATCCAAAAGGCAGCAGTCTGATTGGTCCTAGAACAATGCAGCAGTATGATTGGTCAGCAGGAGCCACCCAATCCAGCTCCAGATAGAAGTGAATCCACAACCTGATTGCCCTACAGGAGAAGTCCGGAATTAGCCAATCATGTGCAGCCCATTGTGTAAATAATGTATATAAAGCAGATACTTTGAGGGGACATTCATTCCCTCCTCACCACTATGAGCTGAATAAAGAGCATGAAATCACTTTGCGACTCTGAGTATATTTCAATATGTGTTGACAAAAATCAGCTGATGCCACAAAAATGTAATCAATTCAAATCAACATAGCACAAAAACCTGACCTGATGGAGAGAAACAGATGCCATTTCCTGATTCAGCAGTGCAAAAATACCCTAAAGCAGTTGTAGAAATCTAGACAACATTCAAAAAGTAAAAAATTGTTGCCCAGTGTCATTTATTACAACAGCAGTCATAAATAAGAAACGTGAAAACACAGGAAAAATGAGATATGCAGGTTAAATTGCCGTGTTGGCACTTTACGATAAAATCAATGGGTTTGGGGTTGCAGTTTGGGGACTCGGTTTCTAAAAGGTTCGCCATCACTGCGCTAGAAGGAAAGCAAAGTAGGGGGGCGTCCCCCAAAAAGCATCTCTAGAAGTGGGAAAGAAAGAAAAGGCGGAGGGGAGAGATGGGCATGCTGGGATTGGCAAGGGTTAAAGGAAACTGAGCTGCCTTCCTAGAGAGGCCAGGAAGCGGAGGGGGGCCAGGTCCTCCAGAGCCAAGGCCCCTCCCTCCCCAGTCCTTTTCTGCTTTGGGGTCTCTGCCGCAAGGGCTGCATCGCTCTGCCCTCCTGGGATCTGGTGAGTCTCCTCTCTCTCCCCCCAGAGGGTGCAGTGGGGAGACGGGGGGGTCCCCAGGGCTGCAGCAGGGGAGGGTGCATGGGGGGGCCTGATCTGCTCATGCGGGGGGGGGGAACCCCAAGTCAGGGAGGAGAGGGTCCTGCCAGGGAGGGGCCAGGTCTGCAACGCTCTCCTTCCTGCAGATCAGAGGATCCCAAACTCATTTGCCCCCCCCCCCCTTCAGAAAAGATCTCCCTTCTTTAAACAAAGGAGTCCCTGGGACTTTATCTCTGTGTGACATCGCTCAGCGTCATTGCACAACAGAGGAAACATCTGCAAATGGTTTTCCAAAGCTGGAGAAGAAGGTGGACTAGCCCCCCCCCCCCCCAAAAAAAAAAAGCTGGGAGAGAAAGGAGAGGAGTAAAGAGAGGGATCCCAGCCCATAGTCTGGCTGCTGCATTGGGGACCAGTTTCCCAGTGTCTCCAAGGGCAGCTCCCCACAGAGGCCACTGCAGCAATCCCCTCGCACCCAGAGCAGGGCATCCCAGGACCACATCCTCTCTGTCCCAAAGGGATTGTTGCTGGCAAAGCAGCCGGAAATGGGCGCTGCTACTCACCGAGCCTCCAGGGACCTTGGCATCAGTAGCTGTGTGTGTGTTAAGCTATCTAACAGAATAATAGTAATAAATTGCCCACCTGAATTTCAAGGGAGATGTCTTTGGCCGTGCCCACTGGGCCCTCAGGGGTTGGCCAGATACATATCTGGCCCTTAAAGCAAAGAAAAGGGGACCCCACCCCAGGAGTCTGCCTGGAGAGCGGCGGAGAGTCCAAGTGCTAGAAATGGAGACAGAAGCAGGGGAGTGGGGGTGGGGGGAGAACAACTCCTGAGGACCCCCGGGTGAGGACCCCCACTAGAGCCAAGCATTCATTTCCCACAAGATACAAGTGACTCCCTTGTCAGTCAGTTTTGACTTCATGCATTGACTGGACGGCAGGAGCAACCAGGCTGATTCATCTCCCAGAAATCCCTTCAGTTGCCTCCACATTTTGCATTGCAATCTTCCTTCTAGGACAGCTAGGGTCTGCTTTCTTCTTCTTCTTCTTCTTCTTCTTCTTCTTCTTCTTCTTCTTCAGATAGCTCATGGTATGGGCTGTGGTGCAGTCCAGCCCTGGTTCCCTCCAAGACTCATCCATGCTTGCTCAGGATCCTGTTCCTTCTTATGACCTTCAAATTCTGTAACAGAACAATGTATTTGCTTTGTAGGATTTGCTAGAGCTTCTCATTTAGACGGACAGAACTTGGCAGAAGACCAAAGGGTTCCTTCTGATCTCTCAGAGGCTTCCTGAGAGCACAGATGGATGTGCAAGACTCAGCTGGCCCTGGAGCAGGAGGAGGTGATGCCATCCAAACTGGGAGCACTGGGGGGTTCTGGGAAAACTCTGTGCAGAAGATCCTGGGTGAGGAGGACACCCTCCTCTCAGAGGTACAGAGCCAGCAGTTGAGGCAATTCTGCTGCCAGGAGACCAAAGGACCCCGAGAGGTTTGCAGCCGACTCCACCACCTTTGCCATCAGTGGCTGAAGCCGGAAAGGCACACGAAAGCTGAGATGCTGGACCTGGTGATCTTGGAGCAGTTCCTGGCTGTCCTTCCACTGGAGATGGAGAGCTGGGTGAGGGAATGCGGAGCGGAGACCAGTTCCCAGGCGGTGGCCCTGGCTGAAGGTTTCCTCCTGAGTCAGGCAGAGGAGAGGAAGCAGGTGAGAGAGACTTTCCTCTGGATACTCCCAAGGGGCTCCAAACAGGACAGAGCACATCCCATAATGGTCTGCTGATGGCCCATCCTTTTCCTGGGGAGGCATCCATGGAATGAGATCTCGTACCCTTCAAGTCTTTGTCATTCTCTTTCTAGTATTTCTCCCCATTCTCTGTTTTGAATCCTTGTTTCTTTTTCAGGGAAAGGATCTCTTTGCAGAAATGGACCTGGATTCCTGTGAGGCAGAGAGGCCTCTGTTGGACACCAGAGAGAGGCCGCTGGGTAAGGAGGAAGGTGGTTTTTCCCCATTTGGTCCCATTCTGTTGGTTTCCCAACTCATCTGAGGATTCCTCTCATCTTGTTTTGGGGGGAGACAGTTGGGAACAGGGGTCCAGAGGAAGGGAGATGTATTTCTGCACAACAAACATATGAAATGGGCACAAACCTCCAAATACTCTCAGTAGGGAAGTCTTTCTCAAAGGCCCATCTGTAGTAGAGTTGCCCTGTTTCACCTGTGAGAGAACCAGGCACTCCTGGCGTCCTGCTTACCTTTTTTCTCTTGCAGGTGACAGAATGATGCCGGCAAGACCTCCTTATCCACCTTTTCATGGGGGCAGAAGGGAAGCAGCGGCTGTGGAACCAGATCAGGTCAGGGGAAGCTGCCTTGTGGGGACAGAGGCCGAGGGATGGAGCAATGTCATGGACTGGTTGGGCACAGAGGAGTGGTGGGAGGAAGCAGCTGGGGAACCAGGAAGGGAAGACGTCTCAGAGCCCAAGGATTGGAGGTGGAGGAAGGATGGGCGGTCAGAGGGAGAAGAGGGAGAAGCTGTTGCGTTCGCAAAGTAAAGGAAGGATTGAATCTGATTAATAAGAATTAATAAGAATACACACAGAGACTTGAACCAGCAAGACTCTGGGAAGGGTGCGTATAATCGTGTCTCTCTGTGCTTGTCCATATGTAGCCCCTGGCCCAGGTAGTTTTATTCACAAAAAAACTTTTTACAGAGTGTTCGAAAGAACCAATCAGATTTCTTCTGAGCATTTCAACAAACCCAGTGGGGAGAAAGTTAAATCAAAAGAAATTCTTTTAACTACAAAGACTACTACCCTGAGCATGCATACATAATCTGAGAGTAAATAAAAGAGGACTAGAGAAACTCCGGAGATCATAAACAGGAGTAAACAGGAGAGGATGGAAGGATGGCAAGGAGATAGGCATCTTTATCACCTTCCTGTGAAGCTATTTCCAGGCCCTAAGATCAACATATCAGAAAGCTACATCAAAGAAGCTTGCCCACTATCTTTAATGACCCAGGATGCCTGCCTGGCTAAGCAACTGGGCTGTGTACGTTGACTTGTGAAGCAGAGAGAAATGGGCAGTAGAGGAAATGGCCAGAGATGCAGAGGGTTGTGGGATTTGGTCAAAAATTATTGTCAATGTGTCAAGCCCAGTCAACACAATGCTTTCATCGTGGACACAATGGCTTGATGTATATTTTATAATTCCTCATGGTAATCCCATCTGATCACTACAGAAGCCTGGGGAGAGGAGGTGTCAGAAGCTGAAGGGGTAACAGGGCTTAGTGAGCTGGGAGACTCTGTGGCAGAATGCAGTGCAGAATCAGAGGCAGAAGAGGAAGGAGGCGAGTGGGAGGAGGGAGGTCAAGAGGCTGAGGTGAGTCAGGAGAAGGAGGAGCCACCGGTGGCTCCCTCTCCTTCTGCCAGAAGCCACCCTCCCTGCTTGTCTCTCAGACCCAGGAGACCCCTTGCACTGCAGGAATCTCTCCTAGATCATCCAAGACAGATGGCCATTCAAAATAGGCTTATTTTATTTCTAGATTGATCACTGAATGCTAAAATTGGTTTCTAAGCAGTGGACAAATGAGAACAAATAGTGGCCTGGGTTCAACTAACCAGCCCCCCCCATTCCTCCCCCTCTCCATGCCCCCATGAACCCCTGGAATTTGGCTCTAGGGCATTGGGAGGGAACCTGTGGCGAAATTCGATCTGCCGAGCTTGATCGATGAGCCGTGACCTCTGATTACTTTACGAACGTCAATCAGCAGTTTACAACGGGTCCGGCACACTTCCTCAAAAGCTGCGCCATCGTCCAGTTCACGGCTTAGCAGAGTGGAACACAGCGGGAAAACTATCACGTCCTTTGACAAACACACACAGTCAGGTTTGTCTATTTACAGCTCTTTATTGAAACAGTTCAGCCATCGCTGCTGGCAGCCATTGCAAACATGCCTCTCTCTCAGACACACAGAGAGAACTGAACGTAACTCCTCCCAGCTCCTCCCAGCTTCTAAAAACTGATGTCAGAATGCTGTGGCATCATGGGAAAAACTTAACCTGTTAAGTTCCAAATCCCACACACCCCTTTGCCGCACATTCTGACAAGACCCTTTTGAGTTCAACACCTTTCCCTTTGCCTTGTGCCTCTTTCCAGCATTTTTCCCAGGCACCTGTTGAACCCCTTCAACACTCTCAGAATCACACTGTGCGAAACCTATCCACGCACTTGTGGCCTGAAATCTTTCAGGTGGAATACCCTTTGTTGTGCGACTGGACCTTCTAGGCACAAACTCAGATGTTACTTCTGACTCACCGCCACCAGAAGGTGTGTCCTCAGCATCACGGGATTCCCCCTCTGACTTAAAGCGTTTTCGAATCCTCTCCATTACACTCACAGGAGAACTAGGCTCGCTTTTGGGTGCTCTCTTAACATCCTGTGGAGAAGCTACCGAAACCTCATCCTGCTCCTGACTTTGCTCCTGACTTTGGTCAGTGACCTGATCGTCATCATTGGATTCTGAACCCTGATCCTGGACCTGGTCCTCATCACTGGGATCAGCCTCTGCTTCCCTTTCCTCCTCAGAATCATACAGACATTCTGAGAGCAGATCACGCTGGACAGCAGTTTTTGACCTTTTATCCTGCTCAAAGAACTCAGCGTGTTTACTGATCAGCACCTTACTCTGATCACCTGATGGATATGCAAACCTCCATGCACGTGCTGCTGGCTCATACCCGCAGAAGATCATTTTCTGGAACTTGGATCCATCTGGCCCCTGCAAAGCAGTAGGTACCGGCACAGACGCACTTGCACCAAACATTCGCAAAAAATGAATCTGGGGTTTCCTGCCATGCAACAACCCAAAAGGTGTGTCACCTACCAGTGAATTGTAGGTACGATTCCAGGTGAAGCCCACATACTTGATTGCCTCCAGCCAAAACCTTGGAGGTAACCCAGCATCTGCCAGCATCACCTGTGCAGCCTGAACCAGAGCCTCACTTCTCAGCTCTGCCACCCCTCTCTGATTGGGTGAAGTCACTGTGTGACGTATCCCTTTCTTGTGAAAGAATTTCTGCAAAGCAGACCCTGTAAATTGAGCTCCTCTATCACTGGTCACCGCTTGCACTCTGGTGGAAAATCTTTGTTCCACCTCCTCAATCCATCTTTTGATCAGCTGTGCTGCATCATCTTTGGATTTGAGACCATGGGTCCAAGTGTTCTGTGTAAAATTATCCTGCACCGTCAGGAGAAACCTTGCACCTCCCAGACTTGCTTCCCTTACAGGACCCCACAAATCTATGTGGACCAGTTCAAAAGGTTTTGCGGTTACCCTCTTCACCTTTGGGTAACTGCACCCTTTTACCTTTGCCAGTCTGCAGGTTTCACAACTTACAGCATATCCACATTCTGTAATTTTACAACCTTTGGAAACCTCCGGCAGCACCTGTAGTTCCTCTAGGGAACCATGAGCTGTTCTTGTATGCCACGCATGGGCACATTGCTCATGGTTGTTGATTTTTGCACGTAAAGCCTGTGCTTTCCCAACCTTCCCCTCACCCTCCAGAGGTGTTTTAAGAACAAAGAGATCATTTTGCCCCTTTTCAACCTTGGCAAATATCCTCCCTCCTTTGGAGATTGTGCAGACAGTATCTTCGAAACAAACCTTAAACCCCTTTTTCAACAAATAAGGCACAGATAAAAGACAGTGGTGCATCCCAGGAACGGTACAAAAGTCCAACTTCTCCTGTAAAATAGAAACATACATTTTGCCAGCATTAGTTACATTCTTTTTCTGTCCATTTGCAAAAAGTACAGTTTTCCCAGCCGGAATTGCCTTGCAATTCCACATCTCGACAGCAGGGGTATCTGGAATCAAATTGCAATTTGCTGCAGAGTCAATAACGAAACAAAGCTCTGAGCCTGTCCCACAGCTGGTTGAGCTGTCCCCAGACAAAGCCAGACTAGCTGCGAGTTGATAAGTCTCCTGGTGTCTGTCACGTCCACCAGACTCAGTTCCACGCCTGCCTGTCTTCCCAGGCCTGTTGCCATGGAAACCCGACTGGTTCCCATGAGAGTTCAGCTGGTTGACCTTGAAGCCTTCCTGTGCAGCTGCCCTCGCTTTCCTCCTTCTGGAACGGCGCCTCCCACCAGCCTCGCCCCCCTTGAAGCTGCTCTTCGTTTCAGCACAAGTGGAAAGTCCTTTAAACTTGCCTTTGGAACTCTTTGCCCCCCCGATCTGCGCATCAGCGCTCCTTGAGGCTGATTGGGGAATAGGGGTTTCTAGTCCAGCGTCTGCAGGGCCCTGGCCTCCCGCTGAAACTTCGCACACACCTTTCAGCACATTCCAGGCAGCCCACGCTGATTTCACACCCTCCAAGTGGGGTCTCAGCGATGCATCAACGCATGCCTTGAGCATCTCCAGCTCTCTTTGCATTTTCTGCTGGCTACCTTCAGGCAACGCAGCCTCACAGCCTGCAACGTCTCCAGCCGCTTTGGCGCTGGGGGTTGGTGGTAGTGGCTCCCTCTGGCTTGCTCCCCAAAGCCCATGGACCAGGAACCACCCCTTTATTCTTTGCCTCCAGGTTGCCCAACTCTTTAGAGTGAGCTTTTCCACTGGTATATCCTGGCTCTCTGCCATCTTCTCCCGTTCTCCCAAGGGGCCCAAGCTTACTTACAGCTTATCCAGCACCCGTCCGGAGAAACGATTTTTCCAGCTGCTCTTCAGCTCCGAGCTGCTTCTTAGCTTTTAGCTCTGTGTCTCAGCAGCTCTCATGCCTCTCAGCACAGGCAGACCTTTCAGCTAGCCGCTTGCCTCAGATTCCGGCCTCCGTCTCCTGCCGTGCTCCGTTGCTCTAAACCGCAACTTCAAAGCTCCCGTGATAGTTTTACAAGCGGTAATTAAGTACCCATAACCTGTGGCGAAATTCGATCTGCCGAGCTTGATCGATGAGCCGTGACCTCTGATTACTTTACGAACGTCAATCAGCAGTTTACAACGGGTCCGGCACACTTCCTCAAAAGCTGCGCCATCGTCCAGTTCACGGCTTAGCAGAGTGGAACACAGCGGGAAAACTATCACGTCCTTTGACAAACACACACAGTCAGGTTTGTCTATTTACAGCTCTTTATTGAAACAGTTCAGCCATCGCTGCTGGCAGCCATTGCAAACATGCCTCTCTCTCAGACACACAGAGAGAACTGAACGTAACTCCTCCCAGCTCCTCCCAGCTTCTAAAAACTGATGTCAGAATGCTGTGGCATCATGGGAAAAACTTAACCTGTTAAGTTCCAAATCCCACAGAACCTTCCCAGAACAGCTCACAAGGAGAGGAGAATGTGGATCCTTCCATCAGGCAAACTGGAACGCTTGCGAAGGCAGAATGACTTGAAAAACACAAGGCGGAGTAACAGCTATTTGCACAAAGACGGATACCCATAATTAAAACACAGAATAAAATAAGCACCCATAAATAAAATGTGCAGCAAAGCAATCCTATTGAAACAATACCGCAATTAACAGGAAGGAAACAACAGAGCATTGTGCAGCAGATCATATTTCTGCTGTCTCAGAGGAGGACATTTCCCTTTTTCTTTTAGGGTCCAGTGTGCTTTGAAGATGTCGCTGTTTGTTTCACGGATGAGGAGTGGGCGTTGCTGGATCCTGACCAGAGAGCTCTGCATAAGGACGTCATGGAGGAGAATTGTGGGATCGTGGCCTCTCTTGGTAAGGCTCCCTGTGGGATCGTCATATCTGCCAGGAAATTCCAAAAATACCTCTATGTGATGAACCTCATATATTTTCACAGAGCTCAACAGCGCCCCCTACAACACCTGGGAACCTAACACCCCCACAAAAAATAGCAAATTATAGTCTTTTCTGTGAACAATCCTCCTCCAGTTCTGCCTCCTTCTACCACAGTTGGGCTGATCTGAACTGCCCAGGCATCTTCAATGTCAGCTTCAGAGTTGTTAGGAAAGATAAGTAGCTTCTGTCAGGTTTTCTGTTTTTGTTTTTGCTCCTGTCAATCTTGGGTTGACCAAAGAGACAACTGACATTGTGGATAGAGGGGAAGCCATGACTGGGCCAAACAAAATCCATCCCAGAGAAGAGGCAGGCTTTTCGAATCTCAGATAATAATAATAATAATAATAATAATAATAATAATAATAATATAATTTGTTTATACCTTGCCCATCTGGCTGGGTTTCCCCAGCCACTCTGGGCGGCTCCCAACAGAATATTACAAGCATGACAAAACATCAAACTTTGACAATTCCCTAAACAGGGCTGGCTTCAGATGTCTTCTAAAAGTCTGATAGATGTTTATTTCCTTGACATCTGACAGAAGGGTGTTCCACAGGGCAGGTGCCACCACTGAGAAGGCCCTTTGTCTGGTTTCCTGCTGCCTCACTTATTGCAGGCAGAGAACCGCCAGAAGGCACTCGGAGCTGGACCTCAGTGTCAGGACTGAATGATGGGGGTGGAGATTTTTTTTTTTTGTATACTGGGCTTGACCGTTTAGGGCAGGGGTCAGTAAACTTTTTCAGCAAGGGGCCGGTCCACTGTCCTTCAAACTTTGATGGGGGTCGGACTATATTTTGAAGGGGGACGGGACGAATTCCTATGCCCCACAAATAACCCAGAGATGAATTTTAAATAAAAGGACACATTCTACTCATATCAAAACACACTGATTCCTGGACCATCCACGGGCCGAATTTAGAAGGCGATTGGACCCAGGCCTTAGTTTGCCTACTCATGGTTTAGGGCCTTAAAGGTCAGCACAAACACTTTGAATTCTACTCGAAAACATACTGGGAGCTAATGTAGGTCTGGTGTTATGTGGTCTCGATGGCCCCTCCCAGTCACCAGTCTAGCTGCCGCATTCTGAATTAGTTGTTGTTTCCAGGTCACCTTCAAAGGTAGCCCCACGTAGAGCGCATTGCAGTAGTCCAAGCGGGAGATAACTAGAGCATGCACCACTCTGACGAGACAGTCTGTGGGCAGGTAGGGTCTCAGCTGGCGTACCAGATGGAGCTGGTAGGCAGGTGCCCTGGATACGAAATTGACCTGTGCCTCCATGGACAGCTGTGAGTCCAAAATGTCCTTCAGGGACACAGTTGCCACATTTTTAGTTTAGCCTCCAACACAGAAAAACATGAAACAATAATAATGTTCTGATCCAATATAAAAAGTACAATAACTTTAAAATGAACAACTTATATCAAACAAAGTCACATTAATAATCAATCAAAATCTAATGGTAATTATGTCGGTTAATGGCAAACAACAATGGGAATGAACACACACACTACTCCATTTACTGTATTTTTCGCCCCATAGGGTGCGCTGGCCCACAGGGCACACCTAGTTTTTTGGGGGGGAAATAAAGGGGGGGAAATATTTGCAACCCCAGCCCCCAGAACAGGCTGCTATCCGCAAGCCTTCGGAGCCCGCAGGAACTCCCGCGGGCTCTGAAGGCTTGCGGATATCTGCCCGAAGCCTGGAGAGCAAGAGGAGTCGGTGCGCACCGACCCCTCTCGCTCTCCAGGCTTCAGCGAAAGCCTGCATTCGTCCCATAGGATGCACACACATTTCCCCTTCATTTTTGGAGGGGGGAAAGTGCGTCCTATAGGGCAAAAAATGCGGTACAGTGGTGCCCCGCAAGACGAACGCCTCGCAAGACGAAAAACCCGCTAGACGAAAGGGTTTTCCGTTTTGGAGGCGCTTCGTAAAACGAATTTCCCTATGGGGTTGCTTCGCAAGACGAAAAAAATCTTGCATCCCCCTCGCGGTTTTTTTTCCACTTTTTTCGCCCTTTTCTTAAGCCGCTAAGCCGCTTATCAGCTGTTCCGCTGATAAGCCGCTTAACAGCTGATCGCTGGAAGCCGCTTGACAGCTGTAGCGCTAATCCGCTAAACTGTCAATGGGCTTGCTTCGCAAGACGAAAAAACCGCTAGACAAAGAGAATCGCGGAACGAATTCTTTTCGTCTAGCGAGGCACCACTGTACTTCTTCCTCTAGCACAAATTCCATTAGCAACTTTCGATAACTGGGGCCTGCATTGCTTCCTGAGTCTCTAATCCCTTTCTGTTTCCATTGCAGATTGTGAAGAATTGGAAATCAAGAAAAAGGGTGATCAAGACAAAATCCCCAGAGAGAAGCAAGGTAAAAATTTGGAGTGTGGAGAGAGCTGCAATCAGAGCTCCCATTACACTTTCCAACAAACAATTATCATTGAAAAGAAACCCTATCAGTGCATGGAATGTGGAAAGAGCTTCCGTTACAGAAATAATCTCACTTTTCATCAAAGATTTCATACAGGGGAGAAACGCTATCAGTGCGTGGAATGTGGAAAGAGCTTTACTGTGAAAAGAGATTTCCTAGTACATCAGAGGATTCACAGTGGCAAGAAACCATTTGAGTGTCAAGAGTGTGGAAAGAGCTTCCATAACAAAAGCACTCTCAATTCCCATCAAAGAATTCATACAGGGGAGAAACCCTATCAATGCTTTGAATGTGGAAGGAGCTTCAGTACCACCTCCAATCTCACTTCCCATCAGAGAATTCATACAGGGGAGAAACCATATCGGTGTGCGGAATGTGGAAAGAGCTTCACTGATAGCTCCTCTCTCACTTACCATCAGAGAATTCATACAGGGGAGAAACCCTATCAGTGTGCGGAATGTGGAAAGAGCTTCACTTATAGCTCCTCTCTCACTTCCCATCAGAGAATTCATACAGGGGAGAAACCCTATCAGTGCGTGGAATGTGGAAAGAGCTTCAGGAATAGCTCCAAACTCACTTCCCATCAAAGAACTCATACAGGGGAAAAACCATATCAGTGCATGGAATGTGGAAGGAGCTTCACACATAGCTCCTCTCTCACTTCCCATCAGAGAACTCATACAGGGGAGAAACCCTATCAGTGCTTGGAATGTGGAAAAAGCTTCGGACAGAGAACCCATCTCACTTCCCATCAAAGAATTCATACAGGGGAGAAACCCTATCAGTGTGTAGAATGTGGAAAGAGCTTCAATACCAGCTCCAATCTCACTTCCCATCAAAGAATTCATACAGGGGAGAAACCCTATCAGTGTGTGGAAAGTGGAAGGAGCTTCACTGTTAGCTCCTCTCTCACTTCCCATCAAAGAATTCATACAGGGGAGAAACCCTATCAGTGCTTTGAATGTGGAAAGAGCTTCAGTACCAGCTCCAATTTCACTTCCCATCAAAGAATTCATACAGGGGAGAAACCCTATCAGTGTGTGGAATGTGGAAAGAGCTTCAGGAAGAGCTATAATCTCACTTCCCATGAAAGAATTCATACAGGGGAGAAACCCTATCAGTGCATGGAATGTGGAAAGAGCTTCAGTACCAGCTCCAATCTCACTTCCCATCAAAGAATTCATACAGGGGATAAACCATATCAGTGCTTTGAATGTGGAAAGAGCTTCAGGAAGAGCTCCAATCTCACTTCCAATCGAAGAATTCATACAGGGAAGAAACCCTATCAGTGTGTGCAATGTGGAAAAAGCTTCTCTCACAGCCACAGTCTCGCTTCCCATCAAAGAATTCATAAAGGGGAAAAACCCTATCAGTGCATGGAATGTGGAAAGAGCTTCTGTCAGAGATCCAATCTCACTTTTCATCAAAAAAATCATAGTGAGGAGAATCATAGAATCACAGGATCATAGAATTGAATCATAGAATCATAGAGTTGGAAGAGACCACAAGGGCCATCGAGTCCAACCCCCTGCCAAGCAGGAAACACCATCAGAGCATTCCTGACATATGGTTGTCAAGCCTCTTGTTACCTTGTATCATACCTTATTTTGTACTTCTCACATGTTAAGTTTCTTAACCTATAATAGTTATTATCCATTAATTATAACTTGGGTTTACCATGAATTTACTGGAACCATACTTTTCTAAATCGCGCAATTTCCTAAGATTCATACAACACCTAAAGGGAATTAAATTGCCTTTCAGTAGTTTTGTTAATTCCTTATACGTAGCTCTGAGATCCAAAAGTTGTTTCGGGATATCTTTGTAAATTTCTGCTTTAGTGCCTTGAAAGTCAAGTGGTTTTTCAAAATGAAGGCCTAGAATTTTGTCTCTCTCTTGCTTAGATCCTAAAATGATTAAGCAGTCTCTGGTTCTGTCCTTCCTCGCCACTCTTCCCAGTCTAAAAGCACTTACGATTTTAAAGTCCTTGTCTTCTTCTAAAGCCCAGAACTTTGAAAATTCCGGTGTCAAATAGCCAATTAAGTCCCCCTGTTCAAGTTCTGGGATAGCTCTCAATCTGAGATTATTTTCCCTATTTCTCAGTTCAATCATAGACAGGTAGGCCTGCTGTTCAGTAATCTGTTTGTGCAAAGGTTTAACCTCCACCTGTATTGCATCGGCCTTTTGATTGGCTTCCACGGCTTTTTGGATAGCCTCCTCAGCCAATTTGCGATTTCCTACTGTAGCTTCCTTAAGGTTCCCAATTTCTTGTGTATGTTGAGCAACTTGTTCTGTCAATTTACTAATAGTGGCTGTGGCTTGGTCAATTTTAACCAAATGCTCATCTGCCTTCTTATTTAAGATTTGCAATTGTCCCAGAATTTGTTCTAAAACTGCTGCAGATCCTCCTGAAGCCATATCCTCTGATAATGCTGATGATGTCTGCTCAACTACTCCTTCTTGTACACCTAAAACAGCTGGGACAGATGATCTACGAGGCTGAGATGTCAAAGTTGTTTGTACCAGATGTTTAGCTTTCGTTTTAGCCAATCTTGTTCTTCCTGTGCCACTCATTCCAATCCTGTCTACGTGCCAAGGTCAGATTATATACAATCCCATGGGAAAGGCAGTTCCAGTGAGTCAACAACAAGGCAGCAGAAAGTCAAAACAAAAAAAAGATCTCAGGCAATTGTAAATCCAAAATCCTCTAGGGGGAGTACAGCAATGTCTCAAAGGAAAGAATAAAGTTGTTCCGCCATTAAAGTCCCAACGGTTTAAAACACTTTAAGAGGATCCTTCCACTCCTTTTTTACGTGCAGAGCTTTCCCAAGGTTGAAACAAGGTCTTTAAAGAGGTGCGGGAAACAGTTTCCCCATTTGTATCCAAGCTATAACGCTCTAATGTAGCACTTTCAATATTTAAACAGTTTCAGCAATTTAACAGTTCTTTCAACCTGGCAGCCCGTGAATTCGGGTTACTCCACATTTATAAATCCATAAAACAGGGGAGAAGTACAGTTCAGAGCCCACAAAGGTAAAGTAAGCTTATCTCTCTTAATATCTTAAAGTCAAAAGTCAATTGTTGCACGAAAACCCACCCTTTTAAAATCCTTTTGAATTAATTCCAGCTTATTAAAGTCTTTACTTTGATCTTTTAAGCACGTTGAGGAGACGGACTTCCTGGTTGCGTCTCCCGTTTTCGGCCAAATTCAATCTCTTTAGCCCCAGAATTTTAAGTTCCCCTACTCACGGGTTTGTAGTTTAGGATCTAATGTTCCAAAAAGAAAGGTCGGCGCTTATCGGCAGCAGCCGCACGGCTTCGCTTCCGCAGCAAGAGCGATGAACTCACAGCACCGCTCCCCCTTCCGCGTTCCGGAGCCCCTTACGGGGTTCCTTCTTCGTTTCTGGGGGGGCTCCTGGTGCCCGCCGAGTCCCACGGCCACAGGCTCACTCTGCCTGTGGTTTTTCTTTATGGGTCCCCGCTTTGCCGTAGCAGGCGACCCTTTCCTGCGGAGCTCCTCTTCACAGCGCGAAGAGGACCGCCATTGCCGTTTCGCGCCGCATTCAGAAGACTAATTGGTCTATAATTAGATGGGTCAGAGGGGTTGCCCTTTTTAAATATAGGAACAATTATAGCTAGTCCCCAATCTTTAGGGATTTCAGTTGTCTTATCTATATATGAAAATAGATTTGCAAGAACCGGGGCCCACCAGTTTATTTGCGCTTTCAGAAGTTCAGCGACAATGAAATCACTTCCTGGGGCTTTGCCAGATTTCATTTGTAGAATTAACGAAGTGATTTCAGTTTCAGATGTTGGGGGCCATGGTGTATCATTATCTAAGGGGATGTTAAGCAGCGCAGAAGGACGATGTTCCCTAAATAGCACTTTGTAGTGCTCTTCCCATGAGTTTGCAGGGATTATTGTGCCCTCGTTAGGAGCTTTGGTTTGACTGGAGATAATTTTCCAGAAGTTGGTATTGTCTTTTTCTATTGACACTTTTATGAGGGCCTGCCAGATGAGAGAGACTGCGGTTCTTTTTTTGGTTTTTAGTAACTCTTTGTAGTTCTTTTTTTTAAGTTGTAACTCTAATTTAGTGATAGGGTTAGGATTTTGCTGGAAGACCTTAAAGCATCCCCTGAGTATAAGTTTTGCCTGAGTGCATTCGTGGTCAAACCATTTTCTGTTGGTAGGGGACTCATTTTGGTTAGATCTTCTGAGTCTTGACAATAACGGTTGGAGTTTTCGGATTAAAGTGTTATAATGGTAAATTGGGGAGGTCTCTTCAGTGTCGTTGGAAGTCAGATCAGCCCAGAGGAGTTGACCTTCCATTGATTGTGTCCAAATGCTAAAATTGTTATTAACATAAGGGGACCATTTAATTCTGGATCTGCCTATTTGTTGTAGAACATTAGGATCAGGTGTCTGTGGGGCGAGCCCACATCTAGAGGGTTCCCAAAATTCAGTCCTTTTAAGATTTAGGGGGAGATGGTCACTTTCGGTTCTTATATCTACAGTAAATTCAATATATTCATCAAAGAGTTCTTGGGAGACAAGGATGTAATCAATAACAGAATGCCTTAAGCCTGACCAATAAGTAAATTGGCCAGGACAGTCTCCCGAGGAGAGGCCGTTTAAAATAACAAGGTTTAATCTAAGTGCCATTAGAAAAAGACACGAAATTGGTAACTGGGTCAAGTGAATGACGCCTTAATAGGGGCCAATGTTCATCATTAGCATTTATGGGACCAATTCCACTTTCGTTGATTAGCTGTTCGTCTGAGTGGCCTAACCTTGCATTAAAGTCCCCACCAATAATTAAGGAGGCAGAGGGAAACTTATTTGAGACAAGGAGAATGCAGTCTTCCAGTTCGTTCCAGATGTTTTTAAGATCAGTTTGTTTCATGAGTGGGTGAATATAAACATTGATGCATATGATCTTAAAGTGGGTAGAGAATATTTTAACAGCCAAAATCCATTTTTTATCGATTTTCAATTGGATAGGGGAGGTTCCTAGATCTGTCGATACGAAGGTGCTCAGACCTCCCGCCGGTCTTCCGCCTTTTGGGCCGATTGAGGCACAGGAATGGAAAGCAAAATCATTGTGTAGTTCAAAAGGATTTTGCATCCAGGTTTCTTGGAGCAGGATGATCTTGAACTGTGATACGTAGGTTAGAACGTCTTTGTCCATTGTTTTCGATTGCCATCCAGCAACGTTCCAGGATAGTAGTAGAGGTGAGAGTCATTTTGTCTCTTCAATAGCATCTAGGGCTTTCCCGGGGTCATGGAAGATGCATCCATTGGATGGTGAAGTCTCCGATAATGTGATTAGGGGCGCCACAGAGATTTCGGCGTGGATTTCAGTTGGGCAGAGTAGGGGTGTGTGTTCTGACGTGACCTGAGGAGATTCATATCCCATTTTTCGCTCCAAGTTAGGTGGAGTATTTGCCTCTTTTGTGGGCGCTAGGTCTTCAGAGTTGCGGAGATAGAGTAATAACTCATCTAGTCTGTCCGTTATCTCTGTTTGTTCGGCTTTTGGCAAATGGGAGAAGGAAACAAGTAACTCCTGCTCCATCGAATTCTCTAGATGAGTAGCCTTTGATAGGAGGGGCATGGGGGTCTCTGTCCAACTAATTAAGTCTGAGGGTGGAGAGGTAGAGCTCGTAGTAGGTGGGGTGCCCTCATTTTTAATTGCTTTCCTTTTAACTGGAGAGTAGGGTATAAGAGGGCAAATCTTAGTGTTGATAAAAACTCTTGTAATAAAAATTCCATAATTAGTCAGGGAGCTTCGTAGGGACATCATATAAGTTGGAAACTTTTTAGACTCGAAGGTGAGCAGTATCCTCTGCATGTGTGGCTTGCTGTAAATGTGGACAGTGGATTTCAGATCGATGGAAAGGGGATTTACGCCCAAAAGCTCAGCTAGGTGCCTTCTTGTGACATGTATAGACGACCAGTTAACAACCTGACCTTTGAAGGGGAGGATAATTAAACAAAGTCTAGTGGCTTGTAGCGAAAGATTGTAGGAAGATATGGTGTGTAAATCTTCCATAGTTTGTTCATTTTCAAATTTGCAGCCAGTCTGCGAAGTTGAGCGCAGTAGGACAGGTACTCTGGGTGTTGGTTCAGCCCTATCCTCCGGTGAAGCGTCTACGGGGCTGACATTAACTTTTGGGGATACAAAGGATATAATCTTCTCTAAGGAGCCTTTGATGTCTCTTATGTATTTAAAGATATAGTCCACGGTTTTAGCCACTAGGTCTAACGTGGTAGAGTGTTCAAGTAGTAATTCAGAGAGATGGTTTTCTTGTTCTCTGATGCAGTCTTCCACCTGAAAGGGCATAGTTGGAACTTTTTTGGGACCTTTTGGTCTCGTGATGGTGTTGTTTAAGGGGTTAGTGGGTTGTTTAGCGGATAGTTCCTTCGGTGTAGTTTCCTTATCTATTATCTCTGCTAATGGAGAGAAGCTATTCGAGGTCGGAATATTAAAAGTATCCTTTGTTTTTCCATAAAAGAATTCGCTGATTTTGGTTTGCTTGGTGGGGGCAAACATGCCATTTCCTCTAAGTCCTTAGATTCTCTGCAGCGTTTTCCAACCCCCCTCCTCACATCAGCAGGGCTGTCTAATTGCTGAGTCATCTCTCCCTTTACCTCACTCTTTTATCTTCCCTAAGTTTTTCAAAGAGTCGAGGGAGTATTTTCCTTGAAAGTATCCTATTCAAGGAGGAGAAGTGTGCCAAAGGTTATTGGCATAACACTTAATTATGCTCCGTCTGTGCCTCCAAACTTGTGGTGGGAACAGCCCATGAATCTTCCTGTAAACTCTTCGCAATGTGATAAGATAGTCAATGCAGCTTTGGCTTTGAGGTTCTAAATCTTGGATCTCTTCACAGGTATACACATCCCTGACATATAACGCCACTCCTCCTCCTTTCTTGTCTGGTCTGTTTCTCTGAAATAGATTGTATCCCTTCCAATCGTGGGACTTATCCCACCAGGTTTCAGTGATGCCTATTATGTCATATTTAGTTTGCTGTACCAAGAGCTCAAGCTCATCTTGTTTATTTCCCATGCTTTGCGCATTAGTGTACAGACATTGAAGTCCATTAATCATTCCCCTGTGACTCTTATTTAAGGATTTTTTCCTCCCACCACTAGGTCTGCGTGCTGTTTGCTCCATTTGGTCTATGACATTTGGATGATCATCTTCATCAATTGATAGACTCCTACCTTCAGGAGCACTGTCTCCCTCCCCCACATTAGTCAGTTTAAAGCCCTCCTGATGAGGTTTCTGAGATTTTTGGCAAAAACATTCCTCCCAACCGTTGTGAGGTGCAGCCTATCGCTTGCCAGAAGTCCATCTTCAAGAAACTGCAGTCCGTGATCTAAGAATCCAAACCGTTCCTGTTTACACCATTTGCGAAGCCAGCTGTTCACTTCCACTATTTTTCCCTCTCTCCCTGGGCCACGTCGTTCAACTGGGAGGACAGATGAGATGACAATTTGTGCATTTAATTGCTTCAATTTCCTGCCCAGAGTCTCGTAGTCTCTTTTGATCTTCTGGAGGCTATTGCTTGCAGTGTCATTGGTTCCCACATGAACCAAGAGGAAGGGGTTTTTGTCAGTGGGTTTTATGATTTCTTGCAGTTGTTCAGTTACATCTTGGATCTTAGCCCCGGGGAGACAGCACACTTCCCGAGACATCTTGTCAGGCCCACAGATCACTGCTTCTGTTCCCCTCAGTAGGGAATCCCCTATCACCACTACACACCTCCTCTTAGGTTTGGTCGGGGTTCTTCCGTGAGCTGTCCATTCCAAGGTCGCCTGCACATTCCCTGAGGACTGACTTTGCTGCTCGTCTTCATATACCTGATCGACTGTAATGAGGGAGAGATCCTCAAATGGAGTCTGCTCTTTGTCTTCCATGCTAGGGGTAAAGGTAAAGGTAAAGGTACCCCTGCCCGTACGGGCCAGTCTTGCCAGACTCTAGGGTTGTGCGCTCATCTCACTCTAGAGGCCGGGAGCCAGCACTGTCCGCAGACACTTCCGGGTCACGTGGCCAGCGTGACGAAGCTACTCTGGCGAGCCAGAGCCGCACACGGAAACGCCATTTACCTTCCCGCTTCCATGCTAGGGGAGAGGACCTCAAAGCGATTGTGTATTTCTAAACAATCAGAGCGAACCTTGGGCCTCCTACTTCTTTGAGTCACGTTTCTCCATATATCTGGCTCCTGTGTTGGTGAACTAGCCTCCTTCTCAGGGGAGTCCCCTGTCTCCTCCTTGGTGGAGACGGTGTGCTCTGTTGCTTCCAAGAAGAGCTCCAGCTCTCTAATTCTTTGGAGCGTAGCTACACGTTTCTCCAGTTGCTGGACTTTGTCTTCTAAGAGGGCAATCAACATGCAATTGCTGCAGGTAAAGCTGCCTGCAACCTTTGGCAAGATGGCAAACATTGCGCAGGAACCGCAGGCGACTGCAGCTATTCCCTCCCCCTCCATCTTGAGAACGTGTCTTTGGGGGTGGCTACAGCGGTCCTCCATCATAAAAAGCGTGAAGACAGGACAAATAACTCCCCCCCCCCAAAAAACCCTAGGTCTCCCCCAACAAATGTTTGAGACTAGCTCCCCTAAATCTAAAAGATGGATTGAACTGTGCCCGCCGCTAGGCCTACAAGCTCTGATAAGCTCCTCCCACAGCTAATCCCCTGCCTCAACAGAAACCCTGCCCCCTCTGACCCTTGCACAGGGAGAGCAGCTAATCAGCCACAAAGAAACACACACACACACACACACACACACACACACACGAAAACCCTTTTTGCTCCTTCTTCAACTGCTGCCCTGCAAGAAATGAATTCCTCTGTTGTCTTCCATGGGAAAGCCCAGCGAACATGTCAACCCAGCAGCCCCTTCTAATGTTGCCGTCTTTATGCTTACTGACCTGGGAGTCAAGCCCTGCTGAACTCAAGGCAGCTTACTCCCGAGTAGGAAACACAGACTGGCGAGCCCCTCGCTCGGGCAAGGAGGCTAAGGCCCTGATGGGATTACAGTCCGCGTGCCCACAGAGAGGGCTCTAGGTTTGCCACTTTGCCATTTCGTCAGCTCTCATGAACTCTTGACCAAGAGGCTAGCGGCTGCCAGAACCTCCGTTGCTCCAAAACAGAAAATATTATTTATTTCAGTTATTCCATTTATTTTCCACCTTTTTCTCCCCAAGGTCACCCCAGGGAGCTTCATGGCTGGGTGGGGATTCGAACCCTGGTCCCCCCAGGTCATAGAGTCCAAGACCCAAACCTCTACCCAACACTGAAAACCTTACATGATGTCCAGATTTCACTTTGGTATAGAAATATGTGGATTTCAGCATTAGCTGAAAAAATAACTTATAAATTACTTGCTGCCAAAGGCTCAGATGACCTTTCCCTAGCCCAGTGTTTCCCAACCTTGTGCCTCCAGCTGTTTTTGAACTACAACTCCCATCATCCCTGACTAGCAAGACCAGTGGCAAGGGATGATGGGAATTGTAGGCCAAAAACAGCTGGAGGCACAAGGTTGGGAAACACTGCCCTATCCCATGATATCTGGTGGGATGTTATCTTTTATCTTACCAGCTGCACAGGCTCCTGGTGGAGTACAGGGCCAGATTTAAGGTGCTGGTTCTGACCTTTAAAGCCCTTCGCGGCCTCGTACCCTCGTACCTATGGGACTGCCTGTCCTGGTATGCCCCTTGGAGGACCTTACGGTCCATAAATAACAACATTTTGGAGGTCTCGGGTCTCAAGGACGTTAGATTGGCCTCAACCAGGGCCAAGGCCTTTTCAGCACTGGCCCCAAACAGGTGGAACGCTCTGCCACGGGAGACCACGGCCCTGCGGGATTTGACATCTTTCCGCAGGGCCTGCAAGACAGAGTTGTTCCACCTGGCCTTTGGTCTGGACTCAGTCTGATCCTCCTCTTTCTTTTTTTGATGGAACCCCTATATACAAGGGACGCGGGTGGCGCTGTGAGTAAAACCTCAGCGCCTAGGACTTGCCGATCGCGGGGTGCGCTCCCGTCGCTCGGTCCCAGCTCCTGCCAACCTAGCAGTTCGAAAGCACCCCCGGGTGCAAGTAGATAAATAGGGACCGCTTACCAGTGGGAAGGTAAACGGCGTTCCGTGTGCTGCGCTGGCTCGCCAGATGCAGCTTGTCACGCTTGCCACGTGACCTGGAAGTGTCTGCGGACAGCGCCGGCTCCCGGCCTCTAGAGTGAGATGAGCGTGTGGCAAATTGGTTTATTGGGACCCCAGCTAATTGATTTATTGGTCCTCAATTAGCTTTTATGGCAGCCCACACACTTCCCTGCGAGACTCTGCTCCGTCTCCAGCAGCTCTTCAGGCACGCCTTAGCAGAGATAAACACAGCGGTGATGAAACTGTCACGTCCTTCACTTAGCTTCCAGACAAACACACAGAGTCCGAGGTTTGTCCATTTCAGCTCTTTATTCCGACATTCCCCCAGAGATCTCCTGGGCTCCTTTCAGCCATTACAGGCTACATCTTTCTCCCTCAACGACCAGAGGGGAACAGAACAGAAACTCCTCCCAGGCTCCTCCCAGCTTCTACAAGCTGACGTCAGAATTGAGGCATCCTGGGAACTTCTTAACCTGTTAAGTTCCAAACCTGACACCCCCTCTATGCCTCACATTCTGGCAAGACCTTTTTGAGTTCAACACCTTCCCCTTTGCCTTGTGCCACTTCCCGGCATCTTTCCCAGGCACTTGTTGAACCCCTTCAACACTCCCAGAATCACACTGTGCGACACTTTTCCACGCACCTGTGATCTGATACCCTACTGACCCTTTAGGGCCAGCAGTTGTGTCTTCCCCGTCAGACTCCTCCCCCTCTGACTTGACACCCTGTTTGTGAGCTTTCTCCATTACCGGAGATGAAGCCTCACACCTGGACACTCCTTTAACAACCCTTGGAGATGCCCAAACCTGCCCTGAACCCTGACCCTGGACTTGGTCCCCATCACCGGGTTTTGAACCCTGATTCTGGACCTCATCCCCATCACCGGGCTCAGCCACAGCCTCCCTTCTCCTTTGAGAAGACTTTGCACCCGTCACCTGGTGACGTATTCCCTTTTCCTTGAAAAGCTTCTCCAGAGCAGACCCAGTAAACTGTGACCCTCGGTCGCTCTTGAACCCTTGCACCCTGGTGGAAAACTTTAGTTCCACCTCCGCAACCCAATCCTTGATCAGTTGCGCCGCCTCCCCCTGCGATTTGAGAGAGATACACCAGCCAACCTGGCTGTGGTCATCTGTCAGCGATGGCACATACCTGGCCCCACCCAGACTCTCATACCTCATGGGTCATGACAGATCTGTGTGTGAACAAGCTCAAAAGCTTCCTTGGCTACCCTCCCAAACCCGGGAAAACCAAGCACCTTTGCACCTTTGCATGCCCTGCACCCTAGGGACCTCCCACATTTCCGGAGTTTGTACCCTTTGTGCACCTGTGCAACTTTTGCACATGACTGGGAACCTTCCCACCACCCTCCAGAGGTGACTCCAGAACAAAGAAATTATTCTTGCTCTGCAGCTATGTTAGTCCGTTGTCGCCCCCCTCTGAAAATGGAACAGATGTCATTTTCAAAGCCTTTTTGAACCCCTGCGTCATTAGAGCAGATACAGATAACCGACAACTATTCAGTCCCGGCACAACGTAGACCTCTTCCTCCTCCTGTAAAGGAGAGAAAAACACGTTAGCCACACCACAGACTGATTTTCTGTGCTCCGTCTGCGAACAAAACAATTGTTCCTGTTGAAAACAGCCCTGCAGTTCCGCAGTTTGCCTATCAGGTGCTGCCTGATAGCAGAAACCAAAACACCCAGCGTGTCACTGTGTCCTGGCTGGAGTTGTTCTCCACAGTTGCCATAGAAGCAACAAACGTCCCGCTGCCTCTGTCCTTGGCAGCGTCCGAAACCGCAACATCCTGCGTTGCTCTGAAGACTGGACTTATCTCAGAGCTCCCAGACAACTCTGCAGCACGTATCTCCCGCTGCAGCAGATGGCTGGCCTTGAAGTCTGTAGCTGTGTCCTGTTTCCCAGGCTTCAACTTTCGACGCAAACATCTCTTGGCAGCCTTTGGAAAAAGAGGCTTTTCTGTGCTTTTACTGCTCACCGCCCCCCCCCCACTGCTCCCAGGGCTCCCAGGACGCTTTCCTGCACCCCCAGTGGTAGGTAAAGGGCTCCCAGCAGCTTGCCTCTCTCCAAGCTCCTCACACAGATGTCGAACTCCAGTGGAAAATCACTGCCTTGGGCTCCACCCGCTGGCCTCCTTCTCCTTCTTCCGGAAAAGCACTCCTTGCCAGCTCCGCCCCCTCTGAACCGCCACTTCATTCCAGCAGGCTCTTAAACTTGCCTTTGGAATCCTTCGCCCCCCCGACCTGCTCAGCAGCACTCCTTGTGGCTAAAGCATCAGGGACAGGGGCTCCAGCCTTTTTAGGCTTTTGTATTCCTTCTCCAGGCTCTGGCCTCCTGCTGAAGCTTCACAGCAAATGCAGCACATTCCCAGATAGCCCTTTCGCCCCCCCTCTGGGGCCCACAGCCCTTCCCAGCTGTGCACCGGCTCTCACGAAGGTGGTCAGCGCCATCTTGCCCTCCTGTTCTGCAGCAGCCATCTCCCAGCCCTTGCTGTTGCCTCCAGCCTCACAAATTCCCTGGAGCACTAGGCAAACGGCCTCTGGCTTCCTGGCACCCAGAACAGTAGACTTCAAATCAGCAGCCAGGTTGCCCAACTTCTTAAAGTGAGCATGGAATGTCCTCCAAGACCTGGCAGCCTGCCATCCTCTTCCGTTCTCCCAAGGGGCCCCAAGCTCACTCACCAGCTATATCCGGCTCCCATCCGTGGAGAAACGATTCCTTGCTGCTCTCAGCTCTCAGATCCAGAGCTCCAGCTGGTCCCAGCACTCAGCAACACAGGCAGCCACTTTGTGTCCTTTTGCCAGCCGCTTTTAAACTCCGCAGCTGCTCCTTCGCCTCTTAGCACCAGGCAAAGACTCTCACCACCTCCTGCCGTATTTCTCTGCCTTCGACCGCAGACTTCAAACGCATTCCGGCACTTCCAGTGACAGTTTTACAAGCGGTAATTACCCATAACCTGTGGCAAATTGGTTTATTGGGACCCCAGCTAATTGATTTATTGGTCCTCAATTAGCTTTTATGGCAGCCCACACACTTCCCTGCGAGACTCTGCTCCGTCTCCAGCAGCTCTTCAGGCACGCCTTAGCAGAGATAAACACAGCGGTGATGAAACTGTCACGTCCTTCACTTAGCTTCCAGACAAACACACAGAGTCCGAGGTTTGTCCATTTCAGCTCTTTATTCCGACATTCCCCCAGAGATCTCCTGGGCTCCTTTCAGCCATTACAGGCTACATCTTTCTCCCTCAACGACCAGAGGGGAACAGAACAGAAACTCCTCCCAGGCTCCTCCCAGCTTCTACAAGCTGACGTCAGAATTGAGGCATCCTGGGAACTTCTTAACCTGTTAAGTTCCAAACCTGACAGAGCGCACAACCCTAGAGTCTGGCAAGACTGGCCCGTACGGGCAGGGGTACCTTTACCTTTACAGTCTGACCCTCCTCTTTCTTTTTTTGATGGAACCCCTTATATGGGATCCTGTATATAAATTTTCCCACGGGCCTTTTGCTGGCCCATATAGGACCAGCATGGATAGCTGACCCTGGTGAACATTTGATGTTTCATTCCCTTCTGGTCTTGATTTGTGAGTCGCCAGTAAAATAAGGCTGCATTTTAAGCGATATTGTAATCAATTGCTTTTTTGCTTCTTTTAAACTGTATTTTATATTTGGTGTTAGCCACCCTGAGCCCGTTCTTGGCCGGGGGGGCGGGGGGCGGGGTATAAATAAAAATCTTCTTCTTCTTCTTTGCAACAAACAAAGACACACAGAACTCCCTCTCTGCAATGCAATCTGAAATTTGGGTTCCCTGAAGGTCCTAAGGACTTGGCCAACCTAATATTAAGAAAATAAGGTAAGCCAAAGGTTCTCTCCATATGAACCACCCTCTAGTCTCTGCTTCTCCATTTGTATTGTATTATTTTATGTAGTGTGCCTTGCCATTGTTTTACTGATTACAGTTTAGAAATTATTTATTGTAACTATTGAGTGGACTTCTGTTTAAACTTTTATATACTTATATTATTATTTTATACTATACTAATAATTGGTGAATGTTACTTTTTGATGTAGGTTGCTTATTTTAAAGTTTTGTTATCACATTTTTGTATTGCATTAGATTGTTATAAGATGTACATTTTTTGTTTCTTCAGCTTGTAAACCGCCTTGAGTATTGTAAGGTAGAAAGACGGTATACAAATTAAAAATGATGGTGGTGAACCTCGTGGGACTTTGAGCTGCTTCCGGATCCAGCCGAGACTCAGGTAGACTCAACGGCTGGAAGTGCCTTTGAGCAACTGCAGATGGTTCCACATTCCAGGACCGGGAGAGCCTGGCCTCGCGCCTTCGTTTCTTCAAGGCTGGATGACCACAGTGCCGTCCTTGTGGGGCATCCCTTGCGCTTGGTCCAGAAGCTTCAGCTGGTGCAGACTGCTGCAGCACGATTGCTGTCAAAGCGAGGCCTTCTTGGCATATGACCCTTTGGCTCAGAGGGCTTCACTGGTTGCCCTTTGGCTACCAGGCCCAGTTCAAGGCCTTTCCATTATCATAGGGACCAGTTTACCCATGAGATCCCCTCCTTACCCCACAGGCAGACACTTGACCGCTTCCACTACAGGTGCCACGCAAGACCTCAATTGTTTAGTATGGCAGCACAGACCCTTTGGAACTCCCTGCCTCTTGAGATCAAACAGGCGCCTCCCTCCCACCTTTTGGGGGAACCTGCTAAAAACATGCCTGTGCAGGTGCTTAGAAAGTTGAGGTGAATATTAGCATTTTAACTTAGCTTAATCGTAGTTACTGAAAACCAGACTTTCTCAATTTATTCAGATATACATAGGAGATTGGCTTCTTTCTCCTCAATATTTAGCTATCACAAACTCAGCAACGGTAACAAAGTTGAATGCTGCAAAGTGGACCGTGAAGCCTCCTGCCTGGTGTCAAGAGGCAGGGAGTTCCAAAGTACACTTGCTGCCACACCAAAAGATCAATCTTTAAAGTTGGAGGTTCCTACAGGGCAGGGCTGGCAAGTTGCACAGTCAGTGGCCCAGTATTCGTGCTTTTTAAACCAAAGCATATCATTTTCTCTTCCAGAAATGCTTAATTCTGAATTCAAGGGACACGGAAGTCTTTACAGACAGAGATGACAAGACAGCTTTCCAGATTAGTTAGCTGGGAGTGAGACAGTTGGCAGAGTGGCACTGGGCTGGCTAAGATGCCAGCTACTACAGGAATTGCTTTCTTGAGCCTTTTTAGCACTGCAATACCATTTCTTTAAAAAATAAAAAAGGTTGATTTTTAAGTCATGGAAGTGTGTGAGCAAATACTCCACATCTGCCAAGCTTTCAGGAGCAGGACTAAGGGGTGAAATGAAGCCCCCCAGATCCCCAAAGGTTGAGGGAAAGGGTCTATCTCCCTTCTTCATTGTCATTATCAGTTCTTTCCACCTAAGAAATGGGAAGAAAGCAGCTGCTCATTCTAAGCGCTGGGTTTGTTGGGTTGGAGATTAATGAGCTGACAATGGTATGATTCATCAGTAATAAATATGATTTTTTATTATCTGTAAGTGACGTCACATTTGAAACAATACAGAAGCAGTCAAAGGGAATTTAATTCTTTTATTCAGTCTCACATGCAATCATATGCGCTGAACACACAGAAACACATTGATAATGTGAAGTAACTGGGAGTTACAGACTCCAAATAACACTCAACATATGCAAGCAGATTAATGGAAGAGTACACATGATTTCCCCACCATTTTTAAAAACATTGTTTTTATTTCTCTTGGTACAGAAGATAACTTTTCAGAAAGCAATGGTTACAACAGTAAACAACAAATAACTTGTCCTGATGGAATTGCAGACTTTCATCCTGCCATGTGTTACAAGTTTCATTTGATTACTCTAAAAGATCACACCACATTTTCCCATGAGTGCTGGGTGGATTCCGGCAACAGTCTTAACAATTTATATATTCAATAAACTTTGGCCACGTGTTATAAAAGGAATATAGATTGTGCTCTGAAGATAGTGAAACTGTGGTGCCCAGAATTGAACACAGTATTTATTCTAGCTGGGGTCTGACCAAGGCAAAAGAAAGTGCAAATATTCCTGCCCTTGATCTGATTCTACCTTCTGCCACATTGGCCTCTGCTCCCCGTTTGGTGTCGTCTGCAAATGTGATGAGCATCCCCTCAGTTCCTTCATCCAAGTCATTTATAAAGACGTTGAACAACAACAGGCCCAGGACAGAACCCTGCAGCACCCATCTTGTCACTTTTCTCCAGGATGATGAGGAACCATGAAGGAGTCCTCTTTGGGTTCGGTCAGTCAAATCCACCTAACAGTTACCTTGTTCAGCCTCATTTTACCAGCTTCCCCACATAAATATTACAGGGGAGTTTGTCAAAAGCCTTACTAAAATCAAGATGAACTATTACCACAGCAGTCCCCTGAGAAACAGTCTGTAACTCCATCCAAAAAAAGAAAAAGAAAAAAGAGAGATTTCTCTGGCTTGACTTGTTTTTGAGAAAGCCATGCTTTCAACCTGTCTGTTTATGTTGTGAACCACTGTGAAATCTTCAGATGATGGGCACATAAATTTTTTAAATGATAATAATAATAAGGATATTGACAAGCTGGAACATGTGCAAAAGAAGGCAACCAAGATGGTTTTGTTTTATTTATGCATTTATTTGACTTCTATAGCGCCCTATAGCAGGGGTGCCAACTGGAATAAAATATAGGAGGCGTTTAGTAAGCCCCGCCTCGGTTAAACAGTCACAGGATGCGGTGCAAGCATGCCATTTGAATGGCTGTTCCTATGAACTGGGGGGTGGCCCCCTCACATATCTTACTGGGGGGCAAAGAGCCCTCAGACTCTAAGAGTTGGCTCCCATTCCCTACACCCACAGGTCACAGGACGATTACAACATAATGAATTTTACACAATGAAAACACAAAACACCGCCCCCAAAACCTGTAACCCCTACCTCCCCAACACATTTTTAAAGGGCATAAGATGTCAATCAGCCAAAGGCTTGTTTAAAGTGGTGTGTTTTTTTCTAGTGCTGAAAGCTGTATAATGAAGGGTTTTCCACTCTTCGTATGAATTCTTTGATGGAAAGTGAGATTGGAGCTTTTCCTGAAGCTTTTTCCACATTCCACACAATGATACGGTTTCTCCCCTGTATGAATTCTTTGATGGGAAGTGAGAGAGGAGCTCTGACTGAAGCTCTTTCCACATTCCACACACTGATAGGGTTTCTCCCCAGTATGAATTCTTTGATGCGAAGTGAGATAGGAGCTATTACTGAAGCTCTTTCCACATTCCACACACTGATAGGGTTTCTCCCCTGTATGAATTCGTTGATGGGAAGTGAGAGAGAAGCTTTCAGTGAAGCTCTTTCCACATTCCACACACTGATAGGGTTTCTCCCCAGTATGAATTCTTTGATGCGAAATGAGATAGGAGCTATTACTGAAGCTCTTTCCACATTCAACACACTGATAGGGTTTCTCCCCTGTATGAATTCTCTGATGGGAAGTGAGAGAGGAGCTATGAGTGAAGCTCTTTCCACATTCCACACACTGATAGGGTTTCTCCCCTGTATGAATTCTCTGATGGGAAGTGAGATGGTGGCTGTGAGTGAAGCTCTTTCCACATTCAAAGCACTGATAGGGTTTCTCCCCTGTATGAATTCTCTGATGGGAAGTGAGATGGGAGTTGTGACTGAAGGTCTTTCCACATTCTAAGCACTGATAGGGTTTCTCCCCTGTATGAATTTTTTGATGGGAAGTGAGACCGGAGCTCTTCCTGAAGCTCTTTCCACATTCCACACACTGATAGGATTTCTCCCCTGTATGAATTCTGTGATGGGAAGCGAGAGAGGAGCTATCAGTGAAGCTCTTTCCACATTCCATGCACGGATAGGGTTTCTCCCTTGTATGAATTCTCTGGTGCTTAGTGAGATCAGAGCTCGTACTGAAGCTCTTTCCACATTCCACACAGTGATAGGGTTTCTCCCCTGTATGAATTCTCTGATGGGAAGTGAGATGGTGGCTGTGACTGAAGCTCTTTCCACATTCAAAGCACTGATAGGGTTTCTCCCCTGTATGAATTCTTTGATGGGAAGTGAGATGGTGGCTGTGACTGAAGCTCTTTCCACATTCCACACACTGATAGGGTTTCTTCCTAATGAGATTTCCTTGATGGGAAGTGGAATTGGAACTTTTTCCACTTTCAAGATATTTATACAGCTTCTCCATTGTGGGGATTTTGTCATGGTCACCCTTGTCCTTGATTTCCAGTCCATCACTATCTGCAATGAAGAGTAATGGATTAGCACCTCAGGGAGAAATTAAGGAAGTATACTTGTTAACTCTGGTAATAGAGGAATAACACAAGTGGGTTAGATGGATGGTTTTCTGATGGGTTGGGTGCATTAATTAACGGGGATCAACCGACATCCTTAGGGGAACCTGTGATTCGATAAGCCTGGCTCTTCTCTCGAATGGATTTTCTTTGGCTCCATCATGGCATCCCTCCATTTCCAATGTCAGTCTTCTCTTTGGACAACCAAAGACTGACGGGAGGAAAAACAAAAACTGAAAACCTGACAGAAGCTACTTCAACTTCCCTAACAATTCTGAAGTTTAGAGTCAAAAGGGCCTGGGGAGTTCAGACCAGACTGATCCTTGTTTAATAAGCTGCAACTGGAGGAAGAACATTCACAGAAAAAAACAGTAATTTACTGTTCAAGGTTTTTTGGGGGGTATTGCGATATCCGGTGTTGTAGGGGGCACTGTTGAGTTCTGTGAAAATATATGAGGTTCGTCACATATGGAGTTTTGAATTTAAAAACAGATATTATGATCCCACTGGGAGCCTTACCGAGAGAGGCCACGATCCTCCAATTCTCCTCCATGACGTTCTTATGCAGAGCTCTCTGGTCAGGATCCAGCAACGCCCACTCCTCGTCTGTGAAACGAACAGCGACATCTTCAAAGCACACTGGACCCTAAAAGAAAAAGTGAAATGTCCTCCTCTGAGACAACAATATTGTTCACCACGACGTCTTGATCTATGACATTGTTCCACCCCTTGACCTCTGTCCCCACAAAGCAGCTTCCCCTGACCTGATCTGGATCCACAGCCACTGCTTCCTTTCTGTCCCCAAGGAAAGATGGATGAAGAGGTCTTCCTCTGAGACAACAGTGTTGTTCACCACCACCCCTTGAGCTAGGACATTATTCCACCCCTTGGCCTCTGTCCCCACAAGGCACCTTCCCCTGACCTGATCTGGTTCCACAGCCGCTGCTTCCATTCTGTCCCCAAGAATAGATGGTTGAAGAGGTCTAGCCAGTAACACTGTGTCACCTGCAAGAGGAAAAAGGTAAGGGGGAGGCCCAGAGTGCCTTCTTGTCTCACAGGTAAATCAGTGCATCTCAAACTACAGAGGGGCCTT
Organism: Podarcis muralis; assembly: GCF_964188315.1. Taxonomy (NCBI): domain Eukaryota; kingdom Metazoa; phylum Chordata; class Lepidosauria; order Squamata; family Lacertidae; genus Podarcis; species Podarcis muralis. The sequence continues at coordinate 3,406,328 of NC_135658.1, forward strand.
TGAGAAAGTCTCACCTGCTGAGTGCATTTGGATATTTGGGTGCATTTCAGATGTTAGTTGTGCAGAAATATATCTCCCCTCCTCTGGGCTCTTGGTCCCACTAACTCCCCCAACAAAATATGTAAAGAACCCACAGATGAGTTGGAAAAGGAACAGAATGAGACTAAACGGAGAAAAACCTCCTCCCTCCTTACCCAGCTGCCTCTCTCTGGTGTCCAGCGGAGGCCTCTCTGCCTCAGAAGAAATCTGGCCCATTTCCGCAAAGAGATCCTTTCCCTGAATAAGAAACAAGAATTCAAATGAGAGAATGGGGAGAAGGATTAAAAAATGAATGTCAGGGCCAACTGCTTCAAGGGTGACAGATCTCATTCCATGGATGCCTTCCAGGGGGGGAAAAATGAGCCATCAGAAGAGCATGATGGGATGTTTTCTGTCCTGTCTGGAGGCCTTGGGAGTATCCAGAGGAAAGTCTCTCTCACCTGCTGCTCTGCCTGCTTCCTCTCCTCTGCCTGACTCAGGAGGAAACCTTCAGCCAGGGCCACCGCCTGGGAACTGGTCTCCGCTCCACAGTCCCTCACCCAGCTCTCCATCTCTGGTGGAAGGACAGCCAGGAACTGCTCCAAGATCACCAGGTCCAGCATCTCAGCTTTCGTGTGCCTTTCTGGCTTCAGCCACTGATGGCAAAGATGGTAGAGTCGGCTGCAAACCTCTCGGGGTCCTTTGGCCTCCTGGCAGCAGAACTGCCTCAACTGCTGGCTCTGCACCTCTGAGCGGAGGGTGTCCTCCTCACCCAGGATCTTCTGCACAGAGTTTTCCCAGAACCCCCCACTGCTCCCAGTTTGGATGGCATGGCCTCTTCCTGCTTCAGGGCCAGTTGAGTCTCGCTCATCCATCTGTGCTCTCAGGAAGCCTCTGAGAGATCGGAAGGAACCCTTGTTCTTCTCCCAAGTTCTGTCTGTCTTAAGGAGAGGCGCTACAAATCCTACAAAGCAAATACATTGTTCAGTTACAAAAGTTGTCTAATATCAGGAGAAGAAAAAGGTTCCCTGAGCAAGCATGGATGAGTCTTGGAGGGAACCAGGGCTGGACTGCACCACAGCCCAAACCATGAGCTATTTTATTTATTTAAATTTCTATAACACTTTAAAGAAAAATCTCAGAGCAGTTTACAGCATATTAAATCTGTGGGGATAATTGGGGAGTTAGAAGAAGATATATTATTGAATGATATCCTTCCTAACATGCACTAGCAAGTTCCATATTCTAGTTCCATACATCCCCCTTTTTTAGATTACGCAGCGATCAGCTTGTTGCTGACTCATCTGAGTCTTGGTATTAAAAATTCCTTCCTGGTAAGATCCCTTCCAATCCCTCTTAAATTAATAAGCACAATAATGTGAATAAGCAACACCCTAGTGGTCCCGGGCCCTAAGGAAGTTAGATTGGCTTCAACCAGAGCCAGGGCCTTTTCAGTGATGGCTCCAGCCTGGTGGAACGCTCTGCCTCATGAGACCAGGGCCCTGCAGGATCTGATTTCTTTCCGCAGGGCCTGTAAGACAGAGTTGTTCCGCCTTGCCTTTGGCTTGGAGCCAATTTGATTCCCTCCCTCCCTCTCTTTCTTTTTTCTTTTCCTTCTCCTCCTGCGATGAGGCTACATTTTAATATTTTAATGTTTCAATATTTCAATGTTGTATTTTAATTTTGTTTTTAAGTTGTAATCATTCAACTTGTTTTTATTATTGCTTGTAAGCCGCTCTGAGCCCGGTCTTGGCTGGGGAGGGCAGGGTATAAATATTAAAATTATTATTATTATTATATTAATAATCTGATTCACGATAATATAAAAGTAGTTTACTCACAGATTCATTCAGGTTGTTACATAACAACTAGAACTATTCCATAAAGAAGTTAGTCCCAAATGACTGCCACTAAGGAGTCACTTCTCCAAACACACAGCAACATACAAAATGGAGAAGCCACACTGATCAGAACATGGAGGCCGTGTGCTCCTCCATGCTAGTACAACAGACTGCACCCTCTTCAAGTCACATGGAGTGGAAGTCTGTCCCAGCTCAGGCGGAAACAGGAAGTCTTTTTCCTGAGTGGGAGAAAACATCCCCTAATGTGTCGTCCACTGTAGGAATATTGTACTTGACTGCAGTTTCACATCCCACAAAATCAATAAAATAGAAATAAAACCATCGGAAGAAAGTCAAATATATAGTCTATAGTCAAAGCAACATAACTGAAAACAAACATTCTCTTAAAGATATCAAAATAAAGCATTACAACAACAACAACAACAACAACAACAACAAAACAACAACACTAATAATAGTAATAATAATTTTTATTTATATCCCGCCCTCCCCAGCCAAAGCCGGGCTCTGGGCGGCTAACAACAATCAAATAATCCAATATTCTAAAAACATTTCATTATAAAAATTAATTAAAATCAAATTGATGGCAACTGTTAAGCAAAATTCTGTGCAGATTGCTAGAGGAGGGAGTCAGGCTGCGCCCTGACCAAAGGCCTGGTGGAACAGCTCTGTCTTGCAGGCCCTGCAGAAAGATGTCAAGTCCCGCAGGACCCTAGTCTCTTGTGACAGAGCGTTCCACCAGATTGGAGCCGCAGCCGACAAAGCCCTGGCTCTAGTTGAGGCCAGCCTAACCTCTCTGTGGCCTGGGATCTTCAGGATGTTTTTATTTGCAGACCGTAGGTTCCTCTGTGGGACATACCAGGAGAGGCGGTCCCGTAGGTACGAGGGTCCTAGGCCGTATAGGGCTTTAAAGGTTAAAACCAGCACCTTAAACCTGATCCTGTACTCCACTGGGAGCCAGTGCAGCTGGTATAGCACCAGATGAATGTGATATCGCAGCGAAGACCCCATAAGGAGTCTCGCCGCGGCATTCTGCACCCGCTGGAGTTTCTGGGTCAGTCTCAAAGGCAGCCCCACGTAGAGCGAGTTACAATAATCCAGTCTGGAGGTGACCGTCGCGTGGATCACAGTGGCTAGGTCAGGGCGAGAGAGATAAAGAGCCAACTGCTTAGATTGGCGGAGATGAAAAAATGCCGCCTTTGTTATAGCTGTAATCTGCGCCTCCATAGAGAGGGAGGTATCGAAGATTACACCCAAACTCTTAACGGACGGTGCTGGCACTAATTGCACCCCCGCAAGAGATGGGAGCTGCCCCCTCAATCCCATATCGTCCTGTCCCAGCCAGAGGACCTCTGTCTTCGAAGGATTTAACTTCAACCGGCTCCCACGTAACCATCCAGCCACAGCTTCCAGACATCTGGTCAGTGTGTCTGGGGCCGAGTCAGGATGGCCATCCATCAACAGATAGAGTTGGGTGTCATCGGCATACTGATGGCAACCCAGCCCAAAACTCCGGACAAGCTGGGCGAGGGGGCGCATAAAGATGTTAAAAAGCATTGGGGAGAGTATCGCACCCTGAGGCACTCCACACACCAAGGAGTGGCGCGATGACAATTCCCCCCAAGCGCCACCCTCTGTTCCCGACTAGAGAGAAACGAGCGCAGCCATTGAAGGACTGTGCCCTGGATCCCCACGTCGGCATGGCGGTGGTCCAGGAGTTCGTGATCGACCATGTCAAAGGCTGCTAACAGGTCTAGAAGAATCAGCAGCCCCGACCCGCCTCGATCCAGCTGCCTGCGGAGATCATCTGTTAGGGTGACCAGAGCCGTCTCAGTCCCATGACCAGCGCGGAAGCCGGACTGGAATGGATCCAGAGCGGATGTTTCATCCAGAAACCTGCCAAGCTGTTCAGCAACCGCTCTCTCAATCACCTTACCCAGGAATGGAAGATTCGAAACCGGGCGGTAATTGGATAGATCTAAACGATCTAATGATGTTTTCTTTAAGAGCGGATGCACCACTGCCTCCTTCAGTTCCCCTGGGAATATCCCAGTGCCAAGGGACAAATTGATGATATCCCCCAGAGGGGCCCGCACTTCGTCTGGACACGCTCTAATCAGCCAAGACGGGCACGGGTCAAGAGGACAGGTGGTGGGCTTTCCAGCTCGGAGGAGTCTGTCCACATTGGCTAGGGATATCCGGTCAAAGTGGTTCAATACTGGACCCGAGGACAGTTGAGGGGCCTCCAGTTCCTTTATTGTATCCAAATTGGCAGGGAGGTCATGGCGGAGCAACAGGACCTTCTCCGCAAAAAAGCTCGCAAATGCCTCACAGCTGTGTGTCAAATTGTTATTTAAATTTGGCTGTCCTTCAAGGGACGTTAAAGATCTAATTATACTAAATAATTGCGCCGGGCGAGAGCTAGCGGATGCAATGGAGGCCGAGAAGTAAGACTTCTTAGCGGCCTTCACTGCCATCTCATAGGTTTTCATAAAAACCCTATAAGATGTTCTTGAGGCTCCGTCACGGGCACCCCGCCATACAGGAGCTGGATATTCCAGCCCTCAACAAGCTGAGTCAATGAGTTGCCAGGGGGAGCAACATCCCGCAAGGCTTGGCGGAATCTATCAGGGTCCATCAGCCTCTGCGGGCGAGCCCAAATTGGCTGGCCACCTAAGCAGGGTGGGGGTGGAAAGTCAATCCTGGCTTTCAGAGCGTAGTGATCAGACCATGGCACCTTCATCGAAGGAGACATGATCACATCTATACCGATGCCAAAGATCAAATCCAGCGTGTGGCCTGCTTGATGTGTGGGGCCCGAAACAAACTGGGAGAGCCCTAGTGTTGCCATGGAAGACACCAGGTCCAGAGCCTGTGAGGAGGGAGTGGCATCAGCATGGATGTTGAAGTCCCCCAACACCAATAGGTTAGGGAACTCCAAGGCCCAGCTGGCCACCGCCTCCAGCAGGCCTGACAGGGTGGCTGCTGGTGCGCTAGGTGGCCGGTACACCAGCCAGACAGCCAAGCTCACCTCAGAGCCCCACACTAGGCCAACACATTCAATGCCGGGAATTGATGGCGATGCTAGAGCCCTGAAAGAACAATCTTCCCGGATTAACAATGCCACCCCTCCCCCTCAGTCCACAGTCCGCGACTGGTGGAGGACGGAGAAACCCGGAGGTGCCATCTCTCGTAAGGTAACATTTCCCCTTCGCGCACCCAGGTCTCCGTCACACAAGCCAGGTCGACCCCCTGCGAGGTGAAGAAATCTCGCAGGGTGGCGGTTTTGTTGCCTATAGACCTGGCATTGCACAACACCAGTGAAGGAGGTGAGTAATCCTTGCTCACCCTACCCTCATCCCTCGGGATGGGGCGCAGATTGGAAGGGGTACGAGCATATCCGGATCTCGATCCCCTTCGCCTATGACATCTGCCCCCACCGCCATACCTCCCTCGCCCCTCCACGGTAGCAATCCCGAGCCTCATACTAGCCTCTATTTAGAAAATAGAAAAACAAAACAAAACCAATTATACCAAAACAAAACCAATCCCTACCCCACTCAATATCCAACCCCAAACCAAAATAAAACGGAACAAAATAAAAATACATAAATAGAAACCACTGTTCACGGTGGTACAACAAAGTAAAAAGTAAAAACACCTTTAAAACACTTCAAAATATATAAAAACATTTTTAACTTTTGCTGCTGCAGCACCAGTGTCCTTAAAGGTGTGGCGGAGGTGAGTGCGGGCCCCGCCCCCTAGGCCAGGTGGAATTAGCCTGAGGAGGGAGCGGCCTTCCCCAACACTCAGGGTGCAGCAGCAGGAAAGGAGCAAAGGAGGTCAACTCATAGCTGTCAACTTACAGATTTGTAAATAAGGGACCAGCAGCCAAAATAAGGGACCTGCAACTGAAGGGATTTCTGGGAGATGAATCAGCCTGGTTGCTCCTGCCTTCCAGTCAATGCATGAAGTCAGAACTGACTGACAAGGAAGTCATTTGTATCTTGTGAATAATAGATGTTTGGTCCTCACCCGGGGGTCCTCAGGAGTTGCTCCCCCCCCCACTCCCCTGCTTCTGTCTCCTTTTCTTGCACTTGGACTCTCTGCTGCTCTCAAGGCAGACTCCTGGGGTGGGGTCCCTTTTTCTTTGCTCTGAGGGCCAGGTATGGGCAGGGCCAAAGACATCTCCTTTGAAATTTAGGAGGGTAATTTAGTATTATTATTCTGTTAGATATCTTAACACACACACAGCCATTGATGCCAAGGTCCCTGGAGGCTCAGGGAGTAGCAGCGCCCATTTCCGGCTGCTTTGCCAGCAGCAATCCCTTTGCGACAGAGAGGATGTGGTCCTGGGATGCCCTGCTCTGGGTGCGAGGGGATTGCTGCAGTGGCCTCCATGGGGAGCTGCCCTGGGAGACACTGGGAAACTGGTCCCCAATGCAGCAGCCAGACTACGGGCTGGGATCCCTCTCTTTATCCCTGGCCTTTCTCTCCCACCTTTTTTTGGGGGGGGGGGGGGCTAGTCCACCTCCTCCTCCAGCTTTGGAAAACCATTTGCAGATGTTTCCTCTGTTGTGCAATGAGGCTGAGCGATGTCACAGAGAGTTAAATTCCCAGGAACTCCTTTGTTTGAAGAAGGGAGATCTTTTCTGAAGGGGGGGGCGGAGGGTCAAATGAGTTTGGGATCCTCTGATCTGCAGGAAGGAGAGCGTGGCAGACCTGGCCCCTCCCTGGCAGGACCCTCCCCTCCCTGACTTGGGGTGTCCCCCCTGCAGGAGCAGATCAGGCCCCCCAGGCACCCTCCCCTGCTGCAGCCCTGGGACCCCCGCCAGATCCCAGAGAGAGAGGAGACTCACCAGATCCCAGAGAGAGAGGAGACTCACCAGATCCCAGGAGGGGAGAGCGAGGCAGCCCTTGCAGGAGAGACCCCAAAGCAGGAAAGGACTGGGGAGGGAGGGGCCTTGGCTCTGGAGGACCTGCCCCCCCTTGCTTCCTGGTCTCTCTAGGAAGGCTGCTCGGTTCCCTTTAACTCTTGCCAAGCCCAGCGTGCCCATCTCTCCCCTCCGCCTTTTCTTTCTTTCCCCACATTTCCAGAGATGCTTTTTGGGGGACGCCCCCCCCCCCACTTTGCTTTCCTTCTAGCGCAGTGATGGCGAACCTTTTAGGAACCGAGTCCCCAAACTGCAACCCCAAACCCATTGATTTTATCGCAAAGTGCCAACACGGCAATTTAACCTGCATATCTCATTTTTCCTGTGTTTTCACGTTTCTTCTTTATGACTGCTGTTGTAATAAATAATCCTTCATAAAAATCATTGCTTTACATTCCTCATTAAATTATCTTTCCATTGATACATGATTTTATGAAATAACTCAGTGCTTTTTTCTAAAAAAGAAAGTTTAGGGTACTCTCATTTTGTCTCAAGAAAATCACGGGGGGGGGGGGGATAAATACAGTGAGTTTCTTTTCCTGTTAAATTCACAAAATGTTTAGGGGTATGCGTCCCCCTGCGTCCCCACAGAGAAAAAAGCCTTGGTATTACTCCAAAACAAAGTGGTGTCATGAGCCATCAAACCTCGGAAATACATTTTGTCCAGAAGGTTCCACAATTTTGGCTGCAAGTGTGCACTGGAGGGCTGGACTAAGAGACCCTCTCCCAATTTTTGATATGAGATAATAATGATTGTCTGCGTGCGCACATAGAAATTAATAGAAATAAATAAAGCCAGCCAGATGGGTGGTGGTGTAGCAAATAGTCAGGCCAGTCAAATGAAGAATTAAAGCAAGAAAGTTTTAATTGTTTGCCGGCAGCAAGCAATGGCACGGAGGAATAAGTTCCGTAGTCCGGCCCTTCCCAACAGGGGAGGCTTCCCTTTATACATTCTTGAATCAGGTCTTTATCCAATCAAAAGTTACAGCATTAGACATACAGTGGGACCTCGGGGTAAGTACTTAATTCGTTCCGGAGGTCCGTTCTTAACCTGAAACTGTTCTTAACCTGAAGCACCACTTTAGCTAATGGGGCTATCTGTTGCTGCCACCACACGATTTCTGTTCTCATCCTGAAGCAAAGTTCTTAACCCGAGGTACTATTTCTGGGTTAGCAGAGTCTGTAACCTGAAGTGTATGTAACCCAAGGTACCACTGTAGATACATTAGGTTCTGCCTAGAGACAGGGCATGAGGAGTTGGACATGACCCTTCCCTGTCCTTCCTTGGTAATCCTTATCAGCCCATCTCTGGGTGTCTCTGGGCAGTGGGTGTCTGAGTGTCTGTACCGGATATGGGCCTGGCCTAGATCAACCCAATGGCTTCCTTGCTTAACATTTTAACTCCCAAAACGCCTTCCCTGAGCACGTTGCCACAGTGGTGGTGGTTCTTATATTTTGCCATTTCTTCGGCTGCCCTTTGCTCACAGCCTCCAAGGAATGAATTCCTCCGTTGGCTTCCATGGGAAAGCCCAGCCAACATGTCAACCCAGCAGCCCCTTCTAATGTTGCCGTCTTTATGCTTAGTGACCTGGGAGTCAGGCCCTGCTGAACTCAAGGCAGCTTACTCCCGAGTAGGAAAAACAGACTGGCCGGCCCCTCGCTCGGGCAAGGAGGCTAAGGCCCTGCTGGGATCACAGTGCGTGTGCCCACAGAGAGGGCTCTAGGTTTGCCACTTTGCCATTTCGTCAGCTCTCATGACCAGGAGGCTAGCGGCTGCCAGAACCTCCGTTGCTCCAAAATAGAAAATTTATTTATTCCAGTTATTCCATTTATATTCCACCTTTTTCTCCCCAAGGTCACCCCAGGGAGCTTCATGGCTGGGTGGGGATTCGAAGCCTGGTCCCCCAAGTCATAGAGTCCAACACCCATACCTCTACTCAGCACTGAAAACCTTACATGTTTTCCAGATTTCATTTTGGTATAGAAATATGTGGATTTCAGCATTAGCTGGGGGGAAAAACTTATAAATTACTTGCTGCCAAAGGCTCAGATGACCCTGTACAAGTCCCATGATGTCTGGTGGAATTTTATCTTTTATCTTACCAGCTGCACAGGCTCCTGGTGGAGTACAAGGTCAGATTTAAGGTGCTGGTTCTGACCTTTAAAACCCTATGCGGCCTTGGACCCTCGTACCAATGGGACCGCCTCTCCTGGTATGCCCCGTGGAGGACCTTATGGTCCATAAATAACAACATTTTGAAGGGCCTCAAGGATGTTAGATTGGCCTCAACCAGGGCCAAGGCCTTTTCAGCACTGGCCGCGAACAGGTGGAACGCTCTGTCATGGGAGACCAGGGCCATGGGGGATTTGACATCTTTCCGCAGGGCCTGCAAGACGGAGTTGTTCCACCTGGCCTTTGGTCTGGACTCAGTCTGATCCTCCTCTTTCTTTTTTTGATGGAACCCCTATATATAAGGGACGCGGGTGGCGCTGTGAGTAAAACCTCAGCGCCTAGGACTTGCCGATCGCATGGTCGGCGGTTCAAATCCCCGCGGCGGGGTGCGCTCCCGTCGCTCGGTCCCAGCTCCTGCCAACCTAGCAGTTCGAAAGCACCCCCGGGTGCAAGTAGATAAATAGGGACCGCTTACCAGTGGGAAGGTAAACGGCGTTCCGTGTGCTGCGCTGGCTCGCCAGATGCAGCTTGTCCCGCTGGCTACGTGACCTGGAAGTGTCTGCGGACAGCGCTGGCTCCCGGCCTCTAGAGTGAGATGAGCGCACAACCCTAGAGCCTGGCAAGACTGGCCCGTACGGGCAGGGGTACCTTTACCTTTACAGTCTGATCCTCCTCTTTCTTTTTTTGATGGAACCCCTTATATGGGATCCTGTATATAAATTTTCCCTCGGGCCTTTTGCTGCCCATATAGGACCAGCATGGATAGCTGACCCTGGTGAACATTTGATGTTTCATCCCCTTTTGGTCTTGATTTGTGAGTCGCCAGTAAAATAAGGCTGCATTTTAAGCGATATTTTAATCAATTGCTTTTTTGCTTCTTTTAAACTGTATTTTATATTTGGTGTTAGCCACCATGAGCCTGTTCTTGGGGGGGGGGGGCGGGGTATAAATAAAAATCTTCTTCTTCTTCTTTGCAACGAATGAAGACACACAGAACTCCCTCTCTGCAATGCAATCTGAAATTTGGGTTCCCTGAAGGTCCTAAGGACTTGGCCAACCTAATATTAATAAGGTAAGCCAATGATTCTCTCCATATGAACCACCCTCTAGTCTCTGCTTCTCCATTTGTACTGTATTATTTTATGTAGTGTGCCTTGCCATTGTTTTACTGATTACAGTTTAGAAATTATTTATTGTAACTATTGAGTGGACTTCTGTTTAAACTTTTATATATTTATATTATTTTATACTATTCTAATAATCGTTGAATGTTACTTTTTGATGTAGGTTGCTTATTTTAAAGTTTTGTTATCACATTTTTGTATTGCATTAGATTGTTATAAGATGTACATTTTTTGTTTCTTCAGCTTGTAAACCGCCTTGAGTATTGTAAGGTAGAAAGACAGTATACAAATTAAAAATGATGATGGTGAACCTCGTGGGACTTTGAGCTGCTTCCGGATCCAGCCGAGACTCAGGCAGACTTTGGGGCTGGAAGTGCCTTTGAGCAACTGCAGATGGTTCCACATTCCAGGACCGGGAGAGCCTGGCCTCGCGCCTTCGTTTCTTCAAGGCTGGATGACCACAGTGCCGTCCTTGTGGGGCATCCCTTGCGCTTGGTCCAGAAGCTTCAGCCGGTGCAGAATGCTGCAGCACGATTGCTGTCAAAGCGAGGCCTTCTCGGCATATGACCCTTTGGCTCAGGTGGCTTCACTGGTCCACTAAACTTACTTTTATAAAACATCCCCCAAAATACCCATTTCCCCATGAGTCCGTTAGGCCGGTTTAGATGCATTCTTTTGCAATGTTAGCTTAATTGTAGTTACTGAAAAACAGACTTTCTCAATTTATTCAGATATACATAGGAGATTGGCTGCTCTCTCCTCAATATTTAGCTATCACAAACTCAGCAATGGTAACAAAGTTGAATGCTGCAAAGTGGACCGTGAAGCCTCCTGCCTGATGTCAAGTGGCAGGGAGTTCCAAAGTATACTTGCTGCCACACGAAAAGATCAATCTTTAAAGTTGGAGGTTCCTACAGGGCAGGGCTGGCAGGTTGCACATTCAGTGGCCCAGTATTAGTGCTTTTAAAACAAAAGCATATAATTTCCTCTTCCAGAAATGCTTAATTGTGAATTCAAGGGATACTGAAGTCTTTACAGACAGAGATGACAAGACAGCTTTCCAGATTAGTTAGCTGGGAGTGAGACAGTTGGCAGAGTGGCACTGGGCTGGCTAAGATGCCAGCTACTACAGGAATTGCTTTCTTGAGCCTTTTTAGCACTGCAATACCATTTCTTTAAAAAATAAAAAAGGTTGATTTTTAAGTCATGGCAGAGTGTGAGCAAATACTCCACATCTGCCAAGCTTTCAGGAGCAGGACTAAGGGGTGAAATGAAGCCCCGCAGATCCCCAAAGGTTGAGGGAAAGGGTCTATCTCCCTTCTTCATTGTCATTATCAGTTCTTTCCACCTAAGAAATGGGAAGAAAGCAGCTGCTCATGTTAAAATTCATCAGCTGACGATGGTATGATTTGTCAGCAATAAATATGATTTGTTCTGTAAGTGAAGTCAAAATCAAATCAAAACTTTATTAGCAAAGCCAACAGGCCACAGCTGTACAAGAGTTAAAAGTGAAAATAGGGATAAAAGGAAGAAAAGAACAGGCAAAAGGAGGTCCGTCGGATGAACAAGTCTGTCACTCAGATGGTGGCCCTCAATTTCGCAGCTCTCTCGATGTACCTCGCGACCTTCTCTGTTATCTGACTATCCGTATCAGATAATAGAAAATACAGTGTAATGTCTGGTGAACGGCCGGGGTTGGAGAGAATGAGTGGAGTAATAATCTCATTCCTTAGGTCTTTGTAAAGGGGGCAAGAAAGAAGGACGTGGGACACTGTTTCCGTGTTACCATCTCCACATGGGCAGAGTCGTTTTTCAAATGGAGTCTTTTGGTAACGACCTTCGAGTACAGCAGAGGGAAGAACATCCCATCTAGCCAATGTAAAGGCACGTCTGTATTTTGGGATGGTTAGTTTAGACAAATATGAAACTGGAGAGTCAAAATGAGAAGGGGGAAAGTAGGTATACCATGGGCACAGTTTCTTTAAGATAGTCAGGTTGTTTTGTCGTTCAATGTCTTTCAGGCGCTGGCCTATTAGACTCTTTGCTTTAATGAGGCCCATTGATAGTAGGGACTGTGAATGCAGACCGCATGTAAGGAGTTTTTGATGCACAGTTTTGAACCACTTGCTTTTGTGAGGGTCTTGCATTACTAGAGGCAGTAGACCAGGTGGATTCAGATTAAGACGAAGCCAATAGTTGAATGTTCTCTGCCAGGTCCGAGTTTCCACAGATGGAAGGCAGGCCTCGAGTCATAATGCTGCGTTTGGAACACAGGAGGGGACGCCGAATATCTGCCTTAGAAATTTAGACTGGACAGTTTCAAGACTGGAGCAGTGGTTCCCCGTCCAGATTTGCGCCCCGTACAGTAACTGCGCCAGAGGTTTTGCTTGAAAAACTTCAAGGGCTGCTGGGATGTATCTGCCCCCCTTCGTGTAGAAGAAGCGGGACAGCATCTTGATACTTTGAGCTGCTTTTTCTTTGGCACATTTTTGATGGACATCCCAGGACCCGGTCGACTGGAAAACGATACCCAGATATTTGAAGGCTTTGACTTGTTCAATTGTCTGGTTATCCATCCTCCAGCTGTACTGTCTGTGTTTCCTTGCAAAAACCATAATTTTGGTTTTCTGATAGTTTATTGCAAGTTGCTCTCTCCTACAGTATGCTGAGAATTCACCTATGAGCCTATTTAAGCCTATTCTTGTTCGAGATAGGAGTATCGCATCGTCAGCGTACAAAAGCACTGATATTGCTTTGTCAGCCAGTTTGGGGGCGTGGAAGTCCGGAGATGACAAACAGTTAACCATATCATTGATGTAGATGTTGAATAGAACTGGGGCCAGGATGCAACCTTGCTTGACCCCCTTACTGACAGGAACTGGTCCTATAAGATGGCCATTTAACGAAGTTCTTACATGCAGCACCGTGTCTTTATATAAACAGCTGATCAGAAATAATAGTCTTTTGTCTATACTTGATGTGCTCAATTTATCCCAGAGTCTTACACGTGGAATTGAATCGAAAGCAGCCTTTAGATCGATAAAGGCTGCATATAACACCCCACGGGATTTTTTGGCATATTTGTCAATTAAATAGGCTAGGGTGAAGCAATGGTCTATGGTGGATCTGCCTTGCCTGAAACCCGCTTGCTCTTCCGCTAGAATAGCTTCAGTTTCCAGCCAGCTAGTTAGCTTGGTATAAAGATGTTTGGCATATAGTTTGCTGGGTATAGGCAGAAGGCTGATTGGTCTATAACTCGCCGGGTCTGTCATGGGTCCTTTTTTATAGATTGGGATAATTATTGCCTCAGTCCAACCATCTGGGAGTAAACCCGTTGAGTCGATCCAAGAAAATAAAGACGCCAGCAGGGGGGCCCACCAGCCAATGTTGGACTTCAGAAGTTCGGCAGGGATGTAATCATTCCCTGGGGCCTTGTTGTTCTTTAATTGTGCGATTAAATTCTCAACTTCCTTCGCAGTTACTGGTGGCCAATGAGGTAGGTCCTCCAATTGAATGCATAGTTTGTAATGTTGGGCTTCCTGGTCATAGAACAAAGATTGAAAATGGCGCAACCACTCCATTGGTTCCACTGTACAGATGGAATTAGTACGCTCCTGGTCCAGTAGACCAGATATGGTTCGCCAAAAGCAAGTAGTATCTTTCTCGTGCGATGCCTTAACCAAACTGTGCCATGCGGCTCTTTCAGCTTCCAATTTCTTTCTCCTTAGTAATTGTTTGTAAGACCGTCTCAGATAAATATAAGCATTAAGTAGGAGGGCAGTCCCTGATTTCCTGTATCTCCGGTAGGCTGTTCTCGTTTGTCTCCTTGTTTGCCTGCACTCCAGGTCGAACCAGCTAGCTCCGTCCTTTGCCCTCTTTGTAGCGGAGCTATGTATCACTGTTGTTAAATGGGGTTTCAATCTTTCCAAAAGTAATTTAAAGCGTTCCATAATCGCAGCTACTGAATTGCCTGATACAATAGCGGAGCGAATAAGCTTTAACTCCACTGACTGAAGAAGGAGGGTTAGATTTTCATTCAGTATTGGGGACCATTTGAGTCTTTTGGGGGCAGGTATATCCAAATTTACAGAAGGTATATATTGTGGCTCGGCAATAGAATAGTCAAAAGGCCGACCTGCAAGCTCTAAAATTAGAGGTAGGTGATCACTCAGAGTATTGTGGCCCACTTGGAACTTCCTTACAAAGCTGTGAGCAAATCTTGAGATTAAGATATAATCTATAACGCTTCCCCCAGCCTTGGAGAAATGGGTATATTCCCCGGGGCGGTCCCCCTCTATATTGCCGTTTAATATCAGCAGTTCCCTCCGTCTGGCAGCCTGCACTAAGCAGAGACCTGGGAAATTACTTCTACTATCTTTGGACAGTTGTGTCGCGCCAATATCCGTCTGTTCTTCAGGGTCCATAAATTGGTTGAAATGAGTGTATAGACTGTTGTCATCTGTTCCTATACGAGCGTTGAAGTCTCCACACACAATAGTCAGGGCAGACGGGTAAGTAGATTCGAGAGGCTCTAAAAACGCCTCTAGCTCAGCCCATGTAGCCTTGACAACGGGGTTTTTTTGGCCTGGGGGAATATAGACATTGACCAGCAAGAGAGTAGTTCTCTTGAAGCTAAGTAGAGCGGCTGTTGCTAAAGAATTGCAGCTGGGTAGGGCTGTTAGAGAATGCGCCAGCTCCGTGGAAATGAAGCAAGCTAGGCCACCACTAGATCTGCCGCCCCTTAGAGATGGAGAGGCAGGCAGGTAGTGGCAGTTATACCCATTAAGAAATATAGGGTCATTCTGCCATGTCTCCTGAAAGAAGATGATGTCAAATTGCTTAAGGTAACACAAAAATTGTTGATTATTTTTCTTGGCGTGCCAACCCGCGATATTCCAAGACAGCACTTTTAGGCCCCGGGCCCTTCGGGGAGCTGGATCTATGTCACCACCATGTCCAGCAATTCTTTGGTGTCTAAAAAAACACACCCGTTGGCTCTTTTCGAGGCTGACTGCTTGGAGAGAGTGTAGTGATCCTCTTTTCTTGGTGATTTGGGGCTAGATTTTGGAGTTGGGGGGGAAGCTAATTCATTCGGAGACAATTTTAGATAGCTGTGCCAGGAGCTTTGAGGTTTCACACCTTGATTTGGTCTTACTTTATTGTACATCACAGGGGGCTCAGATTGTAATTCCACGTCTACACATTTAAAGGTGCCTCCCACTGTCTTCTTATCCACCAGACATTTGGGAGATATGGGCTGCACATAAGGGTCCTTCATTGTCTCACCTTGATCATCCTTTTTTTCTAGTCTGCTTCGAAGTAAATCAAGTCTTTTCAGGATCTCAGTTTGAGCTGGAGAATGCAGTGACCAGAATCGCTTTATCAGCGAGAGTTCTTCCTCCCAAGCGGAGTCCTCACTATCCCACGTGAGAGGCCCGACGCCAGTTGGATGTGAGGCTTCCTTTTTTTCATTTGGTGCTGTTTGGTGGGGATGATCCTGCTGGAACTTATGCTTTCTATTTCGATGGTTTTGGTGGTTGGTTTTTTCCCTTTTGTGAACTTCCATTCCTATGCTCTTGGGCCCCATCAGAGAGGTTGCAGGTGCTCTATTTTCAAATATTCTTAATAGGACTATTCTTTCTTTTTTGAATAGGTTTTTAGCTCTAAAAATGAAACTGGCCAGATTATGATCTAAAAAAGTAATCAATGCTCGTACCGAGCAATCATCTTGATGTAGATACTCTATAGCGGCTATGTCAGTTGCTTTTACTACCCCCGGTAAAATGCCACTTATAATGGAGGCTAAGGCCACAAAAATACTTAATATGGGGGGTGGCTGGGCAAAATACTGTGAAATAATAGAAAAAGTGGGTGACACTTGGAGGTTGCAGAGTTTTGAAAAATTGAAAGGAAAGGTGCGAGACTGGTTTCATTACGCCCAAATTTTAGAGATCTTTAAAAAGGACAAAAAAATTGGTTTCCAGGTGGAAAAATCAAAATTAGAGACAGAACTACTTGAACCTAAGACGAAAGTGCTTTCAAGAATGTATAACTTGTTGCTTAAATGGAATACTCAAGACGAGACAGTTAAATCAGCCATGATAAAATGGGCACAAGATATTGGGTACAACATTATGTTTGAAGACTGGGAAAGGTTATGGACCACCGGTATGAAATTTACGGCATGTAGTGCCTTAAAAGAAAACATTATGAAAATGATGTACAGGTGGTACATGACCCCAGTCAAACTTGCAAAGATATATCATTTGTCTGACAATAAATGTTGGAAATGTAAGGAGGCTGAAGGAACATTCTTTCACCTTTGGTGGACATGCCCGAGGGTGAAGGCTTTTTGGGAAATGATTTATAACGAGTTGAAAAAGGTATTTAAGTATACCTTTCATAAGAAACCAGAGGCCTTCCTCCTGGGCATTGTAGGCCAGAGAGTGCCAAAGAAAGATAGAACTTTCTTTCTATATGCAACTACAGCAGCAAGAATCCTTATAGTCAAATACTGTAAAGCACAGGAGCTACCCACACTGGAAGAGTGGCACACGCAACTGATGGACTACATGGAACTGGCTGAAATGACAGGCAGAATCCGAGACCTGGGAGAAGAGGCAGTGGAAGAGGACTGGAAAAAATTTAAGGACTATTTACAAAAACATTATAAGCTATATGAATGTTGAGAATTTGCTAAGTTTTGAGAAAAACATGCTTCAGTATTGAGATTCGGAAATGATTGAAATTAAGTTATGACCGAGAAAAGTTCAATTTTTAGAGTAAATAATTAGATGAAAATACAAAAACACATGAAACAAGGTATTAATTTGCTGTTTATTTTTATTGTAAGGAATGCAGGGATGGAGGATGTGGGGAAGTCCAATTGACGATGAAAAAAAGATTTGGAAAAATGAATTTTCTGTTGTTTAATTTCTTCTTTCTTTTTGTAGAACAGCTTTTGTTGTGTTATTGATGATGTATTGATGATTTACTTTGACCTTGGAAAACAAAGCAATAAAAAAAATATTATAAAAAAACAACAACAGATATTATGTTTCCAAATGGATCCTTACCAAGAGTGGCCACGATCCCATGATTCTCCTCCATGACATCTTTATGCAGAGCTCTCTGGTCAGGATCCAGCAACTCCCACTCCTCATCTGTGAAACAAACAGTAACATCTTCAAAGCACACTGGACCCTAAAAGAAAAAGGGAAATGTCCTCCTATGAGACAACAATATTGTTCACTACCACTGTTAAATAAAGAAATGGTTACAACAGTAAACAACAAATAACTTGTCCTGATGAAATTGCAGACTTTCTTCCTGCCATGTGTTACAAGTTTCATTTGATTACACTAAAAGATCATGCCACCCTTTCCCATGAGTGCTAGGTGGATTCCGGCAACAGTCTTAACAATTTATATATTCAATAAACTTTGGCCACGTGTTATAAAAGGAATATAGATTGTGTTCCCTCACCTTCTTAATTTCCCTTGGCAAACAAAATTTAAGATACTGAGAGACCAACAAATTTTGTTATTTGTATGAGCTTTCATGTGCATGCACACCTCTTCAGATACAATTTTATTTTATTTCGACTACGGCAGACCAACATGGTTACTCACCTGTAACTAGAACAGTATTCTAGGTGGGGCCTGACCAAGGCAGAAGAAAGTGGTACTATTCCTGCTCTTGATCTGATTCTGCCTTCTGCCACATTGGCCTCCCCTCCCCTTTTGGTGTCGTCTGCAAATGTGATGAGCATCCCATCAGTTCCTTCATCCAAGACATTTATAAAGAACTTGAACAACAACGGGCCCAGGACAGAACCCTGTGGTACCCCTCTTGTCACTTTTCTCCAGGATGATGAGGAACCATGAAGGAGTCCTCTTTGGGTTCGGTCAGTCAAATCCACCTGTTACCACATTCAGCCTCATTTTACCAGCTTCCCCACATAAATATCACAGGGGACTTACTGAAATCAAGATGCACTATTACCAAAGCAGTCCCCTGAGAATCAGTCTGTACATTCATCCAAAAATAGAAAAGAAAAAGAAAAAAGAGAGATTTCTCTGGCTTGGCTTGTTTTTGAGAACGCCATTCTTTCATCCTGTCTGTTTTTGTTGTGAACCACCGTGAAATTCTCAGATAAAGGGTACATAAATTTTTTAAATGATGATAAGAAGAAGGATATTGACAAGCTGGAACATGTGCAGATGGTGTTATTATATTTATTTCATTTCTATAGCGCCCTATAGCAGCGGTGCCAACTTGAATAAAATATAGGAGGGGTTTAGTAAGCCCTGCCTTAGTTAAACAGTCACAGGATGCGGTGCAAGCATGCCATTTGAATGGCTGTTCCTATGAACTGGGGGGTGGCCCCCTCACATATCTTATTGGGGGGCAAAGACCCCTCAGACTCTAAGAGTTGGCTCCCATTCCCTACATTCCCTAAAATCACACAATGAAAACACAAAACACCCCCCCAAACCTGTAACCCCCAACTCCCCACCACATTTTAAAAGGGCATTAGATGTCAATCAGCCAAAGGCTTGTTTAAACTGGTGTGTTTTTCTCTAGCACTGAAAGCTGTATAATGAAGGGTTTCCCACTCTTCGTATGAATCCTTTGATGGGAAGTGAGAGAGGAGCTCACACTAAAACGCTTTCCACATTCCACGCACTGATAGGGTTTCTCCCCTGTATGAATTCTTTGATGGGAAGAGAGAGAGGAGCTCTGACTGAAGCTCTTTCCACATTCCATGCACTGATAGGGTTTCTTCCTAATGAGATTTCTTTGATGGGAAATGGAATAGGATTTTTTTTCCACTTTCAAGATATTTGTACAGCTTCTCCATTGTGGGGATTTTGTCATGGTCACCCTTGTTCTTGATTTCCAGTTCATCACTATCTGCAATGAAGAATAATGGATTAGCACCTCACGGAGAAATTAAGGAAGAAGACTTGTTAATTCTGGTAATAGAGGAATAACACAAGTGGGTTAGATGGATTGTTTTCTGAAGGGTTGGGTGCATTAATTAACGGGGATCAACCGACATCCTTAGAGGAACCTGTGATTTGATAAGCTACTTCAACTTCCCTAACAAATCTGAAGTTTACAGTTAAAATGGACTGGGGAGTTCAGACCAGACTGATCCTTGTTTAGAAGCTGCAATATTGTAATCCCAGGAGTCTTAAGGGGGCGCTGTTGAGTTCTGTGAAAATAGCTCAAAGAGAGCTGTTTTGAAATTAAAAACAAATATTCTGATTCCAAAGGGATCCTTACCAAGAGTGGCCACCATCCCATGATTCTCCTCCATGACATCTTTATGCAGAGCTCTCTGGTCAGGATCCAGCAACTGCCACTCCTCATCTGTGAAACAAACAGCAACGTCTTCAAAGCACACTGGACCCTAAAAGAAAAAACTGAAATGTCCTCCTATGAGACAACAATATTGTTCACCACCACGTCTTGATCTACAACATTGTTCTGCTACTTGACCTCTTTCCCCACAAGGCAGCTTTCCCTGGCCTGATCTGGATCCACAGCCACTGCTTCCATTCTCTCCCCAAGAAAAGATGGATGAAGAGGTCTTGCGGGCATCATTCTGTCACCTGCAAGAGGAAAAAGGTAAGGGGGAGGCCCAGAGTGCCTGATTCTCTCACAGGTAAATCAGTGCATCTCAAACTACAGAGGGGCCTTTGAGAAATAATAATAATAATAATAATAATAATAATAATAATAATAATAATAATAATAATAATAATAATAATAATATCTTTATTGTCATTGCCCCCTCTCGGGGACACCCAGGTAGGGCACTCCACACAAAATCAAAATAATTATTATTATTATTATTATTATTATTATTATTATTATTATTATTATTATTATTAGAATGGGACTAAATGGAGAAAAACCACCTTCCTCCTTACCCAGTGGCCTCTCTCTGGTGTCCAACGGAGGCCTCTCTGCCTCACAGGAATCCAGGTCCATTTCTGCAAAGAGATCCTTTCCCTGAAAAAGAAACATGGATTCAAAACAGAAAATGGGGAGAAATACTAGAAAGAGAATAACAAAGACTTGAAGGGTGTGAGATCTCATTCCATGGATGCTTTCCCAGAAAAAGGATGGGCCATCAGCAGACCATTATGGGATGTTTTCTGTCCTGTTTGGAGCCCCTTGGGAATATCCAGAGGAAAGTCTCTCTCACCTGCTTCCTCTCCTCTGCCTGACTCAGGAGGAAACCTTCAGCCAGGGCCACCGCCTGGGAACTGGTCTCTGCTCCACAGTCCCTCACCCAGCTCTCCATAGGCCCTGTCTCTAGGCAGAACCTCATGTATCTCTCTGGAACACAGTCTCCAGGCAAAGCAGTTTTTGTCTCTAGGCATAATCTGTTGTATCTATCAGAGTACAGTGTTACCTCGGGTTACATATGCATCAGGTTACATATGCTTCAAGTTACAGACTCTGCTAACCCAAAAATATTACCTCGGGTTAAGAACTTTGCTTCAGGATGAGAACAGAAATCGTGTGGCGGCAGCAGAAGGCCCCATTAGCTAAAGTGGTGCTTCAGGTTAAGAACAGACCTCCGGAACGAATTAAGTACTTAACCTGAGGTACCACTGTATGTCTAATGCTGTAACTTTTGATTGGATAAAGACCTGATTCAAGAATGTATAAAGGGAAGCCTCCCCTGTTGGGAGGGGCCGGACTACGGAACTTATTCCTCCGTGCCATTGCTTGCTGCCGGCAAACAATTAAAACTTTCTTCCTTTAATTCTTCATTTGACTGGCCTGACTACTTGCTACACCACCACCCATCTGGCTGGGTTTCTTTATTTATATTAATTTCTATGTGCGCATGCAATCATTATTATCTCATATTAAAAATTGGGAGAGGGTCTCTTAGTCCAGCCCTCCAGTGCACACTAGCGGCCAAAATTGTGGAACCTTCTGGACAAAATGTATTTCCGAGGTTTGATGGCTCATGACACCACTTTGTTTTGGAGGAATACCAAGGCTTTTTCTGTGGGGACGCATACCCCTAAACATTTTGTGAATTTAACAGGAGAAGAAATTCACTGTATTCATTTTCCCAGATTTGAACTGTATTTATCCCCCCCCCCCCCGGTGATTTTCTTGAGACAAAATGAGAGTACCCTAAGCATTCTTTTTTAGAAAAAAAAAGCACTGAGTTATACCATAAAATCATGTATCAATGGAAATAAAATATTTAATGAGGAATGTAATGCAATATTTTTTATGAAGGATTATTTATTACAACAGCAGTCATAAAGAAGAAACGTGAAAACACAGGAAAAATGAGATATGCAGGTTAAATTGCCGTGTTGACACTTTGCGATAAAATCAATGGGTTTGGGGTTGCAGTTTGGGGACTCGGTTCCTAAAAGGTTCGCCATCACTGCGCTAGAAGGAAAGGAAAGTGGGGGGGGGGCGTCCCCCAAAAAGCATCTCTGGAAGTGGGAAAGAAAGAGAAACGGGGAGGGGAGAGGTGGGCACGCTGGGATTGGCAAGGGTTAAAGGAACAGAGCTGCCTTCCTAGAGAGGCCAGGAAGCAAGGGGGGGCAGGTCCTCCAGAGCCAAGGCCCCTCCCTCCCCAGTCCTTTCCTGCATCGCTGTCTCTCCTGGGATCTGGTGAGTCTCCTCTCTCTCTGGGATCTGGTGGGGGTCCCAGGACTGCAGCAGGGGAGGGGGCCTGGGGGGGGCAGATCTGCTCCTGCGGGGGGGGGACCCCAAGTCAGGGGGGAGGAGAGGGTCCTGCCAGGGAGGGGCCAGGTCTGCCACGCTCTCCTTCCTGCAGATCAGAGGATCCCAAACTCATTTGGCCCTCCGCCCCCCCTTCAGAAAAACAATGACTCTCCCACGAAATCTCATATCTTTAATCAAAGGAGTCCGATTACACAACAAATGTGCAAATGGTTTTCCAAAGCTGGAGCAGGAGGTGGACACTATCCCCTCCCCCCCCCCAAAAAAAAAGGTGGGAGAGAAAGGCCAGGGATAAAGAGAGGGATCCCAGCCCAGAGTCTGCCTGCTGCATTGGGTACCAGTTTCTGACTCTTCTTCAAGGGCAGCTCCCCATGGAAGCCACTGCAGCAATCCCCACTGATACGGACCAGAGGGGGGGGTACCTCTTGCCCCCCCCTCTCCCTTGAGCAACCGAGGCGATGACCTCGAGGGTACCCACGGTACACCCACCCAGTCCCCCCTCACTGTTGCATAAGCACCACACTTCTCCCAGACCCCCTTTTCGTTTCTTTCTTTCACGAGCGAAATAAGCTCAAATATATGAATATATTCTCCTATCTCTTCCTATGGCTATCTGCGCTCCATACTTAGAACGAGTAGACCGGGCGTTCCTGTATCTCCGCTTATTCCTATGGCCGCGTCTTAGCCAATCACAGCCATGCATTCGTCCTGCAGGAGCTAGCTCAGGGAGCCCTTGCACGCCTCATTAAACCTACTGACAAGCTGCTGACGGCCCCCCACAGCGAGAACAATGGAACCGAAACTTCCGACCTCGTAATCTTGTCAAGACCTTGTTACAATGTATCCATTCTGCTCGTAAACCTGTCAAAACCCTGTTACAATGTATCCACTTTGTTTCCGACTTTGACCGAGGCTACAGAATAGGTTGGAAACCATCGGAACCTTTCGAAAATCATATAAAATCAACCATAACTCCGATTTCCTTGCTCTTGGTGTCATTCAACTCAGCTCCCTTTGGTCTCCATGATGGCACCCCAACCACCATAATCCCTGAAGCGGCAGGGCACGTACACAGGAACTTCTTAATCCTGTCAGATCGTCCTGCCTAACCCTTCCTCCGGGCAATACCAGGTGGCAGACGATGCATATCACTGTCCCATTGTCCTGCCACCACCGGTACTCAAGAAATGTTTATTTATGTATATCCCTCACTCCGCACATTCCCCCTCCCTTGTCTCAAATGTTAATCAGTGTAACCCCACCTCTCTGTAAACATATTCATGACGTGTGTAATATATTCATGATGTAATCCACGAAACCCAACCTTCCCATAATGTATTCATGACGTTTTCATGCACTGTATTCTGGGACTTGGAGGGAACTTTTAAAAGTCTATGCCGCCCCATTCTCGGGGTTCAATCTCGTTTTGAACCTGTTGCGCAATAAACTTGGATCTTCGTATCTTGCTCCTGCGTCCGGCTGAGCTTCCTTTTCTTCCGCTAGAATCCACGGACTCGGTCCGATTGGCTGGGTGGCAGGGTAAATACGCACCCAGATTTTCCGTAACAGCTTGGCGCCCAACGTGGGGCTTCAGCGGTTCTCCCGGGTTGCTGACCGGGGGCCCCGAATTCTTCAGCCGGCTGCGGGCCACTTTGCCCGAGAAGACCCTTTTGGACCTCCGGCCATCTCCCGGGCGGTAATCAGGAGCCCCAGGAGTTCAGCCGGGGAGCAAAAGGGATCCAGCCGGCTTATTCATCGGTCCCGGGATCGGATCGACGTAGAAGACGCGTGAGTATAGGAAAATCCAGTGCACTGGTGGGAAGGGGTGGAAGTCTCCTGGCAACTGAATTCTCTGCCCTCCTCTCTATCGTACCTTCTTACCTTTCTCTTGGTCCAGTCAGTGAGAGAGACCGTGGACTACTGCTCGACCCGAGAGGGGGGTTCTGAGCTCTATCTCTTTACCTAAACTCTCCAGCCAGCCGCACCAATTGGGAGCCCGAAGGGTAAGACGGAGAGACCCGACTTGAAAGATAGCCGACTCTCCGCAAACGGGCATCCCAGTTGAAAGCAAGGGGTTGGAGCTCTCTTTCCGATCTTCCCGAGCGTCCTTTCTAGGGGGCAGGAAGTGGTCTTGCTTTCTATCCCAATCCCAGCCGCACCGGTCGGGCTACGTACCACGTGTATCGTAAGCCCGCTTCCGAAAGCAAGGGGGATTTTCGACCCAGAATTCTATCCAGGGATCACCCGATCTGGCACCGCACGGCGCGGGCGTTCAGTAGGGCCCCTTTTCCTGAGAAGTTTGACGATAGGTAGGAGGTTGCCAGGAGGGAATAGCCCATGAGGAATTGGGCGGGACCGGCAGAGTGGAAAAGGGACCCCAAGTAAATGGTTAAAGAAAAGGAAGGAAGGAAATACCGGATAGCTAGAGCTCTTTAAAACCTCCCTAGGAAGTTGCCAAGCGACTAAGAACCTTTCCTTTTTACAAGTCCTTTGTCGAACAGCCCTAGACCCACAAATCCTTATCGACCCCCTCCTCTCTCCTCTCTCCTATCTAGACACGCGTGAAATATACTATGGGTACCCAGGCTTCCAAACATGAGCGGACTCACTCTGGGAGGAAGGCTTCCAGGAAGCCATCCCGTTCCCAGAAGGATCCCGACTCTCCTCTCCAATTCGTCATCGCGTATTGGAAGTCGATTCCTGGCCACAAATTGTTATCTAAAGAGAAATTAGAGGACCTCTGCTCCGAAACCTGGCCCGCCAGTACTGCCTCCGCCAAACCCGAACTGCGGTGGCCACCGGGGGGTTCGTTTAATGAAGAACGCTTGAACCACCTAAGGAAAGCCTTGATGGAAGAAAAACCCCGCCAGCTGGAATACCTGGCCACCTTTGAGGCAGTAAGGAGAATGCTCCAAGCCCCAAAGGGAACAACTTCTTATCAACTACCTATATTAAATCCCGGGCGACAGCCAATGCCCCCCCCTTACGAAGATGACGACGTACGACAGACCCTGGTCCCCTTTTACTATCAAGGACCGCCGCCGCGAGCCCCGACACCCAGCGACAGCAACTCTAGCAGTGGGGAGGAAACGGGGGAAGATGAGGCACAAGGCACTGAGAATAGAAGGGTCACACGACTACAAGCAAAAAGAGACAAGGGGGACACCAAACGCGTTAAACACCCCGGGCAAGCTAAAACTAAAATCCCCTCCTCTATGCTCCACAACACCATTGAGGACTCTACCCAAATCGGGAATAAACCCGCCTCCACGGAACCTCATGGCCCCGCAATGGGGACCCTGGGCCACGACAAAGAGGCCCCAGGGACTTCTGACCAAGTGAGCTCCACCGTGAGTTCTACTGCGGTCCAGATGCCCTTAAGGGCCCTGCCCATTCCTCCTCTCGTACCTAATGGGCCCCCTCGGATGGTTTACACGCATCAACCCTTCTATACCTCAGACCTGGTAACTTGGTCAAATCAGATGCCCTCACTGAGGGACGACCCGGACAAGTGCCACCGCCAGGTCAGCGCTATCTTCTCCACTCACAATCCCACCTGGCCAGATGTCCACGTCCTTCTGAATGCTCTCTTCAACGAGGCGGAGAAAGCGGACATCCTAGCTAAAGCCGGGGAAGCCATAGAACTACCCGACTACCAAAGGGGACGGCCTCAGGGATTGGAGGCGCTTACAGCACAATGCCTCAGAGTAGAACCAGCATGGGATTATAACACCACCAACGGGATTTGGTGCTTAAACCTGTTTAAAAAGGCAATTTTGGACGGAGTAAAGGCCGCCGGACAACGCACCGTTAATTGGACCAAAGTCCAGTCGGTCATGCAGGGGCCGAACGAACACCCGTCCGACTATTACACTAGATTGGTCTCTGCCATTAAAACATGGGGAGGAATAGACCCCGAAAACCCACAGCATGAAGTAATCGTTAAAGGGTTCTTCAAGGACCAGGCTTGCCCAGATATTAGAAAAGCCCTGAATCTCCAAATTGGATACGATGGAAAGAGCGTAAGTGAAATCTTGTCCATCGCGAAATCTGTTTACAACTCTCGGGACGAAAGAAAGAAGAAGGAAACAAAACCCGAGGTTGAATCAATATTAGCCTTAAGTATGGAAACTGCCTATGGTCCTAATCGAGGCAGGGGACTCCCTCGAGGAAAGGGGATCCGGGGAGGAGGACCCCCAAATCCCTACAGGCAATGGGGACCGGGGACGGGAGGATGCTACTACTGCCAGGAAGAGGGACACATAAAAAGATTCTGCCCCTACCTAAATACGCCATCCTACGGGGGACAGGAGCCTAAGCCTTTCCCTGTTCGGACCACCCACTCTCCTTTCTCCCCGCAAACCAACGTAACTCCAGGCTACAGCCATCACAACCCCACGGCTTATACCCCACCAACGGCCTCGAACCCGACACCTCAAATCCGACCCCAACCAGGACCCCGGACCCAAATGCCAGCCATAGACCAGCCTGCCCACCCTTGGGCGAATGCTATTGCTCCTCCCTTACACCCTCCAAACCAACCACCGCCCGACGACCACGACACCTATTGACAATTAGAAGGGGATCCCAGTCAGACCCAAACCATCTGCCCTGTCCTTGCATTGTCACCTGAGGACCCGGTCTGCACTATCGAGATTGACGGCCACCCCTATCAATGTCTACTGGACACAGGGGCTACTTATTCCACCCTAACCGACAGTCACCTGGAACCAGGAACAGTGACCAAGAAAGTAATGGGACTGGATGGGATACCCCGCACTTGCCCACTCTCGCGACCAGCCAAGGTCACCCTCGGACCATTACTAGCGGAACACACTTTCCTTTTAACAAGCAGCCCTGTTAATCTCCTCGGCAGAGACCTCCTCTGCAAGCTTAACGCTACCATAAAATGCTCCTCGGATGGCATTTACCTACATATGCCAGGGGACTCTATTCCCATGTTCCAAGGTATCGTCCAAGAGTCTAAAGCGGACCGACAGTTTCCCGAACTCCCTTTGGACCTAGAAAACGAATTGCCCCCCTCCTTATGGGGCACTGAATCAACCTCAGTCGGGCTCTTACTCTCCGCTACTCCAGTCAAGATCACGTACCGAAGTGACCTACCCTTCCCGTGCACCAAGCAATACCCTCTGCCCAAAGAAGCCATAGACGGCCTAACACCCATGATTGAGGACTTCCTCGAAAAGGGGATCCTAGTCTCATGCGCCTCGCCCTGTAATACCCCAGTTCTCCCAGTCAAGAAGCCCGCTAAAGAGGGGGCACCTATACGGTACCGTTTTGTGCAGGATTTGAGATTAGTAAACCAATTCGTAATACCCCGACACCCGGTAGTGGGCAACCCGAACTCCCTCCTAAACGCAATTCCAGCAGGGACAACTTGGTACTCCGCAGCGGATCTGTGCTCCGCCTTCTTCAGTATACCCCTGGATCCGGCCAGCCAATTCCTTTTTGCATTTACCTGGGGGCCCGGCCAACTAACGTGGACCAGACTGCCCCAAGGCTATGTAGAGTCACCCGCAATTTTCTCGGCCGTATTACACCAGGACTTAGAGGACATCCACCTACCAGCTAGCTCCACCCTGCTTCTCTACGTGGATGATATTTTATTGTGTTCTACCAGTGAAGAGGCGTGTAAGATAGATACTAAACACCTCCTATCAGAATTAGCAAAGAAGGGACACAAGGTGTCTCCAAAGAAACTCCAATATTGTAAACAAGAAGTCAAATATCTGGGACACATCTTAGGAGTAGGGACCCGAAGCCTAGCCACTGACAGGATCGAGGCAGTCACAAAAATCCCTCTCCCAAAAACGAAGCGACAGTTGCGCGGCTTCCTTGGCATGGCCGGCTTCTGCCGAGCCTGGATCGCTGGCTACAGCGAAATAACGAAGCCCTTAACTGTTATGACGCGGCAGGACCACCCAGACACCCTGGTCTGGGAAGAAGAAGCTTACAACTCTTTTGAACGACTAAAACGGGAACTCAGATCCGCTCCTGCCCTAGGATTACCCGACTACCGAATCCCTTTCAACCTGTTCATCCATGAGCAAATGGGGGTAGCCTCCGGTGTCCTAACCCAACCCTTCCGAGACCAAGAGAGGCCAGTGGCATATTATAGTCTGCAACTTGACAACACTGCTAAAGGGGCTGTCAGTTGCCTGAGAGCCATTGCAGCCGCTGCTGTCCTTCTCGAGAAAGCCCAAGAAACAGTTCTGGGCCACGAAATCACCCTTCACGTTCCCCATTCAGTCTCAACCCTCCTAACCTTAAAAGGATGCCACCATTTCTCAAACTCCCGCCTCAACCGGTACGAAGCCCTCCTACTAACCCCAACCAATGTCACCATTAAACGTGTCAACTCGCTAAACCCCGCTACCCTGCTACCCCTTCCCGACGATGGCACCCCACATCATGACTGCACCACTATTGTCCGGCAAGCCGAAAAGCCCCGTGAAGACTTAGATCATCTTCCCTTGGAGAACCCAGACCTAATACTATATACTGATGGTAGCTCTAAGGTAATCGACGGGGTTAGAAAGACTGGGTATGCGGTGGTCTCCGACTTCGAAGTACTAGAGTCAAACCCAATCAACTCCCAGTACAGTGCCCAAGCCGCTGAGTTAATTGCACTGCTGCGTGCCTGCGAGATTGGTGAAGGGAAGCGGATAACCATTTATACGGATAGTAAATACTGTTTTGGCCTCGTGCACACAACCGGCCAAATTTGGCTCCAGAGAGGCTTCCTAACCGCCGCCGGGTCTCAAATCTCGCACGCCGCCCTAGTTGAGCGACTTCTCACAGCGATCCATCTACCTGCCGCTATAGCCGTTGTCCACTGCAAGGCCCATACCAAGGGCAGGGACTCAGTTTCTAAAGGAAACCGACGAGCCGACAAAGCCGCACAGATGGCTGCCCTACGCGTCCCTAACAATGAATCCGAGTTTCAAGCCCTCCAACTACCAACAGACCTAGACCTTGCAGAAATTTACAAATCTGCCCCAGCGGATGAAAGAGCTATGTGGGAATCGATAGGTGCCACCGAGCAACAGGGCATCTGGGTCCTCCCTGATGGAAGAACCGTCCTTCCAAAGGCCTGGACTCCAAAAGTAGTGAGGGTTCTTCATCAGCGGACACATTGGGGAAAAGGGAGATTAATGGAACATGTAATTAGGTCTTGGTATGCACCCGGAATAGCCGCTGCCGCAGCAGCAGCATCAAAGAATTGCATTACCTGCCATCGCTTCAATCCCAAGCGTGAACCCAGGAGGCCACCAGGAGCCAGACCATGGGCCTTTGTCCCTTTTGAGAACTTGCAGCTTGACTTTATCGATCTGCCCCAATGCCAAGGCTTTAAACATGCTTTGATTATAGTGGACCAATTTTCCTCGTGGGTGGAGGGATTCCCTTGCCGAAAAGCTACCGCATCCGTAGTTGCCAGGGCCCTCCTACAGGATATTATTCCCCGTTATGGCATACCCCGCCGCATAGACAGCGATAGGGGAACCCACTTTACTGCAGAGGTGGTGCAACTAGTGGCCAAGACACTCCAGATTAGATGGGACCTCCACACTCCATACCACCCACAATCCTCAGGCCAAGTAGAGCGTATGAACCAGGAGATAAAAATACAGTTGGGCAAACTTTGCGAGCTCACTGGCCTAAAATGGGTGAATGCACTCCCACTGGTTCTTCATAACATCCGCAGCGCCCCAACCGAACGTTTGAGACTCTCTCCATTCGAACTTTTATTCGGGAGACCTCCTCCCGTCTACAACACTCTATTCCCACTCTCAGAATTGGAGCTGGGAGAAGCAGAACTTACTAATTATGTCATTCAGCTCCAGACACAACTGCAGCGTCTCCACCACTACGCGGCCATCGAGGGACAGAACCTGCCCATCGACGTCCACGCTCACTCCTTCCACCCTGGTGACTGGGTCCTCGTCAAGGTCTACCAGAAGGAACCACTCCAACCCGCGTGGGAAGGTCCCTACCAAGTACTCTTGACATCGCCAACCGCCGTGAAAGTAGGTGAGAAGAATTCTTGGTTACACCACACTAGGTGCAAGTCCTCACCCCCTCCACAGGAGACTGAAGAAAGCAAAGGCGAGGATTTCACCTTTTCGACTCCACCTGCTCCACCGACCTCATATATTGACGACGACGACCAACGGACCGCACCGGATCGGGGCCAAATTCGGGCCCAACAGACTGGACCAGTAAATCGGGGCCAAGGTCGGGCTCAACAGACCGGACCAGCAGATCGGGGCCAAGATCGGGCTCAACAGACCGGACCAGCAGATCGGGGCCAAGATCGGGCTCAACAGACCGGACCAGCAGATCGGGGCCAAGATCGGGCTCAACAGACCGGACCAGACACCGCGACATCCAACTGGACGTCCGAAATCATCCCAGATACTAACACCATCAAGCTGCGTTTCAGACGCGGTGACAGCCACGTTTGACAGCTTGCTTCGTTTGACAGCCTCGCTTTGACAGCTCATCTGACAGCTCCATTTGACAGCTCCGTTGACAGCTTGCTTCGTTTGACAGCCTCGCTTTGACAGCTCATCTGACAGCTCCATTTGACAGCTCCGTTGACAGCTTGCTTCGTTTGACAGCCTCGCTTTGACAGCTCATCTGACAGTTCCATTTGACAACTTCATTTGACAGCTCTATTTGACAGCTTCATCTATCTGATACCTTCGTTCGTTTGACCATTTGCGCTCTCCCGGCGCGCATCCAAACCATGGGTCTGGCCTGCAACGCCCTTCTTCTCGCCGCCTTATCCTGGGTCCCGTCCACCTCATCGGACCACTGTACAGGGTTGCACACGGACTATCACTTCTTAGACTATCATGAGGTCGAGACGGGTAGGTCTAACCCTGATCGAATGGGGGACTTTGATTTCTGCCTCCCTGAGTCTCGGACCTTACTGCGCCATTCCCTAGTGCCCCGACTCGCCGAAAACGAATATTGGGAGCTTTTCATCCGAAACAAGGATTTACGCCGTATTGGCTCTGCGGCTCTTACTCTTGACCACTCCTCTTACCGGCTGACCTGCAGAAATGGGACTTATCTTCTTTATGAGAGTGGAGAGGTCTCACGAAACCCTAACTGGACCGAAGTCGAGATAGGAGGGGCCACTCACGCTTATACGGACTCCAACCACCCCTCTGGAAACTTGATTTTCGGATTCCAGTGCCTCCGCTCCACCCTAGAAACCCGGAAGCCCCAACTCCAGGGACTCTGCCTGCGACGGTTCTGCTGCTTATGGGACTTAGGGGTCACTCATGAGTGGAAAGGGGCTGAATATCTTGAAGGGTGGCACCATCCCATACACCCCTCGCGCTCCCCCTCATGGGACCACGTCGGACCCCTGAGATGCGGCGGTATCGCCAGGGATAGGCGACTACTGAACACTACCGACCCACTCCACCCGGTCGGCACAGCACCCCGACAATTCGGCGCTGACTCTACGCTCCCAGGAGAAGACCTCCTGTCCTCCTGGGAACAAAACTCTTACATTAAACTTCTCAGCCAGGTGGCCAGGGAGGCACCCTACCCGGACTGCTGGATTTGTGCTCACGCGCCCAGCCATCTCCAACAGAGTCTTCCACTAGTTCCAGTGCCGGTGACCCTAGAACAGTTCCGTTCCGGAAACGTAACCTCCTGGAACTTAACCGCTCTTAACTTGACACATCAATACCTCTATCTCACCGGCCCTACAAAGGGACCCCTTTGCCGCAGCTTCTCAGGAGAAGGAACCTTCATCGGATCCAGTACATGCACCAACACCCTCGAAATCCTACCAACTGGACTGGTCACTGTTTCCAACACAAGGGATTCCCGGACTTTTCCTAACCTTACCGCTGCCTGGGCCACTGCCGTCGGACACCCCTCGGACTGGAAGCCACAACCCACAGACACCATGCTGCTACAATCCTTTGCTTCAGGCAGAATGGAGTCTTATCTCAGCGGCCTATTCTGGGTGTGCGGGCATCGCGCCTATACATGGGTGAGCCCACACATGTCCGGATCCTGCTTTGTCGGCTATATTGTTCCCGGGATAAGGATAACCCCACATCTACCCCCCGGAAGACAACGGAATAAAAGGGAGCAAAAGGAACTGTCAGACCTGTCAGATGTTGCTGCAAATGGAGAGACCGTGGGCCGGGCACTCTTCCCTGCCTACGGGGCCGGTTCAAACCACGTGGATATCCTTCGACTCACCGACATCCTCCTTAAGTTCATGCAGGAAGCGACCCAGATCACAGACTCTCTCATGTCGGAACTATCCGAGGTAAGGCAGTTGAGCTTACAGACGAGGATTGCAACGGACTTCCTCTTGTCCAGTCAAGGAGGCACCTGTGCCTTAATAGGCACCGAGTGCTGCACATACGTAACTGACCAGACCTTAAATATAACTGGACATTTGAACAATATTCACGAGTTAGCAGGGAGGCTACACGATATCCAGCATGAGGGACTATCCGATGTGGACCTGTGGGGATGGTTACCCAGGCTAGGATGGCTCCGACAGTTATTGAAAGTCATACTGCTCCTCATCTTGACCGCTGTTTTTTGTGTCTCTATCTTATGTTGTACCGTGCACTGTATTAGCCCCTGCTGTTCCCTCCTCCGCCAGTCTACTTCTTCTACCTCATTCTCTCTTCGAGCCTATTCCCGTTCCCAACACACCCCTACCTTTCCAGACTACGTACAGATGAGGCATCTGGGGGAAGGGGAATACGAGATCACTGAAATCTAGCGTTTCTGTGGTGCGGAGAAAAGATTTGCAAGTTCCTACGGAACTTTAATGCAAATCTATCTCCGAATGGGGGACTGATACGGACCAGAGGGGGGGGTACCTCTTGCCCCCCCTCTCCCTTGAGCAACCGAGGCGATGACCTCGAGGGTACCCACGGTACACCCACCCAGTCCCCCCTCACTGTTGCATAAGCACCACACTTCTCCCAGACCCCCTTTTCGTTTCTTTCTTTCACGAGCGAAATAAGCTCAAATATATGAATATATTCTCCTATCTCTTCCTATGGCTATCTGCGCTCCATACTTAGAACGAGTAGACCGGGCGTTCCTGTATCTCCGCTTATTCCTATGGCCGCGTCTTAGCCAATCACAGCCATGCATTCGTCCTGCAGGAGCTAGCTCAGGGAGCCCTTGCACGCCTCATTAAACCTACTGACAAGCTGCTGACGGCCCCCCACAGCGAGAACAATGGAACCGAAACTTCCGACCTCGTAATCTTGTCAAGACCTTGTTACAATGTATCCATTCTGCTCGTAAACCTGTCAAAACCCTGTTACAATGTATCCACTTTGTTTCCGACTTTGACCGAGGCTACAGAATAGGTTGGAAACCATCGGAACCTTTCGAAAATCATATAAAATCAACCATAACTCCGATTTCCTTGCTCTTGGTGTCATTCAACTCAGCTCCCTTTGGTCTCCATGATGGCACCCCAACCACCATAATCCCTGAAGCGGCAGGGCACGTACACAGGAACTTCTTAATCCTGTCAGATCGTCCTGCCTAACCCTTCCTCCGGGCAATACCAGGTGGCAGACGATGCATATCACTGTCCCATTGTCCTGCCACCACCGGTACTCAAGAAATGTTTATTTATGTATATCCCTCACTCCGCACATTCCCCCTCCCTTGTCTCAAATGTTAATCAGTGTAACCCCACCTCTCTGTAAACATATTCATGACGTGTGTAATATATTCATGATGTAATCCACGAAACCCAACCTTCCCATAATGTATTCATGACGTTTTCATGCACTGTATTCTGGGACTTGGAGGGAACTTTTAAAAGTCTATGCCGCCCCATTCTCGGGGTTCAATCTCGTTTTGAACCTGTTGCGCAATAAACTTGGATCTTCGTATCTTGCTCCTGCGTCCGGCTGAGCTTCCTTTTCTTCCGCTAGAATCCACGGACTCGGTCCGATTGGCTGGGTGGCAGGGTAAATACGCACCCAGATTTTCCGTAACAGCTTGGCGCCCAACGTGGGGCTTCAGCGGTTCTCCCGGGTTGCTGACCGGGGGCCCCGAATTCTTCAGCCGGCTGCGGGCCACTTTGCCCGAGAAGACCCTTTTGGACCTCCGGCCATCTCCCGGGCGGTAATCAGGAGCCCCAGGAGTTCAGCCGGGGAGCAAAAGGGATCCAGCCGGCTTATTCATCGGTCCCGGGATCGGATCGACGTAGAAGACGCGTGAGTATAGGAAAATCCAGTGCACTGGTGGGAAGGGGTGGAAGTCTCCTGGCAACTGAATTCTCTGCCCTCCTCTCTATCGTACCTTCTTACCTTTCTCTTGGTCCAGTCAGTGAGAGAGACCGTGGACTACTGCTCGACCCGAGAGGGGGGTTCTGAGCTCTATCTCTTTACCTAAACTCTCCAGCCAGCCGCACCAATTGGGAGCCCGAAGGGTAAGACGGAGAGACCCGACTTGAAAGATAGCCGACTCTCCGCAAACGGGCATCCCAGTTGAAAGCAAGGGGTTGGAGCTCTCTTTCCGATCTTCCCGAGCGTCCTTTCTAGGGGGCAGGAAGTGGTCTTGCTTTCTATCCCAATCCCAGCCGCACCGGTCGGGCTACGTACCACGTGTATCGTAAGCCCGCTTCCGAAAGCAAGGGGGATTTTCGACCCAGAATTCTATCCAGGGATCACCCGATCTGGCACCGCACGGCGCGGGCGTTCAGTAGGGCCCCTTTTCCTGAGAAGTTTGACGATAGGTAGGAGGTTGCCAGGAGGGAATAGCCCATGAGGAATTGGGCGGGACCGGCAGAGTGGAAAAGGGACCCCAAGTAAATGGTTAAAGAAAAGGAAGGAAGGAAATACCGGATAGCTAGAGCTCTTTAAAACCTCCCTAGGAAGTTGCCAAGCGACTAAGAACCTTTCCTTTTTACAAGTCCTTTGTCGAACAGCCCTAGACCCACAAATCCTTATCGACCCCCTCCTCTCTCCTCTCTCCTATCTAGACACGCGTGAAATATACTATGGGTACCCAGGCTTCCAAACATGAGCGGACTCACTCTGGGAGGAAGGCTTCCAGGAAGCCATCCCGTTCCCAGAAGGATCCCGACTCTCCTCTCCAATTCGTCATCGCGTATTGGAAGTCGATTCCTGGCCACAAATTGTTATCTAAAGAGAAATTAGAGGACCTCTGCTCCGAAACCTGGCCCGCCAGTACTGCCTCCGCCAAACCCGAACTGCGGTGGCCACCGGGGGGTTCGTTTAATGAAGAACGCTTGAACCACCTAAGGAAAGCCTTGATGGAAGAAAAACCCCGCCAGCTGGAATACCTGGCCACCTTTGAGGCAGTAAGGAGAATGCTCCAAGCCCCAAAGGGAACAACTTCTTATCAACTACCTATATTAAATCCCGGGCGACAGCCAATGCCCCCCCCTTACGAAGATGACGACGTACGACAGACCCTGGTCCCCTTTTACTATCAAGGACCGCCGCCGCGAGCCCCGACACCCAGCGACAGCAACTCTAGCAGTGGGGAGGAAACGGGGGAAGATGAGGCACAAGGCACTGAGAATAGAAGGGTCACACGACTACAAGCAAAAAGAGACAAGGGGGACACCAAACGCGTTAAACACCCCGGGCAAGCTAAAACTAAAATCCCCTCCTCTATGCTCCACAACACCATTGAGGACTCTACCCAAATCGGGAATAAACCCGCCTCCACGGAACCTCATGGCCCCGCAATGGGGACCCTGGGCCACGACAAAGAGGCCCCAGGGACTTCTGACCAAGTGAGCTCCACCGTGAGTTCTACTGCGGTCCAGATGCCCTTAAGGGCCCTGCCCATTCCTCCTCTCGTACCTAATGGGCCCCCTCGGATGGTTTACACGCATCAACCCTTCTATACCTCAGACCTGGTAACTTGGTCAAATCAGATGCCCTCACTGAGGGACGACCCGGACAAGTGCCACCGCCAGGTCAGCGCTATCTTCTCCACTCACAATCCCACCTGGCCAGATGTCCACGTCCTTCTGAATGCTCTCTTCAACGAGGCGGAGAAAGCGGACATCCTAGCTAAAGCCGGGGAAGCCATAGAACTACCCGACTACCAAAGGGGACGGCCTCAGGGATTGGAGGCGCTTACAGCACAATGCCTCAGAGTAGAACCAGCATGGGATTATAACACCACCAACGGGATTTGGTGCTTAAACCTGTTTAAAAAGGCAATTTTGGACGGAGTAAAGGCCGCCGGACAACGCACCGTTAATTGGACCAAAGTCCAGTCGGTCATGCAGGGGCCGAACGAACACCCGTCCGACTATTACACTAGATTGGTCTCTGCCATTAAAACATGGGGAGGAATAGACCCCGAAAACCCACAGCATGAAGTAATCGTTAAAGGGTTCTTCAAGGACCAGGCTTGCCCAGATATTAGAAAAGCCCTGAATCTCCAAATTGGATACGATGGAAAGAGCGTAAGTGAAATCTTGTCCATCGCGAAATCTGTTTACAACTCTCGGGACGAAAGAAAGAAGAAGGAAACAAAACCCGAGGTTGAATCAATATTAGCCTTAAGTATGGAAACTGCCTATGGTCCTAATCGAGGCAGGGGACTCCCTCGAGGAAAGGGGATCCGGGGAGGAGGACCCCCAAATCCCTACAGGCAATGGGGACCGGGGACGGGAGGATGCTACTACTGCCAGGAAGAGGGACACATAAAAAGATTCTGCCCCTACCTAAATACGCCATCCTACGGGGGACAGGAGCCTAAGCCTTTCCCTGTTCGGACCACCCACTCTCCTTTCTCCCCGCAAACCAACGTAACTCCAGGCTACAGCCATCACAACCCCACGGCTTATACCCCACCAACGGCCTCGAACCCGACACCTCAAATCCGACCCCAACCAGGACCCCGGACCCAAATGCCAGCCATAGACCAGCCTGCCCACCCTTGGGCGAATGCTATTGCTCCTCCCTTACACCCTCCAAACCAACCACCGCCCGACGACCACGACACCTATTGACAATTAGAAGGGGATCCCAGTCAGACCCAAACCATCTGCCCTGTCCTTGCATTGTCACCTGAGGACCCGGTCTGCACTATCGAGATTGACGGCCACCCCTATCAATGTCTACTGGACACAGGGGCTACTTATTCCACCCTAACCGACAGTCACCTGGAACCAGGAACAGTGACCAAGAAAGTAATGGGACTGGATGGGATACCCCGCACTTGCCCACTCTCGCGACCAGCCAAGGTCACCCTCGGACCATTACTAGCGGAACACACTTTCCTTTTAACAAGCAGCCCTGTTAATCTCCTCGGCAGAGACCTCCTCTGCAAGCTTAACGCTACCATAAAATGCTCCTCGGATGGCATTTACCTACATATGCCAGGGGACTCTATTCCCATGTTCCAAGGTATCGTCCAAGAGTCTAAAGCGGACCGACAGTTTCCCGAACTCCCTTTGGACCTAGAAAACGAATTGCCCCCCTCCTTATGGGGCACTGAATCAACCTCAGTCGGGCTCTTACTCTCCGCTACTCCAGTCAAGATCACGTACCGAAGTGACCTACCCTTCCCGTGCACCAAGCAATACCCTCTGCCCAAAGAAGCCATAGACGGCCTAACACCCATGATTGAGGACTTCCTCGAAAAGGGGATCCTAGTCTCATGCGCCTCGCCCTGTAATACCCCAGTTCTCCCAGTCAAGAAGCCCGCTAAAGAGGGGGCACCTATACGGTACCGTTTTGTGCAGGATTTGAGATTAGTAAACCAATTCGTAATACCCCGACACCCGGTAGTGGGCAACCCGAACTCCCTCCTAAACGCAATTCCAGCAGGGACAACTTGGTACTCCGCAGCGGATCTGTGCTCCGCCTTCTTCAGTATACCCCTGGATCCGGCCAGCCAATTCCTTTTTGCATTTACCTGGGGGCCCGGCCAACTAACGTGGACCAGACTGCCCCAAGGCTATGTAGAGTCACCCGCAATTTTCTCGGCCGTATTACACCAGGACTTAGAGGACATCCACCTACCAGCTAGCTCCACCCTGCTTCTCTACGTGGATGATATTTTATTGTGTTCTACCAGTGAAGAGGCGTGTAAGATAGATACTAAACACCTCCTATCAGAATTAGCAAAGAAGGGACACAAGGTGTCTCCAAAGAAACTCCAATATTGTAAACAAGAAGTCAAATATCTGGGACACATCTTAGGAGTAGGGACCCGAAGCCTAGCCACTGACAGGATCGAGGCAGTCACAAAAATCCCTCTCCCAAAAACGAAGCGACAGTTGCGCGGCTTCCTTGGCATGGCCGGCTTCTGCCGAGCCTGGATCGCTGGCTACAGCGAAATAACGAAGCCCTTAACTGTTATGACGCGGCAGGACCACCCAGACACCCTGGTCTGGGAAGAAGAAGCTTACAACTCTTTTGAACGACTAAAACGGGAACTCAGATCCGCTCCTGCCCTAGGATTACCCGACTACCGAATCCCTTTCAACCTGTTCATCCATGAGCAAATGGGGGTAGCCTCCGGTGTCCTAACCCAACCCTTCCGAGACCAAGAGAGGCCAGTGGCATATTATAGTCTGCAACTTGACAACACTGCTAAAGGGGCTGTCAGTTGCCTGAGAGCCATTGCAGCCGCTGCTGTCCTTCTCGAGAAAGCCCAAGAAACAGTTCTGGGCCACGAAATCACCCTTCACGTTCCCCATTCAGTCTCAACCCTCCTAACCTTAAAAGGATGCCACCATTTCTCAAACTCCCGCCTCAACCGGTACGAAGCCCTCCTACTAACCCCAACCAATGTCACCATTAAACGTGTCAACTCGCTAAACCCCGCTACCCTGCTACCCCTTCCCGACGATGGCACCCCACATCATGACTGCACCACTATTGTCCGGCAAGCCGAAAAGCCCCGTGAAGACTTAGATCATCTTCCCTTGGAGAACCCAGACCTAATACTATATACTGATGGTAGCTCTAAGGTAATCGACGGGGTTAGAAAGACTGGGTATGCGGTGGTCTCCGACTTCGAAGTACTAGAGTCAAACCCAATCAACTCCCAGTACAGTGCCCAAGCCGCTGAGTTAATTGCACTGCTGCGTGCCTGCGAGATTGGTGAAGGGAAGCGGATAACCATTTATACGGATAGTAAATACTGTTTTGGCCTCGTGCACACAACCGGCCAAATTTGGCTCCAGAGAGGCTTCCTAACCGCCGCCGGGTCTCAAATCTCGCACGCCGCCCTAGTTGAGCGACTTCTCACAGCGATCCATCTACCTGCCGCTATAGCCGTTGTCCACTGCAAGGCCCATACCAAGGGCAGGGACTCAGTTTCTAAAGGAAACCGACGAGCCGACAAAGCCGCACAGATGGCTGCCCTACGCGTCCCTAACAATGAATCCGAGTTTCAAGCCCTCCA
This sequence comes from Podarcis muralis, assembly GCF_964188315.1. Taxonomy (NCBI): domain Eukaryota; kingdom Metazoa; phylum Chordata; class Lepidosauria; order Squamata; family Lacertidae; genus Podarcis; species Podarcis muralis. Next base: position 3,445,620 of record NC_135658.1, read on the forward strand.
ACTACCAACAGACCTAGACCTTGCAGAAATTTACAAATCTGCCCCAGCGGATGAAAGAGCTATGTGGGAATCGATAGGTGCCACCGAGCAACAGGGCATCTGGGTCCTCCCTGATGGAAGAACCGTCCTTCCAAAGGCCTGGACTCCAAAAGTAGTGAGGGTTCTTCATCAGCGGACACATTGGGGAAAAGGGAGATTAATGGAACATGTAATTAGGTCTTGGTATGCACCCGGAATAGCCGCTGCCGCAGCAGCAGCATCAAAGAATTGCATTACCTGCCATCGCTTCAATCCCAAGCGTGAACCCAGGAGGCCACCAGGAGCCAGACCATGGGCCTTTGTCCCTTTTGAGAACTTGCAGCTTGACTTTATCGATCTGCCCCAATGCCAAGGCTTTAAACATGCTTTGATTATAGTGGACCAATTTTCCTCGTGGGTGGAGGGATTCCCTTGCCGAAAAGCTACCGCATCCGTAGTTGCCAGGGCCCTCCTACAGGATATTATTCCCCGTTATGGCATACCCCGCCGCATAGACAGCGATAGGGGAACCCACTTTACTGCAGAGGTGGTGCAACTAGTGGCCAAGACACTCCAGATTAGATGGGACCTCCACACTCCATACCACCCACAATCCTCAGGCCAAGTAGAGCGTATGAACCAGGAGATAAAAATACAGTTGGGCAAACTTTGCGAGCTCACTGGCCTAAAATGGGTGAATGCACTCCCACTGGTTCTTCATAACATCCGCAGCGCCCCAACCGAACGTTTGAGACTCTCTCCATTCGAACTTTTATTCGGGAGACCTCCTCCCGTCTACAACACTCTATTCCCACTCTCAGAATTGGAGCTGGGAGAAGCAGAACTTACTAATTATGTCATTCAGCTCCAGACACAACTGCAGCGTCTCCACCACTACGCGGCCATCGAGGGACAGAACCTGCCCATCGACGTCCACGCTCACTCCTTCCACCCTGGTGACTGGGTCCTCGTCAAGGTCTACCAGAAGGAACCACTCCAACCCGCGTGGGAAGGTCCCTACCAAGTACTCTTGACATCGCCAACCGCCGTGAAAGTAGGTGAGAAGAATTCTTGGTTACACCACACTAGGTGCAAGTCCTCACCCCCTCCACAGGAGACTGAAGAAAGCAAAGGCGAGGATTTCACCTTTTCGACTCCACCTGCTCCACCGACCTCATATATTGACGACGACGACCAACGGACCGCACCGGATCGGGGCCAAATTCGGGCCCAACAGACTGGACCAGTAAATCGGGGCCAAGGTCGGGCTCAACAGACCGGACCAGCAGATCGGGGCCAAGATCGGGCTCAACAGACCGGACCAGCAGATCGGGGCCAAGATCGGGCTCAACAGACCGGACCAGCAGATCGGGGCCAAGATCGGGCTCAACAGACCGGACCAGACACCGCGACATCCAACTGGACGTCCGAAATCATCCCAGATACTAACACCATCAAGCTGCGTTTCAGACGCGGTGACAGCCACGTTTGACAGCTTGCTTCGTTTGACAGCCTCGCTTTGACAGCTCATCTGACAGCTCCATTTGACAGCTCCGTTGACAGCTTGCTTCGTTTGACAGCCTCGCTTTGACAGCTCATCTGACAGCTCCATTTGACAGCTCCGTTGACAGCTTGCTTCGTTTGACAGCCTCGCTTTGACAGCTCATCTGACAGTTCCATTTGACAACTTCATTTGACAGCTCTATTTGACAGCTTCATCTATCTGATACCTTCGTTCGTTTGACCATTTGCGCTCTCCCGGCGCGCATCCAAACCATGGGTCTGGCCTGCAACGCCCTTCTTCTCGCCGCCTTATCCTGGGTCCCGTCCACCTCATCGGACCACTGTACAGGGTTGCACACGGACTATCACTTCTTAGACTATCATGAGGTCGAGACGGGTAGGTCTAACCCTGATCGAATGGGGGACTTTGATTTCTGCCTCCCTGAGTCTCGGACCTTACTGCGCCATTCCCTAGTGCCCCGACTCGCCGAAAACGAATATTGGGAGCTTTTCATCCGAAACAAGGATTTACGCCGTATTGGCTCTGCGGCTCTTACTCTTGACCACTCCTCTTACCGGCTGACCTGCAGAAATGGGACTTATCTTCTTTATGAGAGTGGAGAGGTCTCACGAAACCCTAACTGGACCGAAGTCGAGATAGGAGGGGCCACTCACGCTTATACGGACTCCAACCACCCCTCTGGAAACTTGATTTTCGGATTCCAGTGCCTCCGCTCCACCCTAGAAACCCGGAAGCCCCAACTCCAGGGACTCTGCCTGCGACGGTTCTGCTGCTTATGGGACTTAGGGGTCACTCATGAGTGGAAAGGGGCTGAATATCTTGAAGGGTGGCACCATCCCATACACCCCTCGCGCTCCCCCTCATGGGACCACGTCGGACCCCTGAGATGCGGCGGTATCGCCAGGGATAGGCGACTACTGAACACTACCGACCCACTCCACCCGGTCGGCACAGCACCCCGACAATTCGGCGCTGACTCTACGCTCCCAGGAGAAGACCTCCTGTCCTCCTGGGAACAAAACTCTTACATTAAACTTCTCAGCCAGGTGGCCAGGGAGGCACCCTACCCGGACTGCTGGATTTGTGCTCACGCGCCCAGCCATCTCCAACAGAGTCTTCCACTAGTTCCAGTGCCGGTGACCCTAGAACAGTTCCGTTCCGGAAACGTAACCTCCTGGAACTTAACCGCTCTTAACTTGACACATCAATACCTCTATCTCACCGGCCCTACAAAGGGACCCCTTTGCCGCAGCTTCTCAGGAGAAGGAACCTTCATCGGATCCAGTACATGCACCAACACCCTCGAAATCCTACCAACTGGACTGGTCACTGTTTCCAACACAAGGGATTCCCGGACTTTTCCTAACCTTACCGCTGCCTGGGCCACTGCCGTCGGACACCCCTCGGACTGGAAGCCACAACCCACAGACACCATGCTGCTACAATCCTTTGCTTCAGGCAGAATGGAGTCTTATCTCAGCGGCCTATTCTGGGTGTGCGGGCATCGCGCCTATACATGGGTGAGCCCACACATGTCCGGATCCTGCTTTGTCGGCTATATTGTTCCCGGGATAAGGATAACCCCACATCTACCCCCCGGAAGACAACGGAATAAAAGGGAGCAAAAGGAACTGTCAGACCTGTCAGATGTTGCTGCAAATGGAGAGACCGTGGGCCGGGCACTCTTCCCTGCCTACGGGGCCGGTTCAAACCACGTGGATATCCTTCGACTCACCGACATCCTCCTTAAGTTCATGCAGGAAGCGACCCAGATCACAGACTCTCTCATGTCGGAACTATCCGAGGTAAGGCAGTTGAGCTTACAGACGAGGATTGCAACGGACTTCCTCTTGTCCAGTCAAGGAGGCACCTGTGCCTTAATAGGCACCGAGTGCTGCACATACGTAACTGACCAGACCTTAAATATAACTGGACATTTGAACAATATTCACGAGTTAGCAGGGAGGCTACACGATATCCAGCATGAGGGACTATCCGATGTGGACCTGTGGGGATGGTTACCCAGGCTAGGATGGCTCCGACAGTTATTGAAAGTCATACTGCTCCTCATCTTGACCGCTGTTTTTTGTGTCTCTATCTTATGTTGTACCGTGCACTGTATTAGCCCCTGCTGTTCCCTCCTCCGCCAGTCTACTTCTTCTACCTCATTCTCTCTTCGAGCCTATTCCCGTTCCCAACACACCCCTACCTTTCCAGACTACGTACAGATGAGGCATCTGGGGGAAGGGGAATACGAGATCACTGAAATCTAGCGTTTCTGTGGTGCGGAGAAAAGATTTGCAAGTTCCTACGGAACTTTAATGCAAATCTATCTCCGAATGGGGGACTGATACGGACCAGAGGGGGGGGTACCTCTTGCCCCCCCTCTCCCTTGAGCAACCGAGGCGATGACCTCGAGGGTACCCACGGTACACCCACCCAGTCCCCCCTCACTGTTGCATAAGCACCACACTTCTCCCAGACCCCCTTTTCGTTTCTTTCTTTCACGAGCGAAATAAGCTCAAATATATGAATATATTCTCCTATCTCTTCCTATGGCTATCTGCGCTCCATACTTAGAACGAGTAGACCGGGCGTTCCTGTATCTCCGCTTATTCCTATGGCCGCGTCTTAGCCAATCACAGCCATGCATTCGTCCTGCAGGAGCTAGCTCAGGGAGCCCTTGCACGCCTCATTAAACCTACTGACAAGCTGCTGACGGCCCCCCACAGCGAGAACAATGGAACCGAAACTTCCGACCTCGTAATCTTGTCAAGACCTTGTTACAATGTATCCATTCTGCTCGTAAACCTGTCAAAACCCTGTTACAATGTATCCACTTTGTTTCCGACTTTGACCGAGGCTACAGAATAGGTTGGAAACCATCGGAACCTTTCGAAAATCATATAAAATCAACCATAACTCCGATTTCCTTGCTCTTGGTGTCATTCAACTCAGCTCCCTTTGGTCTCCATGATGGCACCCCAACCACCATAATCCCTGAAGCGGCAGGGCACGTACACAGGAACTTCTTAATCCTGTCAGATCGTCCTGCCTAACCCTTCCTCCGGGCAATACCAGGTGGCAGACGATGCATATCACTGTCCCATTGTCCTGCCACCACCGGTACTCAAGAAATGTTTATTTATGTATATCCCTCACTCCGCACATTCCCCCTCCCTTGTCTCAAATGTTAATCAGTGTAACCCCACCTCTCTGTAAACATATTCATGACGTGTGTAATATATTCATGATGTAATCCACGAAACCCAACCTTCCCATAATGTATTCATGACGTTTTCATGCACTGTATTCTGGGACTTGGAGGGAACTTTTAAAAGTCTATGCCGCCCCATTCTCGGGGTTCAATCTCGTTTTGAACCTGTTGCGCAATAAACTTGGATCTTCGTATCTTGCTCCTGCGTCCGGCTGAGCTTCCTTTTCTTCCGCTAGAATCCACGGACTCGGTCCGATTGGCTGGGTGGCAGGGTAAATACGCACCCAGATTTTCCGTAACACCTCGCACCCAGAGCAGGGCATCCCAGGACCACATCCTCTCTGTCCCAAAAGGATTGTTGCTGGAAAACCAGCCGGAAATGGGCGCTGCTACTCACTGAGCCTCCAGGGTTAAGCTATCTAATTGAATAATAATAATAAATTTTACCCACCTAAATTTCAAGGGAGATGTCTTTGACCCCACCCACTGGGCCCTCAGGGGGTTGAGCAGATGCATACCTGGCCCTCGGAGCAAAGAAAAAGGGACCCCACCCCAGGAGTCTGTCTTGAGAGTGGCAGAGAGTCCAAGTGCAAGAAAAGGAGACAGAAGCTGGGGAGTGGGGGTGGGGGGAGAGCAACTTCTGAGGACCCCCAGGTGAGGACCCCCACTAGAGCCAAGCATCCATTATTCACAAGATACTGATGACTTCCTTGTCAGTCAGTTCTGACTTCATGCATTTTCTCTGTTTTGAATCCTTGTTTCTTTCTCAGGGAAAGGATCTCTTTGCAGTAATGGACCTGGATTCCTGTGAGGCAGAGAGGCCTCCGTTGGACACCAGAGAGAGGCCACTGGGTAAGGAGGAAGGTGGCTTTTCTCCGTTTAGTCTTATTCTGTTGGTTTTCCACTCATCTGTGGGTTCTTTTCATCTTTTTTTGGGGGGGGGACTTTTGGGATCCAGGGCCCAGAGGAAAGGAGATGTATTTCTGCCTAACTAACATATGAAATGGGCACAAACGTCCAAATGCTCTCAGCAGGTAAAGCTTTCTCAAAGGCCCATCTGTAGTTAGAGATGCCCTGTTTCACCTGTGAGAGAATCAGGCACTCCTGGCAACCTGATTACCTTTTCTCTCTTGCAGGTGACAGAATGATGCCAGCAAGACCTCCTGATCCGCCTTTTCATGGGGGCAGAAGGGAAGCAGTGGCTGTGGAACCAGATCAGGTCAGGGGAAGCTGCCTTGTGGGGACAGAGGCTGAGGGATGGAGCAATGTCATGGACTGGTTGGGCACAGAGGTATGGTGGGAGGAAGCAGCTGGGGAACCAGGAAGGGAAGATGGCTGAGAGCCCAAGGAGTGGAGGTGGAAGAAGGATGAGCGATCAGAGGGAGAAGAGGGAGAAGCCTGGGAAGAGGAGGCGTCAGAAGCTGAAGGGGTAACAGGGCTTAGTGGGCTGGGAGACTCTGTGGCAAAATGCAGTGCAGAATCAGAGGCAGAAGAGGAAGGAGACAAGTGGGAGGAGGGAGGTCGAGAGGCAGAGGTGAGTCAGGAGAAGGAGGAGCCACTGGGGGCTCCCTCTCCTTCTGCCAGAAGCCACCCTCCCTGCTTGTCTCTCAGAGCCAGGAGAGGTCTAACATGGAGGAGCAAAGGCAGGCTGCACACTGGCGCACTGTTCGATCACTTGCCAGAAACCCCAGAGAGGAGGGGACTTAGAAAGCTGTGGGGAGCCGGCGGCCTTCATTCTCTGCAACTGATTTCATTGAGGAAGATGCTCAGGGAATGAGCTGCTGTTCTCATGAGGCCTGAAACTCAGCCAAGTCTGCGAATATCGTGTTCTTGCTGATAAAGAGTTAACTCCAGCTGTGAACTGTGGGATTTCCTGCCCATTTAACTCTGCTATACCAGCCTTCTGAACGTCACCACTACGATTCATCAGTAGTTGCTGTTTTCATAGATTCCTAGAGTTGAAAGGGACCCCAAGGGTCATCAAGTCCAACCCCCCTCATTGCAGGAGTCTCGGCTAGATCATCCAAGACAGATGGCCATTCAAACTAGGCTTCTTGTATTTCTATGTTGCTCATTGAATGCTAAAATTTCTATGAAGTGTACAAATGAGAACAAATAGTGGCCAGCATTCACCTAACCAGCCCCATCAGCTGCAAAATGGGGCCTGCCCCCCATCCCTCCCTCTCTCCCTGAACCCCTTGAATTTGGCTGTAGGGCATTGGGAGGGAACTCCCCAGAACAACTCACGAGGAGAGGAGAAAGTGGATCCTTTCATCCGGCAAACTGGAATGCTTGGGTAGGCAGAATGATTCGAAAACCACAAGGTGGAGTACCACCTATTTGCACAAAGTCGAATACCCATAGTGTAAGGGAGTCTCGGTAAGAGAGTACTTGATTAAAAGCAAGATTTATTGCAAAACAAACGAAGTTCATCGGAGCGGCAAGCATGGCCATCCTTCCATAATCAAGGATGTCTCTTCTAAGGAGGGGGCTTCCAGTGAGCCCAGAAGCAGCCAAACTTCCACGGTGTTTCCTGCTCTCTAAATTGCTTTCCTTTCTAACTGCTGTGTTTTGTTCTTCACTGACCCTCAGGCAGGCTGCAGGCTGACTCTCTGAACTCTTGTTTTCAGTTTGCATTCCAAAGGGAGGGGGAGTTGACTCCCGTGTAACCCTCTCTCTCCCTGGCTGCTTCCTCCCCTGGGAGCTGGCTCATTCATGTCACACACACAACCGAGTTTTCTGTAGCGGATCATATTTCTGCTGTCTCAGAGGAGGACTTTTCCCTTTTTCTTTCAGGGTCCGGTGTGCTTTGAAGATGTCGCTGTTCGCTTCACGGACGAGGAGCGGGAGTTGCTGGATCCTGACCAGAGAGCTCTGCATATGGACGTCAGGGAGGAGAATCGTGGGATTGTGGCCTCTCTTGGTAAGGCTCCCTGTGGAATCGTCCTGTCTGCCTGGAAATTCAAAAAATGCCTCTGTGATGAGCCTCATCTATTTTCACAGAGCTCAACAGTGTCCCCTACAACCCGTGGGATCCTAACACCCCCATCATCATCATCGTGATCTTTATTATTTGTACCCCGCCTATCTGGCTGGGTATAATTTGCTGGGTTGAACAACAAATTACTATTCTTTCTGTGAACAGTCTTCCTCCAGTCCTGCCTTTTTATACCATGATCGGGCTGGGCTGGACTGCCCAGGCCATCTTAAATGTCAGCTTCAGAGTTCTTGGGAAAGATAAGTAACCTCTGTCAGGTTTTCTGTTTTTGCTCCTGTCAATCTTGGGTTAACCAAAGAGACAGCTGGCATTGGGGATGGAGGGGATGCCATGACTAGGCCAAACAAAATCCCTTCCAGAGAACAGGCAGGCTTTTCGAATCTCACATAATAATAGTAATAATAGTGATAATAATAATTTGTTCATACCCTGCCCATCTGACTGGGTTTCCCCAGCCACTCTGGGCAGCTCCAAGCAGAAGATTACAACCACGATGAAACATCAAATATTAAAATCTTCCCTAAACAGGGCTGGCTTCAGATGTCTTCTAAAAGTCTGATAGTTGTTTATTTCATTAACATCTGATGGGAGGGCATTCCACAGGGCGGGCACCACTACCAAGAAAGCCCTCTGCCTGGTTCCCTGTAACCTCACTTCTCTCTGGCAGGGAACCACCAGAAGGCCCTCGGAGCTGGACCTCAGTGTCTGGGCTGAACGATGGAGGTGGAAACGCTTCTTCAGATACACTGGGCCAAGACCGTTTAGGGCTTTCAAGGTCGGCACCAACACTTTGAATTGTGCTCGGAAACGCACTGGGAGCCAGTGTAGGTCTTTCAGGTCTGGTGTTATTTGGTCTCAGCCTGCATACCAAATGGAGCTGGTAGACAGCTGCCTAATTTTCAAATAAACTGTTATTTACACAGTTACACAACATTGTTTTTTGTTAACTTAATTTAACTTTATCTGACATGTACTTTGTATTACAAGGCTCCTTCAATATCTGCCAGAAAACCTTTACTATTCCAGTACCCTCTGAGGTATTCCTTAATTATTAACCAATCCTTATTTACTTCTTCTATTGTATTTCCTCTTATTGACCCCGTTCTCCTTGCTAATTGCAAGTACTCTATCAATGTGGCTTGCCATTCAATCTTTGAGGGGATGATGTCGTGTTTCCTTTTTCTTCTATTAAAATCCTTGCTGCAGTTGAGGCATACATGAATAGTGGTCTGTATTTCTTGTGGATTTCTGGTGTCATAAGACCTAATAGGAACGCCTCAGGTTTTTTAGGGAATGAAATCTTAAACATTTTCTTTAACTCATTGCAGATGGTATCCCAAAAATCTTTAATCTTGTCACATTCCCACCACATATGCATGTAAGTTCCATTTCTTTTTTTGCATCTCCAACATAAGTCTGACCTGTTCTTATATATTTTGGCTAGTGTTGCTGGTGTCAAGTGCTGTCTATATAACATTTTCAAAACATTTGATGTCAACTCTCCACAGTTTTTCCCACTGACACATGTATATATTGTGGCCTAAATCTTGTGCCCAGCGAATCATAGATTCTTTCCTCCCAATCCAGGAGGAGGTTGTACATTTTCGAAATATATTTGTTCTTGGATTGAAGGAGTCCTTTTTTAAATTTGGAAGTTTCATTTGCAAATCCTTTTTTTATTATCTAAACTAAATCTTTCGTTTAATTGGAAATATTGTAGCCAATCTGTTAAATAGGTTCTAATTTTACCAAATTCTTTCAACTTTAGTTTGTTGTTATTTTCCTCCAGGATCATTCTGTACGTTGCCCAATCATCTCATACTTCTACTGCTTTCATAATTTTCATGATAGTTCCCATAAATCATTCCGATGTTAATCCTCATTACTTTTCACAGCCTCTGAGTTTATCAAACAAGTGAGATAAAGCAAAACAATATATTTTGTGTGGAATTTGGGATTGGGATGTAGACTGATCTTCTCCAGTCCTCTGGCCACTACTGAGTTTTCCAAATTTGCTGGCATATTGAGTGTAGCACCTTGACAGCATCATCGTTTAAAATTTTAAATAGTCCAGCTGGAATATCATCACTTCCACTGGCCTTGTTATTTGCAGTGCTTTCTAAGGCCCATTTGACTTCACTTTCCAGGATGTCTTGCTCAAGGTCAGCAACCACACTACCTGGGGTGTACGAGACATCCATTTCTTTCTGGTATAGTTCCTCTGTGTATTCTTGCCACCTCTTCTTGATGTCTTCTGCTTCTGTTAGGTCCTTTCCACTTTTGTCCTTTATTATGGTAATCTTTGTATGAAATGTTCCTTTCATATCTCCAATTTTCTTGAACAGATCTCTGGTTTTTCCCATTACTCATTATTTATTAATTTCGCCTTTTGCGTGGAGTAGAGAGATTCCATACCTCTTTCAAACCTTTCTCTGCAGCCCATTATTTTTTTTAAAAAAATACTGTTTTTTAAATTTTCCACTTTAACAATCCAATCAAATCATAATAAATATTCCACATTATTCATATTATTCAATAATCAAACAGTCTATGTTCACGATATCTCTTCACAAAATGATGTTTCCGCCAAGCCAGTCCAAAAATCTTCTCACCTCGGGCAGCAGCCAAGTCAGCCCAGATAAAATCAAATCAAGGCATCTGCCCAATGCTTTTAAGACCAGCTGTCCTTCAAATGGTTAGCCTGTCCAGGGAAGGTTTTGCCATATAAAACTGGGAATGTACATATTAAGTAAGATATTAAAAGGCACCTATCTCCCTAAGGCTCCGCATTTAATTCAACAAGCTGATCTGCTTCCGGTCATGGCCGCTCGGTTAATTGGAGCTGCGTCATTCCGATTCTAATTCCAGGCAAACTTCCAAAGATTTTTTGGCGTCTCTCCAGTCATTCTCCATATCAAGGTTGGGAAACTCTTTATCCTCTTCCAAATATATCTGCAGATGAATGCTTTGAACTTGGTTTTCCACTTTTGAATAATTGTTATTTCCACACAGTTAATGATTATTAGAGTCATATTATATCACCAAATACACCACCTCTCCAGTCTCGCTTGCTATAAATAATCAGGCAGTTGGTTCTTTCAGAGGAGGATATTGCCATTTAACATAGCAAAACGAAATATAATAACAACGGAGGCTCACCCCCCCCTTTCAGTTCCAGCATACCAAGTCTATGTAGATGTTAATCCTTCTTCTGTTCAAATCCTTTTTAGCACCTCAGTGGCTGAATTAATAAGCAGAGTAGTTTCTCCCCCTTTGCCCAGATCATGTCCAAAACTTAAATCCAATTTTTCATCTTAAGAATTGGAAGCTTGCTGCTAAATGGAGGCGACTTTGGAGAGTTGCCAAGAAACATTCCGGGTTTTCCATCCAGGACCCCCCAGCCCCTCCTTTCTTCTGAATTTGGGGCCAGGTGTTGGGTGATCTGCGGAGGAGCTGCCACTCCCCAGCCCAGGGAGTGTAGGGAGGCTGATTACTCCCAGCTCAGCCTCTGATTCCGGAACGTACGGCAGTGATGGAATTCAGCCATCCTCCATCGCAGCTCACCAGAAGCTCCAACGCAGCCCATTAAATTTAACTGTTTTTCCATAAAGCTCCATGCGATGTTATCAAACGCCTTCTGGCATCGATTAGCATCATAGCCGCTTGCTTTTCATTTTTAAACTCCAGATTTTCTGATAAATTAATAATATTCCTTGTGTTTTTCGGGATCTGGTGTTTGGGAAGGAATGCTGCCCGATTAGGGTGAATTATGTCTTTTAATACATGTTTTAGTCTACCTGCTAGGGTACCTGCATAGATTTTGTAATCACAGTTTAGCAGAGGTAAAGGTAAAGGGACCCCTGACCATTAGGTCCAGTCGTGACCGACTCTGGGGTTGCGGCGCTCATCTCGCTTTATTGGCCGAGGGAGCCGGCGTTTGTCCGCAGACAGCTTCCGGGTCATGTGGCCAGCATGACTAAGCCGCTTCTGGCGAACCAGAGCAGCGCATGGAAACGCCGTTTACCTTCCCGCTGAAGCGGTACCTATTTATCTACTTGCACTTTGTGCTTTCGAACTGCTAGGTTGGCAGGAGCTGGGACCGAGCAACGGGAGCTCACCCCGTCGCAGGGATTCGAACTGCCGACCTTCTGATCAGCAAGTCCTAGGCTCTGTGGTTTAACCCACAGCGCCACCTGGGTCCCTAGCAGAGATATTGGTCTATAATTTGCTGTTATCTCTAGGTCGCTTCCTTTTTTTGGTAGTAAAATCACATAGGCCTCATTCCAGGGGGGCGGGGTCTTTCCTTCAATGAGAGTATCCTTAATTACTTCATTCAGTGGTGGTGACAGTATTTCTTCAAGTTTTTTAGAAACTTCTGCAGGTATTCCATCTGGGCCAGGCAACTTTCCTGACTTGGCATTTTTAATTGCATTTTTAATTTCTATCATAGTAATGGGTGCATTTAGTGTTTCTCTTTGGGCTTCTGTTATTCCTGGTATTTTATGAAATTTTAGGTATTGTTCTATGTCCTCTAGCCTTTCTTTCCCTTTTTTTATATAGCTTTCTATAGTATTCCACAAAATCTTGTCTGATCTTTTTTGGATCATCCGTTGTTGTCTCTCCTATTTTCAATCTATTTATTAATCTTTTGATTTGTCTTTTCTTGATCTGCCAAGTCAGTAGTTTCCCTGGTTTATTGGCATTTTCAAAGTTTCTGCTTTTTAAGATGTTTAAGTTACAATCAATTTCTTGTTCTAATATAGAGGAGTATTCTGCTCTTAATAATTTGATTTCTTTAGAGATTTGTTCATTACTAAGGTCCTTGGTCAGCTCCTTTTCTTTCTTTTTTATTTCCTCCAGTAAATCTGCTTTATCTTTTTCTCTTTTCCTTTTTTGAATTGTGCTCTGTTGGATAAAATAACCCCTGATAACGGCCTTACATGTGTCCCATGCCACCACTTTCTCAGTTCCCTTATTATTGTTGCTCTCGAAGAATTCCTTTTAACACTTTTGTTAGAGGTATCGGTTGGTTGCTCGAGAGCAATAAGGCAATATGCTTCAATAGTCTGTTTTAAAAGTTTCTTATTGATGATAAAAAACTGTTAGAATGCAGAGCGCCTCTATTCTGTGTCTTGCTCATTCACTGGCATAATCTGAGAGTGGGTGGTCCCTAAACCTTCCCCCACAGAGTAGTTTCTTGATGCCCAGTCTGCGCCTCCCCTAGGAAGGAAGGTGTGGGTAACGGGGGACCTCTCTCTTCCCCGCTTTGCTCAGGCAAGGTGTCCTGGCACCGCCTCGCCTCCTCCGAGCCCTGCATCTCCTCTCCACTAGAGGCGTGGCTACCTTCCTCCTCTGAGGAAGTGCTGCTTCCCACAATCTTTGGGGGCTCCTTGTAATCCATCCAGCTTTTCCCCTCTCGCCCCTGAGCCGATGGCAGTTCCCTGACAACTTTCTTACCTCTTAAAATATTTTTTCATCATTTAGAAGGGATTCATCTAATCTCCATCTTTTCGGCCCTTCCCTCCCTTTCCCTCTCAGTTTTAGTAGGATTGAGTTATGGTCTTAAAGTGTTTTTGACTGGATCTCCACTGCTTCAATTTGTTCTACTAAATCCTTGGAGATCCAAATGACATCAGTTCTACTGGCCGATTTGTTTGACTCAGAGAAATATGTATAAGCTTTTTTGTTTGGGTATTTATGTCTCCAACTATCAATTAAATCTAGGTGTTCCATCATAGCTATGAAACGGCACAGAAGTCCCCCCCCCCTTTCCTTTATTCCATCCTGCAGATCTATCCAGTTCTGGATTAAATACCCCATTCAGTATTAGTTTCTCTCCTATATACTGTATCAGTATCTCTTCTAAACCTTTATAAAATTTTGCTCTTTTTTCATTTGGGGCATATATCCCAATTGTCAGAAAAGATTCCCCTTGTGATTTTTATCTTAATTCTTACTATTCTTCCATTTGCGTCTTTATATATTAGCTTTGGCTCCAAGTTAGGTTTTACGTATATCACCATACCTCTTTTTTTGTCTTTTGTCTGCTGTTATAAATTCTGACCCTAGTTTTGGATTTATCAACACTCTTGTGTGTTTTTTATTTATATGCGTCTCTCGGATACATGCTATATCTAAATTCTGTTTTTCCACTATGCGTTCTACCTTGTTTCTTTTCTTTTTATCATTCAATCCTTTTATATTCCATGATAGTATTTTTAGATTCATTCTCTATTAATTTGAATAAAGAAGACAAGAGAGAAAGAAAGAGGGGAGAAACAGGAGAAATCAGATATTACAATTAAACAATTTAAAAATGCAGTATTAACTGCACAGATTGTTTCTAAGAAGTAACTGCTAAAAGTTGCCTTGGTTTGTTATGCTCTTTCTTATACTCTTTTTATTTGTGGTGCCTAGTCACTGTCATGATCTTGATTTGATATTCCTGATTTGTTGCTGGGGTCTTCATCAATTGGTTGCCTACCACAAATTTAATTAGCATTAATCCATAACTGGGACTTCCATTTGTTCCTCAGGCTCTGATTCCTTTTTGTTTCCATTGCAGATTGTGAAAAATTGGAAATCAAGAACAAGGGTGACCATGAGAAAATCCCCAGAGAGGAGAAGCCACATAATAATTTGGAGTGTGGAGAGAGCTGCAATCAGAGCTCCCATTCAATTTCCCATCAAATAAATCTCATTAGAAAGAAATCCTACCAGTGCATGGAATGTGGAAAGAGCTTCAGTCAGAGCTGCAATCTCACTTGCCATCAAAGAATTCATACGGGGGAGAAACCCAATCAGTGTGTGGAATGTGGAAAGAGCTTCAGTCAGTGCGCCTCTCTCACTTCCCATCACAGAATTCATACAGGGGAGAAACCCTATCAGTGCTTTGAATGTGGAAAGAGCTTCAGGAAGAGCTCCGATCTCACTTCCCATCACAGAATTCATACAGGGGAGAAACCCTATCAGTGCTTTGAATGTGGAAAGAGCTTTAGTATGAGCTCCTCTCTCACTAAGCATCAAAGAATTCATACAGGGGAGAAACCCTATCAGTGCATGGAATGTGGAAAGAGCTTCATGGATAGCTCCTCTCTCACTAAGCATCAGAGAATTCATACAGGGGAGAAACCCTATCCGTGCATGGAATGTGGAAAGAGCTTCATGGATAGCTCCTCTCTCACTTCCCATCACAGAATTCATACAGGGGAGAAACCCTATCAGTGTGTGGAATGTGGAAAGAGCTTCATGGATAGCTCCTCTCTCACTTCCCATCACAGAATTCATACAGGGGAGAAACCCTATCAGTGTGTGGAATGTGGAAAGAGCTTCTGTCAGAGCTCCCATCTCGCTTCCCATCAGAGAATTCACACAAGGGAGAAACCCTATCAATGTGTGGAATGTGGAAAGAGCTTCAGGAAGAGCTCCCATCTCACTTCCCATCAGAGAATTCATACAGGGGAGAAACCCTATCAGTGCATGGAATGTGGAAAGAGCTTCATGGATAGCTCCTCTCTCACTAAGCATCAGAGAATTCATACAGGGGAGAAACCCTATCAGTGCATGGAATGTGGAAAGAGCTTCATGGATAGCTCCTCTCTCACTTCCCATCACAGAATTCATACAGGGGAGAAACCCTATCAGTGTGTGGAATGTGGAAAGCGTTTTAGTGTGAACTCCAATCTCAAATCCCATCAAAGAATTCATACAGGGGAGAAACCCTATCAGTGTGTGGAATGTGGAAAAAGCTTCAGTCAGAGCGCCAGTCTCACTTTCCATCAAAGAATTCATACAGGGGAGAAACCATATCAGTGTGTGGAATGTGGAAAGAGCTTCAGGAAGAGCTCCTCTCTCACTTCCCATCACAGAATTCATACAGGGGAGAAACCCTATCAGTGTGGGGAATGTGGAAAGAGCTTCAATCAGAGCGCCGGTCTCAGTTCCCACCAAAGAATTCATACAGGGGAGAAACCCTATCAGTGTGTGGAATGTGGAAAGAGCTTCAGGAAGAGCTCTCATCTCACTTCCCATCAAAGAATTCATACGAAGAGTGGAAAACCCTTCATTATACAGCTTTCAGTGCTAGAGAAAAACACACTACTTTAAACAGGCCTTTGTCTGATTGACATCTAATGCCCTTTTAAAATGTGGTGGGGAGGTGGGGGTTACAGGTTTTGGGCTGTGTGTTTTGTGTTTTCATTGTGTGATTTTATGTTGTAACTGTCCTGAGACCTGTGGGTAAAGAGAATAAGATATGTGAGGGGGCCACCCCCCACTTCATAGGAACAGGCATTCAAATGGCATGCTTGCACCGTATCCTCTGACTGTTTAACTGAGGCGGGGCTTGCTAAACCCCTCCTATATTTTATTCAAGTTGGCACCGCTGCTATAGGGTGCTATAGAAATGAAATAAATGCATAAATAAAATAATACCATCTTGATTGCCTTCATTTGCACATGTTCTAGCTTGTCAATATCCTTATTATTATCATTTTAAAATTCATTTCCCCGTCATCTGAAGATTTCACGGTGATTCACAACATAAACAGACAGAATGAAAGCATGTCCTTCTCAAAAACGAGTCAAGCTAGAGAAATCTCTCTTTTTTCTTTTTCTATTTTTGGATGGAGTTACAGACTGTTTCTCAGGGGACTGCTGTGGTAATTTCAGTAAGGCTTTTGACAAAGTCCCCTGCAACATTTATGTGAGGAAGTTGGTAAAATGAGGCTGAATGAGGTAACTGTTAGGTGGATTTGACTGACCGAACCCAAAGAGGACTCCTTCATGGTTCCTCATCATCCTGGGTTGCTGCAGGGTTCTGTCCCGGGCCTGTTGTTGTTCAACGTCTTTATAACTTACTGGGATGAAGTCGGAAAAAAATAAAATGGTATCTGACGAAGTGTGCTTGCACACGAAAGCTCATACAAATAACAAAATTTGTTGGTCTCTCAGGTGCTACTGGAAGGAATTTTTTTATTTTGTTTCCAGAATACTGTGTTCAATTCTGGGCACCACAATTTCAGTATCTTAAATTTTTGTTTGCCAAGGGAAATTAAGAAGGCGAGGGAACACAATCTATATTCCTTTTATAACACGTGGCCAAAGTTTATTGAATATATAAATTGTTAAGACTGTTGCCGGAATCCACCCAGCACTCATGGGAAAAGGTGGCGTGATCTTTTAGAGTAATCAAATGAAACTTGTAACACATGGCAGGAAGAAAGTCTGCAATTCCATCAGGACAAGTTATTTGTTGTTTACTGTTGTAACCATTTCTTTATTTAAAATTATATTTTGGCTTCATTTCACCCCTTAGTCCTGCTCCTGAAAGCTTGGCAGATGTGGAGTATTTGCTCACACTCTGCCATGACTTAAAAATCAACCTTTTTGTCTTTTTAAAGAAATGGTATTGCAGTGCTAAAAAGGCTCAAGAAAGCAATTCCTGTAGTAGCTGGCATCTTAGCCAGCCCAGTGCCACTCTGCCAACTGTCTCACTCCCAGCTAACTAATCTGGAAAGCTGTCTTGTCATCTCTGTCTGTAAAGACTTCAGTGTCCTTTGAATTCACAATTAAGCATTTCTGGAAGAGGAAATGATATGCTTTTGTTTAGAAAGCACTAATACTGGGCCACTGACTGTGCAACCTGCCAGCCCTGCCCTGTAGGAACCTCCAACTTTAAAGATTGATCTTTTCATGTGGCAGCAAGTGTACTTTGGAACTCCCTGCCTCTTGACATCAGGCAGGAGGCTTCACGGTCCACTTTGCGGCATTCAACTTTGTTACCGTTGCTGAGTTTGTGATAGCTAAATATTGAGGAGAGAGCAGCCAATCTCCTATGTATATCTGAATAAATTGAGAAAGTCTGGTTTTCAGTAACTACAATTAAGCTAACATTGCAAAAGAATGCATCTAAACCGGCCTAACGGACTCATGGGGAAATGGGTATTTTGGGGGATGTTTTATAAAAGTAAGTTTAGTGGACCAGTGAAGCCACCTGAGCCAAAGGGTCATATGCCGAGAAGGCCTCGCTTTGACAGCAATCGTGCTGCAGCATTCTGCACCGGCTGAAGCTTCTGGACCAAGCGCAAGGGATGCCCCACAAGGACGGCACTGTGGTCATCCAGCCTTGAAGAAACGAAGGCGCGAGGCCAGGCTCTCCCGGTCCTGGAATGTGGAACCATCTGCAGTTGCTCAAAGGCACTTCCAGCCCCTGAGTCTGCCTGAGTCTCGGCTGGATCCGGAAGCAGCTCAAAGTCCCACAATGTTCATCATCATCATTTTTAATTTGTATACCGTCTTTCTACCTTACAATACTCAAGGCGGTTTACAAGCTGAAGAAACAAAAAATGTACATCTTATAACAGCCTAATGCAATACAAAAATGAGATAATAAAACTTTAAAATAAGCAACCGACATCAAAAAGTAACATTCAACAATTATTAGAATAGTATAAAATAATAATATCAACATATAAAAGTTTAAACAGAAGTCCACTCAAGAGTTACAGTAAATAATACAATAAACTATAATCAGTAAAACAATGGCAAGGCACACTACATAAAATAATACAGTACAAATTGAGAAGCAGAGACTAGAGGATGGTTCATATGGAGAGAACCTTTGGCTTACCTTATTAATATTAGGTTGGCCAAGTCCTTAGGACCTTCAGGAAACCCAAATTTCAGATTGCACTGCAGAGAGGGAGTTCTGTGTGTCTTCATTTGTTGCAAAGAAGAAGAAGATTTTTATTCATACCCCGCCCTCCCCGGCCAAGAACGGGCTCAGGGTGGCTAGCACCAAATATAAAATACAGTTTTAAAAAAGCAAAGAACCAATTGATTAAAATGTAACTTAAAATACAGCTTAAAATGCAGCCTTATTTTACTGGCGACTCACAAATCAAGACCAGAAGGGGATGAAACATCAAATATTCACCAGGGTCAGCTATCCATGCTGGTCCTATATGGGCCCGTGGGAAAATTTATATGCAGGATCCCATATAAGGGGTTCCATCAAAAAAAGAAAGAGGAGGATCAGACTGAGTCCAGACCAAAGGCCAGGTGGAACAACTCCCTCTTGCAGGCCCTGTGGAAAGATGTCAAATCCCGCAGGGCCCTGGTCTTCCGTGACAGAGCGTTCCACCTGTTCGGGGCCAGGGCTGAAAAGGCCTTGGCTCTGGTCGAGACCAGCCTAACGTCCTTGAGGCCCGAGACCTCCAAAATGTTGTTATTTATGGACCATAAGGTCCTCCAAGGGGCATACCAGGAGAGGCGGTCCCGTTGGTACGAGGGTCCGAGGCCGCGAAGGGCTTTAAAGGTCAGAACCAGCACCTTAAACCTGACCCTGTACTCCACCAGGAGCCAGTGCAGCTGGTAAGATAAAAGATAAAATCCCACCAGACATCAGGGTCATCCGAGCCTTTGGCAGCAAGTAATTTATAATTTAATTTTTCAGCTAATGCTGAAATCCACATATTTCTATACCAAAGTAAAATCTGGAAATCATGTAAGGTTTTCGGTGCTGGGCAGAGGTTTGGGTGTTGGACTCTATGACTTGGGGGACCAGGGTTCGAATCCCCACCCAGTCATGAAGCTCCCTGGGGTGACCTTGGGCAGAAAAAGGTGGAAAATAAACGGAATAACTGAAATAAATAAGATTTTCTATTTTGGAGCAATGGAGGTTCTGGCAACAGCTAGCCTCCTGGTCAAGAGTTCATGAGAGCTGACGAAATGGCAAAGTGGCAAACCTAGAGCCCTCTCTGTGGGCACACGCACTGTGATCCCAGCAGGGCCTTAGCCTCCTTGCCCGAGCAAGGGGCCGGCCAGTCTGTTTTTCCTACTCGGGAGTAAGCTGCCTTGAGTTCAGCAGGGCCTGACTCCCAGGCCAGTAAGCATAAAGACGGCAACATTAGAAGGGGCTGCTGGGTTGACATGTTCGCTGGGCTTTCCCATGGAAGCCAACGGAGGAATTCATTCATTGGAGGCTGTGAGCAAAGGGCAGCCGAAGAAAGGGCAAAATATAACCACCACCACCACTGTGGCAACGTGCTCAGGGAAGGCGTTTTGGGAGTTAAAATGTTAAGCAAGGCAGCCATTGGGTTGCACTAGGCCAGGCCCAAATCCGGTACAGACACTCAGACACCCACTGCCCAGAGACACCCAGAGATGGGCTGATAAGGATTACCAAGGAAGGACAGGGAAGGGGCATGTCCGACTCCTCAGGCCTTATCTCTAGGCAGAACCTCATGTATCTCTCTGGAACGCAGTCTCCAGGCAAAGCAGTTTTTGTCTCTAGGCAGAATCTAATTGTATCTATCAGAGTACAGTGGTACCTCGGTTTACATACGCTTCAGGTTACAGACTCTGCTAACCCAGAAATAGTACCTTGGGTTAAGAACTTTGCTTCAGGATGAGAACAGAAATCGTGTGGTGGCAGCAACAAGTAGCCCCATTAGCTAAAGTGGTGCTTCAGGTTGATACGGATCGGAAGGGGGGGGGTACCTCCTCTCCCCCCTCTCCCTTGAACGACCGAGGCGATGACCTCAAGGGTATCCACCGTTCACCCACCCTCAGTTCCCCTCACCGTTACACAAGCACCACACTTCTCCCAGACCCCTTTTACTCTTCCTTCTTTCACGAGCGAAATAAGCTCAAACATATAAATATATTCTCCTATCTCTTCCTATGGCTATTTGCGCTCCATACTTAGAACGAGTAGACCGGGCGTTCCTATATCTCCGCTTATTCCTATGGCTGCGTCTTAGCCAATCACAGCCATGCATTTGTCCTGCAGGAGCTAGCTCAGGGAGCCCTTGCACGCCTCATTTGACCTACTGACAAGCTGTTGACGGCCCCCCACTGTGAGAACAATGGATCCGAAACCAGAGACCTCGTAAAACTGTCAAAATGTATCCATTCTTGCTACAATGTGTCCATTTTGTTTCCGCTTTTGATCACCAGTACGGAATGGGTCAGACAACATAGAAAACCTTTGGAAATTGATATAAAATCAGCCATAACTCCAATTTCCTAGCTCTTGGTGTCATTTAACTCAGCTCCCCTTGGACTCCATGATGCCACCCCGACCTCCATAATCCCTGAAGCGGCAGGTCACGTACACAGGAACTTCTTAATCCTGTCAGATCGTCCTGCCTAACCCTTCCTCCGGGCAATACCAGGTGGCAGACGATGTATATCACTGTCCCATTGTCCTGCCACCACCGGTACTCAAGAAATGTTTATTTATGCATATCCCTCACTCTGCGCATTTCCCCTCCCTTGTCTTAAATGTTAATCAGTGTAACCCCACCTCTCTGTAAACATATTCATGACGTGTGTAAAATATTCATGATGTAACCCGTGAAACCCAACCTTCCCACAATGTATTCATGACGTTTTCGTGCACTGTATTCTGGGACTTGGAGGGAACTTTTAAAAGTTTATGTCGCCCCATTCTCGGGGTTCAATCCCACTTTGAACCTGTTGCGCAATAAACTTGGATCTTCGTATTTTGCTCCTGCGTCCGGCTGAGCTTCCTTTTCTTCCGCTAGAATCCACGGACTTGGTCCGATTGGCTGGGTGGCAGGGTAAATACGCACCCAGATTTTCCGTAACAGCTTGGCGCCCAACGTGGGGCTCCAGCGGTTCTCCCGGGTTGCTGACCGGGGGCCCCGAATTCTTCAGCCGGCTGCGGGCCACTTTGCCCGAGAAGACCCTTTTGGACCTCCGGCCATCTCCCGGGCGGTAATCAGGAGCCCCAGGAGTTCAGCCGGGGAGCAAAAGGGATCCAGCTGGCTTATTCATCGGTCCCGGGATCGGATCGACGTAGAAGACGCGTGAGTATAGGAAAATCCAGTGCACTGGTGGGATGGGGTGGAAGTCTCCTGGCAACTGAATTCTCTGCCCTCCTCTCTATCGTGCCTTCTTACCTTTCTCTTGGTCCAGTCAGTGAGAGAGACCGTGGACTACTGCTCGACCCGAAAGGGGGGTTCTGAGCTCTATCTCTTTACCTAAACTCTCCAGCCAGCCGCACCAATTGGGAGCCCGAAGGGTAAGACGGAGAGACCCGACTTGAAAGATAGCCGACTCTCCGCAAACGGGCATCCCAGTTGAAAGCAAGGGGTTGGAGCTCTCTTTCCGATCTTCCCGAGCGTCCTTTCTAGGGGGCAGGAAGTGGTCTTGCTTTCTATCCCAATCCCAGCCGCACCGGTCGGGCTACGTACCACGTGTATCGTAAGCCCGCTTCCGAAAGCAAGGGGGATTTTCGACCCAGAATTCTATCCAGGGATCACCCGATCTGGCACCGCACGGCGCGGGCGTTCAGTAGGGCCCCTTTTCCTGAGAAGTTTGACGATAGGTAGGAGGTTGCCAGGAGGGAATAGCCCATGAGGAATTGGGCGGGACCGGCAGAGTGGAAAAGGGACCCCAGGTGAATGGTTAAGGAAAAAGGAAGGAAGGAAATACCGGATAGCTAGAGCTCTTTACAACCTCCCTAGGAAGTTGCCAAGCGACTAAAGACCTTTCCTTTTTACAAGTCCTTTGTCGAATCCTTATCGACCCCCTCCTCTCTCCTCTTTCTATTTAGACACGCGTGAAATATACTATGGGTACCCAGGCTTCCAAACACGAGCGGACTCACTCTGGGAGGAAGGCTTCCAGGAAGCCATCTCGTTCCCAGAAGGATCCCGACTCTCCTCTCCAATTTGTCATCGCGTATTGGAAGTCGATTCCTGGCCATAAATTGTTATCTAAGGAGAAATTAGAAGACCTCTGTTCCGAAACCTGGCCCGCCAGTACTGCCTCCGCCAAACCCGAACTGCGGTGGCCACCGGGGGGTTCGTTTAATACAGAACGTTTGAACCACTTAAGGAAAGCCCTGATGGAAGAAAAACCCCGCCAGTTGGAATACTTGGCCACCTTTGAGGCAGTAAGGAGAATGCTCCAAGCCCCAAAGGGAACAACTTCTTACCAACTACCTATATTAAATCCCGGGCGACAGCCAATGCCCCCCCCCCTTACGAAGATGACGATGTACAACAGACCCTGGTCCCCTTTTACTATCAAGGACCACCGCCGCGATCCCCGACACCCAGCGACAGCAATTCTAGTAGTGGGGAGGAAACGGGGGAAGATGAGGCACAAGGCACTGAGAATAGAAGGGTCACACGACTACAAGCAAAAAGAGACAAGGGGGACACCAAACGCGTTAAACACCCCGGGCAAGCTAAAACTAAAATCCCCTCCTCTACGCTCCACAACACCATTGAGGACCCTACCCAAATCGGGAATAAACCCGCTCCCACGGAACCGTATGGCTCCGCAACGGGGACCCTGGGCCACGACAAAGAGACTCCAGGGACTTCTGACCAAGTAAGCTCCACCGTGAGTTCTACCGCGGTCCAGATGCCCTTAAGGGCCCTGCCCATTCCACCTCTCGTACCTGATGGGCCCCCACGGATGGTTTACACGCATCACCCCTTCTATACCTCAGACCTGGTAACTTGGTCAAATCAGATGCCCTCACTAAGGGACGACCCGGATAAGTGTCACCGCCAGATTAGCGCAATCTTTTCCACCCACAATCCTACCTGGGCAGACGTCCACGTTCTTCTGAATGCCCTCTTCAACGAGGCAGAGAAGGCGGACATTCTGGCTAAAGCCGGGGAAGCTATAGAATCACCCGATTACCAGAGGGGACGGCCCCAAGGATTGCAGGCGCTCACCGCACAATGCCTCCGAGTAGAACCTACATGGGATTATAACACGACAAATGGGACCTGGTGCTTGAAACTATTTAAGAAAGCCATTCTGGATGGCGTAAAGGCTGCCGGACAACGCACTGTTAATTGGACCAAGGTCCAAACGGTAATGCAGGGACCAAACGAACACCCTTCTGATTATTATACGAGATTAGTCTCTGCCATCAAGACCTGGGGAGGAATAGACCCCGAGAATCCGCAACATGAAGTAATCGTTAAAGGTTTCTTCAAGGATCAGGCCTGCCCAGACATTAGGAAAGCCCTGAATCTTCAAATTGGATACGATGGAAAGAGTGTAAACGAAATCTTGTCCATTGCGAAATCCATCTATAACTCTCGAGACGAGAGAAAGAAAAAGGAGACAAAATCCGAGGCCGAACAGATCTTGGCCTTAAGTATGGAAACTACCTATGGCCCTAACCGAGGTAGAGGTCTCAACCGAGGAAAGGGGGTCCGGGGAGGAGGACCCCCAAACCCCTATAGGCAATGGAGACCGGGGACCGGAGGGTGCTACTACTGCCAGGAAGAGGGACACATAAAGAGATTCTGCCCTTACCTAAATGCGACACCCTACGGGGGGCAAGAATCCAAGCCCTTCCCTGTTCGAACCAGCCACCCTCCTTTTCCCCCGCAACCCAACGTAACCCCAGGCTACACTAACCACCAACCAGCGGCTTATGCTCCACCAACGCCCTCGAACCCGATACCTCAAACCCGACCCCAATCCGGACCCCGAACCCAAATGCCAGCCATAGACCAGTCTGCCCACCCTTGGGCGAATGCTACTGCTCCTCCCTTGCACCCTCCAAATCAACCACCTCCCGATGATCAGGACACCTATTGACAATTAGAAGGGGATCCCAGTCAGACCCAAACCATCTGCCCTGTCCTTGCGTTGTCACCTGAGGACCCGGTCTGCACTATCGAGATTGACGGCCACCCCTATCAATGTCTACTGGACACAGGGGCTACTTATTCCACCCTAACCGACAGTCACCTGGAACCAGGAACAGTGACCAAGAAAGTAATGGGACTGGATGGGATACCCCGCACTTGCCCACTCTCGCGACCGGCCAAGGTCACCCTCGGACCATTACTAGCGGAACACACTTTCCTTTTAACAAACTGCCCTGTTAATCTCCTCGGCAGAGACCTCCTCTGCAAACTTAACGCCACCATAAAATGCTCCTCGGATGGCATTTACCTACATATGCCAGGGGACTCTATTCCCATGTTCCAAGGTATCGTCCAGGAATCTAAAGCGGACCGACAGTTTCCCGAACTCCCTTTGGACCTAGAAAACGAATTGCCCCCCTCCCTATGGGGCACTGAATCAACCTCAGTCGGGCTCTTACTCTCCACCACTCCAGTCAAGATCACGTACCGAAGTGACCTACCCTTCCCGTGCACCAAGCAATACCCTCTGCCCAAAGAAGCCATAGACGGCCTAACACCCATGATTGAGGACTTCCTCGAAAAGGGGATCCTAGTCTCATGCGCTTCGCCCTGTAATACCCCAGTTCTCCCAGTCAAGAAGCCCGCTAAAGAGGGGGCACCTATACGGTACCGTTTTGTGCAGGACTTGAGATTAGTGAACCAATTCGTAATACCCCGGCACCCAGTAGTGGGCAACCCGAACTCCCTCCTAAACACAATTCCAGCAGGGACAACTTGGTACTCCGCAGCGGATCTGTGCTCCGCCTTCTTCAGTATACCCCTGGATCCGGCCAGCCAATTCCTTTTTGCATTTACCTGGGGGCCCGGCCAACTAACGTGGACCAGACTGCCCCAAGGCTATGTAGAGTCACCCGCAATTTTCTCGGCCGTATTACATCAGGACTTAGAGGACATCCACCTACCAGCTAGCTCCACCTTGCTTCTCTACGTGGATGATATTTTATTGTGTTCTACCAGTGAAGAGGCGTGTAAGATAGATACTAAACACCTCCTATCAGAATTAGCAAAGAAGGGACACAAGGTGTCTCCAAAGAAACTCCAATATTGTAAACAAGAAGTCAAATATCTGGGACACATCTTAGGAGTAGGGACCCGAAGTCTAGCCACTGACAGGATCGAGGCAGTCACAAAAATCCCTCTCCCAAAAACGAAGCGACAGTTGCGCGGCTTCCTTGGCATGGCCGGCTTCTGCCGAGCATGGATCGCTGGTTACAGCGAAATAACGAAGCCCTTAACTGTTATGACGCGTCAGGACCTCCCAGACACCCTGGTCTGGGAAGAAGAAGCTTACAACTCTTTTGAACGACTAAAACGGGAACTCAGATCCGCTCCTGCCCTAGGATTACCCGACTACCGAATCCCTTTCAACCTGTTCATCCATGAGCAAATGGGGGTAGCCTCCGGTGTCCTAACCCAACCCTTCCGAGACCAAGAGAGGCCAGTAGCATATTATAGCCTGCAACTTGACAACACTGCTAAAGGGGCTGTCAGTTGTCTGAGAGCCATTGCAGCCGCTGCTGTCCTTCTCGAGAAAGCCCAAGAAACAGTTCTGGGCCACGAAATCACCCTTCACGTTCCCCATTCAGTCTCAACCCTCCTAACCTTAAAAGGATGCCACCATTTCTCAAACTCCCGCCTCAACCGGTATGAAGCCCTCCTACTAACCCCAACCAATGTCACCATTAAACGTGTCAACTCGCTAAACCCCGCTACCCTGCTACCCCTTCCCGATGATGGCACCCCACATCATGACTGCACCACTATTGTCCGGCAAGCCGAAAAGCCCCGCGAAGACTTAGATCATCTTCCCCTGGAGAACCCAGACCTAATAATATATACTGATGGTAGCTCTAAAGTAATCGACGGGGTTAGAAAGACTGGGTATGCGGTGGTCTCCGACTTCGAAGTACTAGAGTCAAACCCAATCAACTCCCAGTACAGTGCCCAAGCCGCTGAGTTAATTGCGCTGCTGCGTGCCTGCGAGATTGGTGAAGGGAAGCGGATAACCATTTATACGGATAGTAAATACTGTTTCGGCCTCGTGCACACAACCGGCCAAATTTGGCTCCAGAGAGGCTTCCTAACCGCCGCCGGGTCTCAAATCTCGCACGCCGCCCTAGTTGAGCGACTTCTCACAGCGATCCATCTACCTGCCGCTATAGCCGTTGTCCACTGCAAAGCCCATACCAAGGGCAGGGACTCAGTTTCTAAAGGAAACAGACGAGCCGACAAAGCCGCACAGATGGCTGCCCTACGCATCCCTAACAATGAATCCGAGTTTCAAGCCCTCCAACTACCAGCAGACCTAGACCTTGCAGAAATTTACAAATCTGCCCCAGGGGATGAAAGAGCTATGTGGGAATCGATAGGTGCCACCGAACAACAGGGCATCTGGGTCCTCCCCGATGGAAGAACCGTCCTTCCAAAGGCCTGGACTCCAAAAGTAGT
The DNA here is from genome assembly GCF_964188315.1 of Podarcis muralis. Lineage (NCBI taxonomy): Eukaryota > Metazoa > Chordata > Lepidosauria > Squamata > Lacertidae > Podarcis > Podarcis muralis. The sequence continues at coordinate 3,472,541 of NC_135658.1, forward strand.
AAGGATTCTTCATCAGCGGACACATTGGGGAAAAGGGAGATTAATGGAACATGTAATTAGATCTTGGTATGCACCCGGAATAGCTGCTGCCGCAGCAGCAGCATCAAAGAATTGCATTACCTGCCATCGCTTCAATCCCAAGCGTGAACCCAGGAGGCCACCAGGAGCCAGACCATGGGCCTTTGTCCCCTTTGAGAACTTGCAGCTTGACTTTATCGATCTGCCCCAATGCCAAGGCTTTAAACATGCTTTGATTATAGTGGACCAATTCTCCTCGTGGGTGGAGGGATTCCCTTGCCGAAAAGCTACCGCATCCGTAGTCGCCAGGGCCCTCCTACAGGATATTATTCCCCGCTATGGCATACCCCGCCGCATAGACAGCGATAGGGGAACCCACTTTACTGCAGAGGTGGTGCAACTAGTAGCCAAGACACTCCAGATTAGATGGGACCTCCACACTCCATACCACCCACAATCCTCTGGCCAAGTAGAGCGTATGAACCAGGAAATAAAAATACAGTTGGGCAAACTTTGCGAGCTCACTGGCCTAAAATGGGTGAATGCACTCCCACTGGTTCTTCATAACATCCGCAGCGCCCCAACCGAACGTTTGAAACTCTCTCCATTCGAACTTTTATTCGGGAGACCTCCTCCCGTCTACAACACTCTATTCCCACTCTCAGAATTGGAACTGGGGGAAGCAGAACTTACTAATTATGTCATTCAGCTCCAGACACAACTACAGCGTCTCCACCACTACGCGGCCATCGAGGGACAGAACCTGCCCATCGACGTCCACGCTCACTCCTTCCACCCTGGTGACTGGATCCTCGTCAAGGTCTACCAGAAGGAACCACTCCAACCCGCGTGGGAAGGTCCCTACCAAGTACTCTTGACATCGCCAACTGCCGTGAAAGTAGGTGAGAAGAATTCTTGGTTACATCACACTAGGTGCAAGTCCTCACCCCCTCCACAGGAGACTGAAGAAAGCAACGGCGAGGACTTCACCTTTTCGACTCCACCTGCTCCACCGACCTCATATATTGACGACGACGACCAACAGACCGGACCGGATCGGGGCCAAGGTCGGGCTCAACAGACCGGACCAGCAGATCGGGGCCAAGGTCGGGCTCAACAGACCGGACCAGTAGATCGGGGCCAAGGTCGGGCCCAACAGACCGGACCAGACACCGCGACATCCAACTGGACGTCCGAAATCGTCCCGGATACCAACACCATCAAGCTGCGTTTCAGACACGGCGACAGCCACGTTTGACAGCTTGCTTCGTTTGACAGCTCCGCTCTCGGCAGCCCATTTGACAGCTCCGTTGACAGCTTGCTTCGTTTGACAGCTTTGCTTACGGCAGTTCATCTGACAGCTCCATTTGACAGCTCCGTTGACAGCTTGCTTCGTTTGACAGCTCCTCTTACGGCAGTTCATCTGACAACTCCATTTGACAGCTCTGTTGACAGCTTGCTTCGTTTGGCAGCCTCGCTTTTGACAGTTCATCTGGCAGCTCCTTTTGACAGCTTCATCTGATAGCTTCACCTTACAGCCTCGCTCTATCTGACACCTTCGTTCGTTTGACACGCATCCAAACCATGGGTCTGACCTGCACCGCCCTTCTTCTCGCCGCCTTATCCTGGGTCACATCCACATCATCAGACCACTGCACAGGGTTGCAAACGGACTATCACTTCTTGGACTATCACGAGGTCGAGACGGGAAGGTCTAACCCTGATCGAATGGGGGACTTTGATTTCTGCCTTCCTGAGTCTCGGACCCTACTGCGCCATTCTTTAGTACCCCGACTCGGCAACGACGAATACTGGGAACTTTTTATCCGAAACAAGGACTTGCGCCGTATCGGGTCCGCGGCCCTCACTCTTGACCACTCCTCTTACCGGCTGACCTGCCAAAACGGGACTTATCTTCTTTACACGAACGGAGAAATCTCACAAAACCCGAACTGGACCGAAGTCGAGATAGGAGGGGCCTCCCACGCTTACACGGACTCAAACCACCCCTCTGGAAACTTGATTTTCGGGTTCCAGTGTCTCCTCTCCATTTCAGAAACCCGGAAGCCTCAACTCCAGGGGCTCTGTCTGCGACGATTCTGCTGCGTATGGAACCTAGGGGTCACTCATGAGTGGAAAGGGGCTGAATATCTCGAAGGTTGGCACCATCCCATACACCCTTCGTGCTCCCCCTCATGGGACCACGTCGGACCCCTGAGATGCGGCGGTATCGCCAGGGATAGGCGACTATTAAACACTACCGACCCACTCCACCCAGTCGGCACCGCACCTCGACAATTCCGCACTGACTCTGCACTTCCAGGAGAAGACCTCCTTTCGTCCTGGGAGCAAAACTCCTATATTAAACTTCTCAGCCAGGTTGCAAAGGAGGCACCCTACCCAGACTGCTGGATCTGTGCCCACGCGCCCAGCCACCTCCAGCAGAGCCTCCCACTAGTCCCAGTGCCAGTGACCCTTGAACAATTCCGTTCCGGAAACGTCACTTCCTGGAACTTAACTGCGCTCAACTTGACACATCAATATCTCTATCTCACCGGCCCTACAAAGGGGCCCCTTTGCCGCAGCTTCTCCGGAGAAGGAACCTTCATTGGATCCAGTACATGTTCCAACACTCTCGAAATCCTGCCAACTGGCCTAGTCACTGTCACCAATACTAGGGATCCCCGGACTTTTCCAAACCTCACCGTCGCCTGGGCCGCTGCCGTCAGACACCCCTTCGACTGGAAGCCCCAACCCTCGGACTCCATGCTGCTGCAAACCTTTGCTTCAGGCAGAATGGAATCTTACCTCAGCGGCCTATTCTGGGTGTGTGGACACCGCGCATATACATGGGTGAGCCCACACATGTCCGGATCCTGCTTCGTCGGCTACATTGTCCCCGGAATTAGGATAGTTCCACATCTACCCCCTGGAAGACAACGGAATAAAAGGGAGCAAAGGGAGCTGTCAGACCTGTCAGATGTTGCTGCAAACGGAGAGACCGTAGGCCGAGCACTTTTCCCTGCCTACGGTGCCGGTTCAAACCATGTGGATATCCTCCGACTCACCGACATCCTCCTTAAGTTCATGCAGGAGGCGACCCAGATCACAGACTCTCTCATGACGGAACTATCCGAGGTAAGGCAGTTGAGCTTACAGACGAGGATTGCAACGGACTTCCTCTTGTCCAGTCAAGGAGGCACCTGTGCCTTAATAGGCACCGAGTGCTGCACATACGTAACCGACCAGACCTTAAATATAACTGGACATTTGAACAATATTCACGAGTTAGCAGGGAGGCTACACGACATCCAGCATGAGGGACTATCCGATGTGGACCTGTGGGGATGGTTACCCAAGTTGGGATGGCTCCGACAATTATTGAAGGTCATGTTGCTCATCATCTTGGCCGCTATCTTTTGTGTGTCTATTTTATGTTGTACTATGCACTGTATTAATCCCTGCTGTTCCCTCCTCCGCCTCCGCCACTCTACCTCGCCTAACTCCTTCTCTCTTCGGGCCTATTCCCGCTCCCGACATACCCCCACCTTCCCAGACTATGTACAGATGAGGCATCTGGGGGAAGGGGAATACGAGATCACTGAAATTTAGCGTTCCTGTGGTGCGGAGAAAGGATTTGCAAGTTCCTTCAGAACTTTGATGCAAATCTATCTCCGAATGGGGGACTGATACGGATCGGAAGGGGGGGGTACCTCCTCTCCCCCCTCTCCCTTGAACGACCGAGGCGATGACCTCAAGGGTATCCACCGTTCACCCACCCTCAGTTCCTCTCACCGTTACACAAGCACCACACTTCTCCCAGACCCCTTTTACTCTTCCTTCTTTCACGAGCGAAATAAGCTCAAACATATAAATATATTCTCCTATCTCTTCCTATGGCTATTTGCGCTCCATACTTAGAACGAGTAGACCGGGCGTTCCTATATCTCCGCTTATTCCTATGGCTGCGTCTTAGCCAATCACAGCCATGCATTTGTCCTGCAGGAGCTAGCTCAGGGAGCCCTTGCACGCCTCATTTGACCTACTGACAAGCTGTTGACGGCCCCCCACTGTGAGAACAATGGATCCGAAACCAGAGACCTCGTAAAACTGTCAAAATGTATCCATTCTTGCTACAATGTGTCCATTTTGTTTCCGCTTTTGATCACCAGTACGGAATGGGTCAGACAACATAGAAAACCTTTGGAAATTGATATAAAATCAGCCATAACTCCAATTTCCTAGCTCTTGGTGTCATTTAACTCAGCTCCCCTTGGACTCCATGATGCCACCCCGACCTCCATAATCCCTGAAGCGGCAGGTCACGTACACAGGAACTTCTTAATCCTGTCAGATCGTCCTGCCTAACCCTTCCTCCGGGCAATACCAGGTGGCAGACGATGTATATCACTGTCCCATTGTCCTGCCACCACCGGTACTCAAGAAATGTTTATTTATGCATATCCCTCACTCTGCGCATTTCCCCTCCCTTGTCTTAAATGTTAATCAGTGTAACCCCACCTCTCTGTAAACATATTCATGACGTGTGTAAAATATTCATGATGTAACCCGTGAAACCCAACCTTCCCACAATGTATTCATGACGTTTTCGTGCACTGTATTCTGGGACTTGGAGGGAACTTTTAAAAGTTTATGTCGCCCCATTCTCGGGGTTCAATCCCACTTTGAACCTGTTGCGCAATAAACTTGGATCTTCGTATTTTGCTCCTGCGTCCGGCTGAGCTTCCTTTTCTTCCGCTAGAATCCACGGACTTGGTCCGATTGGCTGGGTGGCAGGGTAAATACGCACCCAGATTTTCCGTAACAAGGTTAAGAACAGTTTCAGGTTAAGAACGGACCTCCGGAACGAATTAAGTACTTAACCCGAGGTACCACTGTATGTCTAATGCTGTAACTTTTGATTGGCTAAAGACCTGATTCAAGAATGTATAAAGGGAAGCCTCCCCTGTTGGGAAGGGCCGGACTACAGAACTTATTCCTCCGTGCCATTGCTTGCTGCCGGCAAACAATTAAAACTTTCTTGCTTTAATTCTTCATTTGACTGGCCTATTTGCTACACCACCACTCATCTGGCTGGGTTTATTTATTTATATTTATTTGTACGTGCACACACAATCATTATTATCTCATATCAAAAACTGGGAGAGGGTCTCTTAGTCCAGCCCTCCAGTGCACACTTGCAGCCAAAATTGTGGAACTTTCTGGACAAAATGTATTTCCGAGGTTTGATGGCTCATGACACCACTTTGTTTTGGAGGAATAATAAAGCTTTTTTCCTGTGGGGACGCAGGGGGGCGCATACCCCTAAACATTTTGTGAATTTAACAGGAGAAGAAATTCACTGTATTTATCCCCCCCCCCCGTTGTGATTTCCTTGAGACAAAATGAGAGTACCCTAAACATTCTTTTTTAGAAAAAAAGCACTGAGTTATACCATAAAATCATATATCAACGGAAAGATAATTTAATGAGGAATGTAATGCAATAATTTTTATGAAGGATTATTTATTACAACAGCAGTCATAAAGAAGAAACGTGAAAGCACAGGAAAAATGAGATACGCAGGTTAAATTGCCGTGTTGACACTTTGCAATAAAATCAATGGGTTTGGGGTTGCAGTTTGGGGACTCGGTTTCTAAAAGGTTCGCCATCACTGCGCTAGAAGGAATGGAAAGTAGGGGGGGGTCCCCCAAAAGCATCTCTGGAAGTGGGAAAGAAAGAAAAACACGGAGGGGACAGACGGGCACGCTGGGCTTGGCAAGGGTTAAAGGGAACTGAGCTGCCTTCCTAGAGAGGACAGGAAGCAAGGGGGGGCAGGTCCTCCAGAGCCAAGGCCCCTCCCTCCCCAGTCCTTTCCTGCAAGGAGGGGGGGTGTTGCTTTGTGTCTCTCCTGCAAGGGCTGCATCGCTGCCCCCTCCTGGGATCTGGTGAGTCTCCTCTCTCTCTGGGATCTGGTGGGGGTCCCAGGGCTGCAGCAGGGGAGGGGGCCGGGGGGGCCTGATCTGCTCCTGCAGGGGGGGGGGACCCCAAGTCAGGGAGGAGAGGGTCCTGCCAGGGAGAGGCCAGGTCTGCCACGCTCTCCTTCCTGCAGGTCAGAGGATCCCAAACTCATTTGGCCCTCCGCCCCCCCCCTTCAGAAAAAATCTCCCTTCTTTAAACAAAGGAGTCCCTGGGACTTTAACTCTGTGTGACGTCGCTCAGCCTCATTGCACAACAGAGGAAACATCTGCAAATGGTTTTCCAAAGCTGGACGAGGAGGTGGACTAGCCCCCCCCCAAAAAAAAAGGTGGGAGAGAGAGGCCAGGAATAAAGAGAGGGATCCCAGCCCAGAGTCTGGCTGCTGCATTGGGGACCAGTTTCCCAGTGTCTCCCAGGGCAGCTCCCCACGGAGGCCACTGCAGCAATCCCCTCGCACCCAGAGCAGGGCATCCCAGGACCACATCCGCTCTCTCCCAAAGGGATTGTTGCTGGAAAAGCAGCCGGAAAAGGGCGCTGCTACTCCCTGAGCCTCCAGGGACCTTGGCATCAAGGGCTGTGTGTGTGTTAAGCCATCTAGGAGAATAATCATAATAAATTGCCCTCCTAAATTTCAAGGGAGATGTCTTTGGCCCTGCCCATACCTGGCCCTCAGAGCAAAGAAAAAGGGACCCCACCCCAGGAGTCTGCCTTGAGAATGGCAGAGAGTCCAAGTGCAAGTAAAGGAGACGGAAGCAGGGGAGTGGGGGGAGCAACTCCTGAGGACCCCCGGGTGAGGACCAAACATCCATTATTCACAAGATACAAATGACTTCCTTGTCAGTCAGGTCTGACTTCAATGCATTGACTGGAAGGCAGGAGAAACCAGCCTGATTCTTCTCCCAGAAATCCCTTCCGTTGCCTCCACATTTTCCATTGCAATCTTCCTTCTAGGAGAGCTAGAGGCTGCTTCCTCCTCTTCCTCTTCCTCCTCCTCCTCCTCCTCCTCCTCCACTTTCTTCTCCCTTTTAAAAAGTCCCTTTCCACCTGGCCTAGGGGGTGAGGCCCGGACTCACCCAGCCCTACTGTGTTAAATATCTATTCTGTAGTTGACCTCCTTTGCTCCTTTCCTGCTGCTGCACCCTGAGTGTTGGGGAAGGCCGCTCCCTCCTCAGGCTAATTCCACCTGGCCTAGGGGGCGGGGCCCGCACTCACCTCCGCCACACCTTTAAGGACACTGGTGCTGATGCAGCAAATGTTAAAAATGTTTTTATATATTTTAAAGTGTTTTAAAGGTGTTTTTACTATTTACTTTGTTGTACCACCGTGAACAGTGGTTTCTATTTATGTATTTTTATTTTGTTCCGTTTTATTTTGGTTTGGGGTTGGATATTGAGTGGGGTAGGGATTGGTTTTGTTTTGGTGTAATTGGTTTTGTTTTGTTTTTCTATTTTCTAAACAGAGGCTAGTATGAGGCTTGGGATTGCTACTGTGGAGGGGCGAGGGGGGTATGGCGGTGGGGGCAGATGTCATAGGCGAAGGGGATCGAGATACAGATATGCTCGTACCCCTTCCAATCTGCGCCCCATCCCGAGGGATGCGGGTAGGGTGAGCAAGGATTACTCACCTCCGTCACTGGTGCTGTGCAATGCCAGGTCTATAGGCAACAAAACCGCCACCCTGCGAGATTTCTTCACCTCGCAGGGGGTCGACCTGGCTTGTGTGACGGAGACCTGGGTGCGCGAAGGGGAAATGTTACCTTACGAGAGATGGCACCCCCGGGTTTCTCCGTCCTCCACCAGTCGCGGACTGTGGACTGAGGGGGAGGGGTGGCATTATTAATCCAGGAAGATTGTTCTTTCAGGGCTCTACCATCGCCATCGATTCCCGGCATTGAATGTGTTGGCCTAGTGTGGGGCTCTGAGGTGAGCTTGGCTGTCTGGCTGGTGTACTGGCCACCTAGCGCACCAGCAGCAACCCTGTCAGGCCTGCTGGAGGCGGTGGCCGGCTGGGCCTTGGAGTTCCCTAATCTATTGGTGTTGGGGGACTTCAACATCCATGCTGATGCCACTCCCTCCTCACAGGCTCTGGACCTGGTGTCTTCCATGGCGACACTAGGGCTCTCCCAGTTTGTTTCGGGCCCCACACATCAAGCAGGCCACACGCTGGATTTGATCTTTGGCGTCGGTATAGATGTGATCATGTCTCCTTCGATGAAGGTGCCATGGTCTGATCACTACGCTGTGAAAGCCAGGATTGATTTTCCACCCCCACCCTGCTTAGGTGGCCAGCCAATTTGGGCTCACCCGCAGAGGCTGAAGGACCCTGATAGATTCCGTCAAGCCTTGCGGGACCTTGCTCTCCCTGGCGACTCACTGACTGACCTTGTCGAGGGCTGGAATACCCAGCTCCTGGCAGCCATCGATGAGATCGCACCTAAGCGCCCTCTGCGACCCCGCAGAAACCAGGCTCCCTGGTTTACCGAGGAGCTCCGGAAAATGAAGCGGGACCTCAGACGGATAGAGCGAGTATGGCGGGGTGCCCGTGACAGAGCCTCAAGAACATCTTATAGGGTTTTTATGAAAACCTATGAGATGGCAGTGAAGGCCACTAAGAAGTCTTACTTCTCGGCCTCCATTGCATCCGCTAGCTCTCGCCCGGCGCAATTATTTAGTATTATTAGGTCTTTAACGTCCCTTGAAGGACAGCCAAATTTAAATAACAATCTGACACACAGCTGTGAGGCATCTGCGAGCTTTTTTGCGGAGAAGTTCCTGTTGCTCCGCCATGACCTCCCTGCCAATTTGGATACAATAAAGGAACTGGAGGCCCCTCGACTGTCCTCTAGTTCAGTATTGGACCTCTTCGACCGGATATCCCCAGCCGATGTGGACAGACTCCTCCGAGCTGGAAAGCCCACCACCTGTCCTCTCGACCCGTGCCCGTCTTGGCTGATTAGAGTGTGCCCAGACGAGGTGCGGGCCCCCCTGGGGGATATCATCAATTTGTCCCTTGGCACAGGGATATTCCCAGGGGAACTGAAGGAGGCAGTGGTGCGCCTGCTCTTAAAGAAAACATCATTAGATCCTTTAGATCTATCCAATTACCGTCCGGTTTCAAATCTTCCGTTCCTGGGTAAGGTGATTGAGAGAGCGGTTGCTGAACAGCTTGGCAGGTTTCTGGATGAAACATCGGCTCTGGATCCATTCCAGTCCGGCTTCCGCGCTGGTCATGGGACCGAGACGGCTCTGGTCACCTTAACAGATGATCTCCGCAGGCAGCTGGATCAAGGCGGGTCGGGGCTACTGATTCTTCTAGACCTGTTAGCAGCCTTTAACATGGTCGATCACGAACTCCTGGACCACCGCCTTGCCGACGTGGGGATCCAGGGAACAGTCCTTCAATGGCTGCGCTCGTTTCTCTCTGGTCGAGAACAGAGGGTGGCGCTTGGGGGGAATTATCATCGCGCCACTCCTTGGTGTGTGGAGTGCCTCAGGGTGCGATACTCACCCCGATGCTTTTTAACATCTTTATGCGCCCCCTCGCCCAGCTTGTCCGGAGTTTTGGGCTGGGTTGCCATCAGTATGCCGATGACACCCAACTCTATCTGTTGATGGATGGCCATCCTGACTCGGCCCCAGACACACTGACCAGATGTCTGCAAGCTGTGGCTGGATGGTTACGTGGGAGCCGCTTGAACTTAAATCCTTCGAAGGCAGAGGTCCTCTGGCTGGGACAGGACGATATGGGATTGAGGGGGCAACTCCCATCTCTTGCGGGGGTGCAATTAGTGCCAGCACTGTCCGTTAAGAGTTTGGGTGTAATCTTCGATACCTCCCTCTCTATGGAGGCGCAGATTACAGCTATAACAAAGGCGGCATTTTTCCATCTCCGCCAAGCTAAGCAGTTGGCCCCTTATCTCTCTCGCCCTGACCTAGCCACTGTGATCCATGCGACGGTCCCCTCCAGACTGGATTATTGTAACTTGCTCTACGTGGGGATGCCCTTGAGACTGACCCAGAAACTCCAGTGGGTGCAGAATGCAGCGGTGAGACTCCTTATGGGGTCCTCGCTGCGAGATCACATTCATCCGGTACTATACCAGCTGCACTGGCTTCCAGTGGAGTACAGGATCAGGTTTAAGGTGCTGGTTTTAACCTTTAAAGCCCTATACGGCCTAGGACCCTCGTACCTACGGGACCGCCTCTCCTGATATGTCCCACAGAGGAACCTACGGTCTGCAAATAAAAACGTCCTGAAGGTCCCAGGCCACAGAGAGGTTAGGCTGGCCTCAACTAGAGCCAGGCTTTCTCGGCTGCGGCTCCAATCTGATGGAACGCTCTGTCACAAGAGACTAGGGTCCTGCGGGACTTGACATCTTTCTACAGGGCCTGCAAGACAGAGTTGTTCCACCAGGCCTTTGGTCAGGGCGCAGCCTGACTCCCTCCTCTGGCAATCTGCACAGCATTTTGCTTAACGGTTGCCATCAATTTGATTTTAATTAATTTTTATTATGAAATGTTTTTAGAATATTGGATTATTTGATTGTTGTTAGTTGCCCTGAGCCCGGCTTTGGCTGGGGAGGGCGGGATATAAATAAAAATTATTATTACTATTATTATTGTTGTTGTTTTGTAGTTGTTGTTGTAATGCTTTATTTTGATATCTTTAAGAGAATATTTGTTTTCAGTTATGTTGCTTTGACTATAGACTATATATTTGACTTTCTTCAGGTGGTTTTATTTCTCTTTTATTGATTTTGTGGGATGTGAAACTGCAGTCAAGTAGAAGATTCCTACAGCGGACACATTAGGGGATGTTTTCTACCACTCAGGAGAAGACTTCCTGTTTCCGCCTGAGCTGGGACAGACTTCCACTACATGTGACTTGAAGAGGGTGCAGTCTGTTGTACTAGCATGGAGGAGCACACGGCCTCCATCTTCTGATCAGTGTGTCTTCTCCATTTTGTATGTTGCTGTGTGTTTGGAGAATTGACTCCTTAGTGGCAGTCATTTGGGACTAAGTTCTTTATGGAATAGTTCTAGTTGTTATGTAACAACCTGAATGAATCTGCGAGTAAACTACTTTTATATTATCGTGAATCAGATTATTAATATAATAATAATAATATTTTTATTATTTATACCCCGCCCTCCCCAGCCAAGGCCGGGCTCAGAGCGGCTTACAAGCAATAATAAAAACAAGTTGAATGATTACAACTTAAAAACAAAATTAAAATACAACATTAAAATATTGAAACATTAAAATATTAAAATGTAGCCTCAACGCAGGAGGAGAAGGAAAGGAAAAAAGAAAGAGAGGGAGGGAATCAAATTGGCTCCAAGCCAAAGGCCAGGCGGAACAACTCTGTCTTACAGGCCCTGCGGAAAGAAATCAGATCCTGCAGGGCCCTGGTCTCATGAGACAGAGCGTTCCACCAGGCCGGAGCCATCACTGAAAAGGCCCTGGCTCTGGTTGAAGCCAATCTTAACTTCCTTAGGGCCCGGGACCACTAGGGTGTTGCTTATTCACATTATTGTGCTTATTAATTTAAGAGGGATTGGAAGGGATCTTACCAGGAAGGAATTTTTAATAGCAGGACTCAGATGAGTCAGCAACAAGCTGACCGCTGCGTAATCTAAAAAAGGGGGATGTATGGAACTAGAATATGGAACTTGCTAGTGCATGTTAGGAAGGATATCATTCAATAATATATCCTCTTTTAACTCCCCAATTATTCCCACAGATTTAATATGCTGTAAACCGCTTTGAGATTTCTCTTTAAAATGTAAAGTGTTATAGAAATTTAAATAAATAAAATAGCTCATGGTTTGGGCTGTGGTGCAGTCCAGCCCTGGTTCCCTCCAAGACTCATCCATGCTTGCTCAGGGAACCTTTTTCTTCTCCTGATATTAGACAACTTTTGTAACTGAACAATGTATTTGCTTTGCAGGATTTCCAGGACTTCTCCTTAAGACAGACAGAACTTGGCAGAAGACCAAAGGTTTCCTTCCGATCTCTCAGAGGCTTCCTGGGAGCACAGATGGGTGAGCGAGACTCAGCTGGCCCTGAAACAGGAAGAGGCCATGACATCCAAACTGGGAGCAGTCGGGGGTTCTGGGAAAACTCTGTGCAGAAGATCCTGGGTGAGGAGGACACCCTCCGCTCAGAGGTGCAGAGCCAGCAGTTGAGGCAGTTCTGCTGCCAGGAGGCCAAAGGACCCCGAGAGGTTTGCAGCCGACTCTACCACTTTTGCCACCAGTGGCTGAAGCCAGAAAGGCACACGAAAGCTGAGATGCTGGACCTGGTGATCTTGGAGCAGTTCCTGGCTGTCCTTCCGCCAGAGATGGAGAGCTGGGTGAGGGAATGCGGAGCGGAGACCAGTTCCCAGGCGGTGGCCCTGGCTGAAGGTTTCCTTCTGAGTCAGGCAGAGGAGAGAAAGCAGGTGAGAGAGACTTTCCTCTGGATACTTCCAAGGCCTCCAGACAGGACAGAAAACATCCCATCATGCTCTTCTGATGGCTCATTTTTTTTTCCTGGGAAGGCATCCATGGAATGAGATCTGTCACCCTTGAAGCAGTTGGCCCTGACATTCATTTTTTAATCCTTCTCCCCATTCTCTCATTTGAATCCTTGGTTCTTTCTCAGGGAAAGGCTCTCTTTGCAGAAATGGGCCAGATTTCCTCTGAGGCAGAGAGGTCTCCGTTGGACACCAGAGAGAGGCAGCTGGGTAAGGAGGGAGGAGGTTTTTCTCCGTTTAGTCTCATTCTGTTCGTTTTCCAACTCATCTGTGGGCTCTTTACATATTTTGTTGGGGGAGATAGTGGGAACAAGGGTCCAGAGGAGGGGAGATATATTTCTGCACAACTAACATCTGAAATGCACCCAAATATCCAAATGCACTGAGCAGGCAAGACTTTCTCAAATGCCCCTCTGTAGTTTAGATTCACTGATTTACCTGTGAGACAAGAAGGCACTCTGGGCCTCCCCCTTACCTTTTTCCTCTTGCAGGTGACAGAATGATGCCCGCAAGACCTCATCATCCATCTTTCCTTGGGGACAGAAAGGAAGCAGCAGCTGTGGATCCAGATCAGGTCAGGGAAAGCTGCCTTGTGGGGACAGAGGTCAAGTAGCAGAACAATGTCGTAGATCAAGACGTCGTGGTGAACAATATTGTTGTCTCATGGGAGGACATTTCCCTTTTTCTTTTAGGGTCCAGTGTGCCTTGAAGATGTCGCTGTTCGTTTCACAGACAAGGAGTGGGCGTTGCTGAATCCTGACCAGAGAGCTCTGCATAAGGACGTCATGGAGGATAATTGGGGGATCGTGGCCTCTCTTGGTAAGGCTCCCAGTGGGATCATAATATCTGTTTTTAAATTCAAAACTCCATATGTGACGAATCTCATATATTTTCACAGAACTCAACAGCACCCCCTACAACACCGGATATCGCAATACCCCCAAAAAAACCTTGAATAGTAAATTACTGTTTTTTTCTGTGAATGTTCTTCCTCCCGTTGCAGCTTATTAAACCAGCAGCAGCCTGGTCTGAACTCCCCAGACCCTTTTGACTGTAAACTTCAGATTTGTTAGGGAAGTTGAAGTAGCTTCTGTCAGGTTTTCAGTTTTTGTTTTTCCTCCCGTCAGTCTTTGGTTGTCCAAAGAGAAGACTGACATTGGAAACGGAGGGATGCCATGATGGAGCCAAACAAAATCCATTCGAGAGAAGAGCCAGGCTTATCGAATCACAGGTTCCCCTAAGGATGTCGGTTGATCCCCGTTAATTAATGCACCCAACCCATCAGAAAACCATCCATCTAACCCACTTGTGTTATTCCTCTATTACCAGAGTTAACAAGTATTGTTCCTTAATTTCTCCCTGAGGCGCTAATCCATTACTCTTCATTGCAGATAGTGATGGACTGGAAATCAAGGACAAGGGTGACCATGACAAAATCCCGACAATGGAGAAGCTGTATAAATATCTTAAAAGTGGAAAAAGTTCCAATTCCACTTCCCATCAAGGAAATCTCATTAGGAAGAAACCCTATCAGTGTGTGGAATGTGGAAAGAGCTTCAGGAAGAGCTCCGAACTCACTTCCCATCGGAGAATTCATACAGGGGAGAAACCCTATCAGTGTGTGGAATGTGGAAAGAGCTTCAGTACGAGCTCCTCTCTCATTTCCCATCAAAGAATTCATACAGGGGAGAAACCATATCAGTGCTTAGAATGTGGAAAGTATTTTAGTCAGAGCGCCAGTCTCACTTCCCATCAAAGAAGTCATACAGGGGAGAAACCATATCAGTGCTTAGAATGTGGAAAGAGCTTCAGGAATAGCTCAAAACTCACTTCCCATCAAAGAACTCATACAGGGGAGAAACCCTATCAGTGTGTGGAATGTGGAAAGAGCTTCAGTCAGAGCTCCCATCTCACTTCCCATCGGAGAATTCATACAGGGGAGAAACCCTATCAGTGCTTTGAATGTGGAAAGAGCTTCACTCGCAGCCACAGTCTCACTTCCCATCAAATAATTCATACAGGGGAGAAACCATATCAGTGCTTAGAATGTGGAAAGTATTTTAGTCAGAGCGCCAGTCTCACTTCCCATCAAAGAAGTCATACAGGGGAGAAACCATATCAGTGCTTAGAATGTGGAAAGAGCTTCAGGAATAGCTCAAAACTCACTTCCCATCAAAGAACTCATACAGGGGAGAAACCATATCAGTGCTTAGAATGTGGAAAGAACTTCAGTCACAGCCACCATCTCACTTCCCATCAGAGAATTCATACAGGGGAGAAACCCTATCAGTGCTTTGAATGTGGAAAGAGCTTCACTCGCAGCCACAGTCTCACTTCCCATCAAATAATTCATACAGGGGAGAAACCATATCAGTGCTTAGAATGTGGAAAGAATTTTAGTCAGAGCGCCCGTCTCACTTCCCATCAAAGAATTCATACAGGGGAGAAACCATATCAGTGCTTAGAATGTGGAAAGAACTTCAGTCAGAGCTCCCATCTCACTTCCCATCGGAGAATTCATACAGGGGAGAAACCCTATCAGTGTGTGGAATGTGGAAACAGCTTCAGTACGAGCTCTAATCTCACTAAGCATCAGAGAATTCATACAAGGGAGACACCCTATCAGTGTGCGAAATGTGGAAAGAGCTTCAGTCAGAGCTCCACTCTCACTTCCCATCAAAGAATTCATACAGGGGAGAAACCCTATCAGTGCATGGAATGTGGAAAGAGCTTCACTCACAGTCGCAGTCTCACTTCCCATCAAATAATTCATACAGGGGAGAAACCATATCAGTGCTTAGAATGTGGAAAGTATTTTAGTCAGAGCGCCGGTCTCACTTCCCATCAAAGAAGTCATACAGGGGAGAAACCATATCAGTGCTTAGAATGTGGAAAGAGTTTCAGTCACAGCCACAATCTCATTTCCCATCAAAGAATTCATACAGGGGAGAAACCCTATCAGTGTGTGGAATGTGGAAAGAGCTTCAGGAAGAGCTCCTCTCTCACTTCCCATCAAAGAATTCATACGGAAGAGTGGAAAACCCTTCATTATACAGCTTTCAGCACTAGAGAAAAACACACCACTTTAAACAAGCCTTTGGCTGATTGACATCTTATGCCCTTTAAAAATGTGGTGGGGAGGTGGGGGTTACAGGTTTTGGGGGCGGTGTTTTGTGTTTTCATTGTGTGATTTTATGTTGCAACCGTCCTGAGACCTGTGAGTGTAGGGAATGGGAGCCAACTCTTAGAGTCTGAGGGGTTTTTGCCCCGCAATAAGATATGTGAGGGGGCCACCCCCAGTTCATAGGAATAGCCATTCAAATGGCATGCTTGCACTGCATCCTGTGACTGTTTAACCGAGGCGGGGCTTACTAAACGCCTCCTATATTTTATTCAACATGGCACCCCTACTATAGGGTGCTATAGAAATGAAATAAATGCATAAATAAAATAACACCATCTTGATTGCCTTCATTTGCACATGTTCCAGCTTGTCAATATCCTTATTATTATCATTTTATAATTCATGCACCCTTCATCTGAAGATTTCATGTTGGTTCACAACATAAACAGACAGGTTGAAAGCATGGCTTTCTCAAAAACGAGTCAAACTAGAGAAATCTCTCTTTTTTCTTTTTCTTTTTTTGGATGGAGTTACAGACTGTTTCTCAGGGGACTGCTGTGGTAATCTTAATTTCAGTAAGGTTTTTGACAAAGTCCCCTGTGATATTTATGTGAGGAAGCTGGTAAAATGAGGCTGAATGAGGTAACTGTTAGGTGGATTTGACTGACCGAACCCAAATTTTCCTCCTCCATGGTTCCTCCTCATCCTGGGGAAAAGTGACAAGAGGGGTTCTGTCCTGGGCCCGTTGTTGTTCATCGTCTTTATAAATGTCTTGGATGAAGGAACTGAGGGGATACTCATCACATTTGCAGATGACACCAAATGGGGAGCGGAGGCCAATGTGGCAGAAGGCAGAATCAGATCAAGGGCAGGAATAGTACCACTTTCTTTTTCCTTGGTCAGACCCCACCTAGAATATTGTGTTCAATTCTGGGCATCACAGTTTCAGTATCTTAAATTTTTTTTGCCTGGGGAAATTAAAAGGTGGGGGAGCACAATCTATATTCCTTTTATAACACGTGGCCAGTGTTTATTGAATATATAAATTGTTAAGACTGTTGCCGGAATCCACCCAGCACTCATGGGAAAATGTGGCGTGATCTTTTAGAGTAATCAAATGAAACTTGTAACACATGGCAGGATGAAAGTCTGCAATTCCATCAGGAGAATTTATTTGTTGTTTACTGTTGTAACCATTGCTTTCTTTAAAATTATCTCCCCTACCATGAAAATAAATAAAAGCATTTTTTTTTAAAAGGAAGTGGGGAAATCATATGTACTATTGCATTAATCTGCTTGCATGTGTTGAGTGTTATTTGGAGTCTGTAACTCGCAGTTATTTCACATTATCTATGTGTTTCTGTGTGTTCAGCACACATGATTGCAGGTGAGATTGAATAAAAGACTTCCTAGGAAATTCCCTTTGACTGCTTCTGTATTGTTTCAAATGTGTCTTCACTTACAGATAAGAACAAATCATATTCATTGCTGACAAATCATACCATTAGAATCATAGAATCATAGAATCATAGAGTTGGAAGAGACCACAAGGGCCATCGAGTCCAACCCCCTGCCAAGCAGGAAACACCATCAGAGCACTCCTGACATATGGTTGTCAAGCCTCTGCTTAAAGACCTCCAAAGAAGGAGACTCCACCACACTCCTTGGCAGCAAATTCCACTGTCGAACAGCTCTTACTGTCAGGAAGTTCTTCCTAATGTTTAGGTGGAATCTTCTTTCTTGTAGTTTGGATCCATTGCTCCGTGTCCGCTTCTCTGTCAGCTCATTAATCTCCAACCCAACAAACCCAGCGCTTAGAATGAGCAGCTGCTTTCTTCCCATTTCTTAGGTGAAAAGAACTGATAATGACAATGAAGAAGGGAGATAGACCCTTTCCCTCAACCTTTGGGGATCTGGGGGGCTTCATTTCACCCCTTAGTCCTGCTCTTGAAAGCTTGGCAGATGTGGAGTATTTGCTCACACTCTGCCATGACTTAAAAATCAACCTTTTTATTTTTTAAAGAAATGGTATTGCAGTGCTAAAAAGTCTCAAGAAAGCAATTCCTGTAGTAGCTGGCATCTTAGCGAGCCCAGTGCCACTCTGCCAACTGTCTCACTCCCAGCTAACTAATCTGGAAAGCTGTCCTGTCATCTCTGTCTGTAAAGACTTCTGTGTCCCTTGAATTCACAATTAAGCATTTCTGGAAGAGGAAATGATATGCTTTTGTTTAGAAAGCACTAATACTGGGCCACTGACTGTGCAACCCTCCAGCCCTGCCCTGTAGGAACCTCCAACTTTAAAGATTGATCTTTTGGTGTGGCAGCAAGTGTACTTTGGAACTCCCTGCCACTTGACATCAGGCTCAAGAGGCTTCACGGTCCACTTTGCAGCATTCAACTTTGTTACCGTTGCTGAGTTTGTGATAGCTAAATATTGAGGAGAAAGAAGCCAATCTCCTATGTATATCTGAATAAATTGAGAAAGTCTGGTTTTCAGTAACTACGATTAAGCTAAGTTAAAATGCTCATATTCACCCCAACTTTCTAAGCACCTGCACAGGCATGTTTTTAGGAGGTTCCCCCAAAAGGTGGGAGGGAGGCGCCTGCTTGATCTCAAGAGGCAGGGAGTTCCAAAGGCTCTGTGCTGCCATACTAAACAACTGAGGTCTTGCGTGGCACCTGTAGTTGAAGCGGTCGAGTGTCTGCCTGTGGGGTAAGGAGGGGATCTCATGGGTAAACTCTTCCCTATGATAATGGAAAGGCCTTGATCTGGTCCTGGTAGCCAATGGGCAACCAGTGATGCCCTCTGAGCCAAAGGGTCATATGCCGAGAAGGCCTCGCTTTGCCAGCAATCGTGCTGCAGCATTCTGCACCGGCTGAAGCTTCTGGGCCAAGCACAAGGGATGCCCCACAAGGAGGGCACTGTGGTCATCCAGCCTTGAAGAAGCGAAGGCGTGAGGCCAGGCTCTCCCGGTCCTGGAATGTGGAACCATCTGCAGTTGCTCAAAGGCACTTCCAGCCCCTGAGTCTGCCTGAGTCTCGGCTGGATCCGGAAGCAGCTCAAAGTCCCACGAGGTTCATCATCATCATTTTTAATTTGTATACCGTCTTTCTACCTTACAATACTCAAGGCGGTTTACAAGCTGAAGAAACAAAAAATGTACATCTTATAACAGCCTAATGCAATACAAAAATGTGATAATAAAACTTTAAAATAAGCAACCTACATCAAAAAGTAACATTCAACAATTATTAGAATAGTATAAAATAATAATATCAACATATAAAAGTTTAAACAGAAGTCCACTCAATAGTTACAATAAATAATTTCTAAACTGTAATCAGTAAAACAATGGCAAGGCACACTACATAAAATAATACAGTACAAATGGAGAAGCAGAGACTAGAGGGTGGTTCATATGGAGAGAATCATTGGCTTACCTTATTTACATAATATTAGGTTGGCCAAATCCTTAGGACCTTCAGGGAACCCAAATTTCAGATTGCACTGCAGAGAGGGAGTTCTGTGTGTCTTCATTTGTTGCAAATAATAATAACAAGAAGGAGAAGGAGAAGAAGATTTTTATTTATACTCCACCCCCCCCCCCAGCCAAGAACGGGCTCAGGGTGGCTAACACCAAATATAAAATGTTGTGACGTGGGGTTTGTGATTTCCGCTCTCTTAACATAATATGCTGGAGACAGTTCTCTAGTAACACTTCTTTATTAAAGCAACAAGACTAAAGACTGGGGAGAGGAAAGCTACATTTATAGGGACAGGGAACTAGCAAGAAAGGATATATTTTGGAGGGAACAATATCAGGCAATCACAGTCCTGCCTTTTGGAGGAAACCAATAAGACAGAGGATCCAAATACAGCAGCTTAAATGAACCAATAGTAGCTGTACCCTCTGGAACCAAAAGGCAGTTACTTTACCCTAATGCAAATACAGACAATAATAATACAGATATAAAATCCTTTGACTCAATACACAACACCCCTCCCCCCCTAGTGAGCACAGCAGACGTAATCTCTCAGGTACTGTGGGGTCCTACAACTTCTACTTGATCTCCTGACAACAGGTGTTGCAGGTTCTGGATTGGGTGTTACCTGTGGTAGAGGGGCTGCTCTAGGGGTTTCGTCAGGAACAGATGGAGTCCCAGACATCTCAGGGTCCCCTACCTGTACCTCGTCATCATAAGGACTAGCAGACCCTGGTTCATTTTCTGAAGCCCCTGGTGACTGCACCTCTGGGCTATTTTCACTCTGGTCTTGCAGCTCTGCGTCGTTAGCCAGGGATGGATTATCTGACTCCTCCCTGCTGAGCGCCCGGCGCCTCAGCTGATCTATATGTCTCTTCCAAACTTGCCCATTTTCCAAGGTTACATAATAGGACACAGGTCCACTAGCCCGGGTGACCACACCAGCCACCCACCGCGAACCTCGTGAATAGTTCCTCACCCAGACCAGATCTTCAGGGGCGAGATACCTTGTTGTGTCAGTCTCAGCCTGGGGGGTTGCTCTTGAATTATGGTTTGGCATTTTATCCGGGTGGACATAATCCAGCACCGTTACCAGTCTTCTACCCAAGAGCAGCTCAGCTGGCGACTTGCCCGTCGCAGTACACGGCGTCGCATGCTGCAAAAATAACATTCGCGCGATGCGAACTGACCAGTTACCCTCCATTAAGCGCGCAATGGATTCTTTGGCTGTTCTTACCATACGCTCAGCCTGCCCATTGGAGGATGGGTGAAAGGGCACGGATGTGACCCCTCTTATGAAGTTATCAGCCAAGAATGCCCTGAATTCTTGGGATACAAAAGCTGCCCCATTATCTGATACAATGGTCTCAGGTAACCTGTGGGTTGCAAACAGCTGCCTCAACACCTTGATTACGGCAGCTGATGCCATGCTAGGGACCATCACCACTTCTAACCATTTGGAATATGCATCGACGATAACCAAAAAGACCTTCCCCTGGAATGGCCCAGCAAAATCTAAGTGCAGCCGGCTCCAGGGAGATCTGGACTGCTCCCACCAGTGGACTGGTGCTCTGGCCACTTCTGGCCACACCTCTTGGCATGCCTTGCATGTTCGTACCCATTGTTCTATGTTCTGGTCCATTCCAGGCCACCACACATAACATCGGGCTAGCGACTTCATCCTGACCATTCCCGGGTGTCCCATGTGAAGCGTCTCAAGAACCCTGTTTCTCAGTGGTGCTGGGATGATCACCCTATCTCCCCACAGGAGACAACCCTTATGCATGGACAACTCGTGCTGCCTTGTCGCATAAGGCCTGAATTTGTCTTCATGCGGACCACCTGGCCACCCCCTCCCCACCCAAGTGAGCACACGGGAGAGAACAGCATCTTTCCTCGTTTTCTCAGCTATATCAGTAGCCATTACAGGAGCCCCCGGAAGTGTTTCCAGCATCATTATGTGCTCTGCTGGAGCAGGATCCTCATTGCTCCCGCCAGGAAGGGGCAATCGACTCAGCGCATCAGCGTGGCACAACCGTTTCCCCGGCACATGGGTCAAAGTGTACTGGAACCCGTTCAGGAATATAGACCAACGTAACATTCTGGGGGAGAGAATTTGTGGCGTTTGTTTGTTCGGGTTGAACAACCATAACAGTGGTTTGTGGTCCGTTTCAATGGAGAAATGGCGACCGTACACATAATCATGGAACTTTTTGATTCCTGCCACAATTGCAAGCGCCTCTTTGTCAATTTGAGCATAGTTGCGCTCCGTGGGCGACAACGTACGGGAATAGAAAGAGATGGGCTTTTCCGACCCATCCGGTTCCCTATGACTCAGCACCGCCCCCAGGCCGTATTGAGAGGCATCACATGCCAGGACCAGCGGCTTTGACTCATCATAATGAGCAAGGACGCTCATGCTACTCAGCATTCCTCGCAAGGAGTCAAAAGCCTTCTGCTGCCCCTGCCCCCATCGCCACACATTCTTTTTCTGCAACAGTCTATGTAATGGTTCAGCTACCGAAGCTTTCTGGGGTAAGAACGAATGATAAAAGTTAATAAGTCCCAGGAATGACTGCAACTCCGTCTTGTTCTGTGGTCGTGGCGCCTCGATGATGGCCTTAATCTTAGCATCTGTAGGGTGGATGCCTGATGCATCAATTTTAAACCCCAAGAAATCCACAGTTGGCACCCCAAAACTGCATTTTTCCTTTTTCAGTTGCAACCCCACCTCCTTGAACTTGAGCAACACTGCACGGACACACGCAACCAGTTCCTGTGGGTCTTTTCCAGCAATCAAAACGTCATCAAAAAATGGCAAGACCCCCAGCAGACCTCTTAACAGGCGTTCCATGAGCCCTTGAAAAGGTCTCAGGCCCACAGTAGCTCAGGAATGTGGCCCTTCTTTTGCTGGCATCGGTGATCCCTTGAACCACTGCGAAGAACTCGAAGCGTTCGACGTAGTCTTCCCACGTGTGGGGCTCTGATGGCTGGAAGGGCTCCAATACCCTTGGACTCTCCATGGTCCTGTGGGCAGGGTCGTCTTCTCAGCTGGCCAGTGAGTCTTGTTCTTAGCTGCAATCCGGACTCTGAGGCAGGGCTGCGTTTAACCGCTCCTCAGCATTCCGGATCCCATCCTCGTCGCCAGTTGTTGTGACGTGGGGTTGTGATTTCAGCTCTCTTGACATAATATGCTGGAGACAGTTCTCTAGTAACACTTCTTTATTAAAGCAAACAAGACTGAGGTCTGAGGAGGGGAAAGCTACATTTATAGGGACAGGGGACTAGCTAGAAAGGATACATTTTGGAGGGAACAATATCAGGCAATCACAGTCCTGCCTTTTGGAGAAAACCAATAAGACAGAGGATCCAAATACAGCAGCTTAAATGAACCAATAGTAGCTGTACGCTCTGGAACCAAAAGGCAGTTACTTTACCTTGTTAAGGGGTGATATGATAGCCATGTTCAAATATATAAAAGGATGTCACATAGGGGAGGGAGAAAGGTTGTTTTCTGCTGCTCCAGAGAAGCGGACACGGAGCAATGGATCCAAACTACAAGAAAGAAGATTCCACCTAAACATGAGGAAGAACTTCCTGACAGTAAGAGCTGTTCGACAGTGGAATTTGCTGCCAAGGAGTGTGGTGGAGTCTCCTACTTTGGAGGTCTTTAAGCAGAGGCTTGACAACCATATGTCAGGATTGCTCTGATGGCATTTCCTGCTTGGCAGTGGCTTGGACTCGATGGCCCTTGTGGTATCTTCCAACTCTTTGATTCTATGAAATGCAAATACAGACAATAATAATACAGATATAAAATCCTTTGACTCAATACACAACATAAAATACATTTTAAAAAAAAACAAAAAAGCAATTGATTAAAATATAGCTTAAAATATAGCACCTTAAACCTGGCCCTGTACTCCACCAGGAGCCAGTGCAGCTGGTAAGATAAAAGATAAAATCCCACCAGATATCATGGGACTTGTACAGGGTCATCTGAGCCTTTGGCAGCAAGTAATTTATAAGTTATTTTTTCAGCTAATGCTGAAATCCACATATTTCTATACCAAAGTGAAATCTGGACATCATGTAAGGTTTTCAGTGTTGAGTAGAGGTTTGGGTCTTGGACTCTATGACCTGGGGGACCAGGGTTCGAATCCCCACCCAGCCATGAAGCTCCCTGGGGTGACCTTGGGGGAAAAAGGTGGAATATAAATGGAATAACTGAAATAAATAAGATTTTCTATTTTGGAGCAACGGAGGTTCTGGCAGCCGCTAGCCTCCTGGTTAAGAGTTCATGAGAGCTGACGAAATGGCAAAGTGGCAAACCTAGAGCCCTCTCTGTGGGCACGCGCACTGTAATCCCAGCAGGGCCTTAGCCTCCTTGCCCGAGCGAGAGGCTCGCCAGTCTGTTTTTCCTACTCGGGAGTAAGCTGCCTTGAGTTCAGCAGGGCTTGACTCCCAGGCCAGTAAGCATAAAGACGGCAACAATAGAAGGGGTTGCTGGGTTGACATGTTCGCTGGGCTTTCCCATGGAAGCCAACTGAAATATACTCAGAGTCGCAAAGTGATTTCATGCTCTTTATTCAGCTCATAGTGGTGAGGAGGAATGAATGAAAGTCCCCTCAAAGTATCTGCTTTATATACATTATTTACACAATGGGCTGCACATGATTGGTTAATTCTGGAATTCTACTGTAAGCCAATCAGGTTGTGGATTCACTTATATCTGGAGCATGATTGGGTGGTTCCTGCCAACCCATCATACTGCTGCATTGTTCTTCGACCAATCAGACTGCTGCATTCTGAATCCTATTGTTCTAGGACCAATCAGACTGCTGCAATTTGGATCCTATTGTTCTAGGACCAATCAGACTGCTGCAGTTTGGATCCTATTCAACTCAGTACATAACACCCCTCCCCTCTAAGTTCCAGTCCTGCCGGGAGGTCGCATTCATAGTCCTTGAGGTACGCCGGCGGCCTACGTGTGCGTTGCGGCCTGTGGTGTTCCCTGGTCTGGGGTTCAGGTTCTGGCTCGTGTTCCAAGGATGCTGGCTGTGATGGGCCTGTTTGGTCTGGCGCAACCGGCTTGCTCAGTCGTGGTTCTGGTTCCGGTGTCCTTTTGGCCTCATGGGTCCTCTCTGTATTTACTGATTCTGCCTCTCCTGCTGGCCCCTCCTGCTCTATGGGCCTCACTGCCCCTCTGTTCCCTTGGGACTCCTCTGACCTTTCCTCCTCCTGGTTTTCTCCTGGGAATCGTCGCCGTATCTGGTCGCAGTGGCGGCGCCAGCATTGCCCCCCATCCATTAGCACCTCGTATGACACGGGGCCAGTGACCCTGGTGACTGTGGCGGGTACCCATGCTGGGCCTGCCCCAAAATTCTTTGCGTACACTGGGTCCTGGGCTTCGAAGGTCCGGGGGTTCCTGCCTTCCCCCACCACTACTTCATCCTGAGCTCTATCGGGGTGAAGGCGGTCCAATCTGATTGCAAGGCGCCGACCCATTAGTAGTTCAGCAGGGCTCCAGCCAGTCGTTGAGCTGGGGGTGCTGTGCTGTGCTAGGAGGAATGTGGCAAGGCGGTACTCCCAATCCCCTTGCGTCATGCGGTGAAGGGTGTCCTTGGTGGTCCGCACCATGCCTTCTGCTTGGCCATTGGTGGCAGGGTGGAATGGCGCCGAACGGATGTGGCGGATGGCGTTCTGCGCTGTGAAGGTTTGGAATTCTCCTGACGTAAATGCAGTCCCGTTGTCTGAGACGAGAGTGTCAGGGAGCCCGTGCGTTGCAAACAGCCTGCGTAGTACCCGGATGGCTGCGGACGTGGAAGTGGACAGTACCAGTGCGACTTCCAGCCATTTGGTGTAGGAGTCCACCACTATGAAGAATGTTTTCCCCTGAAAGGGGCCAGCGAAGAAGTCCACATGCAGGCGTGACCATGGTGCTCGGGCGGACTCCCAGGACTGGACTGGGGCCCTTGGGGGATCTGGGCGGGATTCTTGGCAGGCCTGGCAGCGTTTGACCCAGGCCTCTATCTCTCCGTCGATCCCTGGCCACCACACATAACTCCTGGCAAGGGCCTTCATTCTTACTACCCCTGGGTGTGTCTCGTGTAGGGCTGTGAGGACCCTTTTGCGGAGGGGCTGGGGAACAACGACCCTGCTTCCCCATAACAGGCACCCCTTGTGAGCCGACAGTTCATGTTTGCGGGTTGTGTAGCCAGCGAATTCTGGCCCAGGGCTGCTGCTGGGCCATCCCCTCCACACCCAGTCCAGGACCCGGGAGATGACCCTATCTTTCTTGGAATGGTGTGCGACTTCTTGTGCCTGAATGGGGCGGTCGGGAAGCAGCTCCAGGCTCATAACCTCTTGTGCAGGTGCTGGGTCGGGGCCTGTTTCCGGTAGTGGTAGCCTGCTGAGGGCGTCCGCATGGCCCATCGCCTTCCCAGGGCGGTGAATCAGTGCATACTGGTAGCTGGCAAGGAAAATTGACCACCTGAGGACGCGAGGAGACAGCACTTGGGGGGTCTGCTTTTCGGGGGCAAACAAGCCAAGCAACGGCTTGTGGTCAGTCACCACGGTGAAGGGCCGCCCGTACAAGAAATCATGGAATTTTTTTACTCCCTTCACGATTGCCAGACCCTCCTTGTCTATTTGCGAGTAGTTCCGCTCGGTTGCGTTGAGTGTCTGGGAAAAGTATGCCACCGGTACCTCTCTTCCATCCGGGAGTTGGTGTCCCAGGACAGCGCCAATGCCATAGGGCGAGGCATCGCATGCTAGCACCACCGGCAGCCTCTCGTCGAAGTGTGCCAAGACCGAGTTTGAGACAAGCAAGTCCTTGACTGCCTGGAATGCAGCCTCCTGGCGCTGGCCCCACACCCAAGGGGCCCGCTTGTCCAGGAGTCTGTGTAGGGGCTCTGCTACCGCTGCCTTGTGGGGAAGGAAGGAATGGTAAAAGTTCAATAGTCCCAAGAAGGCCTGAAGTTCAGTCTTGCTCTTGGGTGCTGGGGCATCACAGATGGCCCGTACCTTGTCCCCAGTCGGGTGGACCCCTTCTGCGTCCACCATAAATCCCAAAAAGTCCACCTGAGGCACTCCTAGTAGACATTTTTCCCGCTTCACCTTGAGACCCGCCGTCTGGAAACGGTGCAGAACGGTGCGGAGGCGGTCCTCAAACTCCTCTGGTGTGGGCCCGGCAATCAACACATCATCGAAGAAGGGGGTGACACCAGGAATCCCTTTAAGGAGCGAGTCCATTAGATTCTGGAATATGCCTGGTGCCACACTGACCCCGAATTGCAGCCGCTTTACCCTGAACGCTCCTCTGTGCGTCACAATCGTCTGTGCCTCTGCTGTGGCCTCATCTACTGGCAGCTGTTGATATGCTTGGGCCAAGTCCAGCTTGCCAAAAATTTTCGACCCAGCCAGGGTGGCAAGGACATGGCTGACCACTGGCACTGGGTATGCATGGGCCGTGAGGGCCTTGTTTATGGTACATTTGTAGTCTGCGCAGATGCGGACCGAACCATTAGGCTTGACGGGTGTGACGATTGGGGTTTCCCAGGGGGCATTAGGCACCGGCTCCAGCACTCCTTGCTCCACGTGCCGGTCCAATTCCTCGTCTATACGGGGTTTCAGGGCGAACGGGACCCGGCGGGCCTTGAGCCTGACTGGTTGTACTGCGGGGTCAAGCTGTAGAGCAATGGGGGGGCCCGTATACTGTCCCAATTTCCCATCGAAAAACCCTGGAAATTCCTTGCAGATGGCATCCACGTCCACTTGTAAGGTAGTGTGGTTCAACCCGGTGATGGCTAGCCCCAGTGGTCCAAACCATGCCAATCCCAGTAAGCTGATGTAGGGGCCCTTGACCACGAGCAAGTCCAGTTGCCGCGTCCGCCCTCGGTATTGCACCCTGAAGGTCCCCACCCCCATTGTAGGGACCTTACGTTTCTGGAAGTCCCGGAGGGTGAATGGGGCCGGCCTGAGTTTGGGACCCCCAGTAGGACACAGTTTCCTTAAGGTCCTTGCCGAGATTATGGATAGAGTTGAACCCGTGTCTAGCTCCATGCGGCATGGGGCCCCCTCTATCTGTACCTCTACATAAATTTTCTCTACGTTGGGGTGGGGCAACTGGTATACCTGGAAGTCCGTGAGCTCCGTAGAGTTGCCTTGGTGCGTTGGGCCCCGGGACCTGGAGCTCTTGGATTGGTCATCTGATGCCTGGCGTCGGGTGGGCCGAGCTCAACACACCCGGGCGATGTGTCCCAATTTTCTGCACTGCCTGCACTCTGCGTTGCGGAAACGGCAGGTCCTCCTCTCATGACTTTCCCCGCAGCTTGCGCAGTTCCCTCCTTCTCGTCGAGGCAGCTGTGGTATGTGGGCTGCTTGAGTGCGCTGCAGTACTCGGTGCACCTCCTCCCTGTCAGATCCTGAGTTGTCGGTGAGGTCGTCATGGTGGACCCTCGGTTGGGGTGGCAGGCTTGGCCGTGCCTCTTGCGTCGACCTCTTGGCAGCTTCCGTTGCCAGGGCCTCCTCCAGAGCGACCTGGAACGTTAGGTCCTTCTTAGCGTAGAGGCATCGTTGCAGCTTCTCATCCTTCAGGCCACCGACGAGGCGGTCACGAAGCATGTTCTCCAGCTCTGAGAAGTTGCAGAACCGGGCAGCTTGGCGGAGAGAGGTCACAAACCCAGTTATGGTTTCCCCAGGGGCTTGCCGCTTTGCGTAGAAGGCATTTCGACGAGCCACCACTGAGGGCTGCGGCGAAAAGTGCCCCTTCAGCTGTTCCATTATTGTTTTATATGGAACAGTAGCGACGTCTTCAGGTGCAAGGAGAGCCCGGGCGATTTCAAATGTCTCCCCTCCGCAGATGCTGAAGAATATCGCCCTCTTCTTGGCGTCTTCTTCATCGGTGACCCCTTTGGCTTCTAGGAGGAAGGTGAAACGGGAGGCGTACGCTTCCCAGTCTCCAGATTCTGGGTTGAACGGCAAGAAGCTGCTGTCGGTTGCCATTCTGAGTTCCTTGTGTCCCGGAGCTGAAGCCTGGATACACGGTGCGAGGCAGCGGTGCGGCAGGTGGCGGTGCTGCGGTGCTGTGTGTAGCAGTCAGCTCAGCGGGATCCCATCCTCGTCGCCAGTGAAATATACTCAGAGTCACAAAGTGATTTCATGCTCTTTATTCAGCTCATAGTGGTGAGGAGGAATGAATGAAAGTCCCCTCAAAGTATCTGTTTTATATACATTATTTACACAATGGGCTGCACATGATTGGTTAATTCTGGAATTCTACTGTAAGCCAATCAGGTTGTGGATTCACTTATATCTGGAGCATGATTGGGTGGTTCCTGCCAACCAATCATGCTGCTGCATTGTTCTTGCACCAATCAGACTGCTGCATTCTGAATCCTATTGTTCTAGGACCAATCAGACTGCTGCAATTTGGATCCTATTGTTCTAGGACCAATCAGACTGCTGCAGTTTGGATCCTATTCAACTCAGTACATAACATCAACGGAGGAATTCATTCCTTGAAGGCTATGAGCAAAGGGCAGCCGAAGAAACGGCAAAATATCACCACCACCACCACTATGGCAACGTGCTCAGGGAAGGCGTTTTGGGAGTTAAAATGTTAAGCAAGGCAGCCATTGGGTTGATCTAGGCCAGGCCCATATCCGGTACAGACACTCAGACACCCACTGCCCAGAGACACCCAGAGATGGGCTGATAAGGATTACCAAGGAAGGACAGGGAAGGGTCATGTCCGACTCCTCAGGCCTTATCTCTAGGCAGAACCTCATGTATCTCTCTGGAACGCAGTCTCCAGGCAAAGCAGTTTTTGTCTCTAGGCAGAATCTATTGCATCTATCAGAGTACAGTGGTACCTCAGGCTACATATGCTTCAGGTTACAGACTCTGCTAACCCAGAAATATTACCTCGGGTTAAGAACTTTGCTTCAGGATGAGAACAGAAATAGTGTGGTGGCAGCAACAGGTAGCCCCATTAGCTAAAGTGGTGCTTCAGGTTAAGAACAGACCTCCGGAACGAATTAAGTACTTAACCCGAGGTACCACTGTATGTCTAATGCTGTAACTTTTGATTGGATAAAGACCTGATTCAAGAATGTATAAAGGGAAGCCTCCCCTGTTGGGAGGGGCCGGACTACGGAACTTATTCCTCCGTGCCATTGCTTGCTGCCGGCAAACTTAACTTTCTTCCTTTAATTCTTCATTTGACTGGCCTGACTATTTGCTACACCACCACCCATCTGGCTGGGTTTATTTATTTCTATTAATTTTTATGTGTGCATGCAGACAATCATTATTGTCTCATATTAAAAATTGGGAGAGGGTCTCTTAGTCCAGCCCTCCAGTGCACACTAGCGGCCAAAATTGTGGAACCTTCTGGACAAAATGTATTTCCGAGGTCTGATGGCTCATGACACCACTTTGTTTTGGAGTAATACCAAGGCTTTTTCTGTGGGGACGCATACCCCTAAACATTTTGTGAATTTAACAGGAGAAGAAATTCACTGTATTTATTTTCCCAGATTAGAACTGTATTTATTTCCCCCTGGTGGTGATTTTCTTGAGACAAAATGAGAGTACCCTAAACATTCTTTTTTAGAAAAAAAGCACTGAGTTATACCATAAAATCATATATCAACGGAAAGATAATTTAATGAGGAATGTAATGCAATAATTTTTATGAAGGATTACTTATTATAACAGCAGTCATAAAGAAGAAACGTGAAAACACAGGAAAAATGAGATACGCAGGTTAAATTGCCGTGTTGACCCTTTGCGATAAAATCAATGGGTTTGGGGTTGCAGTTTGGGGACTCGGTTTCTAAAAGGTTCGCCATCACTGCGCTAGAAGGAATGGAAAGTAGGGGGGGGTCCCCCAAAAGCATCTCTGGAAGTGGGAAAGAAAGAAAAACACGGAGGGGAGAGATGGGCACGCTGGGCTTGGCAAGGGTTAAAGGGAAGTGAGCTGCCTTCCTAGAGAGGACAGGAAGCAAGGGGGGCTGGTCCTCCAGAGCCAAGGCCCCTCCCTCCCCAGTCCTTTCCTGCATCGCTGTCTCTCCTGGGATCTGGTGAGTCTCCTCTCTCTCTGGGATCTGGTGGGGGTCCCAGGACTGCAGCAGGGGAGGGGGCCTGGGGGGGCAGATCTGCTCCTGCGGGGGGGGGACCCCAAGTCAGGGGGGAGGAGAGGGTCCTGCCAAGGAGGGGCCAGGTCTGCCACGCTCTCCTTCCTGCAGATCAGAGGGTCCCAAACTCATTTGGCCCTCCGCCCCCCCCCCTTCAGAAAAACAATGACTCTCCCACGAAATCTCATTTCTTTAATCAAAGGAGTCCGATTACACAACAAATGTGCAAATGGTTTTCCAAAGCTGGAGCAGGAGGTGGACACTATCCCCCCCCCCCCAAAAAAAAGGTGGGAGAGAAAGGCCAGGGATAAAGAGAGGGATCCCAGCCCAGAGTCTGCCTGCTGCATTGGGTACCAGTTTCTGACTCTTCTTCAAGGGCAGCTCCCCATGGAAGCCACTGCAGCAATCCCCTCGCACCCAGAGCATGGCATCCCAGGACCACATCCTCTCTGTCCCAAAGGGATTGTTGCTGGAAAACCAGCCGGAAATGGGCGCTGCTACTCACTGAGCCTCCAGGGTTAAGCTATCTAATTGAATAATAATAATAAATTTTACCCACCTAAATTTCAAGGGAGATGTCTTTGGCCCCACCCACTGGGCCCTCAGGGGGTTGAGCAGATGCATACCTGGCCCTCGGAGCAAAGAAAAAGGGACCCCACCCTAGGAGTCTGCCTGGAGAGCAGGAGAGAGTCCAAGTGCAATAAAAGGAGACAGAAGCAGGGGAGTGGGGGTGGGGGGAGAGCAACTTCTGAGGACCCCCAGGTGAGGACCCCCACTAGAGCCAAACATCCATTATTCACAAGATACTGATGACTTCCTTGTCAGTCAGTTCTGACTTCATGCATTTTCTCTGTTTTGAATCCTTGTTTCTTTCTCAGGGAAAGGATCTCTTTGCAGTAATGGACCTGGATTCCTGTGAGGCAGAGAGGCCTCCGTTGGACACCAGAGAGAGGCCACTGGGTAAGGAGGAAGGTGGCTTTTCTCCGTTTAGTCTTATTCTGTTGGTTTTCCACTCATCTGTGGGTTCTTTTCATCTTTTTTGGGGGGGGGACTTTTGGGATCCAGGGCCCAGAGGAAAGGAGATGTATTTCTGCCTAACTAACATATGAAATGGGCACAAACGTCCAAATGCTCTCAGCAGGTAAAGCTTTCTCAAAGGCCCATCTGTAGTTAGAGATGCCCTGTTTCACCTGTGAGAGAATCAGGCACTCCTGGCAACCTGATTACCTTTTCTCTCTTGCAGGTGACAGAATGATGCCAGCAAGACCTCCTGATCCGCCTTTTCATGGGGGCAGAAGGGAAGCAGTGGCTGTGGAACCAGATCAGGTCAGGGGAAGCTGCCTTGTGGGGACAGAGGCTGAGGGATGGAGCAATGTCATGGACTGGTTGGGCACAGAGGTATGGTGGGAGGAAGCAGCTGGGGAACCAGGAAGGGAAGATGGCTGAGAGCCCAAGGAGTGGAGGTGGAAGAAGGATGAGCGATCAGAGGGAGAAGAGGGAGAAGCCTGGGAAGAGGAGGCGTCAGAAGCTGAAGGGGTAACAGGGCTTAGTGGGCTGGGAGACTCTGTGGCAAAATGCAGTGCAGAATCAGAGGCAGAAGAGGAAGGAGACAAGTGGGAGGAGGGAGGTCGAGAGGCAGAGGTGAGTCAGGAGAAGGAGGAGCCACTGGGGGCTCCCTCTCCTTCTGCCAGAATCCACCCTCCCTGCTTGTCTCTCAGAGCCAGGAGATGTCTGACAATGGAGGAGCAAAGGCAGGCTGCACACTGGCACACTGTTCAATCACTTGCCAGAAACCCCAGAGAGGAGGGGACTTGGAAAGCTGTCGGGAGCCGGCGGCCTTCATTCTCTGCAACTGATTTCATTGAGGAAGATGCTCAGGGAATGAGCTGCTGTTCTCATTAGGTCTGAAACTCAGCCAAGTCTGCAAATATCGTGTTATTGCTGATAAAGAGTTAACTCCAGCTGTGAACTGTGGGATTTCCTGCCCATTTAACTCTGCTATACCAGCCTTCTGAACGTCACCACTATGATTCATCAGTAGTTGCTGTTTTCATAGATTCCTAGAGTTGAAAGGGACCCCAAGGGTCATCAAGTCCAACCCCCCTCATTGCAGGAGTCTCGGCTAGATAATCCAAGACAGATGGCCATCCAAACTAGGCTTCTTGTATTTCTATGTTGCTCATTGAATGCTAAAATTTCTAAGAAGTGTACAAATGAGAACAAATAGTGGCCAGCATTCACCTAACCAGCCCCATCAGCTGCAAAATGGGGCCTGCCCCCCATCCCTCCCCCTCTCCACACCTCCCTGAACCTCTTGAATTTGGCTGTAGGGCATTGGGAGGGAACTCCCCAGAACAACTCACGAGGAGAGGAGAAAGTGGATCCTTTCATCAGGCAAACTGGAATGCTTGGAAGGATGGAAGGATGTCTCTTCTAAGGATGGGGCTTCCAGTGAGCCCAGAAGCAGCCAAACTTCCATGGTCTTTCCTGCTCTCTAAATTGCTTTCCTTTCTAACTGCTGTGTTTTGTTCTTCACTGACCCTCAGGCAGGCTGCAGGCTGACTCTCTGAACTCTTGTTTGCAGTTTGCATTCCAAAGGG
Organism: Podarcis muralis; assembly: GCF_964188315.1. NCBI lineage: Eukaryota > Metazoa > Chordata > Lepidosauria > Squamata > Lacertidae > Podarcis > Podarcis muralis. The sequence goes on from NC_135658.1 coordinate 3,505,403, forward strand.
AGGGGGAGTTGACTCCCGTGTAACCCTCTCTCCCCCTGGCTGCTTCCTCCCCTGGGAGCTGGCTCATTCATGTCACACACACAACCGAGTTTTCTGTAGCGGATCATATTTCTGCTGTCTCAGAAGAGGACTTTTCCCTTTTTCTTTCAGGGTCCAGTGTGCTTGGAAGATGCTGCTGTTCGTTTCACGGATGAGGAGTGGGCGTTGCTGGATCCTGACCAGAGAGCTCTGCATATGGACGTCAGGGAGGAGAATCGTGGGATTGTGGCCTCTCTTGGTAAGGCTCCCTGTGGAATCGTCCTGTCTGCCTGGAAATTCAAAAAATGCCTCTGTGATGAGCCTCATCTATTTTCACAGAGCTCAACAGTGTCCCCTACAACCCGTGGGATCCTAACACCCCCATCATCATCATCGTCATCGTCGTCATTTTTATTATTTATACCCCGCCTATCTGGCTGGGTATAATTTGCTGGGTTGAACAACAAATTACTATTCTTTCTGTGAACAGTCTTCCTCCAGTCCTGCCTTTTTATACCATGATCGGGCTGGGCTGGACTGCCCAGGCCATCTTAAATGTCAGCTTCAGAGTTGTTGGGAAAGATAAGTAACCTCTGTCAGGTTTTCTGTTTTTGCTCCTGTCAATCTTGGGTTAACCAAAGAGACAGCTGGCATTGGGGATGGAGGGGATGCCATGACTAGGCCAAACAAAATCCATCCCAGAGAACAGGCAGGCTTTTCGAAACTCAGATAATAATAGTAATAATAGTGATAATAGTAATAATAGTAATAATAATTTGTTCATACCCTGCCCATCTGACTGGGTTTCCCCAGCCACTCTGGGCAGCTCCAAGCAGAAGATTACAACCACGATGAAACATCAAATATTAAAATCTTCCCTAAACAGGGCTGGCTTCAGATGTCTTCTAAACGTCTGATAGTTGTTTATTTCATTAACATCTGATGGGAGGGCATTCCACAGGGCGGGCACCACTACCAAGAAAGCCCTCTGCCTGGTTCCCTGTAACCTCACTTCTCTCTGGCAGGGAACTACCAGAAGGCCCTCGGAGCTGGACCTCAGTGTCTGGGCTGAACGATGGGGGTGGAGACGCTTCTTCAGATATACTGGGCCAAGACCGTTTAGGGCTTTCAAGGTCGGCACCAACACTTTGAATTGTGCTCGGAAACGTACTGGGAGCCAGTGTAGGTCTTTCAGGTCTGGTGTTATTTGGTCTCAGCCTGCATACCAAATGGAGCTGGTAGACAGCTGCCCTAGACACTGAATTGACCTGCACCTCCATGGACAGCTGTGTGTCCAAAAAGGAAAAAGCGAGGGAGAGGGGGGAAAGAAAAGAAAAGAAAAGAAAAGAAAAAGGAATAAAAGTATGAATAGAGTAAAAAAACATAGTAATATCTCATATTTCAGTCAGCAAAGAAAAGAAACTTCCGACTATACCCATTGTACTAATTTTCAAATAAACTGTTATTTACACAGTTACACAACGTTGTTTTTTGTTAACTTAATTTAACTTTATCTGACATGTACTTTGTATTACAAGGCTCCTTCAATATCTGCCAGAAAACTTTTACTATTCCAGTACCCTCTGAGGTATTCCTTAATTATTAACCAATCCTTATTTACTTCTTGTATTGTATTTCCTCTTATTGACCCCGTTCTCCTTGCTAATTGTAAGTACTCTATCAATGTGGCTTGCCATTCAATCTTTGAGGGGATGATGTCGTGTTTCCTTTTTCTTCTATTAAAATCCTTGCTGCAGTTGAGGCATACATGAATAATGGTCTGTATTTCTTGTGGATTTCTGGTGTCATAAGACCTAATAGGAACGCCTCAGGTTTTTTAGGGAATGAAATCTTAAACATTTTCTTTAACTCATTGCAGATGGTATCCTAAAAATCTTTAATCTTGTCACATTCCCACCACATATGCATGTAAGTTCCATTTCTTTTTTTTCATCTCCAACATAAGTCTGACCTGTTCTTATATATTTTGGCTAGTGTTGCTGGTGTCAAGTGCTGTCTATATAACATTTTCAAAACATTTTCTCTTAAGTTCATACATACAGTAAATTTGATGTCAACTCTCCACAGTTTTTCCCACTGACACATGTATATATTGTGGCCTAAATCTTGTGCCCAGCGAATCATAGATTCTTTCACTTTCTCCTCCTTTACCTCCCAATCCAGGAGGAGGTTGTACATTTTCGAAATATATTTGTTCTTGGATTGAAGGAGTCCTTTTTCAAATTTGGAAGTTTCATCTGCAAATCCTTTTTTTATTATCTAAACTAAATCTTTCGTTTAATTGGAAATATTGTAGTCAATCTGTTAAATAGGTTCTAATTTTACCAAATTCTTTCAACTTTAGTTTGTTGTTATTTTCCTCCAGGATCATTCTGTACGTTGCCCAATCGCTTTGCATATTCTTTTTCTTAATGGCTATGGCTTCCAATGGGGAGGTTCACCAGGGGGTTTTGGGTTCTAAGAGATCTTTATATTTGTTCCATATCTTATATAGTGATTTTCTTACAATATGACTCTCTGAACTCTTGTTTTCAGTTTGCATTCCAAAGGGAGGGGGAGTTGACTCCCGTGTAACCCTCTCTCCCCCTGGCTGCTTCCTCCCCTGGGAGCTGGCTCATTCATGTCACACACACAACCGAGTTTTCTGTAGCGGATCATATTTCTGCTGTCTCAGAGGAGGACTTTCCCCTTTTTCTTTCAGGGTCCAGTGTGCTTGGAAGATGCTGCTGTTCGTTTCACGGATGAGGCGTGGGCGTTGCTGGATCCTGACCAGAGAGCTCTGCATATGGATGTCAGGGAGGAGAATCGTGGGATTGTGGCCTCTCTTGGTAAGGCTCCCTGTGGAATCGTCCTATCTGCCTGGAAATTCAAAAAATGCCTCTGTGATGAGCCTCATCTATTTTCACAGAGCTCAACAGTGTCCCCTACAACCCGTGGGATCCTAACACCCCCATCATCATCATCATCATCTTTATTATTTATACCCCGCCTATCTGGCTGGGTATAATTTGCTGGGTTGAACAACAAATTACTATTCTTTCTGTGAACAGTCTTCCTCCAGTCCTGCCTTTTTATACCATGATCGGGCTGGGCTGGACTGCCCAGGCCATCTTAAATGTCAGCTTCAGAGTTGTTGGGAAAGATAAGTAACCTCTGTCAGGTTTTCTGTTTTTGCTCCTGTCAATCTTGGGTTAACCAAAGAGACAGCTGGCATTGGGGATGGAGGGGATGCCATGACTAGGCCAAACAAAATCCATCCCAGAGAACAGGCAGGCTTTTCGAAACTCAGATAATAATAGTAATAATAGTGATAATAGTAATAATAGTAATAATAATTTGTTCATACCCTGCCCATCTGACTGGGTTTCCCCAGCCACTCTGGGCAGCTCCAAGCAGAAGATTACAACCACGATGAAACATCAAATATTAAAAATTTCCCTAAACAGGGCTGGCTTCAGATGTCTTCTAAACGTCTGATAGTTGTTTATTTCATTAACATCTGATGGGAGGGCATTCCACAGGGCGGGCACCACTACCAAGAAAGCCCTCTGCCTGGTTCCCTGTAACCTCACTTCTCTCTGGCAGGGAACCACCAGAAGGCCCTCGGAGCTGGACCTCAGTGTCTGGGCTGAACGATGGAGGTGGAAACGCTTCTTTGGGTATACTGGGCCAAGACCGTTTAGGGCTTTCAAGGTCGGCACCAACACTTTGAATTGTGCTCGGAAACGTACTGGGAGCCAGTGTAGGTCTTTCAGGTCTGGTGTTATTTGGTCTCAGCCTGCATACCAAATGGAGCTGGTAGACAGCTGCCCTAGACACTGAATTGACCTGTACCTCCATGGACAGCTGTGTGTCCAAAAAGGAAAAAGCGAGGGAGAGGGGGGGGGGGAGAAAAGAAAAGAAAAAGGAATAAAAGTATGAATAGAGTAAAAAACATAGTAATATCTCATATTTCAGTCAGCAAAGAAAAGAAACTTCCGACTATACCCATTGTACTAATTTTCAAATAAACTGTTATTTACACAGTTACACAACGTTGTTTTTTGTTAACTTAATTTAACTTTATCTGACATGTACTTTGTATTACAAGGCTCCTTCAATATCTGCCAGAAAACCTTTACTATTCCAGTACCCTCTGAGGTATTCCTTAATTATTAACCAATCCTTATTTACTTCTTCTATTGTATTTCCTCTTATTGACCCCGTTCTCCTTGCTAATTGCAAGTACTCTATCAATGTGGCTTGCCATTCAATCTTTGAGGGGATGATGTCGTGTTTCCTTTTTCTTCTATTAAAATCCTTGCTGCAGTTGAGGCATACATGAATAGGGGTCTGTATTTCTTGTGGATTTCTGGTGTCATAAGACCTAATAGGAACGCCTCAGGTTTTTAAGGGAATGAAATCTTAAACATTTTACTGTGGTGACAGTATTTCTTCAAGTTTTTTAGAAACTTCTGCAGGTATTCCATCTGGGCCAGGCAACTTTCCTGACTTGGCATTTTTAATTGCATTTTTAATTTCTATCATAGTAATGGGTGCATTTAGTGTTTCTCTTTGGGCTTCTGTTATTCCTGGTATTTTATGAAATTTTAGGTATTGTTCTATGTCCTCTAGCCTTTCTTTCCCTTTTTTATATAGCTTTCTATAGTATTCCACAAAATCTTGTCTGATCTTTTTTGGATCATCCGTTGTTGTCTCTCCTATTTTCAATCTATTTATTAATCTTTTGATTTGTCTTTTCTTGATCTGCCAAGCCAGTAGTTTCCCTGGTTTATTGGCATTTTCAAAGTTTCTGCTTTTTAAGATGTTTAAGTTACAATCAATTTCTTGTTCTAATATAGAGGAGTATTCTGCTCTTAATAATTTGATTTCTTTAGAGATTTGTTCATTACTAAGGTCCTTGGTCAGCTCCTTTTCTTTCTTTTTTATTTCCTCCAGTAAATCTGCTTTATCTTTTTCTCTTTTCCTTTTTTGAATTGTGCTCTGTTGGATAAAATAACCCCTGATAACGGCCTTACATGTGTCCCATGCCACCACTTTCTCAGTTCCCTTATTATTGTTGCTCTCGAAGAATTCCTTTTAACACTTTTGTTAGAGGTATCGGTTGGTTGCTCGAGAGCAATAAGGCAATAGGCTTCAATAGTCTGTTTTAAAAGTTTCTTATTAATGATAAAAAACCGTTAGAATGCAGAGCGCCTCTATTCTGTGTCTTGCTCATTCACTGGCATAATCTGAGAGTGGGTGGTCCCTAAACCTTCCCCCACAGAGTAGTTTCTTGATGCCCAGTCTGCGCCTCCCCTAGGAAGGGATTCATCTAATCTCCATCTTTTCGGCCCTTCCCTCCCTTTCCCTCTCAGTTTTAGTAGGATTGAGTTATGGTCTTAAAGTGTTTTTGACTGGATCTCCACTGCTTCAATTTGTTCTACTAAATCCTTGGAGATCCAAATGACATCAGTTCTACTGGCCGATTTGTTTGACTCAGAGAAATATGTATAAGCTTTTTTGTTTGGGTATTTATGTCTCCAACTATCAATTAAATCTAGGTGTTCTATCATAGCTATGAAACGGCACAGAAGTCCCCCCCCCCCTTTCCTTTATTCCATCCTGCAGATCTATCCAGTTCTGGATTAAATACCCCATTCAGTATTAGTTTCTCTCCTATATACTGTATCAGTATCTCTTCTAAACCTTTATAAAATTTTGCTCTTTTTTCATTTGGGGCATATATCCCAATTATCATAAAAGATTCCCCTTGTGATTTTTATCTTAATTCTTACTATTCTTCCATTTGCATCTTTATATATTAGCTTTGGCTCCAAGTTAGGTTTTACGTATATCACCATACCTCTTTTTTTTTTCTTTTTTTTTTTGTCTGCTGTTATAAATTCTGACCCTAGTTTTGGATTTATCAACACTCTTGTGTGTTTTTTATTTATATGCGTCTCTTGGATACATGCTATATCTAAATTCTGTTTTTCCACTATGCGTTCTACCTTGTTTCTTTTCTTTTTATCATTCAATCCTTTTATATTCCATGATAGTATTTTTAGATTCATTCTCTATTAATTTGAATAAAGAAGAAAGAAGACAAGAGAGAAAGAAAGAGGGGAGAAACAGGAGAAATCAGATATTACAATTAAACAATTTAAAAATGCAGTATTAACTGCACAGATTGTTTCTAAGAAGTAACTGCTAAAAGTTGCCTTGGTTTGTTATGCTCTTTCTTATACTCTTTTTATTTGTGGTGCCTAGTCACTGTCATGATCTTGATTTGATATTCCTGATTTGTTGCTGGGGTCTTCATCAATTGGTTGCCTACCACAAATTTAATTAGCATTAATCCATAACTGGGACTTCCATTTGTTCCTCAGGCTCTGATTCCTTTTTGTTTCCATTGCAGATTGTGAAAAATTGGAAATCAAGAACAAGGGTGACCATGAGAAAATCCCCAGAGAGGAGAAGCCACATAATAATTTGGAGTGTGGAGAGAGCTGCAATCAGAGCTCCCATTCAATTTCCCATCAAATAAATCTCATTAGAAAGAAATCCTACCAGTGCATGGAATGTGGAAAGAGCTTCAGTCAGAGCTCCAATCTCACTTGCCATCAAAGAATTCATACAGGGGAGAAACCCTATCAGTGTGTGGAATGTGGAAAGAGCTTCAGTCAGAGCTCCAATCTCACTTCCCATGACAGAATTCATACAGGGGAGAAACCCTATCAGTGCTTTGAATGTGGAAAGAGCTTCAGGAAGAGCTCCGATCTCACTTCCCATCACAGAATTCATACAGGGGAGAAACCCTATCAGTGCTTTGAATGTGGAAAGAGCTTTAGTATGAGCTCCTCTCTCACTAAGCATCAAAGAATTCATACAGGGGAGAAACCCTATCAGTGCATGGAATGTGGAAAGAGCTTCATGGATAGCTCCTCTCTCACTTCCCATCACAGAATTCATACAGGGGAGAAACCCTATCAGTGCATGGAATGTGGAAAGAGCTTCATGGATAGCTCCTCTCTCACTTCCCATCAAAGAATTCATACAGGGGAGAAACCCTATCAGTGTGTGGAATGTGGAAAGAGCTTCAGTACAAGCTCCTCTCTGAGTTCCCATCAAAGAATTCATACAGGGGAGAAACCCTATCAGTGTGCGGAATGTGGAAAGAGCTTCTGTCAGAGCTCCCATCTCGCTTCCCATCAGAGAATTCACACAGGGGAGAAACCCTATCAATGTGTGGAATGTGGAAAGAGCTTCAGGAAGAGCTCCCATCTCACTTCCCATCAGAGAATTCATACAGGGGAGAAACCCTATCAGTGTGTGGAATGTGGGAAGAGCTTCATGGATAGCTCCTCTCTCACTAAGCATCAGAGAATTCATACAGGGGAGAAACCCTATCAGTGTGTGGAATGTGGAAAGAGCTTCATGGATAGCTCCTCTCTCACTTCCCATCACAGAATTCATACAGGGGAGAAACCCTATCAGTGTGTGGAATGTGGAAAGAGCTTCAATACGAGGTCTGATTTCACTAAGCACCAGAGAATTCATACAGGGGAGAAGCCCTATCAGTGTGTGGAATGTGGAAAAAGCTTCAATCAGGCCTCCAATATAACTTTCCATCAAAGAATTCATACAGGGGAGAAACCCTATCAGTGCTTTGAATGTGGAAAAAGCTTCACTCACAGCCACAATCTCACTTCCCATCAAAGAATTCATACAGGGGAGAAGCCCTATCAGTGCATGGAATGTGGAAAGAGCTTCAGTCAGAGCTCCCATCTCACTTCCCATCAAAGAATTCATACAGGGGAGAAACCCTATCAGTGTGTGGAATGTGGAAAGAGCTTCAATCAGAGCTCTCATCTCACTTCCCATCAAAGAATTCATACGAAGAGTGGAAAACCCTTCATTTTACAGCTTTCAGCGCTAGAGAAAAACACACCACTTTAAACAGGCCTTTGGCTGATTGACATCTAATGCCCTTTTAAAATGTGGTGGGGAGGTGGGGGTTACAGGTTTTGGGCTGTGTGTTTTGTGTTTTCATTGTGTGATTTTATGTTGTAACTGTCCTGAGACCTGTGGGTAAAGAGAATAAGAGCCAACTCTTAGAGTCTGAGGGGTCTTTGCCCCCCAATAAGATATGTGAGGGGGCCACCCCCCACTTCATAGGAACAGGCATTCAAATGGCATGCTTGCACCGCATCCTCTGACTGTTTAACTGAGGCGGGGCTTGCTAAACCCCTCCTATATTTTATTCAAGTTGGCACCGCTGCTATAGGGTGCTATAGAAATGAAATAAATGCATAAATAAAATAACACCATCTTGATTGCCTTCATTTGCACATGTTCCAGCTTGTCAATATCCTTATTATTATCATTTTAAAATTCATTTCCCCGTCATCTGAAGATTTCACGGTGATTCACAACATAAACAGACAGAATGAAAGCATGGCTTTCTCAAAAACGAGTCAAGCTAGAGAAATCTCTCTTTTTTCTTTTTCTATTTTTGGATGGAGTTACAGACTGTTTCTCAGGGGACTGCTGTGGTAATAGTGCATCTCGATTTCAGTAAGGCTTTTGACAAAGTCCCCTGCAACATTTATGTGAGGAAGCTGGTAAAATGAGGCTGAATGAGGTAACTGTTAGGTGGATTTGACTGACCGAACCCAAAGAGGACTCCTTCATGGTTCCTCATCATCCTGGGTTGCTGCAGGGTTCTGTCCCGGGCCTGTTGTTGTTCAACGTCTTTATAACTTACTGGGATGAAGTCGGAAAAAAATAAAATGGTATCTGACGAAGTGTGCTTGCACACGAAAGCTCATACAAATAACAAAATTTGTTGGTCTCTCAGGTGCTACTGGAAGGAATTTTTTTATTTTGTTTCCAGAATACTGTGTTCAATTCTGGGCACCACAATTTCAGTATCTTAAATTTTTGTTTGCCAAGGGAAATTAAGAAGGTGAGGGAACACAATCTATATTCCTTTTATAACACGTGGCCAAAGTTTATTGAATATATAAATTGTTAAGACTGTTGCCGGAATCCACCCAGCACTCATGGGAAAAGGTGGCATGATCTTTTAGAGTAATCAAATGAAACTTGTAACACATGGCAGGAAGAAAGTCTGCAATTCCATCAGGACAAGTTATTTGTTGTTTACTGTTGTAACCATTTCTTTATTTAAAATTATATTTTGGCTTCATTTCACCCCTTAGTCCTGCTCCTGAAAGCTTGGCAGATGTGGAGTATTTGCTCACACTCTGCCATGACTTAAAAATCAACCTTTTTGACTTTTTAAAGAAATGGTATTGCAGTGCGAAAAAGGCTCAAGGAAGCAATTCCTGTAGTAGCTGGCATATTAGCGAGCCCAGTGCGACTCTGCCAACTGTCTCACTCCCAGCTAACTAATCTGGAAAGCTGTCTTGTCATCTCGGTCTGTAAAGACTTCAGTGTCCTTTGAATTCACAATTAAGCATTTCTGGAAGAGGAAATGATATGCTTTTGTTTAGAAAGCACTAATACTGGGCCACTGACTGTGCAACCTGCCAGCCCTGCCCTGTAGGAAGCTCCAACTTTAAAGATTGATCTTTTCATGTGGCAGCAAGTGTACTTTGGAACTCCCTGCCTCTTGACATCAGGCAGGAGGCTTCACGGTCCACTTTGCGGCATTCAACTTTGTTACCGTTGCTGAGTTTGTGATAGCTAAATATTGAGGAGAGAGCAGCCAATCTCCTATGTATATCTGAATAAATTGAGAAAGTCTGGTTTTCAGTAACTACAATAAAGCTAACATTGCAAAAGAATGCATCTAAACCGGCCTAACGGACTCATGGGGAAATGGGTATTTTGGGGGATGTTTTATAAAAGTAAGTTTAGTGGACCAGTGAAGCCACCTGAGCCAAAGGGTCATATGCCGAGAAGGCCTCGCTTTGACAGCAATCGTGCTGCAGCATTCTGCACCGGCTGAAGCTTCTGGACCAAGCGCAAGGGATGCCCCACAAGGACGGCACTGTGGTCATCCAGCCTTGAAGAAACGAAGGCGCGAGGCCAGGCTCTCCCGGTCCTGGAATGTGGAACCATCTGCAGTTGCTCAAAGGCACTTCCAGCCACTGAGTCTGCCTGAGTCTCGGCTGGATCCGGAAGCAGCTCAAAGTCCCACAATGTTCATCATCATTTTTAATTTGTATACTGTCTTTCTATCTTACAATACTCAAGGCGGTTTACAAGCTGAAGAAACAAAAAATGTACATCTTATAACAATCTAATGCAATACAAAAATGAGATAATAAAACTTTAAAATAAGCAACCTACATCAAAAAGTAACATTCAACAATTATTAGAATAGTATAAAATAATAACATCAACATATAAAAGTTTAAACAGAAGTCCACTCAAGAGTTACAGTAAATAATACAATAAACTATAATCAGTAAAACAATGGCAAGGCACACTACATAAAATAATACAGTACAAATTGAGAAGCAGAGACTAGAGGATGGTTCATATGGAGAGAACCTTTGGCTTACCTTATTAATATTAGGTTGGCCAAGTCCTTAGGACCTTCAGGAAACCCAAATTTCAGATTGCACTGCAGAGAGGGAGTTCTGTGTGTCTTCATTTGTTGCAAAGAAGAAGAAGATTTTTATTCATACCCCGCCCTCCCCGGCCAAGAACGGGCTCAGGGTGGCTAACACCAAATATAAAATACAGTTTTAAAAAAGCAAAGAACCAATTGATTAAAATGTAACTTACAATACAGCTTAAAATGCAGCCTTATTTTACTGGCGACTCACAAATCAAGACCAGAAGGGGATGAAACATCAAATATTCACCAGGGTCAGCTATCCATGCTGGTCCTATATGGGCCCGTGGGAAAATTTATATGCAGGATCCCATATAAGGGGTTCCATCAAAAAAAGAAAGAGGAGGATCAGACTGAGTCCAGACCAAAGGCCAGGTGGAACAACTCCCTCTTGCAGGCCCTGTGGAAAGATGTCAAATCCCGCAGGGCCCTGGTCTTCCGTGACAGAGCGTTCCACCTGTTCGGGGCCAGGGCTGAAAAGGCCTTGGCCCTGGTTGAGGCCAACCTAACGTCCTTGAGGCCCAAGACCTCCAAAATGTTGTTATTTATGAACCATAAGGTCCTCCATGGGGCATACCAGGAGAGGCGGTCCCGTTGGTACGAGGGTCCGAGGCTGCGAAGGGCTTTAAAGGTCAGAACCAGCACCTTAAACCTGACCCTGTACTCCACCAGGAGCCAGTGCAGCTGGTAAGATAAAAGATAAAATCCCACCAGACATCAGGGTCATCCGAGCCTTTGGCAGCAAGTAATTTATAATTTAATTTTTCAGCTAATGCTGAAATCCACATATTTCTATACCAAAGTAAAATCTGGAAATCATGTAAGGTTTTCGGTGCTGGGCAGAGGTTTGGGTGTTGGACTCTATGACTTGGGGGACCAGGGTTCGAATCCCCACCCAGTCATGAAGCTCCCTGGGGTGACCTTGGGGAGAAAAAGGTGGAAAATAAACGGAATAACTGGAATAAATAATATTTTCTATTTTGGAGCAATGGAGGTTCTGGCAACCGCTAGCCTCCTGGTCAAGAGTTCATGAGAGCTGACGAAATGGCAAAGTGGCAAACCTAGAGCCCTCTCTGTGGGCACACGCACTGTGATCCCAGCAGGGCCTTAGCCTCCTTGCCCGAGCGAGGGGCCGGCCAGTCTGTTTTTCCTACTCGGGAGTAAGCTGCCTTGAGTTCAGCAGGGCTTGACTCCCAGGTCACTAAGCATAAAGACGGCAACATTAGAAGGGGCTGCTGGGTTGACATGTTGGCTGGGCTTTCCCATGGAAGACAACGGAGAAACTCATTCCTTGGAGGCTGTGAGCAAAGGGCAGCCGAAGAAACGGCAAAATATAAGAACCACCACTGTGGCAATGTGCTCAGGGAAGGCGTTTTGGGAGTTAAAATGTTAAGCAAGGCAGCCATTGGGTTGATCTAGGCCAGGCCCATATCCGGTACATACACTCAGACACCCACTGCCCAGAGACACCCAGAGATGGGCTGATAAGGATTACCAAGGAAGGACAGGGAAGGGTCATGTACAACTCCTCAGGCCCCGTCTCTAGGCGGAACCTAATGTATCTACAGTGGTACCTCGGGTTACATACACTTCAGGTTACAGACTCTGCTAACCCAGAAATAGTACCTTGGGTTAAGAACTTTGCTTCAGGATGAGAACAGAAATCGTGTGGTGGCAGCAACAGGTAGCCCCATTAGCTAAAGTGGTGCTTCAGGTTAAGAACAGTTTCAGGTTAAGAACAGACCTCCGGAACGAATTAAGTACTTAACCCGAGGTACCACTGTATGTCTAATGCTGTAACTTTTGATTGGATAAAGACCTGATTCAAGAATGTATTGAAGGGAAGCCTCCCCTGTTGGGAAGGGCCGGACTACGGAACTTATTCCTCCGTGCCATTGCTTGCTGCCGGCAAACAATTAAAACTTTCTTGCTTTAATTCTTCATTTGACTGGCCTGACTATTTGCTACACCACCACCCATCTGGCTGGCTTTATTTATTTCTATTAATTTCTATGTGTGCACGCTGATACGGAAGGAGGAAGGGGGGGGGGCAACCATTTCCCTCCATCGCTACCTGAAGGGGCCCGAGGCGATGACCTCGACAGTGCCCAATCCTCCCTGGAACCCTCAGCCCCCACATCGTTGCACAAGCACCACACTATACCCCTGCCTTACTAATAAAAGGCTCTTTCCTGTCTCAATCTCTTCCTATGCCTCCCTCTTGCCCTATTCCTAAAGCGAGTTGACCGTATCATACTACTTCCCCATTCAAAGTACTGAGCTGCGCCTTAGCCAATCACAGCCGTGCATTCATCCTGCAAGAACTAGCTCAGGCAGCTCAGCGAGCTCTTGCACGCCTCATTAAACCTGCTGACAAGCTACTGACGGCCCCCCGCAGCGAGAACAATGGAACCGAAGCTTCTGATCTCCTAATCCAATCAGGACCTTGCTACAATGTATCCGTTTTGCTCGTAAACCTGTCAAAACCTTGTTACAATGTATCTAACTTTGACCGAGGCTACGGAACAGGTTGGAAACCTTCAGAACCTTTCGAAAATCATATAAAATCAACCATAGCTCCGATTTCCTTGCTTTCGGTGTCATTCAACTCAGCTCCCTTTGGACTCCATGATGACACCCTGACCTCCATAATCCCTCAAGCGGCAGGGCACGTACACAGGAACTTCTTAATCCTGTCAGATCGTCCTGCCTAACCCTTCCTCCGGGCAATACCAGGTGGCAGACGATGCATATCACTGTCCCTTTGTCCAGCCACCACCGGTACTCAAGAAATGTTTACTTATGTATATCCCTCACTCTGCACATTTCCCCTCCCTTGTCTCAAATGCTAATCAGTGTAACCCCACCTCTCTGTAAATATATTCATGACGTGTGTAAAATATTCATGATGTAATTTCTGAAACCCAACCTTCCCATAATGTATTCGTGACGTTTTCATGCACTGTATTCTGGGACGTGGAGGGAACTTTTAAAAGTCTATGTCACCCCATTCTCGGGGTTCAATCTCGTCTTGAACCTGTTGCGCAATAAACTCGGATCTCCGCATCTTGCTCCTGTTTCCGGCTGAGCTTATTTTCTCCGCTAGGACCCGCGGACTCAGTCCGACGCACCGGGTGGCTTGGAATTCCACACCCGGGATTTTTCCGTAACATTTGGCGCCCGAGCAGGGACGAGCGGTTCTCCCGTGTTGCTGACCGGGGGCCCCGAAATCTTCTGCCGGCTCCGGGCCATTTTGCCCGGGAAGACCCTCTGGACCTCCAGCCATCTTCCGGGCGGTAATCAAACGTCCCAGGAGTTCAGCCGGGGAGCAAAGGGACATCCAGCCGGCTTCCTCGATCCCGGGATCTACACAGAAGACGCGTGAGTATAGGAAACCCAGTGCACTGGTGGAAAAGGGGGGTGGAAGTCTCCTGGCAACTGAATTCTCTGCCCTCCTCTCTATCGCTCTTTCTCGCCTGTCCCTTGGTCCAAGTGCTGAGAGAGACCGTGGACTGCCGCTCGGCCCGAAAGGGGGGCTCTGAGCTCTATCTCTTTCTCTCAAATTCTCCAGTCAGCCGCACCAACCGAGAGTCCGAGAATAAGACGGAGAGACCCGGCTTGAAAAGACAGCCGACTCCCTGCAACGGGCATCTCGGTTGAAAGCAAGGGATTGGAGCTCTTCTTCCGAACTTCCCGAGCGCCCTTACGGAGGGGGCAGGAAGGGGTCTTGCTTTCCTATCAATTAATCCCAGCCGCACCGGTCGGGCCACGTAACACGTGTATCGTGCGTGAGCCCGCTTCCGATAGCAAGGGGGATTTTCCGTCCGAAACTCTATCAAGGGATCACCCGATCTGGCACCGCACGGCGCGGGCGTTCAGTAGGGTCCCTCTTCCGAGATTTAACGATAGGTAGGAGGTTGCCAGGAGGGGAACCCGAGGAGAGTTGGGTGGGACTTGGCAGAGTGGAGAGGAACCCCTGAGAAGTTGAAGAGTAGGAAAGGAAGGAATAGAGAATAGGCAAGAAGAGCTCTCTAAAAAACCCGCTAAGAAGTTGCTAAGCAGCGAAACCCTCCCCTAAGCCCACACCCCCTAACGATCCCTTCTCCCCTCTCTTTACCTAGACACGCGTGAATAAAATGGGTACCCAAGCCTCCAAACACGAGCGGGCTCGCTCCGGGAGGAAGGCTTCTAGGAAGCCATCCGAGTCCCAGAGAGACCCCGACTCCCCTCTTGAGTTCGTCATCTCTTACTGGAAATCTATTCCCGGGCACAAATTGTTATCGAGACAAAAATTAGAAGATCTCTGTACACGCACCTGGCCCACTGGAACTGCCTCCGCAAAACCAGAGCTACAGTGGCCAAAGGGGGGCTCTTTTAATGAAGAGCGCCTACAATACCTTAAGAAGTACCTGATGGAAGAAAAACCCCGCCAATTAGAATACCTAGCCACATTTGAGACGGTCAGAGGACTGCTCCAAGCCACTAAAAGAGCCACGACCTACCAACTACCTATCTTAAATCATGGAAGGTCGCCCCCGCCCCCTCCATACGAAGGACACCCAGGGGATGACTCCATGGAACAAACGCTCATTCCATTCTACTATGGGCCAACTATTCCACCCACCCTTAGAGAGGACTCAGACAGCGATGAGAACGTAGAAGACCAAGGGGCGCGTGGGGGCGCGAGCCCGCGGTTAACGAGGCAGCGAGCCAGAGTAATACAAAGCGCCACCTTAGAGAGCTCTGATCTCCTGTCCTTGAGGCAGCGAGCCAAAGAAATACTAGAGGCCACTTCCAGACACCCTAGCCTCCTTGAAAAATCTAAAGAGAACCCTGAAAAATCTCAAGAGGTCCCAGAGACATCCAAGCAAGCGGATTCAAATCAGGCAGACTCCGCAGCAGTCCAGATGCCCTTAAGGGCCCTGCCGATCCCACCCCTACGGCCAGATGGACCCCCTCGAATGGTGTATACCCACCAGCCTTTCTATACGGCTGACCTGGTAAATTGGTCAAATCAAATGCCATCATTAAGAGACGATCCGGATAAATGCCACCGTCAGGTCAGCGCCATTTTTTCGACCCATAACCCGACCTGGCCAGACGTTCACGTTCTCTTAAACGCCCTCTTCAACGAGGCCGAGAAGGCAGATATTCTGGCAAAGGCAGGAGAGGCAATCGAACTCCCCAACTACCAGACAGGACGCCCACAAGGGTTAGAGCCGCTCACAGCTCAATGCTTACGCACCGAGCCGACGTGGGATTACAATACTACCAACGGCATCTGGTATCTGAACTTATTCAAACGGGCAATCCTAGACGGCATTAAGGCCGCTGGACAACGTACTGTCAACTGGACGAAGGTCCAGTCCGTGTTGCAAGGGGCAAACGAACACCCATCTGATTACTATACCAGGCTAGTCTCAGCCATCAAGACATGGGGGGGAATCGACCCCGAAAACCCCCAACACGAAGTCATAGTCAAAGGCTTCTTTAAAGACCAAGCCTGCCCCGATATAAGGAAGGCCCTGAACTTACAAATAGGGTATGATGGCAAAAGTATCAGTGAAATCCTCTCAATCGCCAAATCTGTATATAATTCACGGGATGAGAGGAAGAAAAGGGACCCCAAACCTGAAACCGAACAGATCCTTGCCCTGAGTATGGACTTAAACTCCGGAAGGGGCAGGGGTTTTAGCCGAGGAAAGGGAATCCGAGGAGGAGGACCTCCCCATTCCCTTAGATCATGGGGACCAGCCACTGGAGCCTGTTATTACTGTCAGGAAGAGGGACACATAAGAAGATTCTGCCCCTACCTCAATAATATAACTTATGGAGCGCCGCATCCAAACCCAACTTACGCATACGGGAACCAACCACCCATCCTTCATAACCCTCAACCAGCCACGACCACATATAAACCCCAACCGCCTCCGAGTGCATCTACCCAGAACCAAAGACCTCCACCAGGACCAAGGACCCAGATGCCCGCTATAACGCCGTCCACCCACCCGTGGACTAACGCCACGGCACCTCCCTTGCACCCACCTAACCAACCCTTTCCTGATGACCAAGAAACCTATTGACAATTAGGAGGGGATCCCAACCAAACCCTAACCATCTGTCCAGTCCTTACGTTATCCTCTGAAGACCCATTTTGCACGATAGAGATCGATGGCCACCCGTATCAATGTCTATTGGACACAGGAGCCACATACTCTACTTTAACCGATAGCCACCTGAAGCCGGGTCCGGAGACTAGAAAAGTTATGGGTCTGGATGGGATACCCCGCACTTGCCCACTATCACGTCCTTCCAAGGTTACCCTCGGACCGCTACTGGCCGAGCATACCTTCCTTCTAACTAGCAGCCCGGTAAACCTTTTGGGAAGGGACCTGCTTTGCAAACTGAACGCTACCATTAAATGTACCAAGGAAGGCATCTACCTACACATGCCCGAAGAATCCATCCCATCCTTCCAAGGAATAGTTGAGGAGGAAAAGACAGATAGACAATTCCCAAACCTACCCCCGGAATTGGAATGAGATTTGCCCTCCTCTTTATGGGGCACCGAATCGACCTCAGTGGGTCTCTTATTATCAGCGACCCCAGTGAAAATTACCTACAGGACTGACTTACCTTTTCCCTGCACAAAACAATATCCCTTACCCAAAGAAGCTATCGAGGGGTTAACTCCTATGATCGAAGACTTCCTCGAGAAGGGAATCCTAGTCCCTTGCGCATCCCCATGTAACACCCCAGTGCTCCCAGTAAAGAAACCATCGGCAGAGGGGGCACCAGTTAGATATCGTTTTGTGCAAGACTTGAGACTCGTGAACCAATTTGTCATACCTCGACATCCAGTAGTGGGCAACCCGAATTCTTTACTGAACGCCATACCCGCAGAGACTAAGTGGTACACCGCTGCGGACCTCTGTTCCGCCTTCTTTAGCATACCCCTAGACCCGGACAGCCAATTTCTCTTCGCCTTCACCTGGGGACCTAGTCAGCTCACCTGGACTAGATTGCCCCAGGGTTACGTAGAATCGCCCGCCATCTTTTCGGCCATCCTACACCAAGATTTACAAGACATAAATCTCCCAGCTGGCTCCGCCCTTTTACTCTACGTAGATGACCTTCTCCTCTGCTCCATTAGCGAGGAAGCATGTAAAACGGACACTAAGCATCTCCTAACAGAACTGGCTAGAAAAGGACATAAGGTGTCGCCAAAGAAACTACAGTATTGCAAACAAGAAGTTAAATACCTCGGGCACATCCTAGGAATAGGCACCCGAAGCTTGGCAACAGACAGGATAGAGGCGGTCACTAAAATTCCCCTTCCCAAGACTAAGAGACAATTACGGGGATTCTTAGGGATGGCTGGCTTCTGCAGAGCATGGATTGCGGGTTACAGCGAGATCACTAAGCCCCTGTCGGCTATGACCCGTCAAGACCACCCAGACACTCTAGTTTGGGAGGAAGAGGCATACAAGTCCTTTGAACGACTGAAACAAGAACTGAGATCTGCCCCCGCCCTAGGCTTACCTGACTACAGAATTCCTTTCAACTTGTTCGTCCACGAGCAAATGGGGGTGGCTTCGGGGGTGTTAACTCAGCCTTTCCGAGACCAGGAGAGGCCTGTGGCATACTACAGTCTTCAACTAGACACAACCGCAAAGGGGGCGGTAAGCTGCCTACGAGCTATAGCCGCCGCAGCAATCCTCCTGGAGAAGGCTCAAGAGACAGTTCTGGGGCACGAAATCACTATCCATGTGCCCCATTCCGTCTCTACCCTATTAACATTAAAGGGGTGCCATCACTTTTCCAACTCCAGACTAAATAGGTACGAGGCCGTCCTGCTAACACCATCAAATGTCACCATCAAGCGAGTTAACTCCCTCAACCCAGCCACCCTTCTTCCCCTCCCTAATGACGGGACCCCGCACCATGACTGCGCCACCATAGTCCGGCAAGCCGAAAAGCCCAGGGAAGACCTGGACCACCTACCTTTAGACAACCCAGATATAATACTCTACACAGACGGCAGCTCTAAGGTTGTCGAAGGGGAAAGGAAAACAGGGTACGCTGTGGTCACTGATTTTGAAGTCGTAGAAGCCAATCCAATAAACCCGCAATACAGCGCCCAGGCTGCAGAGTTAATAGCGCTTATACGTGCCTGTGAGATATGTGAAAACAAACGAGTTACAATCTACACGGATAGCAAGTACTGTTTTGGATTGGTGCATACCACCGGCCAAATTTGGTTACAAAGAGGCTTCCTAACAGCTGCTGGTTCAAAAATTTCACACGCTGCCTTAGTAGAGAGACTCTTGACTGCCATTCACCTACCTACCGCGATCGCAGTCGTCCACTGTAAGGCTCACACTCGCGGTAGAGATCCAATTTCAAAGGGGAATAGACGAGCAGATAAAGCAGCCCAGTCAGCCGCACTCCGCCCCCCAAACAATGATTCGGAATTTCAAGCTCCACAAATCCCGCTTAACATAGACACTACACAAATTTACGAGGAAGCACCCGAGGAAGAAAAGACCCTCTGGCGATCTGTGGGCGCAGTCCAACAAAATAACGTTTGGGTTCTCCCAGATGGCAGAACCGTCCTTCCAAAGGCATGGGTTCCAAAATTGGTGAGGGTCCTTCATCAACAAACCCACTGGGGAAAAGGGAGACTGATAGAACACGTAAAAAGATCCTGGTACGCTCCTGGACTTGCGGTCGCAGCCACAACAGCATCGAAGAACTGCGTTACCTGCAACTCTTATAACCCCAAACGACAACCCAGAACGCCACCAGGGGCTAGACTGTGGGCATTTGTTCCATTCGAGAGCCTACAGCTGGACTTTATCGACCTACCGCTCTGCCAAGGGTTTAAACATGCGCTGATCATAGTGGATAAGCTCTCCTCCTGGGTAGAAGGATTCCCTTGTAGAAAACCCACTGCCTCTGTAGTGGCCAGAGCCCTCCTACAGGACATTATCCCTCGGTTCGGAGTGCCCCGTCGCCTAGATAGCGACAGAGGAACACACTTCACGGCTCAAATAGTACAACTAGTGGCCAAAGCCTTACGAATAAAATGGGATCTCCATACTCCCTACCACCCACAATCTTCAGGCCAGGTAGAACGAATGAATCAGGAAATTAAAACCCAGTTAGGAAAACTCTGTAGACTCACTGGACTGAAATGGGTGAATGCACTCCCGTTGGTCCTTCATAATATACGGAGCGCACCGACTGGACCATTGAAGTTGTCCCCCTACGAACTTTTATTTGGGAGACCTCCCCCCGTCTATAACACTCAGTTCCCACTCTCAGAACTTGAACTGGGAGAAGCGGAACTTACTAACTATGTCATTCAGCTCCAGACACAGCTACAACGACTCCACCAGTACGCGGCCGTCGAAGGACAAAGTCTACCCATCGACGTGCAAGCCCACTCCTTCAACCCAGGCGACTGGATCCTCGTCAAAGTCTATCAGAAGGAACCCCTCCAACCCGCGTGGGAGGGCCCCTACCAGATACTCCTGACGTCACCAACCGCCGTAAAGTTAGGTGAGAAGAATTCGTGGATCCATCACACGAGGTGTAAGTCCTCACCCCCCCCTCAAGAAGCCGAGGAAGACATCGGGGAGGACTTCACCTTTTCAACTCCACCCACCCCACCAACTTCGTACATTGACGACGACGACGCCCAACAGACCGGACCAGACCGGGGCCAGAATCGGGCCCAACAGACCGGACCAGATCGGGGCCAGAATCGGGCCCAACAGACCGGACCAGATCGGGGTCAGAATCGGGCCCAGCAGACCGGACCAGATCGGGGCCAGAGTCGGGCCCAACAGACCGGACCAGATCGGGGCCAGAATCGGGCCCAACAGACCGGACCGGAGCCCACCTCAACCAACTGGACATCCGAGATCATCCCCGATCCCAATACCATCCGAATACGCTTGAAACGCACTGACAGCGCGCTTTGACAGCTCCGCGCGCTTTGACAGCCTCCTTGACAGCTCCACTGACAGCGCGCTTTGACAGCTTCCTTGACAGCCCCACTGACAGCGCGCTTTGACAGCTTCCTTGACAGCTCCACTGACAGCGCGCTTTGACAGCTCCTTTGACAGCTCCACTGACAGCGCGCTTTGACAGCTTCTTTGACAGTTCTTCTAACAGCACATTCCCACGGCCTTCCGACCTCCTTATTCTCCAATGCTTTGCCTTTCCCGGACTCTAACCATGAACTTCTTCATTTTCCTTGCCTACCAGACTTTGACCTACTCCTCAGCCATGCCAACTGATCATTGCACCGGCTTACCCACGGATTACCACTTCCTGGACTATCACCGACTCGAGACGGGTGGGAAGTCGAACCCGGACCGAATGGGGGACTTTGACTTTTGCCTCCCCGAGTCCCGGACATTACTACGACATTCCCTCGTACCCCAGCTAACTGACAACGAGTACTGGGAACTTTTCATCCGAGACCAAACCCTACACCGAATTGGGTCAGCCGCAGTCACCCTCGACCATTCCTACTACCGCCTCACCTGCAAGAACGGGACCCATTTCCTATTCGGCAACGGGGAACTCTTGAGGAGCCCAAATTGGACCGAAATCGAGAAAGGGGGGGCCGCACCAGCCTACACTGACGCAACGAGCCCCTCCGACAACCTGATTTTCGGGTTCCAATGTCTCCTCATGACCCCGGAGCTCCGAAAGCCGCAACTACAAGGACTTTGTCTAAGAAAATTTTGCTGCCTTTGGAACCTCGGAATTACCCACGATTGGAGAGGAGCAGAATACCTTGAGGGCTGGTACCATCCAGCACATCCCTCACGCTCCCCCACGTGGGATAACGTTGGACCTTTACGATGTGGGGGCATAGCCAAAGACAGGCGCCTCTTAAATACCACCGACCCCCTTCATCCCCTCGGCACGGCACCACGAAAACTCGGCGCTGACCCTTCCTCCCCAGGAGAGGATCTCCTTTCCTCCTGGGAACAGAACTCTTACATTAAGCTCCTCGGCCAGGTGGCCAAGGAGGCACCCTACCCGGAATGCTGGATCTGCGCCCATGCTCCCAGCCACCTCCAACAGAGCCTTCCCCTTGTTCCGGTCCCGGTCACCATAGAACAGTTCCGGTCAGGGGACGTCGCCTCCTGGAATCTGACTGCGTTGAACTTGACCCACCAATACCTTTACCTCACCGGTCCGACAAAGGGTCCGCTTTGCCGCACCTTCACCGGGGAAGGCACCTTCATCGGCTCCAGCACCTGTACGTCCGATTTAGAGCTTTTATCCACCGGCCATGTCACCATCACGGACATGACGGGATCCCGGACCTTTCCAAACCTTACCCTTGCTTGGGCCACGGTCATCGGCCACCCTCCAACCTGGCAGCCCCAACCCACCGACGCCATGTTACTGCAAGCCTTCGCCTCAGGAAGAATGGAGTCATACCTCAGTGGCTTGTTCTGGGTATGCGGTCATCGTGCATATACCTGGGTGAGCCCCCATATGTCCGGGTCCTGTTTCGTCGGGTACATCGTTCCCGGCATAAGGATAGTACCACACCTGCCCCCTGGGAGACAGAGGAATAAACGGGAAGAAAAACAACTGTCTGACTTATCCAATGTTGCTGCCAACGGAGAGACCGTGGGTCGAGCACTCTTTCCTGCCTACGGGGCAGGATCCAACCACGTCGACATCCTCCGGCTCACCGATATCCTCCTCAAGTTCATGCAGGAGGCCACCGAGATCACAGACTCCCTGATGTCGGAACTGTCTGAGGTGAGACAGCTGAGTTTACAGACGAGGATCGCTACGGACTTTCTACTGTCCAGCCAAGGAGGAACGTGCGCTTTAATAGGTACCGAGTGTTGCACCTACGTAACGGACCAGTCTCTGAACATTACGGGACACTTGAATAACATCCATGAGTTAGCAGGGAGGTTACATGACATACAACACGAGGGACTGTCTGACGTTGACTTGTGGGGATGGTTACCAAAGCTAGGGTGGCTCCGACAATTGATTAAGGTCATATTACTCACAACTCTTACCGTTGCCTTTTGCATTTCTGTCCTCTGCTGTGCCATACATTGTGTCTCCCCTTGCTGCTCTCTCCTCCGCTTCCCGACTCAATCTGCTCCTTTTCCCCTTCGAGCCTATTCCCGCTCCCATAACGCTCCGGTCTTCCCCGAATACGTGCAAATGAGACACCTGGGGGAAGGGGAGTACGAAATCACAGGGGTATAGGGTGCGGAGAAAGGATTTGCAAGTTCTAACAGAACTTTAATGCAAATCTATCTCCGAATGGGGGACTGATACGGAAGGAGGAAGGGGGGGGGCAACCATTTCCCTCCATCGCTACCTGAAGGGGCCCGAGGCGATGACCTCGACAGTGCCCAATCCTCCCTGGAACCCTCAGCCCCCACATCGTTGCACAAGCACCACACTATACCCCTGCCTTACTAATAAAAGGCTCTTTCCTGTCTCAATCTCTTCCTATGCCTCCCTCTTGCCCTATTCCTAAAGCGAGTTGACCGTATCATACTACTTCCCCATTCAAAGTACTGAGCTGCGCCTTAGCCAATCACAGCCGTGCATTCATCCTGCAAGAACTAGCTCAGGCAGCTCAGCGAGCTCTTGCACGCCTCATTAAACCTGCTGACAAGCTACTGACGGCCCCCCGCAGCGAGAACAATGGAACCGAAGCTTCTGATCTCCTAATCCAATCAGGACCTTGCTACAATGTATCCGTTTTGCTCGTAAACCTGTCAAAACCTTGTTACAATGTATCTAACTTTGACCGAGGCTACGGAACAGGTTGGAAACCTTCAGAACCTTTCGAAAATCATATAAAATCAACCATAGCTCCGATTTCCTTGCTTTCGGTGTCATTCAACTCAGCTCCCTTTGGACTCCATGATGACACCCTGACCTCCATAATCCCTCAAGCGGCAGGGCACGTACACAGGAACTTCTTAATCCTGTCAGATCGTCCTGCCTAACCCTTCCTCCGGGCAATACCAGGTGGCAGACGATGCATATCACTGTCCCTTTGTCCAGCCACCACCGGTACTCAAGAAATGTTTACTTATGTATATCCCTCACTCTGCACATTTCCCCTCCCTTGTCTCAAATGCTAATCAGTGTAACCCCACCTCTCTGTAAATATATTCATGACGTGTGTAAAATATTCATGATGTAATTTCTGAAACCCAACCTTCCCATAATGTATTCGTGACGTTTTCATGCACTGTATTCTGGGACGTGGAGGGAACTTTTAAAAGTCTATGTCACCCCATTCTCGGGGTTCAATCTCGTCTTGAACCTGTTGCGCAATAAACTCGGATCTCCGCATCTTGCTCCTGTTTCCGGCTGAGCTTATTTTCTCCGCTAGGACCCGCGGACTCAGTCCGACGCACCGGGTGGCTTGGAATTCCACACCCGGGATTTTTCCGTAACAACGCAGACAATCATTATTATCTCATATCAAAAATTGGGAGAGGGTCTCTTAGCACAGCCCTCCAGTGCACACTAGCGGCCAAAATTGTGGAACTTTCTGGACAAAATGTATTTCCGAGGTTTGATGGCTCATGACACCACTTTGTTTTGGAGGAATAATAAAGCTTTTTTCCTGTGGGGACGCAGGGGGACGCATACCCCTAAACATTTTGTGAATTTAACAGGAGAAGAAATTCACTGTATTTATTTTCCCAGATTTGAACTGTATTTATTTCCCCCGGTGGTGATTTCCTTGAGTCAAAATGAGAGTACCCTAAACACTTTATTTTAAGGAAAAAACCACTGAGTTATACCATAAAATCATGTATCAATGGAAATAAAATTTAATGAGGAATGTAATGCAATAACTTTTATGAAGGATTATTTATTACAACAGCAGTCATAAAGAAGAAATGTGAAAACACAGGAAAAATGAGATATGCAGGTTAAATTGCCGTGTTGGCACTTTGCGATAAAATCAATGGGTTTGGGGTTGCAGTTTGGGGACTCGGTTCCTAAAAGGTTCGCCATCACTGCGCTAGAAGGAAAGGAAAGTGGGGGGGGCGTCCCCCAAAAAGCATCTCTGGAAATGTGGGGAAAGAAAGAAAAGGCGGAGGGGAGAGATGGGCACGCTGGGCTTGGCAAGGGTTAAAGGAACAGAGCTGCCTTCCTAGAGAGGCCAGGAAGCAAGGGGGGCAGGTCCTCCAGAGCCAAGGCCCCTCCCTCCCCAGTCCTTTCCTGCAAGGAGGGGGGGTGTTGCTTTGTGTCTCTCCTGCAAGGGCCGAATTGCTGCCCCCGCCTGGGATCTGGTGAGTCTCCTCTCTCTCTGGGATCTGGTGGGGGTCCCAGGGCTGCAGCAGAAGAGGGTGCCTGGGGGGCCTGATCTGCTCATGCAGGGGGGGGGGATCCCAAGTCAGGGAGGAGAGGGTCCTGCCAGGGAGGGGCCAGGTCTGCCACGCTCTCCTTCCTGGAGATCAGAGGATCCCAAACTCATCTGGCCCTCCGCCCCCCCCCTTCAGAAAAACAATGATTCTCCCACGAAATCTCATTTCTTTAATCAAAGGAGTCCGATTACACAATAAATGTTCAAATGGTTTTCCAAAGCTGGAGCAGGAGGTGGACACTATCCCCTCCTCCCCCAAAAAAGGTGGGAGAGAAAAGCCAGGAATAAAGAGAGGGATCCCAGCCCATAATCTGGCTGCTGCATTGGGGACCAGTTTCCCAGTGTCTCCCAGGGCAGCTCCCCACGGAGGCCACTGCAGCAATCCCCTCGCACCCAGAGCAGGGCATCCCAGGACCACATCCTCTCTCTCCCAAAGGGATTGTTGATGGAAATGGGCGCTGCTACTCCCTGAGCCTCCAGGGTTAAGCTATCTAATTGAATAATAATAATAAATTACCTGCCTAAATTTCAAGGGAGATGTCTTTGGCCCCACCCACTTGGCCCTCAGGGGGTTGACCAGATGCACACCTGGCCCTCTGGAGCAGAGAGTCCAAGTACAAGAAAAGGAGACAGAAGCAGGGGAGTGGG
Source organism: Podarcis muralis (assembly GCF_964188315.1). NCBI lineage: Eukaryota > Metazoa > Chordata > Lepidosauria > Squamata > Lacertidae > Podarcis > Podarcis muralis. The sequence continues at coordinate 3,531,064 of NC_135658.1, forward strand.
GTGGGGGGAGAGCAACTTCTGAGGACCCCCGGGTGAGGACCCCCACTAGAGCCAAACATCCATTATTCAAAAGATACAAATGTCAGTCAGTTCTGACTTCATGCATTGCCTCTGTTTCTCTGTTTTGAATCCTTGTTTTTTTCTCAGGGAAAGGGTCTTCTTGCAGAAATGGACCTGGATTCCTGTGAGGCAGAGAGGCCTCCGTTGGACACCAGAGAGAGGCCACTGGGTAAGGAGGAAGGTGGCTTTTCTCCGTTTGGTCTTATTCTGTTGATTTTCCAACTCATCAGTGGGTTCTTTTCATCTTTTTTTGGGGGGGGGACTTTTGGGATCCAGGGCCCAGAGGAAAGGAGATGTATTTCTGCATAACTAACATATGAAATGGGCACAAACGTTGAAATGCTCTCAGCAGGTAAGCATTTCTCAAAGGCCCATCTGTAGTTAGAGATGCCCTGTTTCACCTGTGAGAGAAGCAGGCACTCCTGGCAACCTGATTACCTTTTCTCTCTTGCAGGTGACAGAATGATGCCGGCAAGACCTCCTGATCCGCCTTTTCATGGGGGCAGAAGGGAAGCAGCGGCTATGGAACCAGATCAGGTCAGGGGAAGCTGCCTTGGGGGGACAGAGACTGGGGGATGGAGCAATGTCATGGACTGGTTGGGCACAGAGGAATGGTGGGAGGAAACAGCCGGGGAACCAGGAAGGGAAGATGGCTCAGAGCCGAAGTAGTGGAGGTGGAGGAAGGATGAGCAGTCAGAGGGAGAAGAGGGAGAAGCCTGGGAAGAGGAGGCGTCAGAAGCTGGAATGGTAACAGGGCTTAGTGGGCTGGGAGACTCGGTGGCAGAATGCAGTGCAGAATCAGAGGCAGAAGAGGAAGGAGGCGAGTGGGAGAGGGAGGTCGAGAGGCAGAGGTGAGTCAGGAGAAGGGGGAGCCACTGGGGGCTCCCTCTCCTTCTGCCAGAAGCCACCCTCCCTGCTTGTCTCTCCGAGCCAGGAGACGTCTGACAATGGAGGAGCAAAGGCAGGCTGCACACTGGCACACTGTTCAATCACTTGCCAGAAACCCCAGAGAGGAGGGGACTTGGAAAGCTGTCGGGAGCCGGCGGCCTTCATTCTCTGCAACTGATTTCATTGAGGAAGATGCTCAGGGAATGAGCTGCTGTTCTCATTAGGTCTGAAACTCAGCCAAGTCTGCGAATATCGTGTTCTTGCTGATAAAGAGTTAACTCCAGCTGTGAACTGTGGGATTTCCTGCCCATTTAACTCTGCTATACCAGCCTTCTGAACGTCACCACTATGATTCATCAGTAGTTGCTGTTTTCATAGATTCCTAGAGTTGAAAGGGACCCCAAGGGTCATCAAGTCCAACCCCCCTCATTGCAGGAGTCTCGGCTAGATAATCCAAGACAGATGGCCATCCAAACTAGGCTTCTTGTATTTCTATGTTGCTCATTGAATGCTAAAATTTCTAAGAAGTGTACAAATGAGAACAAATAGTGGCCAGCATTCACCTAACCAGCCCCATCAGCTGCAAAATGGGGCCTGCCCCCCATCCCTCCCCCTCTCCACACCTCCCTGAACCTCTTGAATTTGGCTGTAGGGCATTGGGAGGGAACTCCCCAGAACAACTCACGAGGAGAGGAGAAAGTGGATCCTTTCATCAGGCAAACTGGAATGCTTGGAAGGATGGAAGGATGTCTCTTCTAAGGAGGGGGCTTCCAGTGAGCCCAGAAGCAGCCAAACTTCCATGGTCTTTCCTGCTCTCTAAATTGCTTTCCTTTCTAACTGCTGTGTTTTGTTCTTCACTGACCCTCAGGCAGGCTGCAGGCTGACTCTCTGAACTCTTGTTTGCAGTTTGCATTCCAAAGGGAGGGGGAGTTGACTCCCGTGTAACCCTCTCTCCCCCTGGCTGCTTCCTCCCCTGGGAGCTGGCTCATTCATGTCACACACACAACCGAGTTTTCTGTAGCGGATCATATTTCTGCTGTCTCAGAAGAGGACTTTTCCCTTTTTCTTTCAGGGTCCAGTGTGCTTGGAAGATGCTGCTGTTCGTTTCACGGATGAGGAGTGGGCGTTGCTGGATCCTGACCAGAGAGCTCTGCATATGGACGTCAGGGAGGAGAATCGTGGGATTGTGGCCTCTCTTGGTAAGGCTCCCTGTGGAATCGTCCTGTCTGCCTGGAAATTCAAAAAATGCCTCTGTGATGAGCCTCATCTATTTTCACAGAGCTCAACAGTGTCCCCTATAACCCGTGGGATCCTAACACCCCCATCATCATCATCGTCATCGTCGTCATTTTTATTATTTATACCCCGCCTATCTGGCTGGGTATAATTTGCTGGGTTGAACAACAAATTACTATTCTTTCTGTGAACAGTCTTCCTCCAGTCCTGCCTTTTTATACCATGATCGGGCTGGGCTGGACTGCCCAGGCCATCTTAAATGTCAGCTTCAGAGTTGTTGGGAAAGATAAGTAACCTCTGTCAGGTTTTCTGTTTTTGCTCCTGTCAATCTTGGGTTAACCAAAGAGACAGCTGGCATTGGGGATGGAGGGGATGCCATGACTAGGCCAAACAAAATCCATCCCAGAGAACAGGCAGGCTTTTCGAAACTCAGATAATAATAGTAATAATAGTGATAATAGTAATAATAGTAATAATAATTTGTTCATACCCTGCCCATCTGACTGGGTTTCCCCAGCCACTCTGGGCAGCTCCAAGCAGAAGATTACAACCACGATGAAACATCAAATATTAAAATCTTCCCTAAACAGGGCTGGCTTCAGATGTCTTCTAAACGTCTGATAGTTGTTTATTTCATTAACATCTGATGGGAGGGCATTCCACAGGGCGGGCACCACTACCAAGAAAGCCCTCTGCCTGGTTCCCTGTAACCTCACTTCTCTCTGGCAGGGAACTACCAGAAGGCCCTCGGAGCTGGACCTCAGTGTCTGGGCTGAACGATGGGGGTGGAGACGCTTCTTCAGATATACTGGGCCAAGACCGTTTAGGGCTTTCAAGGTCGGCACCAACACTTTGAATTGTGCTCGGAAACGTACTGGGAGCCAGTGTAGGTCTTTCAGGTCTGGTGTTATTTGGTCTCAGCCTGCATACCAAATGGAGCTGGTAGACAGCTGCCCTAGACACTGAATTGACCTGCACCTCCATGGACAGCTGTGTGTCCAAAAAGGAAAAAGCGAGGGAGAGGGGGGAAAGAAAAGAAAAGAAAAGAAAAGAAAAGAAAAGAAAAAGGAATAAAAGTATGAATAGAGTAAAAAAACATAGTAATATCTCATATTTCAGTCAGCAAAGAAAAGAAACTTCCGACTATACCCATTGTACTAATTTTCAAATAACCTGTTATTTACACAGTTACACAACGTTGTTTTTTGTTAACTTAATTTAACTTTATCTGACATGTACTTTGTATTACAAGGCTCCTTCAATATCTGCCAGAAAACTTTTACTATTCCAGTACCCTCTGAGGTATTCCTTAATTATTAACCAATCCTTATTTACTTCTTGTATTGTATTTCCTCTTATTGACCCCGTTCTCCTTGCTAATTGTAACTACTCTATCAATGTGGCTTGCCATTCAATCTTTGAGGGGATGATGTCGTGTTTCCTTTTTCTTCTATTAAAATCCTTGCTGCAGTTGAGGCATACATGAATAATGGTCTGTATTTCTTGTGGATTTCTGGTGTCATAAGACCTAATAGGAACGCCTCAGGTTTTTTAGGGAATGAAATCTTAAACATTTTCTTTAACTCATTGCAGATGGTATCCCAAAAATCTTTAATCTTGTCACATTCCCACCACATATGCATGTAAGTTCCATTTCTTTTTTTTCATCTCCAACATAAGTCTGACCTGTTCTTATATATTTTGGCTAGTGTTGCTGGTGTCAAGTGCTGTCTATATAACATTTTCAAAACATTTTCTCTTAAGTTCATACATACAGTAAATTTGATGTCAACTCTCCACAGTTTTTCCCACTGACACATGTATATATTGTGGCCTAAATCTTGTGCCCAGCGAATCATAGATTCTTTCACTTTCTCCTCCTTTACCTCCCAATCCAGGAGGAGGTTGTACATTTTCGAAATATATTTGTTCTTGGATTGAAGGAGTCCTTTTTCAAATTTGGAAGTTTCATCTGCAAATCCTTTTTTTATTATCTAAACTAAATCTTTCGTTTAATTGGAAATATTGTAGTCAATCTGTTAAATAGGTTCTAATTTTACCAAATTCTTTCAACTTTAGTTTGTTGTTATTTTCCTCCAGGATCATTCTGTACGTTGCCCAATCGCTTTGCATATTCTTTTTCTTAATGGCTATGGCTTCCAATGGGGAGGTTCACCAGGGGGTTTTGGGTTCTAAGAGATCTTTATATTTGTTCCATATCTTATATAGTGATTTTCTTACAATATGATTCAAAAAACCCATGTGGACCTTCACCTTATCATATATCATATAAGCATGCCATCAAAAGTGATTGTCTAAGTCAACTAAATCTGTATCTTTAGAAACTATCCACTCGTTGATCCATACTAGCCCAGCTGCAGCACGATACAATTCCAGATGCAGTAGAGCAAATCCTCCTCTCTGCTGTTGGTCTATTAAGATTTGATGTTTAATTCTTGGTTTTTTGCCACTCCAAATAAATCTCGCAATGTCCCTTCTCAAGTTTTTAAAACAATTCATACCTCCCAAAATTGGGATAGTTTGAAACAGGAACATCAGTTTTGGCAAGACACTTTGATAACAGAAATTTTACCCCAAAAGGAGAGGTGAAGCCTGCTCCAGATTTCCAGGTGCCTCTTGATCTCCTTCCATAACTTTACATAATTATCTTGATATAGATGAATACATTTATTTGACAGCCAAATACCCAAGTATTTTACTTTTTTCCTTACCTCTAGTAAGTTCCCGTAACTCCAGTTTTTCATCTGAGCACATATTTTTAAGTAAGAGGTTGGTTTTCTTTTTGTTAATTTTGATACCTGCCAATTTTCCAAATTAATTAATTAAATCTATTGCTAATGGGATACCTTCTTTGGGGTCTTCAGTTGTTAATATCACATCATCCACATAGGCTCTCATTTTATGTCCCCCCCCCCCAGTCTTAATTCCCTTTATTCTTCCTTCCTTCCTCAGTTCATTTAGCAGGGTTTCCAGCACCAATATGAATAGGAGAGGGGAAAGGGGACACCCTTGTCTCATGCCTTTCATAATATCAATACTCTCTGTGAGTATTTTTTGTTGTTGTTGTTTAGTCGTTTAGTCGTGTCCGACTCTTCGTGACCCCCTGGACCAGAGCACGCCAGGTACTCCTGTCTTCCACTGCCTCCCGCAGTTTGGTCAAACTCATGTTGATAGCTTCAAGAACACTGTCCCACCATCTCCTCCTCTGTCATCCCCTTCTCCTTGTGCCCTCCATCTTTCCCAGCAGCAGGGTCTCCCCCCCCTTTCCTTTATTCCATCCTGCAGATCTATCCAGTTCTGGATTAAATACCCCATTCACGTCTCCCATCAGTATTAGTTTCTCCCCTATATGCTCTATCAGTATCTCTTCTAAACCTTTATAAAATTTTGCTCTTTTTTCATTTGGGGCATATATCCCAATTATCATAAAAGATTCCCCTTGTGATTTTTATCTTAATTATTATTATCCTTCCATTTGCGTCTTTATATATTAGCTTTGGCTCCAGGTTAGGTTTTACGTATATCACCATACCTCTTTTTTTTTTTTTTTTTTTTTGTCTGCTGTTATAAATTCTGACCCTAGTTTTGGATTTATCAACACTCTTGTGTGTTTTTTATTTATATGCGTCTCTTGGATACATGCTATATCTAAATTCTGTTTTTCCACTATGCGTTCTACCTTGTTTCTTTTCTTTTTATCATTCAATCCTTTTATATTCCATGATAGTATTTTTAGATTCATTCTTTATTAATTTGAATAAAGAAGAAAGAAGACAAGAGAGAAAGAAAGAGGGGAGAAACAGAAAAAATCAGATATTACAATTTCTTATACTCTTTTTATTTGTGGTGCCTAGTCACTGTCATGATCTTGATTTGATATTCCTGATTTGTTGCTAGGGTCTTCATCAATTGGTTGCCTACCACAAATTTAATTAGCATTAATCCATAACTGGGACTTCCATTTGTTCCTCAGGCTCTAATTCCTTTTTGTTTCCATTGCAGATTGTGAAAAATTGGAAATCAAGAACAAGGGTGACCATGAGAAAATCCCCAGAGAGGAGAAGCCAAATAAAAATTTAGAGTGTGGAGAGAGCTGCAATCAGAGCTCCCATTCCATTTCCCATCAAATAAATCTCATTAGAAAGAAACCCTACCAGTGCATGGAATGTGGAAAGAGCTTCAGTCAGTGCTCCTCTCTCACTTCCCATCAAAGAATTCATACAGGGGAGAAACCGTATCAGTGTGTGGAATGTGGAAAGAGCTTCAGTCAGAGCTCCAATCTCACTTGCCATCAAAGAATTCATACGGGGGAGAAACCCTATCAGTGTGTGGAATGTGGCAAGAGCTTCAGTCAGTGCTCCTCTCTCACTTCCCATCACAGAATTCATACAGGGGAGAAGCCCTATCAGTGCTTTGAATGTGGAAAGAGCTTTAGGAAGAGCTCCCATCTCACTTCCCATCAAAGAATTCATACAGGGGAGAAACCCTATCAGTGCATGGAATGTGGAAAGAGCTTCATGGATAGCTCCTCTCTCACTTCCCATCACAGAATTCATACAGGGGAGAAACCCTATCAGTGCATGGAATGTGGAAAGAGCTTCAGTACAAAGGACTCTCTCATATCTCATCAAAGAATTCATACAGGAGAGAAACCCTATCAGTGTGTGGAATGTGGAAAGAGCTTCAGTCAGAGCTCACATCTTACTTCCCATCAAAGAATTCATACAGGGGAGAAACCCTATCAGTGCATGGAATGTGGAAAGAGCTTTAGTACAAAGGACTCTCTCATATCTCATCAAAGAATTCATACAGGGGAGAAACCCTATCAGTGTGTGGAATGTGGAAAGAGCTTTAGTCAGAGCTGCAGTCTCACTTCCCATCAAATAATTCATATGGGGGAGAAACCCTATCAGTGTGTGGAATGTGGAAAGAGCTTCAGTACCAGCTCCAAACTCACTATCCATCAAAGAATTCATACAGGGGAGAAACCCTATCAGTGCTTTGAATGTGGAAAGAGCTTCAGGGAGAGCTCCTTTCTCACTTCCCATCAGAGAATTCATACAGGAGAGAAACCATATCAGTGCATGGAATGTGGAAAGAGCTTCTGTCAGAGATCCAATCTCACTTCTCATCAAAAAACTCATAGTGAGGAGAATCATAGAATCATAGGATCGTAGAATTGTGGAGTTGGAAGTGACCTCTGGTGTAATCTAGTCCACCCCATGTGAAGCAGGCATCGCAGCTAAAGCATCCATGACAGGTGACCATCCAATTTCATAAAACCTCAAAGGATGGAGATTCCAGCACCTTCCAAGGGAGTCCATTCCACTAACAGCTTTTGCTGTCAAAAGTTCTTCCTCATGTTTAGTCAGAAATCTCCGTTCTTTTAGCTTGAAGTCATTAGTTGATGTCCTACCCTCTGGAGCAGGAAGGAAAAAAGTTTGCTCTATCTTCCATTGTTTATAGTTTTATTGTGTATTTTGTGTTTTTATAGTGTGATTTTATGTTGTAAACTCTCTGAGACCTGTGGAAATAGGGTGGTTTACAAATTCAATCAATCAACCAATCAATAAATCAATAGATTCTTGGTTGCCATCCTCTGTACATGTTTCAACTTGTTGATATCCTTATTATTTATTGAGAGCCAGTGTGGTGTAGTGGTTAAGAGCGGTAGTCTTGTAATCTGGGGAACCGGGTTCGCATCTCCGCTCCTCCACATGCAGCTGCTGGGTGACCTTGGGCTAGTCACACTTCTTTGAAGTCTCTCAGCCCCACTCACCTCACAGAGTGTTTGTTGTGGGGGAGGAAGGGAAAGGAGATTGTGAGCCGCTTTGAGACTCCTTCGGGTAGTGATAAAGCGGGATATCAAATCCAAACTCTTCTTCTTCTTCTTATAAAAGTTATGTTTTTCCCTTCATCCGAAGATTTCAGTAATGGTTCTTCCTCATCCTGGGATGAAGTGACAAGTGAGATGCCACATGATTCTGTCCTGGGCCCGTTGTTGCTCAACTTCTTTATAAAAAAAATTGGGTGGGGGAATTCAGGGGATGCTGATGAAATTTTATGGTGAACCAAACTGGGAGAAGCAGCTAATGCCACAAAAGACAGAATTAGGATTCAAAATTACCTTAATGGATTGGAGAACCGGGCCCAAGCTCACAAAATGAATTTCAGTAGGGAGAAAAGTAAAGCTTTGCACTTAGGCAGGAAGAACCAAATGCACCAATATAAGACGGGGGTTTGGTGGACAGCAGAGTCTGGGGATGCAGTGCCTGAGAATTCCACCAGAGGGCCAGAGCCTCTCTGATTGGCTTCCTTGACAGAGGGAAGGGGATGGAGCCAGGACTTTGGGCAGGACAATAAAAGGGAGATAGTTGGAGAGGGCTGGATTTGAGATGGGAGAGAGGGTTGGATGGAGGGAGAATGGCTCTGATCATCTGTGAGGAGAATATAGAGCCAGGGGAATATCTATAGAGTCAGACTTGTCAGTTTGCATTTCTTAGTACAGAAAGTATTGATCTGATTGGACACGACTAAACAACAACAACAAAAAACTACAAGCCTATCTCTCTGCTAAAAAATGACTACAAATGGTTTGCAAATATACCGTGGTGTTGTTGTTGTCATCGTTTAGTCATGTCCGACTCTTTGTGAACCCATGGACTAGAGCATACCAGGCATTCCTGTCTTCAACTGCTTCCCGCAGTTTGGTCAAACTCATGTTTGTAGCTTCGAGAACGCTGTCCCACCATCTCCTCCTCTGTCATCCCCTTCTCCTTGTGCCCTCCATCTTTCCCAGCATCAGGGTCTTTTCCAGGGAGTCTTCTCTTCTCATGAGGTGGCCAAAGTCTTGGAGCCTCAGCTTCAGGATCTGTCCTTCCAGTGAGTACTCAGGGCTGATTTCCTTAAGAATGGATACGTTTGATCATCTTGCAGTCCATGGGACTCTCAAGAGTCTCCTCCAGCACCAGAATTCAAAAGCATCAATTCTTCTGCGATCAGCCTTCTTTATGTTCCAGTTCTCACTTCCATACATCACTACTGGGAAAACCATGGCTTTAACTATATGGACCTTTGTTGGCAAGGTGATGTCTCTGCTTTTTAAGATGCTGTCTAGGTTTGTCATTGCCTTTCTCCCAAGGAGCAGGCGTCTGTTAATTTCGTGACTGCTGTCATCATCTGCAGTGATCATGGAGCCCAAGAACGTAAAATCTCTCACTGCCTCCATTTCCTCCCCTTCTATTTGCCAGGAGGTGATGGGACCAGTGGCCATGATCTTCGTTTTTTTGATGTTGAGCCTCAGACCATATTTTGTGCTCTGCTCTTTCACCCTCATTAAAAGGTTCTTTAATTCCGCCTCACTTTCTGCCATCAAGGTTGTGTCATTTGCATATCTGAGGTTGTTGATATTTCTTCCAGCAATCTTAATTCCAGTTTGGGATTCATCCAGCCCAGCCCAGGATTGCAGTAAAATTAAAATGTTTTGGGAAATTATATATAATGAAAATGTTCCATTCAACATTTGTGAAAAAGCCTGAAGCTTTCTTATTAGGGATTGAGGAAAAAGACCTGCCAAAGAAATTAAAAAATATTTGTATGTATGCTACAACAGCGGCAAGAGTCTTCATAGCACAAGGGTGGAAGAATGAGGAAATCCTGACAAAAGAACTGTGGCATGAAAAACCGATGGACTATGCGGAATTGGCAAAATTGACACACAAACTACGTGACAAGGATAATTGTGATTTCAAAGACGAATGGGAACCTTTTATGAAATATTTGAAGAAACAACAAAATGAACTGGACTCTTTGGCAGGTTTTGAATAAATATTCACAAACTCTTTATTGTAATATATAGATAGATAATTTGAGGATTTTTACAATTTTATAACATGCAGATAGAAATATGGGTTGAGAAACCAGCGAAAGGAGCTGAGGGAAGTCTGGGGGTGGGGTGGGAGGGGGTGTTCTGTTTAGAGGGGGAATGGGGGGGGAAATGTGGAGGATGTGTTTTTGTTGAAACTATTGTGTTGAAATTTCCAATATATTTTTTTTTAAAGGAAATCTTGAAAGTATACTGCATAAGGATTATTCTGAGTGGTTTAGATTAACTGATGATCTGATTATTAATGATGTATGGAAAGTAGAATTATCATCACTTGAACATAGTGGAATACATAATACCACAATATCTAAGATGTGTGATGTTACACTTTTACCTATTATTGTTAATGATATATTTTGGGTTCCTTATTTTCTTTCTCATAAGTTGTTATGTTCTAATGTTTTGAATCATAAGGATAATGTGATTTTCTAGGTGTGAAAAATGGGGGAAAGGATATGTTTGCTCACCACATTTTGGACAAAGTGAACCTTGTGTGTTTGATGTTAGTGATGGAATCTGTCAATTACAAAAGATGAGTAATGATACTTTTATTCAAGATACTGGGATTGGATGCTTACGTGTTACTACTGTGGACCCTGAATTGTGGTCAGATGGAACTCTCACTGGAATTGATAAACATCAGGGATGCAAATGTAACCTGTAGTGATGTTGGGAAATCTACATAACCTATGTGCAAAATTTGAGAACTGGAAATATTGTGTCGGAAACGATTAAGGATTCTGTGTATTTGCCATTAAACCTACACAGTTTTGATATTTCTATAGGACCAGACTATCAGAAGTTAATGGCATTGTTTTTGCATAATGATCAAATACGAAAACACTTGGAACAACATGCTTACAATACAAAAAAGGCATTTCTAAAAATACAATATGAAAATGGAAAATTTCAACAAATTGCTGATGAGGAATCTAGCTTTACTGAATATCATTTGTGAGAGATATTTAAAGGCTATTCTCCAAAGACGTCTGCTTTCTTACATCTATTGAAACACCCTATTGTGATTATTCTGTTGATAGTATTCAGTGTAATTGGATATGCATTTTGCTTAAATGCTTAAAGAATCTGCAGACACGATTGAATTCTGTCTTAGAATATTTGCATATTGATTTTAAAGTGAAGTATAAATAAATTTACACATCAAGAGGGGGAATATGTAATGAATGGCATGGTTTGTATGGGCCTAAGATGGCTGAAGAACACCACAAAATGGATGCAGTTGATGAACTATCTGAACGGCGTTGATCAAAGAGCTAATGGAATGTGCATGTTCTGGCCAAAGCAGTATATTGGGAACGGTACATGCAAGGAGGCATGAAGACCGGCTATACAACATCAGTTTTGAACAGTAAGAGTTGTGATATGCCAAAAGCTACACAACATCAGTTTCAAATAATAAGAGTTGTAAAATACCAAGAACATGCCAAGGACGAAAGAATGCGAAGATTCAGATGAACAACAAGGAAAGTATACAAGGCGAGACTCTCCAATGTGAGTGTGTGTGTGTGTGTGTGTGTGAGAGAGAGAGAGAGAGAGAGAGAGAGAGAGACTGAGTGCATGTTCCCCTGTCTTGTTAAATGTATTCCACGGTAATCAATAAAGTAGTACTATAGAGGAAATCCAATATTGGTTGTCTGTTGTGTTGTGCTCTCCTGGAGTAGCCTACGTTTCATCTATGTTAAACACCTAAACAGATCTAAAAGAACCTAATTGCTCTTTATACATCTTATAAGGTCTTCCATTTTTTTCTTAAAACACTATTCTTACCATATGTGCTGGTCCCGGGGGGAAGGTTACTGTTACCGTAGTAACAGCTCCTGAACGGTGTGGGTCAAGGCCTGGTTCTCCTGGGCCAATGCCACCAGCGCAGCTGCCTGGTCAGCCATGGCCTCTGGCTCTTCCTGAACGCACCCCAACGATGGGGGAGTGCGGGTGTGGTGGGAGCAAACTGTGCTGGTCCCGGGGGGAAGGTTACTGTTACCGTAGTCAAAGTTCAGTCCTGAGTCACTAGCCTGGAAATAGTCCACAAGGTGCGAGGCGAGGTCCAAAGCAGGGAGCCGGGCGGGGACAGGAACACTCGAAGATCAAAAGCAGGAAGCCGGGCGGGAAACAGGAACACTGGAGGAACAGGACTGGATGCTGGCCGAAACAGCTCTTCAATGACGATGTTGCTTCCGCAACCTGGGACCGGGCTGACTGGCCTTTATCTTCTCTGAGGCCAGGGGCGGTCCCAGCCCCCAGGAGACCCGCCTCTCCTGGCCTTAAGGCGAGCACTCCTCCTGGGAGAAACCAGTTCCCTTCGCCTCTCTGCCCTAAGCCTCTGCAGTTCAGGAGAGGCTGAAGGGTTACTGGGCCCAGGGGGAGACTCACCTGCAGGCACTCAGTCCTCAACCACCTCTGGGGCCAGAATGGATTCACCTGGTGCCTGCTCCTGAGGATCCGGCACAGGTGCAGGCTCCTCAGAATCAAGGCCCTGCCCCAGTTCACCCGGCCCTGGAGGCGGGGACTCCTGTGCCAGCTGGGATTCCTCCGGTTCACTCTCAGAATCGGAATCCCAGGCCATCACACCATAATTCTTGCTACAATATGAGTGTTATAACAATCCTGCCAATGTTTTTAGTTGTTCTCCAAAGTAGCTTTCCCCCATTCCTTATTAAAGTTCTTGCCTTCTTGATTTCTGATCCTCCTGATCCAATTTTCGCCATTTCAACATAGTCCATCATCTTCATTAAGCATTCTTCTTTAGTAGGGACTTTTTCTTTCTTCCATCTCTGGGCTATAAGTATCTGCGCTGCTGTCGTTGCATACATAAATAATCTTTTCTGATCCATTGGTATTTCTGCACCTAAAAGTCCTAGTAAAAATGCTTCTGGTTTTCCCACAAAGGTTATTCTAAACATTCTGGTGAATTCAAGATGGTTCTCGAAGCTTCTCTGTGTTTGAGAAACAAGAAGCACAAGGTTCCTGATGTGTGGGTTATTCCTTCATGAAAAGCTGAGTGCAACTGGTTTAAACCGGTTCTGTTATCTCTTTCTGTCGACTATAATATGCTGACTATCATAGTGAGGCCAGAAGGAGCCAAGGTTTCACCCTGGGACATTCTGCATGGCAAGCAGGTGGTCTGGTGTGGAGCTAGGGGGCTTCCCCATATTTTGCTGGCCTTTCTTGTGTTGTTTAGTCATTTAGTGGTGTCCGACTCTTCGTGACCCCATGGACCAGAGCACGCCAGGCACTCCTGTCTTCAAAACTCCATGGACAAAGACGACAGGCCTTTCTACATTATGCTATTAGCAATCGTGATGATTTACTCAACTGAATTAGCAACTCAGCATTTCTGAGAGGGGAAACGGTATAGTTTTGCATATTGGTTTTTAGATAATGCATAAAAAGAAAATATTTATCATTTAGTATTAGTTTGTGAGACGTCCGGAGGGTGGCAACACAAGAACAGGCCTTTTCAGTGGTGGCTTCTTGTATGTGGAATGCTCTTCACCTGTCATCTTGATTAAATATATTTAGGCCCCATTTAGGCTCTTCTCTTTAGTTGATTAACATCCTATGGCCTTTTAAATGTGTGAGTAGTGGGGGAGGGGTGTTTTATTGTGATTATTATGGTATGTATTTTGGTGGTTTTATATTGCAAACCGCCATGTGATCCTCAGATGAAGGAAGACATAGAAATTTAACAAATAATATATAAAATAATAAACTACCGGGTGGAATTTGTGTTATGTGTCACATGTGGCAGTGCATTTTTCGCTGATTGCAGTGGTCAACTAGGAACACGTGGGGAAAGGAGATCTCGTAGGTAGACTGGCACCATGTTGTTGAGAATCCTGTACATTCCTGACAGGTTTTCGGGAGCCCAGTGGGGGCTTCAGAGGCTGATCACAGGGTCTGGATTGGTTCATATGCAGAGAGGTGGGCCTTGAGGCATTGCGGTCTTGAGCCGCTTAAGGCTTTATAGGTCAAAACCAGCACTCTGAAGTTGGCCCAGAAACTGTGTGGCCTCTGAAGTCGGGCAAAGATCAGTGTAACATGTTCAAACCATTTTACTCAAGTGAGCAACCTGGCCACCGAATTCTGCACCAACTGAAGTTTTTGAACAGTCTTCAGGGACAGCCCTACGTATAAGGCATTGTGGTAATCTAACCTACAGGTTACCAGAGTATAGATGAAAGAAGCCAGGCTATCCCTGTCTAGATAGGGGTGCAGCTGGGCCACCAGCAAAAGCTGATGGAAGGCATTGCAACCCCCTGTGACCACCTGAGCCTCAAGCAGCAGCAAAGGATCCAGGAGTCCCTCCAGGCTACAAAACCTGTTCCTTCAGGTAAAGGGTAACCCCGTCAAGATCTCCCACCCATCTGGTGTGGGAAACCACCCACTAACAGGGCCTCAGTCTTATCTGGATTGAGCTTCAGTTTGTTGACTCTTTTTAAAAAAATATTTTTTATTGATTTTAACATATAATTTATAATACGTACCACAAAACTTTGTCACTTATACAACCTTTTTGGACTTCCATCAGCACCTCTGATGATCCACCGTTTTAATCACTTCTTATGCATCTTAACTTTATATTACCTTTAAATTTCTTAACTAATCATCCTCCCCCTTATCCATTTTTGCAATAATTCCAATAATACTCCTCACAAAACTTCTTGTAAACCTACAAAGGTCGTCACTTCAGTTTGTTGGCTCTTATCCAGTCCGTTATCGAGGCAAAACACTGCTCCAGAGCATTGACTGCCTCACCTGCAGATGTCAAGGAGAAGGAGAACTGAGTGTCACCAGCAAGTTGCTGACAACGTGCCCCAAATCTCTGGATAACCCCACCTAGTGGTTTCATGTTTCTTAGGGGATAAAATCAAACCCCAAGGAACCCCACCTTGAAGGCTCCATGGGTCAAAGAGCACTTTCCAAGCATCACCCTGTGGAGATGCTCATCCACAAAGGACCAGGAGCACCACAAAGCGGCTTCACCCACCCCTAACTCAGACGGAGGACACCATGGCCAATGGTGATGGTATTATTATTATTATTATTATTATTATTATTATTATTATTAATTTGTGTACACCCATCATCATGGCAAGCTCTGTCCATGGACCAGGACCCAGGACCAGGTTCTCAGATGGGCCATCAATTTCTTTTGTCATGTTAACACCTCTATCCCAGGCATAGCTGTCAACTTTCAGATTTGAAAATAAGGGATCAGCAGCCTCAAAAATAAGGGATCAGCAGCCTCAAAAATAAGGGATCAGCAGCCTCACCTATCTACCAATCCGGGATAGCAGCAGGAAGCAGCGGGAAACGGCGCTGGAATAAGGGAATTTCCCGCAAAAAAAGGGAAGGTTGACAGCTATGATCCCAGGTGAGGCCCTGGCTTGGAAAGGAAGCTGAGCCTGAATTTTTCCACTGGCCCCCAATCTTCCCTTCAGTACAGGTTATCCTGTTAATTGGATTTTAATTAACTGCCCTGCCCTGTAGGAACCTCCAACTTTAAAGATGGATCTTTTGGTGTGGCAGCAAGTGTACTTTGGAACTCCCTGCCACTTGACATCAGGCAGGAGGTTTCACGGTCCACTTTGCAGCATTCAACTTTGTTACCGTTGCTGAGTTTGTGATAGCTAAATATTGAGGGACGCTGGTGGTGCTGTGGGTAAAAGCCTCAGCGCCTAGGGCTTGCCGATCGAAAGGTCGGCAGTTCAAATCCCCGCGGCGGGATGCGCTCCTGTTGCTTGGTCCCAGCGCCTGCCAACCTAGCAGTTCTAAAGCACCCCCGGGTGCAAGTAGATAAATAGGGACCGCTTACCAGCGGGAAGGTAAACGGCGTTTCCGTGTGCTGCGCTGGCTCGCCAGATGCAGCTTTGTCACGCTGGCCACGTGACCCGGAAGTGTCTCCGGACAGCGCTTGCCCCCGGCCTCTAGTGTAAGATGGGCGCACAACCCTAGAGTCTGTCAAGACTGGCCCGTACGGGCAGGGGTACCTTTACCTTTACCTAAATATTGAGGAGAGAGCAGCCAATCTCCTATGTATATCTGAATAAATTGAGAAAGTCTGGTTTTCAGTAACTATGATTAAGCTAACATTGCAAAAGAATGCATCTAAACCGGCCTAACAGACACATGGGGAAATAAGCATTTTGGGGGATGTTTTGAAAAAGTAATCATTTATTTATTTATTACATAAAATGTATATACCGCTTGATTGTAAACAAAACCCTCAAGGCATTTTACAAAAAGATACAGTGAAATCATGAAAAATGTACAGCAGTACTTTAAAACATGTAAAAAGTTAACATGCTGATATTCAGCTCAACTTTTTAAGCTCCTGCACAGGCATGTTTTTAGGAGGTGCCGAACAAAGGTGGGAGGGAGACGCCTGCTTGATCTCAAGAGGCAGGGAGTTCCAAAGGGTCTGTGCTGCCATACTAAACAATTGAGGTTTTGCAAATGTGGAGCAGGTATTATGTGGCACCTGAAGCTGAAGTGTCTGCCTGTGGGGTAAGGAGGGGATCTCATGGGTAAACTGGTCCCAAGCGGTGAAGGGCTTTCTGTGCTAATGGAAACACCTTGAACTGCTACTGGTAGCCGAAGGGCAACAAGGGAAGCCCCCTGAGTGAAAGGGTCATATGCTGAGAAGGCCACGCTCCCGAGAGGAATCTTGCTGCAGCATTCTGCACCGGCTGAAGCTTCTAGACCAAGCACAATGGATAACCCACATGGAGGGCTTTGTGGTCATCCAGCCTTGAAGGTGTGGATGAAGCACGTCTGCAACAGGCAGGTGTAGAAGCCCATCTCCCTGGCGCCTGACCACATGATGGCCAGCATCTTGGGCAAGGTGGAGGTGCTGATGACCAGGTCGTTGGCAGCCAGCCTGGAGAGGAAGAGGTCCATGGGCTGGTGGAGACTGGGCTCCGTCTTGATGACGAAGAGGATGGTGACATTCCCCAGCACAGTTAGGACGTACATGAGGAATAGGGGGGTCCCAATCCAGGTGTGGAAGGCTTCCAGACCAGGGATGCGCACCAGGATGAAGGAGAATTGGCCCAGTAGGTGGGCCGTGCTGTTGAGGGCCTCCGAGACCCATCGTGGCAGAGCTTCTGAGACCTGGAGAAAGTCACATGGCCGCCAGAGGGAGAGAAGAGCACTCTTCTCCCATTCCTGTGGTTTCCAGTAACTGCTTTTCAGAAGCTTGGCTGCCTCTCCTTGTGGAGCCAGAGCAGAGGCCTCTCCTCCTCTGGGAATTTGTCTAACACTCCTTGAAAATCACATTGGGATGTGGAAAATATGAAAACAATGAGGAGAGGCAGGACTGAAGATTTGGAGATATCCTTCAGAGGTCCAGACTATGGGGAGCCCAGAAAAATTAATAATAATAACTTGGATTATAATTTGGTCTTTTAAAAAAATTTAGTCTCTTGTTTTTAATTGGATTATGATTGGGAATGTTGATTGGCTGTTTTTATTGGGAAATCAATAAAAATGATTTAAAAAGAAAGTCACATCGGTTGGTGGCCATTGCTGCCTCATGAGGGACTGAGTTCCACCATTTAACTAAGAAGGACTTCCTTTTATGCTTCCTGAATCTTCCAACATTCATCTTCACCACGGGCTCTAATGTTGGGAGAGGAGAAAAAGTTCTCTCAATCCACTCTCTCCATGCTGTGCAGAAATTCATAAACATCCATCATAGTGTAGCCTTTTTAGCCTCTGGTGAGAAGAGCTTTGAGCCCGGGAAAGGGAAATGGGAGTCAACAGACACTCAAGGAATAGTTTCAGAGAAAAAGCTTTATTTCTACCATCCATGAACTGGTAGAAGGAGCAAGTGTGATAGATTCACAAAACAAGCACGAGTTCACAGCCATTTGCACAGAGCATATATTCCCCTTCAGTTCCCTCCCCTTTCTCCTCCTCAAGAGTCCTGCCCCATGACGAGTTTCCTGAGCATGAACAGAAAGCTCCTGTCTTTGGGACTCTTTTGGACTCTTGGCGCCCTTCCCAGGAAAAGGGGATGAGAAGCCAAGGGGGTCGAGGAGCCTTGCGTTCAGCGTGTTCAAGATGTGTTACAACGAGAGTGAGATAAGAGTCACTTCCCAGGCCTGAGTATTCTTGGCAATGACAGAGCCTATTCATTAGCCTTTTTGAAGCTCTCTCGTACTGATAAAAGTAACGGTTTGCCTTTGCAACAGCATCTTGTGAGAAAACAGAGGAAAACTTTAGCTGTGGATTTTTAGAAGAGAGAAAAGGAATATTGGACAGTTTTGAGGCCTAGGTGACTTCAGGCCTAGGCGGGGCACCTGTCCTCACCTCCTTCAATAGGATTCTCCCCCTGGATATTACCAGGATTTCAAAGGTAAAAACTTTCAGGGTGTCCTGGTTTTTACTTTTTGAAATATGGCAAACTAGGGCAGGCCATTTCTGTGGGCACAGTGGGAGAGGACGATGAGAGGAGGCTCTCCTGCCATCCAAAGCCTGCGGCACCAGGGCCTGGCAAGCGAGCGAGGGGCCAGCCAGTCTCTTTTTCCTACTCGGGAGTAAGCTGCCTTGAGCTCAGCAGGGCTTCACTCCCAGGTCAGTAAGCATATAAAGATGGCAAGTAAGAATGGGCTGCTGGGTTGACATGTTCGCTGGGCTTTCCCATGGAAGCCAATGGAGGAATTCATTCCTTGGAGGCTGTGAGCAAAGGGCAGCTGAAGAAACGGCAAAATATAACCACCACCACTGTGGCAACGTGCTCAGGAAGGCGTTTTGGGAGTTAAAATGTTAAGCAAGGCAGCCATTGGGTTGCACTAGGCCAGGCCCATATCCGGTACATACACTCAGACACCCACTGCCCAGAGACACCCAGAGATGGGCTGATAAGGATTACCAAGGAAGGACAGGGAAGGGTCATGTCCAACTCCTCATGCCCTGTCTCTAGGCAGAACCTAATGTATCTCTCTGGAACACAGTCTCCAGGCAAAGCAGTTTTTGTCTCTAGGCAGAATCTGTTGTTTCTGTCAGAGTATGTGTAGTGCTGTAACTTTTGATTGGATAAAGACCTGATTCAAGAATGTATAAAGGGAAGCCTCCCCTGTTGGGAAGGGCCGGATTACGGAACTTATTCCTCCGTGCCATTGCTTGCTGCTGGCAAACAATTAAAACCTTCTTGCTTTAATTCTTCTGTTGCTGAGTGGTCATTTGACTGGCCTGACTACTTGCTACACCACCACCCATCTGGCTGGGTTTCTTTATTTATATTAATTTCTATGTGCGCATGCAATCATTATTATCTCATATTAAAAATTGGGAGAGGGTCTCTTAGCACAGCCCTCCAGTGCACACTAGCGGCCAGAATTGTGGAACCTTCTGGACAAAATGTATTTCCGAGGTTTGATGGCTCATGACACCACTTTGTTTTGGAGTAATACCAAGGTTTTTTTCTCTGTGGGGACGCAGGGGGACGCATACCCCTAAACATTTTGTGAATTTAACAGGAAAAGAAACTCACTGTATTTATTTTCCCAGATTTGAACTGTATTTATTTCCCCTCGGTGGTGATTTCCTTGAGTCAAAATGAGAGTACCCTAAACATTTTTTTTAAGAAAAAAAGCACTGAGTTATACCATAAAATCATGTATCAATGGAAATAAAATTTAATGAGGGATGTAATGCAATAACTTTTATGAAGGATTATTTATTACAACAGCAGTCATAAAGAAGAAACGTGAAAACACAGGAAAAATGAGATATGCAGGTTAAATTGCCGTGTTGGCACTTTGCGATAAAATCAATGGTTTTGGGGTTGCAGTTTGGGGACTCGGTTCCTAAAAGGTTCGCCATCACTGCGCTAGAAGGAAAGGAAAGTGGGGGGGGGCGTCCCCCCAAAAGCATCTCTGGAAGTGGGAAAGAAAGAAAAGGCGGAGGGGAGAGGTGGGCACGCTGGGCTTGGCAAGGGTTAAAGGGAACCGAGCTAGCTGCCTTCCTAGAGAGACCAGGAAGCAAGGGGGGGCAGGTCCTCCAGAGCCAAGGCGCCTCCCTCCCCAGTCCTTTCCTTGCTTGGGTGTCTCTCCTGCAAGTCCCCCTCCTGGGATCTGGTGAGTCTCCTCTCTCTCCCCCCCAGAGGGTGCAGTGGGGAGACGGGGGGGGGGGGCAGGGCTGCAGCAGGGGAGGGTGCATGGGGGGGCAGATCTGCTCATGCAGGGGGGGACCCCAAGTCAGGGGGGAGGAGAGGGTCCTGCCAGGGAGGGGCCAGGTCTGCCACGCTCTCCTTCCTGCAGATCAGAGGATCCCAAACTCATTTGACCCTCCGCCCCCCCCTTCAGAAAAATCTCCCTTCTTTAAACAAAGGAGTCCCTGGGACTTTAACTCTGTGTGACATCGCTCAGCCTCATTGCACAACAGAGGAAACATGTGCAAATGGTTTTGCAAAGCTGCACGGGGAGGTGGACTAGCCCCCCCCCCCCAAAAAAACCCCACAGGGAGGGAGGAAGTTAAGGTGGGAGAGAAAGGCCAGGAATGAAGAGAGGGATCCCAGCCCAGAGTCTGGCTGCTGCATTGGGGACCAGTATCCCAGTGTCTCCCAGGGCAGCTCCCCACGGAGGCCACTGCAGCAATCCCCTCGCACCCAGAGCAGGGCATCCCAGGACCACATCCTCTCTCTCCCAAAGGGATTGTTGCTGGAAATGGGCGCTGCTACTCACCGGGCCTCCAGGGACCTTGGCATCAATGGCTGCGTGTGTGTTAAGCTATCTAACAGAATAATGATACTAAATTACCCTCCTAAATTTCAAAGGAGATGTATTTGGCCCCGCCCACTTGGCCCTCAGGGGGTTGGCCAGAAACATATCTGGCCATCAGAGCAAAGAAAAAGGGACCCCACCCCAGGAGTCTGCCTTGAGAATGGCAGAGAGTCCAAGTGCAAGAAAAGGAGACGGAAGCAGGGGACTGGGGGTGGGGGGAGAGCAACTCGTGAGGACCCCCGGGTGAGGACCCCCTAGAGCCAAACATCCATTATTCAAAAGATACAAATCACTTCCTTGTCAGTCAGTTCTGACTTCATGCATTGACTGGAAGGCAGGAGCAACCAGGCTGATTCATCTCCCAGAAATCCCTTCCGCTGCCTCCACATTTTGCATTGCAATCTTTCTTCTAGGAGAGCTAGAGGCTGCTTCTTCCTCCTCCTCCTCCTCTTTCTTCTTCCTCCTCTTTCTCCTCCTCTTCCTCCTCCTCCTCTTTCTTCTCCTTTTTAAAAAGGCCCTTTCCACCTGGCCTAGGGGGTGAGGCCCAGACTCACCCAGCCCTACTGTGTTAAATATGTATTCTGTAGTTAACCCATAGCTGTCAAGTGTCCCTTATTTGAAGGGACAGTCCCTTATTTGAAGGGACAGTCCCTTATTCCAGCGCCATGTCCCACTGCTGTCCCTTATTGATAGATGTCCCTTAAATCAGTGTTTCCCAACCGGTGTTCCGCGGCACATTAGTGTGCCGTGAGACCTTGCCTGGTGTGCCGTGGGAGGGAGGCGGGAGAGGCGGGGCGGCGGCGGCATCTCCTGCTGGATGCAAATCCAAACATGGCGGGCGCCTCCCTCGCTCCTTTGTAGGCGGACCATCGAGAGAGAAAGAAAAGGAGGCGAAAGAGCGAGAGAAGGCGCCTGCGCGGAAAGAGGAGCGAGCAGTGCGCCTGCGCGCCGCGGCGCCCGAGATCGCTTCTCCCCACCGCCCCTTGCTTCAAAAGAGGTCCGGGGACAGCGGGAAGCGCTTCGCGCTGCCCCCGGACCTCTTTTGAAGCAAGGGTTTGCGGGGAGATCGCTTCTCCCGGTGCTCCGAAGCGGGGCGGTGGGGCGGGAACCTCGCACCCCGCCGCCGGGCATCGGAACGATGCCCCGATGCCGGGCGGTGGGGCGGGAACCTCTCCCCCCGCCGCCGGGCATCGGAACGAGGTCCTGGACCTCTTCTGAAGGCAGGCGGGGGCAAAAGTCTTTGCTCCCCCCGCCTGCCTTCCCGGGACAGCGGAGACTTCTCCACTGCCCCGGGCGATCTTAAAATGCTGGCGGGCGGGAGCGAAGCGTTCGCTGCTGACCCCCAGCATTTTAAAATCTCCTCGGGGCAGCGGAGACTTCGCTCCCGCCCGCCAGCATTTTAAAATCGCCCCGGGACAGCAGGGGCTTTTAAAATGCTGGCGGTCGGCAGCAAAGCCCTCCTGTCCCCGGAGCTTGCGGGGCGGGAGGTGGGAAGAAGGGCTTTTCTTCCCACCGCCAGCCTTCAGAACAGCCTTCTGAAGGCTGGCAGTGGGAAGAAAAGCCCTTGCCCCCCCCCCAGCCTTCAGAAGAGGTCGGGGGACAGACTGTCCCCGGACCTGGTCTGAAGGCGGTTTCCCTAGGAACGCATTAATTGATTTTCAATGCATTCCTATGGGAAACCGTGCATCGCAAGACGAAAAACTCGCAAGACGAAGAGACTTGCGGAACGAATTAATTTCGTCTTGCGAGGCACCACTGTACTTTTTATATAGTCAATATAGGCACAGAGTTAAATTTTTTAACATTTTCTAATGGTGGTGTGCCTCGAGATTTTTTTCATGAAACAAGTGTGCCTTTGCCCAAAAAAGGTTGGGAAACACTGCCTTAAATGTCCATTAAATGATGTCCCTTAAATTTCAAAGGAAGCAGCTCCTCTCCCTTCCTTCCTCCCTGCCAGCCAGGGAGGAGGGAGCCTCCAACTGTGCTGCTTGGCTATCTTGCTCACCCAATAAGAAGTCTAAGATCGACTGCGGGGTGGAGCTTGCATGCCTTGTGTGTGGCTAGTTAATGCAAGCTGAGGGGGGTTTTGAATGTTGGACGCCATTTTGTTGCACATGCTGCTGCAAACTTTGCAGTGCAAAGCCAGGCCGGGGAGCCATCTTAAGTTGAAGCTGCATAGGCCTTGTGGTGCATGTGATTCAGATTCTAGTCAGTTGAACCTCTGGTTACAAAGTTGGTTGGACAGTGTTCTCGAAGCTTCCAAAAATGAAGGGGAAACGTGTGTGCGTCCTATGGAGCGAATGCAGGCTCCTTGGCTTCGCGGTGACGCGCCTGTCCTGGAAGCCGGAGGAGGAACAGAAGGGTCTCCTTCTGTTCCTTCTCCAGCTTCGCTGAAGGGCGCTGCGCCTTCTCCCTCTCTGCGCAGCACCTTTCCTGTGAAGGAGAGGCGCTACACACAGAGAGAGAGAAGTCGCAGTGCCCCTTCAGCGACGCGTCTGTCTGGCTTCTGCTTTAGCCCTTAGCAGCCTCTTTGGGCAGGGGGAGCCTTCATCCCGCTGCCCTGAAGAGGCTTGGCGCGGTTACCCCAGAAGCCAGAACAGCCACACGGTATCCCAGAAGCCAGATCCCTCTTGCTGTTCTGGCTTCTGGGGTTCAGAATAATTTTTTCTTGTTTTCCGCCTCCCAAAACTAGGTGCGCCCTATGGTGCGAAAAATACGGTAGTTCTAGTTGTTTTGTAACCTAAGCCTGCCTTCAGGGATATGTCTGTGAACGTGAATGAATCTGTGAGTAAACTACTTTTATATTAACGTGAATCAGATTATTAATATAATAATAATAATAATAATAATAATAATAATAATAATAATAATAATAATAATAATAAATTATTTATACCCCGCCCTCCCCAGCCAAGGCCGGGCTCAGAGCGGCTTACAAGCAATAATAAAAACAAGTTGAATGATTACAACTTAAAAACAACATTAAAATACAACATTAAAATATTGAAACATTAAAATACTAAAATGAAGCCTCATCGCAGGAGGAGAAGAAAAAGAAAAAAGAAAGAGAGGGAGGGAGGGAATCAAATTGGCTCTAAGCCAAAGGCCAGGCGGAACAACTCTGTCTTACAGGCCCTGCGGAAAGAAATCAGATCCTGCAGGGCCCTGGTCTCATGAGGCAGAGCGTTCCACCCGGCCGGAGCCAGAGTTGAAAAGGCCCTGGCTCTGGTTGAAGCCAATCTAACTTCCTTAGGGCCCGGGACCACTAGGGTGTTGCTTATTCACATTATTGTGCTTATTAATTTAAGAGGGATTGGAAGGGATTTTACCAGGAAGGAATTTTTAATACCAAGACTCAGATGAGTCAGCAATAAGCTGATCGCTGCGTAATCTAACAAAGGGTGATGTATGGAACTCTGCTAGAATATGGAACTTGCTAGCGCAAGTGAGGGAAGATATCATTAAATAATATATCCTCTGCTTCTCCCTAATCATCCCCATAGATTTAATATGCTGTAAACCTCTTTGAGAATTTCTTTAAAATATAAAGCCTTATAGAAATTAAAATAAATAAATAAGATAGTTCATGGTATGGGCTGTGGTGCAGTCCAGACCTGGTTCCTTCCAAGACTCATCCATGCTTGCTCTGGGATCCTTTTTCTTCTCCTGATATTAGACAACTTTTGTAACTGAACAATGTATTTGCTTTGTAGGATTTGCTAGCGCCTCTCCTTAAGACAGACAGAACTTGGCAGAAGACCAAAGGGTTCCTTCCGATCTCTCAGAGGCTTCCTGAGAGCACAGATGGGTGAGCAAGACTCAGCTGGCCCTGAAGCAGGCAGAGGCCATGCCATCCAAACTGGGAGCAGTGGGGGATTCTGGGGAAACTCTGTGCAGAAGATCCTGGGTGAGGAGGACACCCTCTGCTCAGAGGTGCAGAGCCAGCAGTTGAGGCAGTTCTGCTGCCAGGAGGCCAAAGGACCCCGAGAGGTTTGCAGCCGACTCTACCACCTTGACCATCAGTGGCTGAAGCCAGAAAGGCACACGAAAGCTGAGATGCTGGACCTGGTGATCTTGGAGCAGTTCCTGGCTGTCCTTCCACTGGAGATGGAGAGCTGGGTGAGGGAATGCGGAGCGGAGAACAGTTCCCAGGCGGTGGCCCTGGCTGAAGGTTTCCTCCTGAGTCGGGCAGAGGAGAGAAAGCAGGTGAGAGAGACTTTCCTCTGGATACTCCCAAGGCCTCCAAACAGGATGGAGAACATCCCATCATGCTCTTCTGATGGCTCATTTTTTTTTCCTGGGAAGGCATCCATGGAATGAGATCTGTCACCCTTGAAGCTGTTGGCCCTGACATTCATTTTTTAATCCTTCTCCCCATTCTCTCATTTGAATCCTTGTTTCTTTTTCAGGGAAATGATCTCTTTGCAGAAATGGGCCAGATTTCTTCTGAGGCAGAGAGGCCTCCGCTGGACACCAGAGAGAGGCCACTGGGTAAGGAGGGAGGAGGTTTTTCTCTGTTTAGTCTCATTCTGTTCGTTTTCCAACTCATCTGTGGGTTCTTTTCATCTTTTGATGGGGGAGATAGTTGGGGCTAAGAGCCCAGAGGTGGGGAGATATATTTCTGCACAACTAACATCTGAAATGCACCCAAATATCCAAATGCACTCAGCGGGCAAGACTTTCTCAAAGGCCCCTCTGTAGTTTAGATTCACTGATTTACCTGTGAGACAAGAAGGCACTCTGGGCATCCCCTTTACCTTTTTTCTCTTGCAGGTGACACAGTGATACTGGCTAGACCTCTTCATCCATCTCTGAATGGGGACAGAATGGAAGCAGCGGCTGTGGAACCAGATCAGGTCAGGGGAAGCTGCCTTGTGGGAACAGAGGCCAAGGGGTGGAAGAATGTCCTAGCTCAAGGAGTGGTGGTGAACAACAGTGTTGTCTCAGAGGAAGACATTTCCCTTTTTCCTTTAGGGTCCAGTATGCTTTGACGACGTTGCTGTTTGTTTCACGGATGAGGAATGGGAGTTGCTGGATCCTGACCAGAGAGCTCTGCATAAGGACATCATGGAGGAGAATCGTGAGATCGTGGCCTCTCTCGGTAAGGCTCCCAGTGGGATCATAATATCTGTTTTCAAATTCAAAACACCATATGTGACTAACCTCATATATTTTCACAGAACTCAACAGTGCCCCCTACAACACAATACTATCACAATACTCCCCCAAAAACCTTGAACAGTAAATTACTGGGTTTTTTCTGTGAATTTTATTCTTCCAGTTGCAGCTTATTAAACAAGGATCAGCCGGTCTGAACTCCCCAGGCCATTTTATCTGTAAACTTCAGAGTTGTTAGGGAAGTTGCAGTAGCTTCTGTCAGGTTTTCAGTTTGTGTTTTTCCTCCCGTCAGTCTTTGGTTGTCCAAAGAGAAGACTGACATTGGAAATGGAGGGATGCCATTATGGAGCACCCAACCCTTCAGAAAACCATCCATCTAACCCACTTGTGTTATTTCTCTATTACCAGAGTAAACAAGTATTCTTCCTTAATTTCTCCCTGAGGCTCTAATCCATTACTCTTCATTGCAGATAGTGATGGATTGGAAATCAAGGACAAGGGTGACCATGACAAAATCCCCACAATGGAGAAGCTGTATAAATATCTTGAAAGTAGAAAAAGTTCCAATTCCACTTCCCATCAAGGAAATCTCATTAGGAAGAAACCCTATCAGTGTGTGGAATGTGGAAAGAGCTTTAGTCAGAGCTCCCATCTCACTTCCCATCAGAGAATTCATACAGGGGAGAAACCCTATCAGTGCTTTGAATGTGGAAAGAGCTTCACTCACAGCCACCATCTCACTTCCCATCAGAGAATTCATACAGGGGAGAAACCCTATCAGTGTATGGAATGTGGAAAGAGCTTCAGTACAAGCTCCTCTCTCACTTCCCATCAAAGAATTCATACAGGGGAGAAACCCCATCAGTGCATGGAATGTGGAAAGAGCTTCAATCACACCCACAGTCTCACTAAGCATCAGAGAATTCATACAAGGGAGAAACCCTATCAGTGTGGGGAATGTGGAAAGAGCTTCAGTCAGAGCTCCTCTCTCACTTCCCATCAAAGAATTCATACAGGGGAGAAACCCTATCAGTGCATGGAATGTAGAAAGAGCTTCACTCACAGCCACAGTCTCACTTTCCATCAAAGAATTCATACAGGGGAGAAACCATATCAGTGCTTAGAATGTGGAAAGAATTTTAGTCAGAGCGCCGGTCTCACTTCCCATCAAAGAATTCATACAGGGGAGAAACCATATCAGTGCTTAGAATGTGGAAAGAACTTCAGTCAGAGCACCGGTCTCACTTTCCATCAGAGAATTCATACAGGGGAGAACCCATATAATTGCTTGGAATGTGGAAAGAGCTTCATTCACAGGGCTCATCTCACTTCCCATCAGAGAATTCATACAGGGGAGAAACCCTATCAGTGCTTCGAATGTGGAAAGAGCTTCACTCACAGCCACCATCTCACTTCCCATCAGAGGATTCATACAGGGGAGAAACCCTATCAGTGTGTGGAATGTGGAAAGAGCTTCAGGAAGAGCTCCGATCTCACTAGGCATCAGAGAATTCATACAGGGGAGAAACCCTATCAGTGTGTGGAATGTGGAAAGAGCTTCAGTCAGAGCTCCATTCTCACTTCCCATCAAAGAATTCATACAGGTGAGAAACCCTATCAGTGTGTGGAATGTGGAAAGAGCTTCAGTACGAGCTCTGATCTCACTAAGCATCAGAGAATTCATACAATGGAGAAACCCTATCAGTGTGTGGAATGTGGAAAAAGCTTCAGGAAAAGCTCCAATCTCACTTTCCATCAAAGAATTCATACAAAAGAGTGGAAAACCCTTCATTATACAGCTTTCAGCACTAGAGAAAAACACACCACTTTAAACAAGCCTTTGGCTAATTGACATCTAATGCCCTTTTAAAATGTGGTGGGGAGGTGGGGGTTACAGGTTTTGGGGGCAGTGTGTTTTGTGTTTTCATTGTGTGATTTTATGTTGTAACCATCCTGTGACCTGTGGGTGTAGGGAATGGGAGCCAACTCTCAGAGTCTGAGGGCTCTTTGCCCCCCAATAAGATATGTGAGGGGGCCACCCCCCCCCCAGTTCATAGGAATAGCCATTAAAATGGCATGCTTGCACCGCATCCTGTGACTGTTTAACCGAGGTGGGGCTTAATAAACCCCTCCTATATTTTATTCAAGTTGGCACCCCTGCTATAGGGCGCTATAGAAGTCAAATAAATGCATAAATAAAACAAAACCATCTTGGTCGCCTTCTTTTGCACATGTTCCAGCTTCTCAATATCCTTCTTAATATTATCATTTAAAAAAATTATGTGCCCATCATCTGAAGATTTCATGGTGATTCACAACATAAACAGACAGGTTGAAAGCATGGCTTTCTCAAAATCAAGTCAAGCCAGAGAAATCTCTCTTTTTTTCTTTTTCTATTGCTGTGTGGTAATAGTGCATCTTAATTTCAGTAAGGTTTTTGACAAAGTCCCCCGTGATATTTACGTGGGGAAGCTGGTAAAATGAGGCTGAATGAGGTAACTGTTAGGTGGATTTGACTGACCGAACCCAAAGAGGACTCCTTCATGGTTCCTCCTCATCCTGGGGAAAAGTGACAAGAGGGGTGCTGCAGGGTTCTGTCCTGGGCTCATTGTTGTTCAACGTCTTTATAAATGACTTGGATGAAGGAACTGAGGGGATGCTCATCACATTTGCAGACGACACCAAACGGGGAGCGGAGGCCAATGTGGCAGAAGGCAGAATCAGATCAAGGGCAGGAATAGCACCACTTTCTTCTGCCTTGGTCAGACCCCACCTAGAATACTGTGTTCAATTCTGGGAATCACAGTTTCAGTATCTTAAAATTTCTTTTTGCCTGGGGAAATTAAAAGGTGGGAGAGCACAGTTCACATTCTTTTTATAACATGTGGCCAATGTTTATTGAATATATAAATTGTTAAGACTGTTGCCGGAATCCACCCAGCACTCATGGGAAAATGTGGCGTGATCTCTTAGAGTAATCAAATGAAACTTGTAACACACGGCAGGAAGAAAGTCTGCAATTCCATCAGGACAAGTTATTTGTTGTTTACTGTTGTAACCATTTCTTTCTGAAAAGTTATCTTCTGCACCAAGATAAATAAAAACAATGTTTTTAAAAATGGTGGGGAAATCATGTGTACTCTTCCATTAATCTGATTACATGTGTTGCGTGTTATTTGGAGTCTGTAACTCCCAGTTATTTCACATTATCTGTGTTTTTGTGTGTTCAGCACATATGATTGCAGGTGAGACTGAATAAAAGACTTCCTAGGAAATTCCCTTTGACTGCTTCTGTATTGTTTCCAATGTGACTTCACTTAACAGATAAGGACAAATCATATTTATTGCTGACAAATCATACCCTAAAGGTTAAAGGGGCCCCTGGCTGTTGGGTCCAGTCGTGACTGACTATGGGCTTGCGGCGCTCATCTCGCTTTATTGGCTGATGGGGAAAATGGCGTATAACTGAAGCCTGGGAGAGGAGAAAGAGTAAGAAAGTAGCCGCCAAGTGGGTGTAATTCCTTGGATACAAAGTAAAACTGTCCTGAGGCAAAGTATTACTTGGAAGATAAGAGAAAGCAAAAATTGATTGGTGTAACAGCCCGGTCGGAGTGCTTTGAGCCAGCGACGGGAAAGAGCCGTTCCCCCTTTCATCATTCCTTTTGCTTGCTTGGTTATATTCACAAATGAGACTCTTCAGACTTTATTTTGGACGTGTTTAAATAACAAGAACATGGGCTGACATTGAAAAAAGTGGAGGTGCTGAATAGTGTGGCTCTGCTGAGAGTTTGGGAGGAGAATTAGAACTGTTTAAGAGGTGCTTTTTGAACTTTTTTCGGACTGCTTCAGAAGCATTGGCTGAATCTAGCAGAATTTACGCCCTCCATTTTGCCTCCCTCTACTTCCTTGGCTTTCCATATGGACTAAGAGAAAATGGATGGTGCACTTTAGATTGCTTGGATTGCTGGCTTCACAGGGAGAGTCAACGGAAGAAAGAAAAAACAATATAAGGACACAGCATTTTGGATTTACCTCTTCCCATTCTCCCTCTGTTCTACCCTCTGGTTTCTGCTTGTTTTCTTTTGTGAATCTTGGCGGATTCTCATTATTGTCTCTCACCTCCCCACCCTCGCAAACAGTGCTCCCCTTTCCTTTCCGCCTGGTGTTGTGCCGTCCTCCCCTTTTCCCTTACTCCACCGCTCCCTTACCTTTTAATTTTTTGTTTCTCTTTCTTTTTTTCTATTTTCTTTTTTACATTCTTTTTTGTTTGTTTGTTTGTTTGTTTGTTTGTTTGTTTCTATAAGAATACTGATTGTTTCTTTTGTTAGTTTAGCTTTTTTTCATTTCATTTCTTTTTTTAAGAATACTGACTGTTGGGATTATTTAATATACTCCTTTTTCTGGGGACTTGCTGGAGTAAACCCTCGGCCTGTCCATCGAATTGTGTGTAAGGAGAGATACGGGGTCGAAGAACATAGAACAAAGAATCTGAAAGTGGCCGGTGGGAAGAGATCGACCAACAGAGCGGAAGTCACGGGGAGGGAGGAGGAGGGGGTGAGAAGGGAAGTATATTGGAACTACCTAGAAATTTCTATTACTAATTCTAAGAATTCTAGGGACGGAAAGTGGAATCACATCAGCTGTTGTTAATTTTTCAATTTTGCGCCCTCTAGGGGTGGAAAGCTAAATTGCATTAGCTGTTTAATTGATTTAAGTAAAAATATCAAAATGAAGAAAGGAGTGGGAACACCGGCGGAGAGAAGGTCATCCAGACAGGAAAATGGAAAGGAGGGGGAGGAGATTAAGGACTATGATACATTAATGGCTGAAATAAGGAAGGAATTTAAACATAATGAAGAGTATATTGAGAAAAAACTACTGGAAGTATAGGATACTTTGGATAAGAAATTGGAGGGGTGGTAGGAGAACTGACAGGGAGAGTAAAAGATCTAACAGTAAAATCTAAAGCTCTTGAGGGCTCAATGAAGAAAGTGCAGAAAGAATTGAAGGAGACTAAGAGGGAAACTCTTAGTTGAAGGAGACTAAGAGGGAAACTCTTCTCTTCATGAGAAGAGAAGACTCCCTGGAGAAGACACTGATGCTGGGAAAGATCACAAGGAGAAGGGGGCGACAGAGGACGAGATGGTTGGATAGTGTTTTCGAGGTTACCAGCATGAGTTTGACCAAACTGCGGGAAGTAGTGGAGGACAGAGGTGCCTGGCGTGCTCTGGTCCATGGGGTCACGAAGAGTCGGACACGACTAAACGACTAAACAACAACAACAAGAGGGAAACGGATAGGATTAGAGTAAAGGAGATAAATAAATCACAGGAAGAGATCCTGGATAGTATGGGGATGATGGAAATGAGAATGAAACAAGCAAATTTGAAATTTAGGGGGATCCCTGAGGAGGCAAATGAAAACATAAGAATCAAACTGATTAAGAAACTAGCGAACTGGATGGATGTGAGGGAGGAGGATATAGGATCAACCATAGCAAATGTCTTTCGAATAAAAGTAAAATCTACCAAAGCTAGAGGGGAAAAGCTCCCAGGGGACGTGTTAGTGATGTTTAACTCTTTGGATATGAGGAACGAAATATTGAGGTTAAACTACAACAAAAAACTGTGTATAGATGGGAGAGCAATTATTGTATTCAAAGAGATCCCGAAGAAGACATTTATAAGCAGTTAGTAAACCAGCTAAAGAAAAATGGAATCCAGTACAGATGGGAATTCCCAGAAGGGGTATCATTCTATTATAAAGACAAGAGATTCAAACTATCTAGTCCTCAGGAACTGGAGAAATTTGCCAGAAGGTATGACAAAGAATTGGGAAGGACAGAGGGGAGGGGGTTGGGGGGGACAGATAGGAGGAGACGGAGGCAAGAGGAGGGGAAGAGGAAGAAGAAAAGGATGCAGACGAAGAAGAAGAAGAGTCTAGCAACAAAGATTGTTGTTGTTTAGTCGTTTAGTCGTGTCCGACTCTTCGTGACCCCATGGACCAGAGCACGCCAGGCACTCCTGTCTTCCACCGCCTCCCGCAGTTTGGTCAGGCTCATGTTTGTAGCTTCGAGAACACTATCCAACCATCTCATCCTCTGTCGTCCCCTTCTCCTTGTGCCCTCCATCTTTCCCAACATCAAGGTCTTTTCCAGGGAGTCTTCTCTTCTCATGAGGTGGCCAAAGTATTGGAGCCTCAACTTCAGGATCTGTCCTTCCAGTGAGCACTCAGGTCTGATTTCCTTAAGAATGGATGCGTTTGATCTTCTTGCAGTCCATGGGACTCTCAAGAGTCTCCTCCAGCACCATAATTCAAAAGCATCAATTCTTCGGCGATCAGCCTTCTTTATGGTCCAGCTCTCACTTCCATACATCACTACTGGGAAAACCATGGCTTTAACTATACGGACCTTTGTTGGTAAGGTGATGTCTCTACTTTTTAAGATGTTGTCTAGATTTGCCATCGCCTTTCTCCCAAGGAGCAGGCGTCTTTTAATTATTAACAAAGATTATTAAAGCCAATTTAGGACTGACAACTAATTAACAATGGCTTTGAGAATACTGTCATGGAATGTGAATGGACTTAATAATAAAAATAAGAGAAATCAAATTGCACATGTCCTGATTAAAAAAAATCTTGACATAATATGTTTGCAAGAAACACACATTGCAAGAAAACATAAAAGAGTTCTAAGTAATAAAAGATTAGGAATGGATTTCGTTGCCTCAGATAAGAACAAAAAAAGAGTTGTAATATATATAAAAGAAAAATATGACCCAAAATTAATTTATAAAGATGAAGAGGGGAGAGTGATAATAGTATAAATCACTTTCCAAGGAGAGAAAATAAATATTGTTGGAATCTATGCTCCTAATGATAAAAAATCGATCTTTTACTCAACATTGGGAAACAAGTTGTTAGAATTGATGGATCAACATCTGATACTGATGGGGGATTTCAGCGGAGTGACTACACTGGACTTGGACAGATCAACAAGGAAAAAAGAAACGAACGAAGGCAAACTACCTAAAACTTTTTTTGAATTGGTGGATAATATGGCACTAATTGACATATGGAGATTCAAAAATCCTACAACAAAACAGTTCACCTTTTTCTCAAACCCAAACCAAAGTTGGGGAAGAATAGCTCACATCTGGATCTCGAAAGAATTAATTATGAGAGCTAATAAAGCAGAAATTCTTCCACAAACACTATCTGATCACAATTCAGTGTACATGGAGTTAAGAGGAAAAGACCCCACAACCTTCAGATGGAGAATGAATGAGAACCTGTTCAATGACCAGAAGACAATAAACAAGGCGAAAGAAACAATTGAGGAATATTTTAAATATAACTTGAATAAAGGAACACCCATAGAAATAGTCTGGGACGCAAGTAAAGTGGTTATGAGGGGTTTCTTAATTCAGAAAAACAGTCACTTAAGAAAGGGAAGAGAGAAAAAGAAAGAAGAAATCTTGATACACCTCATGGAGAGCGAGAGACAGTTAACATCTAAACCAGAAGATGAAACAATAAAACAAAACATAAAGATGCTACAGGCCCAATTTCCCATGGTAGTAAATCAAGAAGTAGAATGGAGAATTAAAATGATGAGGAAATTTTTTTTTGAATCAGCTAATAAAATTGGGAAGTATTTGGCTTGGCAATTAAAGGAAAGGAAAAAACAAAATATAATAGGTAGAATAAGGGATGGAGAAAAGATAGTGGAAGACCCCAAAGAGATAAGAAAGATGTTCGAGAAATACTATAAAGAATTATATAAAAAAGAGAAGGAGACAGATAATAGAATAGAAGAATATTTGGAAAAATATCAACTGCAACAGATTACGGAAGATGAAAGAGAACAATTTGTTACGAAAAAGGAGCAATGCAGCAGCGAGCTCCTGCAGATGGCTGGAAAGCCAAACAGGATGTTGATGTTTGGGACTGTACCGTGGGAACAAAGGGACAGTCTATTCACTGTGCTGAGCACCGGATGTTAGCTCAGAGTGTCATCTGACCTGTACTGGAAATACAGGAAATACAGGGGAGGAGTTTTTTTTCTCTCTGCTGTTGGTGTTTAGAGAGTGCAGACACGTTTCTCTGTACTGCTGGAAAAGACAGAAATAAAGGCATGTAAATACATTTCTGTCTGTCTCTTTCCCCTCCCTGGGGATAGCAGGGAGGAGGGAGGAGTAGTGTGTTCTTCTCACGTTGAGGAGGATCGCTGATAGAGACCTTCGCCCGTTTCTTGCTGGGAGTCACAGACGGGGAGGTCAACAAGGAACTCAAGCTGGGTGCCTGGAGAGTGGCCAGTTCCTCTGTCAAGGCTTAAGATTTCAACACAATTAAACCAGACAATTACAGAACAAGAAATTTGGAAAACAGTAAAAAAATGAAAATGGGAAAGGCTCCGGGGCCAGATGGCATTTCAGCTAAATATTATAAAACACTATGTGATCAAGTAGCTCCAGTGTTATGCGAGGTCATGAATAACATCTTAAAAGAAGGAAAAATCTCAGCCATGTGGAAGGAAGCCTACATTACTCTGATCCCAAAAAAAGATGCAGATGGCTTAGAAGTTAAAAACTACAGACCCATCTCTTTATTAAATAACGACTACAAAATATTTGCTGATGTATTGGCGGAAAGATTAAAGATTAAAAAGACTTGTAAATGGGAAAATTCACAAAGATCAAGCAGGCTTTCTTCCGGGAAGACAATTGAAAGATAATGTAAGAAGTGTCATAGACATTACTGAATATTTAGATAATAGGATAGACAAGCAAGCGGCATTGATATTTATTGATGCCTAAAAAGCATTCGATAACATCTCCTGGAGATTTATGAAAGAAAATCTAAAGGCAATGGGAGTTGGAGAAGGGTTTGGAAAAGGAATTGAAGCCATATATCAAGACCAAAAAGCCAAACTTAT
Organism: Podarcis muralis; assembly: GCF_964188315.1. NCBI lineage: Eukaryota > Metazoa > Chordata > Lepidosauria > Squamata > Lacertidae > Podarcis > Podarcis muralis. The sequence goes on from NC_135658.1 coordinate 3,565,958, forward strand.
AATAAATAGCAATATATCAGAATCTTTTGATATCACTAAAGGGACTAGACAGGGATGCCCCCTGTCTCCCCTGTTATTCATAACAGTATTAGAGGTCTTTAATAAGAGGCTAAGAGAAGCATCAGAAGTTAAAGGGATCAAGGTAGGAAGTAAAGAGTACAAAATTAAAGCATTTGCGGACGATCTAGTATGAACACTAAAAGAGCCAAAGAAGAGTCTACAAGAAGCCTTACAGAGACTAGAAGAATTCGGCAAGGTGGCGGGCCTCAAACTTAACAAGAATAAGAGTAAAATGTTGACAAAGAATATGATCAAGGAAGAGATAGAGGAACTACAACAAAGATCTGGAATTACAGTAGTTAAGAAAGTTAAATACTTAGGAGTATGGATTACAGCAAAAAATATAAACTTATACAAAGACAATTATGAGGCAACATGGAGGGGTATTAAAAAGGACTTAGAAATATGGGATAGATTAAAGCTGTCATTCTTGGGGAGAATATCCGAGATTAAAATGAATGTTTTGCCCAGAATGTTATTTTTATTCCAAACTATTCCAGTAATTAAAGGGCTAAAACAACTTAAAGAATGGCAAAAAACATTAGTAAGATTCGTCTGGCAGGGGAAAAAACCGAGAATAAAAATGAAAATCTTGGTGGATAAAAAAGAAAGAGGAGGCTTTTCCCTGCCAGAACTGAGTCTATACTACGAAGCGGCATGTTTAACATGGGTGAAAGAATGGATAAAATTAGAAAACACAGATCTCTTAGACTTAGAAGGTTTTGATAATAGGTACGGGTGGCACTCGTACCTATGGTATGAGAAGGTGAAAGTCCACAGGGGTTTTCTAAACCATATAATTAGAGGATCAATATTTTGGCCATAATATCGAGTTTGATGCGTGGCAAGAACTATGCAATGTAAACATGAAATTTACGGCTTGCACTGCCTTAAGAATTTGTGGGAAATGATCTACAGATGGCATCTAACGCTGGTAAAGCTAGCAAGGATGTATAGAACAAAAAATAAAAAATGTTGGAAGTGTGAAGTGTGTGACTTCTACCATATGTGGTGGACCTGTGGTAAAGTGAAGGGCTTTTGGGAATTAATCTATAACGAACTTAAAAAAATCTTTAAATATACTTTCCCGAAAAGACCTGAAGCTTTTCTACTGGGATTGATTGGAAAGGAAATTGAAAAAAAAGATAAAAACCTCTTTCTATAAGCCACGACAGCAGCCAGAAATATGTTAGCTCAGAATTGGAAAACAGACATAATACCAAATATAATGGACTGGAGGGTTAAAATGATAGACTACGCAGAACTGGCCAGACTATCAGGAAAATTAAGAGATCAGGACGAGCAGAAGTTTCAAGAAAATTGGAGTAAATATTTGATGTATATAAGAAACAATTGTAAATCTTTGAAGACACTGGTAGGGTTGGAATAACTCTTACAGCGTGTAGTTGATAATATGATATATAAAGTACGTGACATTAGAATTTTATTTGATACTTAACAAAGAAATGGAGGGAACTCAGAGGCATGATAGAGCCTAAGTTAAATATCCTGGCGTGCTCTGGTCCATGGGGTCACGAAGAGTCGGACACAACTAAACGACTAAACAATAACAACAATATATGTGTATTTATGAATGTATGTATGTTTACTGAAAATCAATAAAAACTTAATTTGCAAAACATCACCCTGTGGAGATGCTCATCCACAAAGTGAGCTCTCAAGAATTTGGCTAGCTTCATCTTGGCTCTCCCCCTTTGGTGCAACCAATTCTCGGTCCTTGCTTACCACCCCAGCTTCACAAGCTTTGCGGAGTGACTCCCAAGCGACCCTTGGTTCTTGTGCACCCTTTAGGACTGGCTCAAGATAAGCACCCACGTTTTCCGCCAAAATTCTCAGGACACGCTGCTTCAATTCACTTTGAACTGCAGTCTTCTTCCCCTGTGCTTGTACAGCAACAGGCTGTGGGGTTTGTACTAAGTCCCATAATTGCTCTCCCACCAGCAAGAATTCCATTGCAAATGACCATTCTAGCCAATTTTGGCTATTCAGTTTCTGAGAGAACAGAGCCATCTTTAATCCCAAACTTCAGCTTCAGCTACAAGCTGGAAAATCCAAGAGTCTATATCTTGTTTACTAGCTGCTTTGCACCTGGCAGTCAGCCCAGCTGCCTGGAATTTTCCCTTTCCGAGAATCTGTAAACAATAAGCCTTCGCTGCAATCCAACAGCAATCAGCAAGCTGCTTCGGAAAGTCCCTTTCCAACAGTTTGTTTACAACAAGTGTCGCTGAAAAACACCCAGCCTTTCTTTCGTTTCTGAAGCTTTCCCCCCCTCTTTTCTTTTTAAACTAACCAGCTCATAAATTTAGCTCAAAAAGTACTCACGACCTGTCGCTTAGCAACGGAACTTCTTATCAGCTATGGAATGCGAAGTATTTGGCCTGTCTCCACTCTGTTTTATCCAAAACAGGAGCTTTTTTTTCTCAGGGAACCGAAGACTTTTCAATTCGCGTTCACCATCCAGCCATAAATCAGCATCGCAGAGTCCGTGGATCGCTGCTTATCAGCAAAAAAAATCTCCCACCTGGTGCTCAGCCGTCTTGTTGTTGCAACCATCCTCTGCTACCACTTGTTGGTTTGCAAGCCCCCTCCACAGAGGCTGGCCCCTCTCACTGTCCTCGGAGCTTGCTTACCGGTAACCTGGCTGATATCTCGGACAGACCAGGGAGATTTTGATAGGCGACATTTTCCCAAGCGTGGGTAAAATGCACAACCCCTCCCTCCTGCTTCCGCAGGGGAAAGAAAATAAGTCAGAAATCTATTTACATGATGTTTATTTCTGACATTACAGCACTAGAGAAAAACACGTCCTTTCAGTTCAGTTCTTCCAGCATGTCTGACAAACTTCCTGAGCATGTGCAGTCGGAAGGTTTCAAGTTACACTCTTCACAAAGACTTATCCAGCCTGTGAACGTCCTGGGAAATTCTTCTTTCCCACAGATAGGCACATCATGTGATGTCAACAATCTGGATGTCTGCAGCTGTGATGTTTCCATATACTGACAGCGGCACCACCCACCCCAAACTTAGACAGAGGACACCATGGCCAATGGTATTATTATTATTATTATTATTATTACTACTACTACTACTATTACTATTACTATTATTACTATTATTATGTGTACACCCATCACCATGGCAAGCTGTGTGCATGGACCAGGACCCAGGACCAGGTTCTCAGATGGGCCATGGAGACCTTTTGACATGTTAACACCTCTATCCCAGGTGAGGCCCAGGCTTGGAAAGGAAGCTGAGCCTGTATTTTTCCACTGGCCCCCCGTCTTCCCTCCAGTACCCCAAATAATCAAATTCCTACTATTTATTAATTTCAAGGTTTAGGGGTTCCCCTATAACACCATGTAATGAAGGCCTCCGGTGAGCCTTCCTGGGAAGAACATTCCCCAAATTGGGAGCCGCTGCAGAAAAGGCCTGCTCTCATGGAGGAGGCACACAAAGAAGGGTCTATGACAGGGGTGTCCAAACTTTGTTCAAAGAGGGCCAGAATTGATGAAGTGAACATGCGTGATGGCCGGCCAAAATCATTGACCTTCTTTTTAGCATTGAAGTTGTTGAGCTTTTGGGGGGGATTTTACCCCAGGAAATAAGCTGGATTAAACAGACCGGTGGGCTGGATTAGGCCCCCGGGATGGATTTTGGACAAGCCTGGTCTAGGATGACGATGGTAGGGTCCGGGTTGGTTCATACATGTGTGAATGCTTTGAAGTGGACCAAGCAGCCTCTTGCGATTAAGAAGGCTCCTAGGGAGCTTTCTCAGTTGCTGGTGCAACCCCTCCACTCCACTCGTAGTAAAAGTATAAAGAGGGAACCGAAAGAATGAGCACACTAACTCCAATACTGGGATGAAGAAAATGGGAAATATTTGCTCTTGTTCTTGTGTGTGAGAGAGCAACCTCAGTAAAACTCAGGAGTGAATAGGATTTCCACCCTAAGTCTTAGAAATGTTAAGAAAACTTTTGCCATAGGTTTTGGAGTTTTAAAGTCCACCCCCCCCCCCCCGCATGTTTAAAATTGGCTTTGGAAACTTTAATTCTAAATTCAGAAGCTGCTGCCTAACTTTAAATGCAAGCGTGCTTAATTTTCTGAAGATGTCTTCCATGTTTCCAAAGTAGAGAACATTCTTCTAAGAGGCCGTGAAGTTGGGTCTGATCAGACTAAAATAGACGAGAAAGAGGGGAAAATAACATTGTGTTCATTGTTTGAGAGAGGCTGGAAAAATGCCATCTCCATGTGGTGGCAGTAGCAGCGGAGGGAACTTTCATAAATGATGGAGGGAGGAACCAGAGAGATGGCTCTGTCCCACAAGGCCACACAATGAGCCATGGGAAGAACATGATAGTTGGTATCAGAATCTTGAGAGGTGATGTGTCATTTGTCTACTTTTCATGTGTTCTATGTTTTAAATAGAAGGCTGTATATTGTCTCCTTGCTTATTTAACTTATATGCAGAATTCATCATGCGAAAGGCTGGGCTGGATGCATCCCTAGCCGGAATTAAGATTGCTGGAAGAAATATCAACAACCTCAGATATGCAGATTACACAACCTTGATGGCAGAAAGTGAGGAGGAATTAAAGAACCTTTTATTGAGGGTGAAAGAGGAGAGCGCAAAATATGGTCTGAAGCTCAACATCAAAAAAACGAAGACCATGGCCACTGGTCCCATCACCTCCTGGCAAATAGAAGGGGAAGAAATGGAGGCAGTGACAGATTTTACTTTCTTGGGCTCCATGATCACTGCCGATGGTGACAGCAGTCAAGAAATTAAAAGACGCCTGCTTCTTGGGAGAAAAGCAATGACAAACCTAGACAGCATCTTAAAAAGCAGAGACATCACCTTGCCGACAAAGGTCTGTATAGTTAAAGCCATGGTTTTCCCAGTAGTGATGTATGGAAGTGAGAACTGGACCATAAAGAAGGCTGATTGCCGAAGAATTGATGCTTTTGAATTCTGGTGCTGGAGGAGACTCTTGAGAGTCCCATGGACTGCCAGAAGATCCAACCTATCCATTCTTAAGGAAATCAGCCCTGAGTGCTCACTGGAAGGACAGATCGTAATTGGTTAACTCCAATACTTTGGCCACCTCATGAGAAGAGAAGACTCCCTGGAAAAGACACTGATGATGGGAAAGATGGAGGGCACAAGGAGAAGGGGACGACAGAGGACAAGATGGTGGGACAGTGTTCTCGAAGCTACCAGCATGTGTTTGACCAAACTGCGGGAGGCAGTGGAAGACAGCAATGGTTGAATCTTCTTAGGTGGAATCTTAGGTGGAATCTTCTTTCTTGTAGCAATGGTTCCAAACTACAAGAAAGAAGATTCCACCTAAACATTAGGAAGAACTTCCTGACAGTAAGAGCTGTTTGACAGTGGAATTTGCTGCCAAGGAGTGTGGTGGAGTCTCCTTCTTTGGAGGTCTTTAAGCAGAAGCTTGACAACCATGTCAGGAGTGCTCTGATGGTGTTTCCTGCTTGGCAGGGGGTTGGACTCGATGGCCCTTGTGGTCTCTTCCAACTCTATGATTCTATGATTCTATGACAGGAGTACCTGGCGTGCTCTGGTCCAGGGGATCACAGAGTCGGACACGACTAAACGACTAAACAATAACAACAAGAAAATGTTTTAAATATCCCCGAGATCTCTTGATGAAGGGCAGTATATCAATGTAAAAAAATAATAACAACAGCCATCCATTTTTAGTCCATTGAATTAGAAATTAAGCATTTATGGAAAGGGAAATGGCATACTTTTGTATATTAGCATAACAAGCATGCATAAGAATTATTAGACAGAAAAAGCATGCACAAGAAAGTATTACTCGTTTATGATGATAATGGGACTTATTAATTTTGAACTTTGCTGGGTTCCTCCTTGGCAGCCAGTGCGATTCTTTCAGCAGGGCTAGAACTCAGGACCCGCTGCCTTGAGGGACATCTAAGAGCAGTTGGGCAGGGGAAAGGTCTCCCTTGGGAGGTGGTGGACTCTCCTTCCTTGGAGGTTTCTCAGCAGAGATCGGAGGGCCATCTGCCATGGATGCTTTAGCTGAGATTCCTGCCTTGCTGGGGTTGGACTAGATGACCCTGGGATCCCCTCCTATCTCTCCACTCCTGAATACTAGGAGGAGCTTCCTTGCCTCCTGCAAAGCCCTTTTCCCTGCAAGCTCTTCCTCTGGTTTCTGGCCAAGGGAGGGAGATGCTCAGAGTCCGGCCAAGAGCCTCACCCCCAAAAGGATATCTGGGCATTGGCGTAGCCGGGGGGGCAGCTGCCCCCCTAAATCCATAAAAAATAATACGAATCTGAGAGAGGGCTGAGCTGGAGGGACTCGGCTTGGCAAGGGTTAAAGGGAACCGAGCTGCCTTCCTAGAGAGGACAGGAAGCAAGGGGGGGGGCAGGTCCTCCAGAGCCAGGGCCCCTCCCTCCCCAGTCCTTTCCTGCAAGGAAGGGGGGGTGTTGCTTTGTGTCTCTCCTGCAAGGGCTGCCTCGCTGCCCCCTCCTGGGATCTGGTGAGTCTCCTCTCTCTCCCCCCAGAGGGTGCAGTGGGGAGATGGGGGGGGGGTCCCAGGGCTGCAGCAGGGGAGGGTGCATGGGGGGGCAGATCTGCTCATGTGGGGGGGGGGGACCCCAAGTCAGGGAGGAGAGGGTCCTGCCAGGGAGGGGCCAGGTCTGCCACGCTCTCCTTCCTACAGATCAGAGGATCCCAAACTCATTTGGCCCTCCGCCCCCCCCTTCAGAAAAGATCTCCCTTCTTCAGACAAAGGAGTCCCTGGGACTTTAACTCTGTGTGACGTCGCTCAGCCTCATTGCACAACAGAGGAAACATCTGCAAATGGTTTTCCAAGACCAGACGAGGAGGTGGACTAGCCCCCCCCCCCCCCCGAAAAAAAGGGTGGGAGAGAAAGGCCAGGGATAAAGAGAGGGATCCCAGCCCAGAGTCTGGCTGCTGCATTGGGGACCAGTTTCCCAGTGTCTCCCAGGGCAGCTCCCCACGGAGGCCACTGCAGCAATCCCCTCGCACCCAGAGCAGGGCATCCCAGGACCACATCCTCTCTCTCCCAAAGGGATTGTTGCTGGCAAAGCAGCCGGAAATGGGCGCTGCTACTCACTGTGCCTCCAGGGACCTGGGCATCAATGGCTGTGTGTGTGTGAAGCTATCTAAGAGAATTATTATTATTATTATTATTATTATTATTATTATTATTATTATTTCCTGCCTAAATTTCAAGGGAGATGTCTTTGGCTCCACCCACTTGGCCCTCAGGCGGTTGGCCAGATACATTCCTGGCCCTCAGAGCAAAGAAAAAGGGACCCCACCCAGGAGTCTGCCTGGAGAGCAGGAGAGAGTCCAAGTGTAAGAAAAGGAGACAGAAGCAGGGGAGTGGGGGTGGGGGGAGAACAACTCCTGAGGACCCCCAGGTGAGGACCCCCACTAGAGCCAAGCATCCATTTTCCACAAGATACAAATGACTCCCTTGTCAGTCAGTTCTGACTTCATGCATTGACTGGAAGGCAGCAGAAACCAGGCTTCTTCATCTCCCAGAATTCGCTTCCGTTGCCTCCACATTTTGCATTGCAATCTTCCTTCTAGGAGAGCTAGGGTCTGCTTTCTTCTTTTTCTCCTTCTTCTTCTTCTTCAGAAGATAGCTCATGGTTTGGGCTGTGGTGCAGTCCAGCCCTGGTTCCTGGAAAGACTCATCCATGCTTGCTCAGGATCCTGTTCCTTCTTCTGACATACATATTCTTTAACAAAACAATGTATTTGCTTTGTAGGATTTGCTAGAGCTTCTCATTTAGATGGACAGAGGCTGCTTCCTCCTATTCCTCCTCCTCTTCCTCCTCCTCCTCCTCTTTCTTCTTCTTCCTCCTCCTCCTCCTCCTCCTCCTCTTTCTTCTCCTTTTTAGAAAGGCCCTTTCCACCTGGCCTAGGGGGTGAGGCCCAGACTCATCCTGCCCTACTGTGTTAAATATCTATTCTGTAGTTGACCTCCTTTGTAAGGTTTTATTTTGACATCTTTATAAGAATATTTGTTTTCTGCTATGTTGCTTTGACTATGGACTATATAGTTGACTTTCTTCCAATGGTTTTATTTCTCTTTTATTGATTTTGTGGGATGTGAAACTGCAGTCAAGTAGAACATTCCTACAGTGGACGACACATTAGGGGATGTTTTCTACCACTCAGGAGAAGACTTCCTGTTTCCTCCTGAGCTGGGACAGACTTCCACTCCATGTGACTTGAAGAGGGTGCAGTCTGTTGTACTAGCATGGAGGAGCACACGGCCTCCATCTTCTGATCAGTGTGTCTTCTCCATTTTGTATGTTGCTGTGTGTTTGGAGAAGTGACTCTTTAGTGGCAGTCATTTGGGACTAACTTCTTTATGGAATAGTTCTAGTTGTTATGTAACAACCTGAATGAATCTGTGAGTAAACTACTTTTATATTAACGTGAATCAGATTATTGTGCTTATTCATTTAAGAGGGATTGGAAGGGATTTTACCAGGAAGGAATTTTTAATAGTAAGACTCAGATGAGTCAGCAACAAGCTGATCGCAGCGTAATCTAAAAAAGGGGGATGTATGGAACTAGAATATGGAACTTGCGAGTGCATGTTAGGAAGGACATCATTCAATAATATATCTTCTTCTAACTCCCCAATTATCCCCACAGATTTAATATGCTGTAAACCGCTTTGAGATTTATTGTTAAAATATAAAGTGTTATAGAAATTTAAATAAATAAAATAGCTCATGGTTTGAGCTGTGGTGCAGTCCAGCCCTCGTTCCTTCCAAGACTCATCCATGCTTGCTCAGGGAACCTTTTTCTTCTCCTGATATTAGACAACTTTTGTAACTGAACAATGTATTTGCTTTGTAGGATTTGCTAGCGCCTCTCCTTAAGACAGACAGAACTTGGCAGAAGACCAAAGGGTTCCTTCCGATCTCTCAGAGGCTTCCTGAGAGCACAGATGGATGAGCGAGACTCAGCTGGCCTTGGAGCAGGAAGAGGCCATGCCATCCAAACTGGGAGCAGTAGGGGATTCTGGGAAAACTCTGTGCAGAAGATCCTGGGTGAGGAGGACACCCTCCGCTCAGAGGTGCAGAGCCAGCAGTTGAGGCAGTTCTGCTGCCAGGAGGCCAAAGGACCCCGCGAGGTTTGCAGCCGACTCTACCACCTTTGCCATCTGTGGCTGAAGCCAGAAAGGCACACAAAAGCTGAGATGCTGGATCTTGTGATCTTGGAGTAGTTCCTGGCTGTCCTTCCACCAGAGATGGAGAGCTGGGTGAGGGAATGCGGAGCGGAGACCAGTTCCCAGGCGGTGGCCCTGGCCGAAGGTTTCCTCCTGAGTCAGGCAGAGGAGAAAAAGCAGGCAGAGAAAAAGCAGGTGGGAGAGACTTTCCTCTGGAACATCCCATAATTGTCTGCTGATGGCCCATTCTTTTTCTGCAAGGCCTCCATGTAATGAGATCTAACACCCTTCAGGTTTTTGTCCATGACATTCATTTTATAATCCTTCTCGTCATTCTCTGTTTTGAATCCTTGTTTCTTTCTCAGGGAAAGGATCTCTTTGCAGAAATGGACCTGGATTCCTGTGAGGCAGAGAGGCCTCCGTTGGACACCAGAGAGCGGCCACTGGGTAAGAAGGGAGGAGTTTTTTCTCTGTTTAGTCTCATTCTGTTGGTTTCCCAAATCATCTGTGGGTTCTTTTCATATTTTATTGGGGGAAATAGTTGGGGCTAAGAGGCCAGAGGAGGGGAGATATATTTTTTCACAACTAACATCTGAAATGCACCCAAACATCCAAATACACTCAGCAGGCAAGACTTTCTCAAAGGTCCCTGTGTCGTTTGAGATGCACTGATTCACCTGTGAGAGAAGCAGGCACTCTGGGCCTCCCCCTTACCTTTTTCCTCTTGCAGGTGACACAGTGATACTGGCTAGACCTCTTCATCCATCTCTGAATGGAGACAGAATGGAAGTAGTGGCTGTGGAACCAGATCAGGTCAGGGGAAGCTGCCTTGTGGGGACAGAGGCCAAGGGGTGGAACAATGTCCTAGCTCAAGGAGTGGTGGTGAACAACAGTGTTGTCTCAGAGGAGGACATTTCCCTTTTTCCTTTAGGGTCCAGTGTGCTTTGAAGATGTCGCTGTTTGTTTCACAGATGAGGAGTGGGAGTTGCTGGATCCTGACCAGAGAGCTCTGCATAAAGAGGTCATGGAGGAGAATCATGGGATCGTGGCCACTCCTGGTAAGGATCCCTTTGGAATCATAATATCTGTTTTTAAATTCAAAACAGCTCTCTGTGATGAACCTCATATATTTTCACAGAACTCAACAGCGCCCCCTTAAGACTCCTGGGATTACAATATTGCAACTTCTAAACAAGGATCTGTCTGGTCTGAACTCCCCAGGCCATTTTAACTGTAAATTTCCGAGTTGTTAGGGAAGTTGAAGTATCTTATCGAATCACAGGTTCCCCAAAGGATGTCGGTTGATCCCCGTTAATTAATGCACCCAACCCATCAGAAAATCATCCATCTAACCCACTTGTGTTATTCCTCTATTACCAGAGTTAACAAGTCTTCTTCCTTAATTTCTCCCTGAGGCGCTAATCCATTTCTCTTCATTGCAGATAGTGATGGACTGGAAATCAAGAACAAGGGTGACCATGACAAAATCCCCACAATGGAGAAGCTGTATAAATATCTTGAAAGTGGGAAAAGTTCCAATTCCACTTCCCATCAAGGAAATCTCATTAGGAAGAAACCCTATGAGTGTGCGGAATGTGGAAAGAGCTTCAGTCAGAGAGCCAATTTCTCTTCCCATCAAAGAATTCATACAGGGGAGAAACCCTATCAGTGTGTGGAATGTGGAAAGAGTTTTAGTATGAGCTTCTCTCTCACTTCCCATCAAAGAATTCATACAGGGGAGAAACCCTATCAGTGTGGGGAATGTGGAAAGAGCTTCAGTCAGAGAGCCCATCTCAGTACCCATCAAAGAATTCATACAGGGGAGAAACCCTATCAGTGCATGGAGTGTGGAAAAAGCTTCAGTCAGAGCTCCAATCTCACTAAGCATGAAAGAATTCATACAGGGGAGAAACCCTATCAGTGTGTGGAATGTGGAAAGAGCTTCTGTACAAGCTCTGATCTCACTAAGCACCAGAGAATTCATACAGGAGAGAAACCATATCAGTGTATGGAATGTGGAAAGAAATTCACTGATAGCTCCAATCTCACTTCCCATCACAGAATTCATACAGTTACAGATAGGTAGCCATGTTGGTCTGCCATAGTCAAAACAAAAAAAATTCCTTCCAGTAGCACCTTAAAGACCAACTAAGTTAGTTCTTGGTATGAGCTTTCGTGTGCATGCACACTTCTTCAGATACACATCTGAAGAAGTATCTGAAGAAGTGTGCATGCACACGAAAGCTCATACCAAGAACTAACTTAGTTGGTCTTTAAGGTGCTACTGGAAGGAATTTTTTTTTAGAATTCATACAGGTGAGAAACCCTATCAATGCTTGGAATGTGGAAAGAGCTTCAAGAGGAGCTGTGATCTCACTTCCCATCAAAGAATCCATACAAAGTTCGCAAAACCCTTCATGATACAACTTTCAGTTCCAGTGAAAAGCTCATCTCTTTAACCAGGCCTTTGGCTAATTGACATCTAATGCCCTTTTAAAATGTGGTGGGGTGGTGGGGGTTACAGGTTTTGGGGTGTGTGTTTTGTGTTTTCATTGTGTGATTTTATGTTGTAACCGTCCTGAGACCTGTAGGTAAAGAGAATAAGAGCCAACTCTTTGAGGGCTCTTTGCCCCCCAGTAAGATATTTGAGGGGGCCAGCCCCCAGTTCATAGGAACAGCCATTCAAATGGCATGCATGCACCACATCCTGTGACTGTTTAACCGAGGTGGGGCTTACTAAACCCCTCCTATATTTTATTCCAATTGGCACCCCTGCTATAGGGCGCTATAGAAATGAAATAAATGCATAAATAAAACAAAACCATCATGGTTGCCTTCTTTTGCACATGTTCCAGCTTGTCAATATCCTTATTATTATTATTATCATTTTAAAAATTTATGTGCCCATCATCTGGGCCGAGGGCCTTCTGGCGGTTCCCTCATTGCGAGAAGTGAGGCTACAGGGAACCAGACAGAGGGCCTTCTCAGTAGTGGCGCCCGCCCTGTGGAACGCCCTCCCATTAGATGTCAAAGAGAGAAATAATTACCTGATATTCAGAAGACATCTTAAGGCAGCCCTGTTCAGGGAAGTTTTTAATATGTAACGCTGTACTGTTTTAACACTGATTGGGAGCCGCCCAGAGTGGCTGGGGAAACTCAGCCAGATGGGCGGGGTATAAATAATAAATTATTATTATTATTATTATCTGAAGATTTCATGGTGATTCACAACATAGACAGGTTGAAAGCATGGCTTTGTCAAAAACAAGTCAAGCCAGAGAAATCTCTCTTTTTTCTTTTTTCTTTTTTTGGATGGAGTTACAGACTGTTTCTCAGGGGAATGCTGTGGTAATAGTGCATCTTGATTTCAGTAAGGCTTTTGACAAAGTCCCCCTTGATATTTATGTGAGGAAGCTGGTAAAATGAGGCTGAACAAGGTAACTGTTAGGTGGATTTGACTGACCGATCCCAAAGAGGACTCCTTCATGGTTCCTCCTCATCCTGGGGAAAAGTGACAAGAGGGGTGCTGCAGGGTTCTGTCCTGGGCCCGTTGTTGTTCAACGTCTTTATAAATGACTTGGATGAAGGAACTGAGGAGATGCTCATCACATTTGCAGACAACACCAAAAGGGGAGCGGAGGCCAATGTGGCAGAAGTCAGAATCCGATCAAGGGCAGGAATAGTACCACTTTCTTCTACCTTGGTCAGACCCCACCTAGAATACTGTGTTCAATTCTGGGCTCCATAGTTTCAGTATCTTAAATTTTGTTTGCCAGGGGAAATCAAGAAGGTGAGGGAACACAATCCATATTTCTTTTATAACATGTGGCCAATTTTATTGAACATGTAAATTGTTAAAACTGTTGCTGGAATCCACCCAGCACGCATGGGGAGATGTGGCATATCAGTGTGTGGAATGCGGAAAGCGTTTCAGCTTTAGCTCCTCTCTCGCTTCCCACCAAACAATTCATACAGGGGACTTCCGGTCGGCGCCAGCGTTTAATGGCGGTCCTTGCCTCGAGCTCCGAGGGAGGACTGCTCCGCGAGTTCGGGTCTGACCCGCTACGGCGAGCGGGGGACCCCTAAAATCACAGGCGCTGAAGCCTGTGAACAAGGAGACTCGGCGGGCACCTTTCGCGCCCCCCGGTACTGCAAAAGAGCCTTTTTAAAGGCTCCGGAGCGGCATCGGGTGTGAGCGCGGTGCTGAGAGTCGTAACCCAGCCTGCGGAGTGAAGCCGCGTCGCCATTGAACGGAGAGCGCCGATTCCTTCCTGAAACTACAATTTGATCGTAAAACCCGTGAGTAAGATTGACAGACGGGAACGGGACATTTAAATTGAATTTTAGAAATTTGGCTGAAAACGGGAAAGGCATAAAGTAAGGAAGTCTGCCTCCCCGGACTGCATGGTAATTAGAGCAACGAAAGAGCAAGCTGCACTTAAATGAAGGTTAACTTTTTGGCTGTCAAAACCTGACATCTGAATTAAACTTCCCCCCAACAAGCAGGAGAAGGGGGGAAGGAAATTTGGACATTGCTAACCTGCTGGAAATAAATAGAGGAAAAAGATCTTCCACTGCCAAAACCCTGAGACGGACTGCCGAAGTAAGGTACCGGGAACGTGAACTGTCAATTTAAACTGGATACAAAGTTGGGGTTTTGACTGAAACAAAGTTATGGGACTTTAATGGAGTTATTTTGTTGAACTTTTGAGGATACTGAAACTGTAATAAGAACTTTAACTGTGGACTTTTGGACTCTTTGTTCTCTGCCTCATGTTTTTCTGACTTTTCTTAACTGGATACAATTAAATGCTCCCTCTAGAGGATTTAAAGAGAACCTGTCACAGTGAGAGAAAAAGAGTGGATTTTTCCACTGGCAAATTTTTCCTGTGAGAACTGACCTTGAGGATATGAGTGGCCAACCAGAAGAGATAACAACTAGAGCAAAAGCAAAACAAATTCAGCAAGCTCAAAAGAAAAGGGGTTCGATGCAAGGCATAACACCAGCTGGACAGGAAAAAGTAGCAACTGCATCTATGGAGTCAATGACACAGGCACTGCTCAAAATAAATCAGTCTTTGGAAGCATTGACAAAGCAGTCAGCGGAGAATACAAAAAAATTGAATGATTTGACAACAAGATTGGACTTGAATACGGCAAGTGTAGCTTCTAATACAGAATCTATAAATAAATTGATCCAAGAAAATTCTGAAACAAGAAAGATTGCTCAAAGTGCAAAAGATACTGCAGATGAGACAAAGAGGGAGCTTGCACCGATTGCAAAAAAGGTGAATGAACATGATGCAACCTTAGCTTTGTGGGAACTTCAGAGAAAGGAGAAGAATTTGAAATTAAGATTGGTTCCAGAGAGTGAGAAAGACAATCTTGCGGAATTCCTCACAGAAAATATCTTGGAATTTTGGCAGGACGAGTTACAGGAGGAAGAATTTGAAATAACAACGGCCTTCCGGTTGGGCAGAAGGCAAGGCAAGAAGCCTAGGGATTGTCTGATTACACTGAGATCTAAAGAAGAAAGGGACAAAATACTGGACTTACATTACCATAAGGCTTTTGAAATTCAGAATTGTCAAGTTCAGATCTTTAAAGACATGCCTAAATATATCTTGGAGGTGAGGGCCTTCTATAAAGACTTGGTTTACCTGTTGAAGAAGAAGAATATACTTTTCAGGTGGGAGTTCCCACAAGGATTATCTTTTAACTACACAGGAAAGAAGATCAAAATAAAAACAGTCCAAGATAAAGAACTGTTTTTGGAAAGATACCAGGAGGGTCTACAGAAAGGAGTAATAGAAACAACAGGAGACAAAGAATCGACAGACATTGCAAATCTTTCATTTGGACTCTTACCACCATCGGAGGAGGAACAAAAACTTGGAGCAGTCGGAGGAATAGGCACATAGCAGTACAATGTCTCTGCAACTTCTTAGCTGGAATTGTAATGGTTTGAACCTTCCCAGAAAAAGACGCCAAGTTTTTCATATTTTGAAGAGAGAGCAATTGGATTTAATATGTCTACAGGAAACGCATGTGACCAGGATACACAGGAAATTACTTGTAAACAAGAGACTTGGACAAGAATTTATCTCATCAGACAAGGTCAAAAAAAGAGGCGTCGTGATTTATGCAAAAGAAAAATTGGCCCCTAAAATGATATTTAAAGATGAACAAGGAAGATATCTGGCAATAGAAATACAAGTTCAAGGAGAAAAAATTATGATATTGGGAATATATGCACCAAATGAAGGGAAGGCGGAATTTTTCAAGAAGTTGCATGAGACTTTAATGGATTATTTGGACTTTAAAATTATAATGATGGGAGACATGAATGGCGTTGTCTCCACTAATATGGACAAGGCACAGAGACAAATAATTTCTAAGGATGGAAGACTACCAAAGACTTTTTTCGAAATGACTGAAACACTGGACTTGATTGATATTTGGAGAGTAAGGAACCCTCTGGAGAGAGAGGGAACCTTTTTCTCTGAAGCAAAAATGACATGGACAAGGATCGACCAAATTTGGGTAACTAGTAGCATGGCGCCAAAGATAAAAAAAGTAGAAATCTGCCCAAAGACTTGCTCCGACCATAATGCTGTGAAGATGGAGATGAAACTAACAACAACTGGAACTTTCAGATGGAGGATGAATGACGCCCTATTCAGAGATGAAGAGATCTATAAGAAGGCCCAAAAAACTTTGAAAGACTATTTTGAGATAAATTTGAGAACAGATGTGGAGAAAAGAATAATATGGGACGCAAGCAAGGCCGTGATGCGAGGTTTCCTAATACAACAAAATTCCATAAAGAGGAAAAAGCAGAATGAGAGGAAAGAAAAACTTTTGGAAAAGATAAAAGAAGGTGAAAAGAAATTGAGGTCTAAACCAAAGTCTCATGAGATTTTGAGAGAAATAAAGTATTACCAGACGCAATATATGGAATTGATGAATCAAGAGATAGAATGGAAAATAAAGCAAATGAGACAAAGAACATTTGAATCGGCAGACAAATGTGGGAAACTTCTGTCATGGCAATTGAAAAAGAGACAAAAACTGAACACTGTGACAAGTTTGGAAATGGATGGAAAAATTATCCACAAACCAAATGAGATAAGCAATTGTTTCCAAAGTTTCTTTAGGAGACTATATGCACAAGGGCCAGTTGATGAGCAGGAAATAGAAGAATTTATTAAGAAGTATGGACTACCAAAGATCTCAGATCAAAGTAAAATGATTCTGAATGAGAAAATAACAGGACAAGAAATAGAGGGTGCCATTCAGAATATGCAGTTGGGAAAATCTCCAGGACCAGATGGCTTAACGGCTAGATACTACAAGGCATTGAAGGAATGGATAATACAACCATTGAAGGAGGTCTGTAATGAAATTTTGGAAGGGAAAAAGGCACCTGAATCGTGGAAAGAAGCTTTTATTTCACTTATACCGAAAACAGAGACTGAAAAGAACCAGGTCAAAAATTACCGCCCTATATCATTACTTAATGTGGATTATAAAATCTTTGCAGACATTTTAGCAAAAAGACTGAAGAGAGTGCTGATAGGGGAGATTCACAAGGACCAAACAGGCTTTCTTCCAGGGAGACATATGTCGGACAATGTGAGGAACATCATAGACATTTTGGAATTGCTGGAAGTGAATATTAATAGAAAGGCGGTTTTGATTTTTGTGGATGCGGAGAAAGCCTTTGATAATATTTGTTGGACCTTCATGAAGAAGAATCTCCAAGGGATGGGGGTAGGCCAAGGTTTTGAAAACGGTATAGGTGCTATATCTGGGGATGAAAATAAATTCCCCGTCCGGAATATTGGGTCCAGCAAGCTTCCCAGTTCAGCTCCGTATCCCTGGAAGCTCTGAGCTGGCCTAGCAGAGTAATGCAGCAGTCCTGAGTCCATGTGAGAAAGGGATAAATCAAGTCCATAGGCAGATCGGTTCTTATCTTTAGAAGCGTTTATTTACAAGGCAATAAATCCATCAGAAACCATCGGAAGCTTCTGGCATTTTCCCTCCGTGCTTTTCCCAAAAGCACCCTCACAGCTCCTCTGAGCTGAGCTGTGTCTGTCTCAGTCAGAAGTGAAAGTAGAACTGAACACAGACACACACTGTGACGCATTTCCCTGCATCAAGCTCCTCCCAGAGCTCCTCCCAGATACAGGGCACCACGGAGTTTTAACCCTGCCAGTTCCAAACTCCACACCCCCTCTTGTCCTGCATCTGGGGACAATAGCCAACAATGCTTTCCCCATACACAGACCCTCACAGAACTCCTCGTGCTTCTGGAAGGTTAATGGTTTTGTGAAACCATCAGCGAGGTTCTTGGTTGAGGGACAGTATTTCAGAGCAACTAGCCCCTCACGAACACTCTGACACACATTTTGAAAACGTATGTCCAAATGTTTCGTCCTCGCCTTGAATTGCCCCGTCTCAGCTAATTTAAGGCATGGTTGATTGTCTTCATGCACCACAACGGGCAGACAATCCTCTTCACAGATTTCTTCGACCAAACACACATAGAACTCCAGCTCTCTGCAAGCATCTGATAGCGCACTGAACTCAGCTTCAGTAGACGAAAGCGCTATGAGACTTTGCTTCCGGGACCTCCACCCAACTACTGAGTCCCCAACTTCATCACTAGACCTGATACTGATTTGCGATCCTCAGAGTTAGCCCAATCCGAGTCCACAAAGCAAGTCAGTTTGACTTCTCCTTGAGCTGACAACCTAAAAGTCTTTGGTTTCCTGCAAATACCTCAGAACTCTCTTGATGCCATTCCAGGCTTGTACACTAGGACTTGCAGCCTCTCTACTGAGCAGATTGACAGCAAATGCTATGTCTGGTCTGCTCCACTGGGACAAATACAACAGACTCCCTAGAGCTGACTGAAACACTTCAGTATTTTCGAACGCAGCGCGTTCTACTTGCTGACTGTCCTTCACAAAACTAGTCTCCATAGGACTTCTCACTCCTGCACAATCACTCATCCTAAACTTCTCAAGCAACTGTTCAATCTTACCTTTCTGGCAAAGCAAAAAACTACCATCCTCAGTCCTCGCTATCTGGACGCCTAGGTAAGACTTGACATCTCCAAGCTGCTTCAGCTTGAACCGTTTTCCAAGCTCTTTAGCAGACTCCATTGAGTTCATCTCCTTCTGCATCGCCTCGCGCCATTTGCTAGCTTCTTGCTGAGGCAACTTCTGAACATCCTCAAAGGATTCAGGTTCACACCTAGCCACACCAACCCAAACACTAGTGGCTTCATACCTTTCAGGTGGCTTTCCTTTCGTTGATCTTGCTGACCTCCTCAGCGTGAATTCTGGAACTGCGCCTGATTCACCTGGATCAACCCTACCATCTCCTGTGTCAGAAACCTCCCCCTCTGACCTGCTGCGCCTTTTTGGCCTCACAACTGGTTCTGCAGGCGGGGATGGCTCACTCTTTGGCTCAGACTTGACAGAAACCTGTGGAGGGGTCCTGGGACTCCCTTTTGGAGAAACTGGCGCTGGACCCTGTTGCTGTGGACCGTGCGCATCAGCAGCCGGTTCAGCCTCGCCTTCCTCCTCTTCCTCATCTGAGTCTGACAGAACATCTGGGTTCCCGTGAAGACGTTTCCACCCACTCTGCTCGCAAAACTCAGCACTGCCGCTAATAAGCAGCTTAGACTGGTTGCCAGTAGGGTATGCGAAACGCCACGCCTTTGAACCCGGCTCATAGCCCACAAAGATCATCTTCCTAGACCTTGGCTCACCCTTTCTGCGCATGGCCTTTGGAGTGAGAACCCAAGCCGGAGACCCAAAAACATGAAAAAACCCCACCTTCGGCTTCTTCTGATGCAACAAAAAATACGGTGTGTTGCCTACACTGGAATTGTACACCCTATTCTGCACAAAACATGCTGTCCGATAACTCTCAGCCCAAAAACGCTGTGGCAACCCCGAATCTGCCAACATTGCGTTTGCTGATTCCTGTAGTGTGCGAAACTTCCTCTCTGCAATCCCATTCTGTTGCGGACTGTAGGGGGCAGTCAATCGATGACTGATACCCTTCTGCCTGAAAAACGATTGCAGCGCAGAACCTGTGAACTCACCCCCGCGATCAGATTGAAAGGAAATCACCCTGGTAGAGAACTGCAGCTCTATCGCTGTGATCCAATCTCTGATCAGTGCAGCTGCTTCTGACTTACATTTAAGCGCAAAAACCCAAGAAAACCTCGAAAAATCGTCAATCAGAACCAAAACCCATTTCGACCCAGCTAAAGAAGGTGTTGGCATGGGTCCTGACAAATCTGCATGCACAAGTTCAAAGGGTTTGTTGGTTCGCCTCTCTGACCTGGGGTATGAGCATGTTGTGACCTTAGATTGCTTACAGGCTTGACAATCAAGGTATCTGTCACATGCCTTGAACCTACAACCAATGGTGTTCTCTGCGGCTTTTCGCACAGACGACCACCCAGCGTGACAAAATTTTCGGTGCCACAGATGAATACAATCATTGTGTGGTGGGACATTAGCACACTGCACTTGTGCGTCTTCAATGGACTTTCCACTAGCCCCATTTTCCACCAGCCCCATTTTTCCACCAGCCCCATTTTCCACTAGTCCCACTTCTCCACCAGCCCCATTTTCAACAGGCATCTGCACCAGAAAGAGCCTGTCTGTTCTCTCAACGCTGTAGACCTTCTTTCCATCCCTGTAAAAAGAGCATAATTTGTTAGAGAACCGAACATCGAACCCTTCATCATTTAAGGCTGTTACACTTAAAAGAGAGTGCGCAAGCTCTGGGACAACATAAGCTTGCACCCAACAATCTAGAAAAGAACAATATAAAGACCCAGATTCAGTCAGTGGTCTTTTAAATCCATCTGCCATTTTGACATAACGTCCAGTTTTAACTGTCTTGCAGTTCCTCAGGAGCCCAGCAGATGGCACAAGACAGTGAGTCGCTCCCGTGTCTATAATTAGAGATACAGTGTCTCTCTGGCTGTCTTCCAAAGCTGCCATGGCAACGCTCGCACCCCCACCGGGGCCTCTGCAAGAGTCAAAGTCAGTGTTCTGTCTGGTTGCCATGCACACAGCCTCCCCCCGATCAAGGCTTTTGCCTTTTCCCAGGCACACTGTCGCAGCTGTGAGATGAAAAGACGCCTTGTCTTTGTTTTTCTCCTGGCCTGCCGCTTTCCCACGTCGCTGCTGAGAACCGGCCTTGGGAAACTGCTTTGTTGACGTTCCCCGTCGGCTGGCCTCCTTGCCGCCATCCTGTGCCTCTAGCGGACAATTGCGGACCAGATGTGTGCTGCTACCACACCGATAGCATCTCTTGGAAACAAAGGCTCTCACACAGTCCTCACCACTCCTGGCTGCTGCCCCCCCGCTCCTTCTTGGGGTGCAGCCTGTGCCCTCTTTCACAGCCCTCTGCCGCTTTGATTCTTCGTCAATCAAGCGTCCGCTAATATAATCGATCGTAAGATCTTGCGGCGGCATCGTTTCCATCGTTAGAACCAAGTTCTCATAACTCCTGTCCAAAGAGCTTAAAAGCGTATAAGCCTTAAGTTCATCTGGGAAGGGCACATTGAGCTGACGCAGCTTACTGAAAATAGTCAGCACCTGGGCAATGTGATCCCTTATCGGTTCCCCTGGGGACAGCCTCTTCTCAAACAGAGAACGTATCACATGGATCTTAGCCCCAGCTGTGGTCCTCTGATGTATCCTAGTCAGAGCAGACCAAATCTGATGACAGGTACGTAAGCCATCAATATGAGGGAGCTGCGACGCTTCAATCGCCATCACTACATGGGACATGGCTTTCTTATCTTTCTTTGCCGCTGCAGTGGCCCTCTCCACATCTGCGGCCCCTGCATTGGGCCCGGCCACGACTGGATCAGCCTGCGTGCATTCCCACAGCTGCTTTCCCTCCAGCCAATAGTACATGCGCTTATTCCAGTCCTCCCAATTGGTGCCATTGAGCCTTTCGAAGGGGATATTGAAGCTCTCATGGCCCTGTGCCTGAGCAGCAGCCATTCTCCTCCCCCCGGGGCTTCAAGCGTACTCACTCTGCCAGCAAGCTGGTCCTCCGAAGCAGCCGTCTCTCTTGGCTCTTGGCTCCGATCACCAGCATCTCCCACTGCCCTTCCTGGCAGGAGATCACAGCAACTCAACGCTGGCAGTTTTCCTCCCTTCTCACACTTGTCAGGAAACACGTAAGATCCATAACCTCTGGGGATGAAAATAAATTCCCCGTCCGGAATATTGGGTCCAGCAAGCTTCCCAGTTCAGCTCCGTATCCCTGGAAGCTCTGAGCTGGCCTAGCAGAGTAATGCAGCGGTCCTGAGTCCATGTGAGAAAGGGATAAATCAAGTCCATAGGCAGATCGGTTCTTATCTTTAGAAGCGTTTATTTACAAGGCAATAAATCCATCAGAAACCATCGGAAGCTTCTGGCATTTTCCCTCCGTGCTTTTCCCAAAAGCACCCTCACAGCTCCTCTGAGCTGAGCTGTGTCTGTCTCAGTCAGAAGTGAAAGTAGAACTGAACACAGACACACACTGTGACGCATTTCCCTGCATCAAGCTCCTCCCAGAGCTCCTCCCAGATACAGGGCACCACGGAGTTTTAACCCTGCCAGTTCCAAACTCCACACTATATATTCTAAGCAAAAGGCAAAGTTGATTGTGAACAATGTGGTTACGGAAAAAATACCTATAGAAAAAGGCACACGACAGGGGTGCCCAATATCCCCTTTACTTTTCATAACAGTCCTGGAGGTCTTGTTAAACATGATTAGAGGGGACCAATTGGTTAAAGGAGTTCAGGTCGGAGCCAGAAATTACAAACTAAGGGCATTTGCAGATGACCTAGTATTGACTTTGCAACAGCCAGATACTAGTACCAAAAGAGTATTAGAACTAATTGAAATATTTGGTCAAGTAGCAGGATTTAAACTGAACAAGCAAAAAACTAAAGTGTTGGAGAAAAATCTAACAATGGCAGAAAAAGAGAAGTTTCAGAGTGAAACAGGTTTAGTAATAACAAAAAAGGTGAAGTACCTGGGTGTGAATCTGACTTCTAAAAATGTGAATTTATTTAAAGACAACTATGACAAATGTTGGACAGAGGTGAAGAAAGATCTAGAAATATGGTCAAGGTTGAGACTTTCCTTGTTAGGCCGAATTGCTGTCATCAAGATGAATGTATTGCCTAGAATGTTGTTTTTATTCCAGACACTCCAGATCCTGGACAAAATGGACTGTTTCAAGAGGTGGCAAAAAGACATATCAAAATTTGTCTGGCAGGGCAAAAAGCCCAGAATAAACTTTAAGATCTTAACTGATGCAAAAGATAGACGGGGGTTTGCCCTGCCGGACCTGAGACTTTATTATGAATCGGCAGCGTTTTGCTGGCTGAAACAATGGCTGCTTCTTGAGAACACAGACATTTTGGATCTGGAAGGGTATGACAATAGATTTGGTTGGCATGCATATATATGGTATGACAAGGTAAAAATACATAAAGGTTTTAAAAACCATATTGTCAGGAAAGCACTATACAATGTTTGGATAAGATATAAAGATCTACTGGAAAGTAAAACTCCCAGGTGGCTATCACCAATGGAAGCTAAAGAGACAAAAAAACTTAATATGGAGTCCAAATGGCCAAAATATTGTGAAATTTTAGAGCAAGATGGTGAAAGGGTTAAATTACAGAGTTATGACAAATTAAAGTCTAAAGTACGAGATTGGTTGCACTACCTTCAGATAAACGAGGTATTCAAACAGGACAGGAAAATAGGTTTTCAGATGGAGAGGTCGAAATTAGAAACAGAATTGTTAGAACCCAATACTAAGAACTTGTCAAGAATGTATAATTTGCTGCTGAAATGGAATACACAAGATGAAACAGTAAAATCAGCTATGATCAAATGGGCACAAGACATAGGTCATGATATTATGTTTGATGACTGGGAAAGGTTATGGAATATTGGTGTTAGATTTACGGCTTGTAATGCTTTGAGAGAAAACATAATGAAAATGATCTATAGGTGGTATATGACCCCAGTCAAACTTGCAAAAATTTACCATTTGCCCAATAATAAATGTTGGAAATGTAATGAGACTGAAGGTACTTTCTATCACCTTTGGTGGACCTGCCCGAAGATTAAAGCCTACTGGGAAATGATCTATAATGAAATTAAAAAGGTCCTTAAATGGACATTTTCTAAAAAACCAGAGGCTTTTCTCCTGGGCATGGTGGGCCAATTGGTGCCAAGGAAGGACAGAACTTTTTTCATGTATGCTACCACAGCAGCAAGAATTCTTCTGGCAAAGTATTGGAAGACGCAGCAGCTACCCACTCTGGAAGAATGGCAAGCGAAGGTGATCGACTACATGGGAATGGCAGAGATGACCGGCAGAATCCGTGACCAGGGGAGTGAGACAGTGGAAGAAGATTGGAAGAAATTTAAAATATACCTTAAAAATTGTTGTAACATTGAGGAGTGCTGAGATGCTATGGTGTTAAGAAACAGAGAATTGCAGCTGTAAATCATAAATTTAAGGGAATTATAATGAAGATGAGTTAATTAATTAAATGGAGGGTTGCTGTCAAAAGGGAAAAATAAGGATGCAGAAAAAGGGAGGTATGGGGAAGTCCGGGAAATAAGGTGAAGGAAAATGAGTGTATGAAATTATACATGTTTATTTGTTTGTATGTTTTGTTTTGTTTTATTGTTTGTTTTTATTACATGATTGGAAAATTAATAAAAATTATTTTTTAAAAAAAACAATTCATATAGGGGAGAAACCCTATCAGTGTGTGGAATGTGGAAAAAGCTTCAGTAACAGCAACAGCTCCAATCTCTGTTCCCATCAAAAAAATCATACGACGAGTGGAAAAAACCTTCTTTCTGCAGCTTTAAGCGCCAGGGGAAAACGCACCTCTTTAATCATAGAATCATAGAGTTGGAAGAGACCACAAGGGCCATCGAGTCCAACCCCCTGCCAAGCAGGAAACACCATCAGAGCACTCCTGACATATGGTTGTCAAGCCTCTGCTTAAAGAGCTCCAAAGAAGGAGACTCCACCACACTCCTTGGCCACAAATTCCACTGTCGAACAGCTCTTACCGTCAGGAAGTTCTTCCTAATGTTTAGGTGGAATCTTCTTTCTTGTAGTTTGGATCCATTGCTCCGTGTCCGCTTCTCTGGAGCAGCAGAAAACAGCCTTTCTCCCTCCTCTATGTGACATCCTTTTATATATTTGAACATGGCTATCATATCACCCCTTAACCTCCTCTTCTCCAGGCTAAACATGCCCAGCTCCCTTAGCCGTTCCTCATAAGGCATCGTTTCCAGGCCTTTGACCATTTTGGTTGCCCTCCTCTGGACACGTTCCAGTTTGTCAGTGTCCTTCTTGAACTGTGGTGCCCAGAACTGGACACAGTACTCCAGGTGAGGTCTGACCAGAGCAGAATACAGTGGCACTATTACTTCCCTTGATCTAGATGCTATATTCCTATTGATGCAGCCCAGAATTGCATTGGCTTTTTTAGCTGCCGCCTCACACTGTTGGCTCATGTCAAGTATGTGGTCAACCAAGACTCCTAGATCCTTTTCACGTGTACTGCTCTCAAGCCAGGTGTCACCCATCTTGTATTTGTGCCTCTCATTTTTTTTGCCCAAGTGCAATACTTTACATTTCTCCCTGTTAAAATTCATCTTGTTTGTTTTGGCCCAGTTCTCTAATCTGTCAAGGTCGTTTTGAAGTGTGATCCTGTCCTCTGGGGTGTTAGCCACCCCTCCCAGTTTGGTGTCATCTGCAAATTTGATCAGGATGCCCTTGAGTCCATCATCCAAGTTGTTGATAAAGATGTTGAATAAGACCGGGCCCAAGACCGAACCCTGTGGCACCCCACTAGTCACTCTTCTCCAGGATGAAGAGGAACCATTGATGAGCACCCTTTGGGTTTGGTCAGTCAGCCAGTTACAAATCCACTGAGTGACAGCATAGTCAAGACCGCATTTTACCAGCTTCTTTACAAGAATATCATGGGGCACCTTGTCAAATGCCTTGCTGAAATCAAGGTAGGCTACATCCACTGCGTTCCCTTCATCTACCAGGCTTGTAATTCTGTCAAAAAACGAGATCAGCTTCGTCTGACATGACTTATTTTTCAGAAATCCATGCTGACTTTTGGTGATCACAGCATTCCTTTCTAGGTGCTCACAGACTGTTTGCTTAATGATCTGCTCCAGAATCTTCCCTGGTATTGATGTCAGACTGACTGGGCGGTAATTATTTGGGTCCTCTCTTTTCCCCTTTTTGAAAATAGGGACAACATTTGCCCTCCTCCAGTCTGCCGGGACTTCGCCTGTTCTCCAGGAATTCTCAAAGATGACTGCCAGTGGTTCTGAGATCACATCTGCCAGTTCTTTTAATACTCTTGGATGCAGTTCATCTGGCCCTGGAGACTTGAATACATCTAAACTAGCCAAGTATTCTTGTACTATCTCCTTAGTTATTCTGGGCTGTGTTTCCTCTGCTGAATCATTTGCTCCAAATTCTTCAGGTTGGGCATTGTTTTCTTTATCGGAGAAGACTGAGGCAAAGAAGGCATTGAGGAGTTCAGCCCTTTCTGTGTCCCCTGTTTGCATTTCACCATCTTCTCCTCTGAGTGACCCCACTGTTTCTTTGTTCTTCCTTTTGCTACGAACATACCCATAAAAGCCTTTTTTGTTGCTTTTAACCTCTCTAGCAAGCCTGAGTTCATTCTGTGCTTTAGCTTTTCTGACTTTGTGTCTACACGTGCTGGCTATTTGTTTGAATTTCTCTTTGGTGGTTTCCCCTTTTTCCATTTTTTGTACACATCCTTTTTTAATCCTAACTCAGTTAAAAGTTCTTTAGATAGCCACCCTGGCTTCTTTAGGCACCTTCCATGTTTCCGTCTCATTGGTTTTGCCTGAAGTTGTGCTTTTACTATCTCCCTCTTAACAAACCCCCCGCCATCATGAACTCCCTTTCCTTTTAGTATTACTGTCCATGGGATCTCACCCAGCACTTCCCTAAGTTTTATGAAGTCGGCTTTCTTAAAGTCAAGAAATTGAGTCCTAGTATGCTTGGCTGCTCTTTCCGCTGTATAGTAAACTTCAGAAGAGCATGATCACTCACGCCTCATGATCCTTCCACTTCTACCCCACTAACCAGGTCATCAACATTGGTTAGGACCAGATCTAAAATGGCTGTTCCTCTTGTTGCTTCTCCCACTTTCTGGACAACGAAGTTGTCTGCAAGGCCAGTGAGGAATCTGTTTGACCTTATGCTCTTGGCTGAGTTTGACATCCAACAAATATCCGGGTAATTGAAGTCCCCCATTACTACTATCTCCCTTCCTTTTGCATGCTTGGCCATCTGTTCCAGGAAGGCATCATCTATGTCCTCCGTTTGGCTTGGGGATCTATAGTAAACTCCCACAATGCGGTCTCTGTTATTCTTCTCTCCCTTAATTTTGACCCAAATGCTCTCACTTTGGCTTTGAGGTTCTAAATCTTGGATCTCTTCACAGGTCTACACATCCCTGACATATAACGCCACTCCTCCTCCTTTCTTGTCTGGTCTGTTTCTCTGAAATAGATTGTATCCCTCCATTATTACATTCCAATCATGGGACTTATCCCACCAGGTTTCAGTGATGCCTATTATGTCATATTTAGTTTGCTGTACCAAGAGCTCAAGCTCATCTTGTTTATTTCCCATGCTTTGCGCATTAGTGTACAGACATTGAAGTCCATTAATCATTCCCCCGTGTCTCTTATTTAAGGATTTTTTCCTCCCACCACTAGGTCTGCATGCTGTTTGCTCCATTTGGTCTATGACATTTGGATGATCATCTTCATCAATTGATAGACTCCTACCTTCAGGAGCACTGTCTCCCTCCCCCACATTAGTCAGTTTAAAACCCTTCTGATGAGGTTTCTGAGATTTTTGGCAAAAACATTCCTCCCAACCGTTGTGAGGTGCAGCCCATCGCTTGCCAGAAGTCCATCTTCAAGAAACTGCAGTCCGTGATCTAAGAATCCAAACCATTCCTGTTTACACCATTTGCGAAGCCAGCTGTTCACTTCCACTATTTTTCCCTCTCTCCCTGGGCCACGTCGTTCAACTGGGAGGACAGATGAGATGACAATTTGTGCATTTAATTACTTCAATTTCCTGCCCAGAGCCTCATAGTCTCTTTTGATCTTCTGGAAGCTATTGCTTGCAGTGTCATTGGTTCCCACATGAACCAAGAGGAATGGGTATTTTTCAGTGGGTTTTATGATTCCTTGCAGTCGTGCAGTTACATCTTGGATCTTAGCCCCGGGGAGACAGCACACTTCCCGAGACATCTTGTCAGGCCCACAGATCACTGCTTCTGTTCCCCTCAGTAGGGAATCCCCTGTCACCACTACACGCCTCCTCTTAGGTTTGGTCGGGGTTCTTCCGTGAGCTGTCCGTTCCAAGGTCGCCTGCACATTCCCTGAGGACTGACTTTGCTGCTCGTCTTCATATACCTGAACGACTGTAATGAGGGAGAGATCCTCAAATGGAGTCTGCTCTTCGTCTTCCATGCTAGAGGAGAGGACCTCAAAGCGATTGTGTATTTCTAAACAATCAGAGCGAACCCTGGGCCTCCTACTTCTTTGAGTCACGTTTCTCCATATATCTGGCTCCTGTGTTGGTGAACTAGCCTCCTTCTCAGGGGAGTCCCCTGTCTCCTCCTTGGTGGAGACGGTGTGCTCTGTTGCTTCCAAGAAGAGCTCCAGCTCTCGAATTCTTTGGAGCGTAGCTACATGTTCCTCCAGTTGCTGGACTTTGTCTTTTAAGAGGGCAATCAACATGCAATTGCTGCAGGTAAAGCTGCCTGCAACCTTTGGCAAGATGGCAAACATTGCGCAGGAACCACAGGCGACTGCAGCTGTTCCCTCACCCTCCATCTTGAGAACGTGTCGTTGGGGGTGACTACAGTGGTCCTCCATCATAAGAAGCATGAGGACAGGACAAATAACTCCCCCCCCCAAAAAAAACCTAGGTCTCCCCCAACAAACGTTTGAGACTAGCTCCCCTAAATCTAAAAGATGGATCAAACTGCGCTGCTGCCCTGCGAGCTCTGATAAGCTCCTCCCACAGCTAATCACCTGCCTCAACAGAAACCCTGCCCCCTCTGACCTTTGCCCAGGGAGAGCAGCTAATCAGCCACAAAGAAACACACACACAAGAAAACCCTTTTTGCTCCTTCTTCAGCTGCTGCCCTGCAAGCTCCATTCATCCCATTAATATTCCAATTCCAAATTTTTAACGCCATGATGTCCTGGTTTTTAAATAAGTTTTGGTTATACTTCTATAACCTGTCTACTTCTTATACTTCTACTTCTTCTTCTATCTTCTTTCCAATCTCTCCCTCTTCTTCTTCCAATTCTATTCCTCCTGTAGCTCCTCCTTCTGCTCCTTTGGCTTCATCTTCATCTGCTCTTAATTCCTTATATCTTCTCAGAAATTTTCCAGTCTCTTCTGGACTTGTCAATTTATGCCTTTTACTTCTGTACGCAAATGAGATTCCTTCTGGGAACTCCCATCTAAATTCAATCTTATTTTTCTTCAGAATCTGTACCAGTGGTTTATATGGGTCTCTTCGTTTCAATAATCTGATTGGAATATCTTTAAAAATGATTATGAAGTTACCATCAATATTCAATCTCTTTTCTCTGTTCTTTTGCAAAATCAAATTTCTCATTTCTCTGTCTTTAAAGGTGATTAGACAGTGTCCTGCAAATCTTCTTCCTTTAGTTGTTCTTACTCTCATTCTAAATGCACTTTGTACTGTTTTAGCCACTTCTTCTATTGGTAACTCCATCCATTGTGCTATTTCTGTTATCAATTTCTCTCTGATATTTTCACCTTGTATCTCTGGCATAGCCCTGAACCTCAAATTCACTTCCCTCTGTCTCAGTTCATTCATGGCAATCACATCCTTAATCTCTTCCTGTGATTTGTTTAATTCCAACGTATCCACCTTAATCTTTTCCTCCTCCCGTTTGACTTCCTTCATTTCTATTTTTTTTTAAAAAAAAAAATAATATTTATTACTTTTATAGATTACAAAAAGGAAAAAGAAGAAAAGAAAAGAAGACAAAGGAGAAAAAGCAAAAGAGAAAAAAACAATACAATACACTCTCTCCAAACGTCATCTGGCAGCCCGTTCCCAGGTTCAGAGTAGTGGTACCGTATTTTTCGCACCATAGGACGCACTTTTTCCCTCCTAAAAAGCAAGGGAAAATGTGTGTGCGTCCTATGGAGCGAATGCAGGCTTTCGCTGAAGCCTGGAGAGTGAGAGGGGTCGGTGCGCACCGACCCCTCTCGCTCTCCAGGCTTCAGGAAGCTATCCGCTAGCCGTGGGAGACCCAGCTCTCCCACGGCTAGCGGAGCGCTGCATTAATCCCGAAGCTTGGGGCGTGCGGAGCTCAGCGCGCCCCAAGCTTCTGGGTGCCGGAAAGGTCTCCGCTAGCCGTGGGAGAGCCCCGCGACGTCGCACGGCTCTCCCACGGCTAGCGGACCGCTGCGCTAATCCCGAAGCTTGGGGTGTGCGGAGCTCAGCGCGCCCCAAGCTTCTGGGTGCCGGCAAGGTCTCGCTAGCCCTGGGAGCGCCCCGCGACGTTGCGTGGCTCTCCCAGGGCTAGCGAAGCGCCGCCGTAATCCCGAAGCTTGGGGTGTGCGGAGCTCAGCGCGCCCCAAGCTTCTGGGCGCCAGCAAGGTCTCCGCTAGGCTAGGCTAGCGGAGACCTTGCCGGCACCCAGAAGCTTGGGGCGCGCTGAGCTCCGCACACCCCAAGCTTCGGGATTAGCGCTCCGCTAGCCGTGTCTAGGCTGCGGATAGCAGCCTGCTTCCCGGAGCGTCGGGCACCCTGAAAGCAGAGCTCCTGGCGCTTCGGGAACACATCCGCAGCGTGGGGAGCCTTGCAGGAATTCCCCACAGGGCTCCCCACGCTGCGGATAGCAGCCTGCTGCCTGCCGGGTGGGGCGCCCTGAAGCAGAGCGCCCCTCACGCCAGGCATACATCTGCAGAGTGGGGAGCCTTGCAGGAGTTCCCCACAGGGCTCCCCACGCTGCGGATAGCAGCCTGCCGCCCGGCGGGTTGGGCGCCCTGAAGCAGAGCGCCCCGCCTGCCGGACAGACATCGGCCAGCCCCACAAGCTCGGGGGACAGCAGGGAGGCGCACCGCCACTATCCCGCTGTTCCTCGACCTGGTTTGGTTTCCCTGACCTGCTTTTGGGGGGGAAATAAAGGGGAATTTTTTTCCCTTTATTTCCCCCCCAAAAAACTAGGTGCGTCCTATGGTCCGGTGCGTCCAATCGTGCGAAAAATACGGTAATTTGGTTTTTCACTCTCTCCTGCAGGCTCACTTGGTCCAAAATTTTTTCCCCTCTTCTCCTGCTTCCAAGGGGGGTTTTGTATTTTAAACCGATGGAAATTTAATCCTTTGCCAAAAGCTTTCAAAGACTTTAGCTTGTAACGTCTTTGCTTCAGTCTATTTACAAAAGCGGAAGGCAGACTTCCTGTTTATGACCTTCCCGCTTCAATGCCAAATTAAGGTATTTAAAAATCCAATTTTCCGTTCTACTCACGGGTAGTTGTTTAAAATCCAATTGTCCACAGGAAAAAGTCAGCGCTCTCCGGCAACAGCAATGCGGCTTCACTCCGTGAAAGAAGCAGTCGATTCAAAGCACCGCGCCACTCACCCTACGTTGCTCCGGATCCCCAAAACAGGGTTTCCCCACGAGTAGGGGAGGCGCAAAAGGTGCCAGCCGAATCCCAGGTTCACAAGCTTCTCCCGCTTGTGATTTCTTTTTCTTTTTTAAAATATTTTATTGATTTTCTTTTCTTAGAGCCATGAATGCAAAATAGAAAGAGAAAAGAAGAAAGAAAGAAGGCAAAGAAAGAAAGAGAAAAAGTTGTTACAAACCAATTTTCAATTATTCCAAATAGACTTCCCCACATCCTCCAGACTCTGCGTTCTTTGCAATAAAAGTCTCAGCAATTTGTTACCTTATTTCATAACTTACTGTGTCTTTCAGTTACTATGTTTCTAGATTCACAGTATTGTATCCCAATTTTTGTACATTTAGAATAAACATAATAAAATTGTTTCATGTTACCACCTCTTTTTTCTTGTCACTTAGTTTTCAATTTACCTAATCAAGTTGCTAAAGCAAAAATTTCCTAGTCGTGCGTATTCTTAACATTCGTACAACTTATAATGTTTTTGCAAATAGTCCTTAAATTTTTTCCAGTCCTCTTCCATTGTTTCCTCGCCCAAATCTCGGATTCTGCCAGTCATTTCAGCCAGTTCCATGTAGTCCATCAACTGCGTCTGCCACTCCTCCAGCGTGGGTAAATCTTGAGTCTTCCAGTGCTTTGCAATAAGAATTCTTGCTGCTGTGGTAGCATACATAAACAAAGTTCTGTCCTTCTTTGACACCTTCTGGTCCACCATGCCCAATAGGAAGGCCTCTGGTTTCTTGGGAAAGGTATACCTAAATACCTTTTTTAACTCATTATAGATCACTTCCCAGTAGGCCTTCACTTTTGGGCAGGTCCACCAAAGATGAAAGAATGTCCCTTCTGCCTCCTTACATTTCCAGCATTTATTATCAGACAGGTGATATATCTTAGCTAACTTGACTGGGGTCATGTACCACCGGTATATCATTTTCATAATGTTTTCTTTCAAGGCATTACATGCCGTAAACTTCATTCCGGTGTTCCATAACCTTTCCCAGTCTTCAAACATAATGTTATGTCCAATATCCTGTGCCCATTTTATCATGGCAGATTTGACTGTCTCCTCCTGTGTATTCCATTTAAGCAGCAAGTTATACATTTTCGAAAGTGTCTTAGTTTTTGGTTCTAACAGTTCCGTCTCTAATTTCGATTTTTCCACCTGGAAACCAACTTTTTTGTCCATTTTAAAAACCTCTTGAATTTGAGCATAATGTAACCAATCCCACACCTTATTTTTTAGTTTGTCTTGGCTCTGCAACCTCCAATTGTCTCCAATTTTTTCAATTATTTCCCAATATTTTGGCCAGTAGGCCTCCATGTTGGGTCTTTTCCGAGCCTTGGCCTCCACCGGTGATAGCCACCTCAGGGTCTTGCCCTCCAATAAGTCTTTATATTTCGACCAGACCGCAAAAATTGCTCTTCTGACAATATGGTTTTTAAACAGTTTATGAACTTTGACCTTGTCGTACCACAGATATGCATGCCAACCAAAGGCATTCACAAGCTTCTCCCGCTTGTGATTTCAATGGGTCTCCACCTTCGCCGTGGCGGTCAGACCCTGTTTTTCACGGAGCAAGTTCCTCCCGAACGGAGGAGCTCCGCCATTGCCGGAGGCGCCAACCCAGAAGTCTGACTAATTTTCATCTCTTCTTCTAAAGATTGTGTTCTCCTAGACACCTCTTTTATTTGCCCTTTCAGGTCATTAACTGTTTCATCAATTTTCTTATCTTATTATCCACTTGTTCTAATTTTGACTCCAAATTCTTTTCACTTTGCTTAATTTCTGCAAACATTTTTAAAATCTCTGTTCTGAATTCTGCTTCTTGTTTAGACCCTTTCCGCTGGCGTCCCCCCATCCAACCCTTTCTTTGGTGGGTTTGACATCTTTAACTAAATATCACAAAAATTCCTTCACAACCAAATATTCCCTCAGAATTCACAAAAATTCACTCACAGCCACCTTTTATACCCACCAACCTCCTTATAATAAATTAGACCCCAGCCAAAGTGAAATAGATTCCACAGATATTTTCAAATATCCCCCTATACCACAATCATATCCTTAAATGTTTGTCAGATCTTATCTTCTAATTTTAGAGTACAATTTTCAAATTTATAATTTGTAAAGTAGTCCTTATCAATTTCCTGCCGTCCGTAATCTTAGCAGTTGATGATAGATGAATGACTCACAAAAAATGTCAAAACAAATCAATCTTCTCGCCACCAATTAGGCTATTCCTCCAGTTAGATTATTTTTCTGGTGTCCAAATTATAGCTTTTAAGTTAGAAATTTGATCCAATTATGTCACACCTAAGTTGAAAAGTCTTCTACAAGGAGGAGATTTAGATCAGCATTGTTCCCTCCTCGTCCAAAGTCTAGGTGATGTGCAAGATTAAAATAAAAAGGAATCCAAGTCACGTGAATGAAAAAAAGTTGCAACGATTGTAAATCCAAATATGTCCAAATTAAATGATTATAAATCCGTATTGCCAAAATTATATCCAATTTAATATCCAATATACTCCATAAAAGCCCAGGAGGGAAATTCACAAATTAGCAATATAAAATGATGAAGCACAGCTCTCTTCCCACTATAGAAACAATCCCTCAATGAAGAAGTTGGAGAAAAACAAATTGTTCTGTCTCATTCCATCCACTAGGAGTGCTGTATCCCCTTAAAATGGCGTGATTGTAAAAGTTATAGAAGTATCTCCATTAGTTGATAAACTTCACCACCACTTCTATGGCATGGGTTTCACTTTTCCTCCTTTACAATAAAGTCCCAAAAGGCAAAAAAAAAAAAAACATACAAAAGTAACTCCAGAAAGTAATTATAACTCCAGAAAGTAATTACTTACTATTACCCCTTCCGCCTGTTGACTTTGCTTAAAAGTTCTCAATGGTGTCGAAGGCTTCCCTTTCGCTTCACTGTCCTTTGTTCTATCAAAAATGAAAGTGGAGAAGCACTTCCGTCTTATATTTTCTCCTCCTTTGCATCGAAAACCTCAAGTTTAGCAAAAGTTGCTTTCTGTTCCCCCTTTTACTTTGATAGCATCTTTAATGTTTATATCTTCATAAAAAGTTACTTTTTAGAAGAATTAGCAGGGAGAAAGTAACAATAGCCACTAGTGGCAACTCACTTTCCTTTTCGCCGCTCTGCGTGTAGCGCTGCGTCTGAGCTGATTTCAGATGACAGCTGAACTCCGATTTTTCCTTTCTCTTCGGATCTTCCCTTAAGGTCCAATTCTTATAATCTATAATCAAGTTAGAGACGAATTTCTTAAATTTGAGAGCGAGGTGCTTTCTCTGCAAGCTCGGGGCTTCGCTATTCGGAGGTAGATAATGGCTTCCCTCTGCCCGCTGCTCCTCTCTGCCGTTCTCCTCGCTCCTTTTGGAGTTACCTGACGGCCGGGAGAACAGCTTCTGGCACCGCCGGAAACCTGACCTTCTGGACACCCACCAGAGGTAATTTGGGGGGCTACTGCGCCCTGTAGCACCCCCTTTCCTTCTGAAATAGCCCGGGATTTCCCTTACGGTAAAATCCCCGCTTGCGGTGAGATCGCGCTCCACCGGAGAATCCTGTACATTCCTGACAGGTTTTGGGGAGCCCAGTGGGGCTTCAAAGGCTGATCACAGGGTCTGGGTTGGCTCATATGGAGAGAGGTGGGCCTTAAGGTATGGCAGTCTTGAGCCAAGTAAGGCTTTATAGTTCAAAACCAGCACTCTGAATTTGGCCCAGAAACAGTGGCCTGTGCAGTCGGGCAAAGATCAGTGTAATATGTTCAAACCATTTTACTCTAGCGAGGAACCTGGCCACTGAATTCTGCACCAACTGAAGTTTTTGAACAGTCTTCAGAGGCAGCCCAAAGTATAATGCATTGTGGTAATCTAACATACAGGTTACCAGAGTATAGATGAAAGAAGCCAGGCGATCCCTGTCCAGATTATTTATTTATTTATTTATTTATTTATTTATTTATTTATTATTTATTTATACCCCGCCCATCTGGCTGGGTTTCCCCAGCCACTCTGGCCAGCTTCCAACAAAAATTAAAAATACATTTAAATGTCACACATTAAAACTTCCCTGAACAGGGCTGCCTTCAGATGTCTTCTAAATGTCAGGTAGTTGTTTATCTCTTTGACATCTGATGGGAGGGCTTTCCACAGGGCGGGCGCCAGTACCAAGAAGGCCCTCTGCCTGGTTCCCTGTAGCTTTGCTTCTCGCAATGAGGGAGCCGCCAGAAGGCCCTCGGAGCTGGACCTCAATGTCCGGGCAGAACGATGGGGGTGGAGACACTACTTCAGCTATAGTGGTCTGAGGCCATTTAGGGCTTTAAAGGTCAACACCAACACTTTGAATTGTGCTTGGAAATGTACTGGGAGCCAATGTAGGTCTTTCAAGACCGGTGTTATATGGTCTCGG
Organism: Podarcis muralis; assembly: GCF_964188315.1. Classification (NCBI taxonomy): domain Eukaryota; kingdom Metazoa; phylum Chordata; class Lepidosauria; order Squamata; family Lacertidae; genus Podarcis; species Podarcis muralis. The sequence goes on from NC_135658.1 coordinate 3,601,503, forward strand.
CGGCCGCGCCCAGTCACCAGTCTAGCTGCCGCATTCTGGATTAGTTGTAGTTTCCGGATCACCTTCAAAGGTAGCCTCACATAGAGCACATTGTAGTAGTCCAAGCGGGAGATAACTAGAGCATGCACCACTCTGGAGAGATAGTCCGCGGGCAGGTAGGGTCTCAGCCTGCGTACCAGATGGAGCTGCCCAGGACACAGAATTGACCTACGCCTCCATGGACAGCTGTGAGTCCAAAATGACTCCCAGGCTGCGCACCTGGTCCTTCAGGGGCACAGTTACCCCATTCAGGACCAGAAAGTCCTCCACACCAGCCTGCCTCCTGTCCCCCAACAACAGTACTTCTGTCTTGTCAGGATTCAACTTCAATCCATTAGCCGCCATCCATCCTCTAACTGCCTCCAGGCACTCACACAGGACCTTCACCGCCTTCACTGGTTCTGATTTGAAAGAGAGGTAGAGCTGGGTATCATCTGCATACTGATGAACACCCAGCCCAAACCCCCTGATGACCTCTCCCAGCAGCTTCATGTAGATGTTAAAAAGCATGGGGGAGAGGATGGAACCCTGAGGCACCCCACAAGTGAGGGCCCAGGGGTCTGAACTCTCATCCCCCCACCACCACTTTCTGGACACGGCCCAGGAGGAAGGAGCGGAACCACTGTATAACAGTGCCCCCAGCTCCCAGCCCCTCTAGACGGTCCAGAAGGATGTCATGGTCTATTGTATCAAAGGCCACTGAGAGATCCATCAGAACTAGGAAACAGCTCTCACCTTTGTCCCTAGCCCACCGGAGATCATCAACCAGCGCGACCAAGGCAGTTTCAGTCCCATGGTGAGGCCTGAATCCCGACTGGAAGGGATCCAAATAGTCCACAGTTGGGCCACGGGCAAAAGATGATGGAAGGCATTGCAACCCCCTGTGACTACCTGAGCCTCAAGCAACAGCAAAGGATCCAGGAATCCTCCAGGCTACAAACCTGTTCCTTCAGGTGAAGGGAACCCCATCAAGAGCAGGAGATCTCCCACCCATCTGGTGTGGGAAACCACCCACTAGCAGTCTTTTTTTTTTTTTTTTTTTTATTAAGTTTTTCCATTAAAAACTCCAGTCATTTAACTTCCACATCACATATTTACAGTTATTTAACTTCCCTCAATTCCTCTGATAACCATCCATAGTTTTCCTTAGCCACGCATTACTTAACTACAGTATCGCCTTTAAATAACTTCCTTTTTTCCCCCTCCCCCATCCTCTTTTTCATTCTTGCGATATTTCTTATTTTTTCACAAAGCTTCTTTAAAACACACTAGCGTTGTATGTTCCTCACAAACAGTTTCCAAATACTCCCTGAATTTTCTCCAGTCCTCCAAAAACTTGTAGTCTTTTTGAAATCTAATTTTCCCTGTTAATTTATCCAGTTCTGCATAATCTGTTAATTTTGTTCTCCATTCTTCCAGAGTCGGTGCCTCTTCTCTTTTCCATCTCTGGGCCATTAGAGTTCTCGCTGCTGTTACTGCATACTGGAAGAGTTTGTTGTCCCTCTTCTTTATTTCATTTCTGGTTACTCCCAATAAAAAGGTCTCCGGTCTCTTTACAAAGTTATACTTCAGCACTTTCTTTAACTCATTATATATTGTTTCCCAAAAACCCTTCACCTTTTTACATTCCCACCACATGTGCATAAATGTACCCTCTTTCTCCTTACACCTCCAACATTTATTACATATTTTGTACATTTTTGCCAGCTTCACCGGTGTCATATACCATCTGTATACCATCTTCATAGTGTTTTCTTTTAACGTGATACATGCTGTAAACTTCAGATTTTCATTCCATATTTTTTGCCACTCCTCCATTTCTATACTATACCCTAAATCCCTGGCCCAGTGAATCATTACCTCTTTAACCTCCTCATCCATCGTGTGCCACTCCAACAGGATTTTGTACATTTTAGATATTATCTTACAGTCATTATTAATAATTTCTGTTTGAAATTTTGAATCTTTTTCGTTGTACCCTCTTTCCTTTACCTCCTTTTTAAACATACCGCTTATCTGATGGTAGTGCAGCCAATCAAATACATGCTCTTTTACTTGCTCGTATGGTTTTATTCTCCATTTCTCTCCTTCTTTCATCACCAACTCCCCATACGTAATCCAACTACTCCTCATATTTATTTTCTTAACTTCCATCATCTCCAACGGAGATAGCCAATGTGGGACTCCTCTTTCTAGTATGTTTTTATATCTGTCCCATACTTCAATTAGCGATTTCCGAAAGATATGATTTTCAAATGATTTATGACCTTTTTTCTTCTCTCGCCATAGATACACGTGCCACCCGAATCTAATATCGAATCCCTCTAAATCCAATAATTTAGTATTTTTAAGTCTTATCCATTCTTTTAGCCAGCAAAGACATGTTGCCTCATAGTATAACTTCAGGTCTGGCAGGGCAAAACCTCCTCGTTCTTTCGTATCCGTTAACAATTTATATTTAATTCTCGGTTTTTTGCCCTGCCAGACATATCTTGAAATTGATCTTTGCCATTCCTTAAAAATCTTTGTTCCTTTTAGTATTGGGATCATCTGAAATAAGAATATCATTCTAGGTAGTACGTTCATCTTGATCATTGCCATTCTACCCCAAAAAGATAATTTTAGCCTTCCCCATCCTTCCAGATCTTTCTTGATTGCATTCCATACCGGGACATAATTATTTTGAAACAGGTCAATGTTTTTTGTTGTTAGCCATATTCCCAGATATTTAACCTTTTTGACTGTTTCAATGCCTACTTGCTGTTGTAACGTCTCTAACATTGTTTGGTCCATGTTTTTTGTTAGGATTTTTGTTTTCCCTCTATTCAGTATAAAGCCTGCCACCTCCCCATATTTATCAATTTCGTCTATCACTTCACTTGCATTATTGATCGGATCTTCCACTATTATAACCAAATCATCCGCGAAGGCTTTAACTTTATATTCGTTTTGGCCTACTGTCACCCCCTTTATCCCTTTGTTTTCCCTAATTGACTTTAGAAGGATCTCCAGAACCATTATAAACAACAGCGGCGACAGAGGGCAACCCTGTCTTGTACCTTTTGATATTTTGATTTCTTCTGTTATCACATTATTCACTATCAGCTTTGCCCTCTGTTCCGTATAGATTGCCTTTATTCCGTTGAAGAAATCCCTCCCCATCTCCATATATTCCAAATTTTTCAACATAAAATCCCATGAAACGTTGTCGAGGCACCCACTAGCAGTCTTATCTGGATTGAGCTTCAGTTTGTTGGCTCTTATCCAGTCCGTTATCGAGGCAAAACACTGCTCCAGAGCACTGACTGCCTCACCTGCAGATGTCAAGGAGAAGGAGAACTGGGTGTCACCAGCAAATTGCTGACAACATGCCCCAAATCTCTGGATAACCCCACCTAGTGGTTTCATGTTTCTATGGGGATAAAATCAAACCCCAAGGAACCCCACCTTGAAGGCTCCATGGGTCAAAGAGCACTTTCCTTTTTTTTTTAAATATTTTTTATTGAGTTTCTTTTCTTAAGGTCATAGACACAAAATTGGGGTAAGAAATTACAAGAAACAAATACAAAATCAAAATAATAGAAAGGTCATTACAATCCAATTTTCAGTAGTTTTTTCAATATTCCAAATGGACTTCCCCACATCCTCCCGACTCTGCGTTCTTTGTAATAAAAGTTTCAGCAATTTGTTACCTTATTTCTTAACTTACTGTATCTTTCAGTTATTATGTTTCTAAATTCACAATATTATATCCCAACTTTGTACATTTAAAATTAACATAATAAAATTATTTCATATTACCACCTCTTTTTTCTTGTCTTAATTTTCAGTTTACCTAATCAAGTTGCTAAAGCAAAAAAATTTCATAATCGTGCGTATTTCTTAACATTCATACAACTTATAGTCTTTTTGCAAATAGTCCTTAATTTTTTCCCAGTCCTCTTCCATTGTTTCCTCGCCCAAATCTCGGATTCTGCCAGTCATTTCAGCCAGTTCCATGTAGTCCATCAACTGCGTCTGCCACTCCTCCAGCGTGGGTAAATCTTGGGTCTTCCAGTGCTCCATGGGTCAAAGAGCACTTTCCAAGCATCACCCTGTGGAGATGCTCATCCACAAAGGACCAGGAGCACCACAAAGTGGCGTCACCCACCCCTAACTTAGACAGAGGACACCATGGCCAATGGTGATGGCATTATTATTATTATTATTATTATTATTATTATTATTAATTTGTGTACACCCATCATCATGGCAAGCTCTGTCCATGGACCAGGACCAGGTTCTCAGATGGGCCATCAAGTTCTTTTGTCATGTTAACACCTCTATCCAGGCATAGCTGTCAACTTTCAGATTTGAAAATAAGGGATCAGCAGCCTCAAAAATAAGGGATCAGCAGCCTCAAAAATAAGGGATCAGCAGCCTCACCTGTCTCCCAATCCGGGATAGCAGCAGGAAGCAGCGGGAAACGGCGCTGGAATAAGGGAATTTCCCGACAAAAAAGGGAAGGTTGACAGCTATGATCCCAGGTGAGGCCTGGCTTGGAAAGGCAGCTTAGCCTGAATTTTTCCACTGGCCCCCGATCTTCCCTTCAGTACAGGTTATCCTGTTAATTGGATTTTAATTAACTGCCCTGCCCTGTAGGAACCTCCAACTTAAAACACTGATGTTTTGGTGTGGCAGCAAGTGTACTTTGGAACTCCCTGCCACTTGACATCAGGCAGGAGGCTTCACGGTCCACAGGAGGCTGAGTTTGTGATAGCTACCCATTGAGGAGAGAGAAGTCAATCGCCTACGTATATCTGAATAAATTGAGAAAGTCTGGTTTTCAGTAACTCCGATTAAGCTAACATTTTGGGGGATGTTTTGAAAAAGTAAGTTTAGTGATCATTTATTTATTTATTTATTTATTTATTTATTTATTTATTTATTTATTACATAAAATGTATATACCGCTTGATTGTAAACAAAACAAAACCCTCAAGGCAGTTTACAAAAAGATACACTGAAATCATGAATAATGTCCAGCAGTACTTTGAAACATGTAAAAAGTTAAAATGCTAATATTCACCTCAACTTTCTAAGCACCTGCACAGGCATGTTTTTAGCAGGTTCCCCAAAACGGTGGGAGGGAGGCGCCTGCTTGATCTCAAGTGGCAGGGAGTTCCAAAGGGTCTGTGCTGCCATACTAAACAATTGAGGTCTTGGGGGACTTCCGGGTTAGTGCCATCGGCTAATGGCGGATTCCCTCCAAGCTCCGGAGGGAATCGGCTCCGCAGGATTAGGGTCTTACCGCTGCGGCGATGTGGGGACCCTTAAAAATCACAGGCGGTGAAGTCTGTGAACCTGGTGACTCGGCGGGCACCATTTGCGCCCCCCGACCTGCGAAGGAGCCTTTTTAAAGGCTTCGGAACGGGGGACGGGGTGAGCGGCGCGGTGCTGAGAGTCGACTGCTTCTCCTGTGGAGTGAAGCCGCGCAGCCATGGCCGGAGAGCGCTGACTTCTTCTTTTGAATTGGGCATGATCGGGGAAGGCGCAAAAAGGAAGTCCGTCTCCCCGCCTTGTAAACAACTTAAAGCAAGGACCTGCTAACTAAGGTCGAGAGAACTTGTTCTCATTTATTGGGCAAAGACATTAATTTCACCATTTGGCATTATAAGAGATTTTACTGGAGGATAAGAGCTAATTTTGGGAGCTGAAGACTCCCCCTGGACCCGGGAGTGATCCGCGAGAGAGCCTGCTGAAAAGGTACTGAGTTTGACAGCTGTCAAATTAGCTGTCAAGACGGAATAAGAGAACTTTGTTTCTGCTGGTCATATTTGTTACAACTTGACTATACCTTGTTGAAAATAAGAAAGAACTGATACAAATTAACTTGACTTTTGGATCTGAACTGGAAGGAATACTAAGTAACCAAAATCCCTCTAGAGGGAGTTTTGGGACATTACAAGAATGGCTGAAGGAGGAAGAATTCAAGCTAAATTGGAGAGAGTCTTTGTTCTCTTGGGAAAGTTACAAGGCCAAATTGATGTTTTGGCTACAAATGTTACAACTCTGAACTTAACTGTAAACAAATGCATTGAATCTGACAAGGATCTGACTCAGGAAGCTCATGCAGCTGGACAAGAAGAGAAACTGGAGAGTTTTGAGAGAGTGGAGAAAGAGATATATGTTGTCCCTGAGGGAAAGGAAGGAGGAGCTGTATTGTTGCAGAAGACAAAGGACGGCCTGAGGCCTGACATGATGGCTACAAAGGAAAATAACTTGATGGTGAAAAGCTGGTTTGAATTGGAGATGAAAGAATGGAGAGATCTTGTGTGGAGATCTGAAGACCCAAGGATTACAAATTTGATTAAGGTGGATGTTGGAGCTTGGGAGGCAGTTGGACTTGAAAGGAGTAAGAAACAAGACTTAGGCTCCACCCTTAAGTATGGAGGTCTGGCTGGAAGAAATATGGGCCTTAATGGGATTGAGCATCTCCGAGATTTGGTGTTTAATACCAAGGATTACCAAAAAAACCGGCAGAGAGGAACTGAGAGAGAATTTAGAGCCTCGGACGTGAGATCTCCAGGCTGACAGTAGATTGATTGATGGACGTTTGTTGGGGATTGAAACCGGGGAAGGGGGGGTGGAATTTGGGAATCCAAAGGGTGTATAACTATAACCTGTCTTGCTTTTATTTTGTTTTGTTATTTGTATGAAAATTGGGGAAATCGTGGAAGGGAATCTAGGTTGACCTTAGAATAAGGTTTTAAGAAAAAGTATAAATATTGATTTCTACAAGGATTGGCTTTTTTTTTTCTTTTTTAAAATGAACTAAATATAAAAAGGTTAAAAAAAAATTAGGGATAAGAACTTGTTGAAACAACATTGAATTGGAATACAAGAAGGGGAGGTGTGGGGAAGTCAGGGAAATAGGGTATAGAAAATAAGGATTGGGAATTCTATGTGTTTTTAATTTTTTTGTTTTTTCTCTTTTTTTTTTTGATGTAATATGAAAAACTTCAATAAATATTTTATAAAAAAACAAAACAATTGAGGTCTTGCAACTGTGGAGCAGGTATTATGTGGCACCTGAAGCTGAAGCGGTCGAGTGGGCGTCTGGAGTTCTCTCAATCCACTCTCTACATGCCGTGCAGAAATTCATAACCATCCATCATAGGATTCTCCCGTCGGACATTACCAGGATTTCTTTCTTCTTCTTTTTTTTAATATTTATTAAAGTTTTAAGGGTTACAAAAAGAAAAAGTAAAAAAAACATCATTTTAAACAAGAAACAATACAACACATCACAATAGGTAAAGAAAAAAGGATGAGATACAAAAAAAGAAAAAACAGAAGAATAAAATCCATTAAACAACAACAAAAAAAAGAAAAATACAACAAATCTTCCCATTACTTATCTTTCATTAGCTTATTTCCTTGGCATCCTCACACCTCCCTTTTTTGTGTTCTAGTTTGATTATCTATTTCAGCAAATCCTTTCCATCTTTTCAAATTTTAGTCCTGTAATTTATCTTAGTATAATGTAGCTTTACTTTCCCTCCTTTCACCAATTAACAGTCAGTTTTTCCCAAATCCTTTTTAAAAAAAAAAAAAAATTTATTAGTTTTACAAAATTTTAAGAACAAACAGACACTTAAAAAGACATACAAACACGTATAATTTCATAATGTTTTTCATAAACCTCTTTTCTGAGACTCCCCCGTACCCCCCCTTTTCTGCATCTCAATGTCCATAGTTTTATAGCAACTCCCAATTGTTACTTTCCAACCTCTGTCCTTAGTTATCTCTGTAATCTGACCTTATATCACTGTATCCCTTTGTTCCTAAAAACCATAACATTCTAACATTCATCAAGTTTATAATAATCCTTAAGATAACTTTTAAATTTTCTCCATTCTTCTTCCACCGTCTCTTTTCCTTGGTCACGGATTCTGCCTGTCATCTCAGCCAGTGTCATATAGTCCATCACTTTCGTCTGCCATTCTTCCAGAGTGGGTAGATCTTGTGTCTTCCAATACTTTGCGATAAGTATTCTTGCTGCGGTTGTAGCATACATAAAAAAAGTTCTATCCCTCTTTGACACCAATTGGCCGACAATGCCCAAGAGAAAGGCCTCTGGTTTTTTAAGGAAAGTACTTTTAAGTACCTTTTTCATTTCATTATAGATCATTTCCCAGAAAGCCTTAATCTTCGGGCATGTCCACCAAAGGTGATAGAAGGTACCTTCTGTCTCTTTACATTTCCAACATTTGTTATCGGGCAAATGATAAATTTTTGCCAGCTTGACTGGGGTCATGTACCACCTATAAACCATTTTCATAATGTTTTCCTTTAAGGCATTACATGCCGTGAATTTTATACCGGTGTTCCATAACCATTCCCAGTCAGCTGACATAATGTTATGGCCCACATCCTGTGCCCACTTAATCATAGCTGATTTGACTGTTTCATCCTGAGTATTCCATTTTAGCAACAAGTTATACATTCTTGATAAATTCTTAGTATTGGATTCTAACAGTTCAGTCTCTAGTTTTGATTTTTCCACCTGAAAGCCAATTTTCCTGTCCTGTTTAAAAAACTCCATTATTTGATGATATTGAAGCCAATTTTGTACTTTATGTTTCAATTTCTCATAACTTTGTAATTTCCACTTATCTCCATCCTGTTCCAAGATTTCCCAATACTTCGGCCGTCCGACCTCCATATTGAGTTTCTTCACTGTTTTAGCCTCCACTGGTGACACCCATCTAGGGGTTTTGTTTTCCAACAGATCTTTATATCTTATCCATACATTAAACAATGCTTTTCTAACAATGTGATTTTTAAAGGCACTATGCAGCTTGATTTTGTCATACCATAGATATGCATGCCAACCAAAAACATTGTTAAAACCTTCCAGATCCAAAATGTCTGTGTTCTCGAGGAGCATCCATTCTTTCAGCCAGCAAAAAGCTGCTGCCTCATAGTACAATTTTAAGTCCGGCAGGGCAAAACCCCCTCTTTCTTTAGCGTCTGTCAGTATTTTAAATTTAATTCTGGGCTTTTTGCCCTGCCAGACAAATTTCGAAATATCTTTCTGCCACCTCTTAAAACATTCCATCTTGTCAAGAATCTGCAAGGTCTGAAACAAAAATAACATTCTAGGCAATACATTCATTTTAATCACTGCAATTCGGCCTAACATTGACAATTTCAAATTTGACCATATTTCTAGATCTTTTTTAATCTCTGACCAACATTTTTCATAATTATCCTTATACAAATTCACATTTTTAGATGTCAAATAAACCCCTAGGTATTTCACCTTCTTAACCACTGTCAACCCTGTCTCCTCTTGGAATTTCTCCTTTTCCATATCTGTTAAATTTTTTCCTAAGACTTTGGTTTTTTGTTTATTCAACTTAAATCCAGCTACCTGGCCAAACTGTTGGATTATTTCTAGAACCTTTTTCGTACTAGTGTTTGGCTCTTGCAAAGTCAATACTAGGTCATCTGCAAATGCTCTTAACTTATAATGTTTAGCTCCGACCTGCACTCCTTTAACCTGCTGGTCATTCCTAATCATATTCAGCAACACCTCCAGAACTGAAATGAAAAGCAATGGGGAAATTGGGCACCCCTGTCGTGTCCCTTTTTCTATCTTAAGCTCCTCAGTTATCACATTATTTACAATCAATTTAGCTTTTTGTTCAGAATATATTGCAGCCATACCATTCTCAAAGCCTTGTCCTACCCCCATCCCATGAAGATTCTTTGTCATAAAGCTCCAAGAAATATTGTCAAAGGCTTTCTCCGCGTCCACAAAAATCAGTACTGCTTTAGTATTTATATTCACCTCTAGCTTTTCCAAAATATCTATTATATTCCTTACATTGTCAGCTAGGTGTCTTTTTGGGAGAAAGCCTGCTTGATTCTTGTGAATCTTTTCCATCAACACTTTTTTAAATCTTTTTGCCAAAATGTCTGCAAAAATTTTGTAATCCACATTAAGTAGTGATATTGGGCGGTAGTTCTTCAGTTGAGTCTTTTCAGTCTCTGTCTTTGGTATGAGTGAAATGTATGCTTCTTTCCAGGATTCAGGTGCCTTTTTTCCCTCAAGAATCTCATCACAGACTTCTTTTAGTGGTTGAATCAACCATTCCTTCAAGGATTTGTAGTATCTAGAAGTCAATCCATCTGGTCCTGGAGATTTGCCCAATTGCATATTCTGAATGGCATCCTCTATCTCTTGTTCTGTTATTCTCTGGTTCAGATCCATCTTACTTTGATGAGAGATTTTTTGTAATCCGTACTTATCAAGGAATTTGTCTATATCTTCTTCATTTTGCGGACCTTGGGTATAAAGTTTTTTAAAATAACTCAAGAAGCAATTTCTAATTTCATTAGGTTTAGATATGTTCTTTCCATCCACTTCTAGACTTGTAACTGTATTTAATTTCTGCCTTTTCTTCAATTGCCATGCCAGAAGTTTGCCACATTTATTTGCTGATTCAAACGTCTTTTGTTTCATTTGCTTTATCTTCCATTCAATCTCTTGGTTCATCAATTCCATATATTGTGTTTGATATAACTTAATCTCTCTTAAAATCTCCTGGGACTTTGGCTTTACTCTTAATTTTTTCTCTCCTTCCTTTATCTTTTCCAAGATCTTTTCTTTTTTCTCATTTTGTTTTTTCCTCTTTATTGAGTTTTGTTGAATCAAGAAACCTCGCATCACCGCTTTGCTTGCGTCCCAGATCACTCTTTTCTCCACATCAGCCCTCAAATTTATTTCAAAGTAGTCTTTTAAGGTTTTTTGGGCCTTCATAAGAATCTCCTTATCTCGAAAGAGGGTGTCATTCATTCTCCATCTAAATTGACCAGTTATTGTAGATTTCATTTCCATCTTCACAGCGTTATGGTCGGAGCAAGTTTTGGGGCAGATTTCTACCTTCTTAATCTTTGGAGCCATGCCACTAGTAATCCAAATTTGATCAATTCTGGTCCAGGTCATCATTGCTTGGGAGAAAAAGGTTCCCTCTCTCTCCAGAGGGTTCCTTGTTCTCCATATATCTATCAAGTCCATGTTTTCCGTCATTTCAAAGAAGGTCTTAGGGAGTCTCCCTTCCTTGGTAACTGTTAGTCTTTGTGCCTTGTCCATGTTAGTGGAGACCACACCGTTCATATCTCCCATAATTATCATGTTGTAATCCAAATAGTCCGTTAGAGTTTCATGAAGTCTCTTGAAGAAGTCAGATTTACCTTCATTTGGTGCGTAGATTCCAACAACCAAAAGTTTTTCTCCTTGTACTTGTATCTCCACTGCCAAATATCTCCCTTGTTCATCTTTAAACATCATTTTTGGGGCCCATTTCTCTTTTACATATATCACAACTCCTCTTTTTTTTACCTTGTCTGATGAAATAAATTCTTGTCCTAGTCTTTTATTTGTAAGTAATCTCCTGTGGGCTCTAGTTATGTGGGTTTCTTGTAGGCATATCAAGTCCAATTGTTCTCTGTTCAAAATGTGAAAAACTTGTCTTCTCTTCGAAGGCCCATTGAGCCCATTACAATTCCAACTAAGGAATTGCAGAGCCATTTTGTTATTTCTCTGACACTCCTCCAACAGCTCCAAGTTGTTGCTCTTCCTCTGAAGGTGGTGGTTTGTGTCCACGCGAAAGATTCAGAATGTCTAATGTTTTTCCCAAATCCTTTGTATCATTTCTGCTAAAGCCACATAACATCATTCCAGCATCCTGTGGAATTTGGAACTTAACAGGTTAAGTTTTACCCATGATGCCACAGCATTCTGACATCAGCTTTTAGAAGCTGGGAGGAGTTACGTTCAGTTTCTCTCTGTGTGTCTGAGAGAGAGGCATGTTTGCAATGGCTGCCAGCAGCGATGGCTGAACTGTTTCAATAAAGAGCTGTAAATAGACAAACCGGACTGCGTGTGTTTGTCAAAGGACGTGATAGTTTTCCCGCTGTGTCCAACTCTGCTAAGCCGTGAACTGGAGGGAGGAACAATGGCGCAGCTTTTGAAGAAGTGTGCCGGACCCGTTGTAAACTGCTGATTGACGTTCGTAAAGTAATCAGAGGTCACGGCTCTTCGATCAAGCTCTGCAGATCGAATTTCGTAACAGGTCATGGGTACTTAATTACCGCTTGTAAAACTATCACGGAAGCTTTGAAGTTGCGGTTTAGAGCAACGGAGCACGGCAGGAGACGGAGGCCGGAATCTGAGGCAAGCGGCTAGCTGAAAGGTCTGCCTGTGCTGAGAGCTCGGAGCTGAAGAGCAGCTGGATAAATCGTTTCTCCGGACGGGTGCTGGATAAGCTGTAAGTAAGCTTGGGGCCCCTTGGGAGAACGGGAGAAGATGGCAGAGAGCCAGGATATACCAGTGGAAAAGCTCACTCTAAAGAGTTGGGCAACCTGGAGGCAAAGAATAAAGGGGTGGTTCCTGGTCCATGGGCTTTGGGAAGCAAGCCAGAGGGAGCCACTACCACCAACCCCCAGCGCTAAAGCGGCTGGAGACGTTGCAGGCTGTGAGGCTGCGTTGCCTGAAGATAGCCAGCAGAAAATGCAAAGAGAGCTGGAGATGCTCAAGGCATGCGTTGATGCATCACTGAGACCCCACTTAGAGGGTGTGAAATCAGCGTGGGCCGCCTGGAATGTGCTGAAGGGTGTGTGCGAAGCTTCAGCGGGAGGCCAGAGCCCTGCAGACGCTGGACTAGAAGCCCCTATTCCCCAATCAGCCTCAAGGAGCGCTGGTGCGCAGATCGGGGGGGCAAAGGGTTCCAAAGGCAAGTTTAAGAAACTTTCCACTTGTGCTGAAACGAAGAGCAGCTTCAAGGGGGGGGGGAGGCTGGTGGGAGGCGCCGTTCCAGAAGGAGGAAAGCCAGGCCAGCTGGGAGCCCCGGACAGTGTTTTTCCACTGAAGTTCGTTGTTGCTACATTTGCAAGTCAGCTGACCACGTACGTCGAGATTGCCCCCACCGGAGCAGAGAGGCAAGGCAGGAATTTGCCAAGGACACTTCTCATGGGAACCAGGAGGGTTTCCATGGCAACAGGCCTGGGAAGACAGGCAGGCGTGGAACTGAGTCTGGTGGACGTGACAGACACCAGGAGGATTCTTATCAACTCGCAGCTAGTCTGGCTTTGTCTGGGGACAGCTCAACCAGCTGTGGGACAGGCTCAGAGCTTTGTTTTGTAATTGACTCTGCAGCAAATTGCAATTTGATTCCAGATACCCCTGCTGTCGAGATGTGGAATTGCAAGGCAATTCCGGCTGGGAAAACTGTACTTTTTGCGAATGGACAGAAAAAGAATGTAACTAATACTGGCAAAATGTATGTTCCTATTTTACAGGAAAAGTTGGACTTTTGGACCGTTCCTGGGATGCACCACTGTCTTTTATCTGTGCCTTATTTGTTGAAAAAGGGGTTTAAGGTTTGTTTCGAAGATACTGTCTGCACAATCTCCAAAGGAGGGAGGATGTTTGCCAAGGTTAAAAAGGGGCAAAATGATCTCTTTGTTCTTAAAACACCTCTGGAGGGTGAGGGGAAGGTTGGGAAAGCACAGGCTTTACGTGCAAAAATCAACAACCACGAGCAATGTGCTCATGCGTGGCATACAAAAACAGCTCATGGTTCTCTAGAAGAACTGCAGGTGCTGCCTGAGGTTTCCAAAGGTTGTAAAATTACAGAATGTGGATATGCTGTAAGTTGTGAAACCTGCAGGCTGGCCAAGGTAAAAGGATGCAGTTATCCAAAGGTGAAGAGGGTAACCGCAAAACCTTTTGAACTGGTCCACATAGATTTGTGGGGTCCTGTAAGGGAAGCAAGTCTAGGAGGTGCAAGGTTTCTCCTGACGGTGCAGGATAATTTTACACAGAACACTTGGACCCATGGTCTCAAATCCAAAGATGATGCAGCACAGCTGATCAAAAGATGGATTGAGGAGGTGGAACAAAGATTTTCCACCAGAGTGCAAGCGGTGACCAGTGATAGAGGAGCTCAATTTACAGGGTCTGCTTTGCAGAAATTCTTTCACAAGAAAGGGATACGTCACACAGTGACTTCACCCAATCAGAGAGGGGTGGCAGAGCTGAGAAGTGAGGCTCTGGTTCAGGCTGCACAGGTGATGCTGGCAGATGCTGGGTTACCTCCAAGGTTTTGGCTGGAGGCAATCAAGTATGTGGGCTTCACCTGGAATCGTACCTACAATTCACTGGTAGGGGACACACCTTTTGGGTTGTTGCATGGCAGGAAACCCCAGGTTCATTTTTTGCGAATGTTTGGTGCAAGTGCGTCTGTGCCGGTACCTACTGCTTTGCAGGGGCCAGATGGATCCAAGTTCCAGAAAATGATCTTCTGCGGGTATGAGCCAGCAGCACGTGCATGGAGGTTTGTATATCCTTCAGGTGATCAGAGTAAGGTGCTGATCAGTAAACACGCTGAGTTCTATGAGCAGGATAAAAGGTCAAAAACTGCTGTCCAGCGTGATCTGCTCTCAGAATGCCTATCTGATTCTGAGGAAGAAAGGGAAGCAGAGGCTGATCCCAGTGATGAGGACCAGGTCCAGGATCAGGGTTCAGAATCCGATGATGACGATCAGGTCACTGAACAAAGTCAGGAGCAGGATGAGATTTCGGTAGCTTCTCCACAAGATGTTAAGAGAGCACCCAAAAGCGAACCTAGTTCTCCTGTGAGTGTAATGGAGAGGATTCGAAAACGCTTTAAGTCAGAGGGGGAATCCCGTGATGCTGAGGACACACCTTCTGGTGGCGGTGAGTCAGAAGTAACATCTGGGTTTGTGCCTAGAAGGTCCAGTCGCACAACAAAGGGTGTTCCACCTGAAAGGTATCAGGCCACAAGTGCGTGGATAAGTTTCGCACAGTGTGATTCTGAGAGTGTTGAAGGGGTTCAACAGGTGCCTGGGAAAAATGCTGGAAAGAGGCACAAGGCAAAGGGAAAGGTGTTGAACTCAAAAGGGTCTTGTCAGAATGCGCGGCAAAGGGGGGTGTGGAATTTGGAACTTAACAGGTTAAGTTTTACCCATGATGCCACAGCATTCTGACATCAGCTTTTAGAAGCTGGGAGGAGTTATGTTCAGTTTCTCTCTGTGTGTCTGAGAGAGAGGCATGTTTGCAATGGCTGCCAGCAGCGATGGCTGAACTGTTTCAATAAAGAGCTGTAAATAGACAAACCGGACTGCGTGTGTTTGTCAAAGGACGTGATAGTTTTCCCGCTGTGTCCAACTCTGCTAAGCCGTGAACTGGAGGGAGGAACAATGGCGCAGCTTTTGAAGAAGTGTGCCGGACCCGTTGTAAACTGCTGATTGACGTTCGTAAAGTAATCAGAGGTCACGGCTCTTCGATCAAGCTCTGCAGATCGAATTTCGTAACACATCCTTCTAACATTCATTAATTTTACAATGTTTCTGTAAATAGTCTTTAAATTTCTTCCAATCTTCCGGATATTACCAGGATTTCAAAGACGGAATTGTCCAACAACTTTCGGGGTGTCCTGGCTTTTACTTTTTGAAATTGGGCAACCCTAGGTCACTTGGGATACAATGGAGAATCTCCTTCAGGGCTGAAGTCAAACTGTTGGAAGATTGCAGCACCTGCAATAGAAGCCGATACAGGAGAGACATGTTTAGTTGCAGCTGGGGCTGATGAAGTCATCTGTTTGTGCTGCCGCAGATGCACCAGGGCATGTCTTCCCTCTGCTCTCCTCCCAGAGGTCACTGCTATGGATACATGACCATATTGTCTGTCTCCAGGCTCTGCAGTCGTCTGTGGACTGTATCTCTCTTCCCTCACCCAAAGGAATACCTGAAAGATGGATAAATAGACCCAGGAAGTGAGTATTATGTGTGAGGCCATGGCATGCAGGCTACAGGGTCTGGTGTATTTGTTTCAAGAAACAGTGAGAGGAGGTGAGTGTGCCATGATTTTGGTGGTGATATTTCTGAGCAGAATTTGTGATCTTGTCATGTTTTAATTGGATCTTGAATTACACAAAGGAGGAAGGTCCAGTCCAACCCCCTGCTATGCAGGAATCTCAGCTCAAGCATCCAGGACAGCTAAAACCTCCAAGGAAGGAGAGCCCACCACCTCTTGTTGGAGTCTGTTCCACTGTCAAACAGCTCTTACTGTCAGAAAGTTTTTTTCCGTATGTTTAGTCAGAATCTCCTTTCTTGCAACTTGAAGCCATTGGTTTGAGTCCTCCCCTCCAGAGCAGGAGAAAACAGGCATGTTCCCTCCTCCATGTGACAGCCCTTAGAATATTTGAAGATGGCTCTCATATCTCCAATCAGTCTCCTCTTCTCCAGGCTAAACATACCCAGCTCCATCAACCGTTCCTCATAAGGCTTAGTTTCCAGAACCTCGATCGTCTTGGTTGCTCTCCTCTGCCCACCTTACAGCTTGTCAACATCCTTCTTAAATTCTGGTACCCAGAATTGGACACAGGATTCCAAGTGTGGTCTGACTAAAGCAGAATAGAGTGGGACTATTACCTCCCTTGATCTGGACACTAGACTTCTATTGGTGCAACCTAGGTAAAGGGACCCCTGACCATTAGGTCCAGTCGCGGATGACTCTGGGGTTGCGGCGCTCATCTCGCTTTATTGGCCGAGGGAGCCGGTGTACAGCTTCCAGGTCATGTGGCCAGCAGGACTAAGCCGCTTCTGGCGAACCAGAACAGCATATGGAAACGCTGTTTACCTTCCCACCGGAGCAGTACCTATTTATCTACTTGCACTTTGACGTGCTTTCGAACTGCTAGGTTGGCAGGAGCAGGGACCGAACAACGGGAGCTCACCCCATCGCGGGGATTCGAACCACCGACCTTCTGATTGGCAAGCCCTAGGCTCTGTGGTTTAACCCACAGCACCACCTGCGTCCCTTGATGCAGTCTGTTGTTGTTGTTGTTGTTGTTGTTTAGTCGTTTAGTCGTTTAGTCATGTCCGACTCTTTGTGACCCCCTGGAACAGAGCACGCCAGGCACTCCTGTTTTCCACTGTCTCCCGCAGTTTGGTCAAACTCATGCTGGTAGTTTCGAGAACACTGTCACACCATCTTGTCCTCTGTCGTCCCCTTCTCCGTGTGCCCTTCATCTTTCCCAGCATCAGGGTCTTTTCCAGGGAGTCTTCTCTTCTCAGGAGGTGGCCAAAGTACTGGAGCCTCAGCTTCAGGATCTGTCCTTCCAGTGAGTACTCAGGGCTGATTTCCTTAAGAATGGATAGGTTTGTTCTTCTTGCAGTCCATGGGACTCTCAAGAGTCTCCTCCAGCACCATAATTCAAAAGCATTAATTATTCGGTGATCAGCCTTTTTTGCTGCTGCATCCCACTGTTGACTCATGTTAAGCTTGTGGTCCACCAAGATCCCTAGATCCTTTTCACATGTACTGCTAGTAAGCCAGGTGTCCTTCATCTTATATTTGTGCATCTGGTTCTTCCTGTCTAAGTGCAGAAGTTTACATTTGTCCCTACTGAAATTCATTTTGTTAAGGTCATTTTGAATTCTGATTCTGCAGCATTAGCTACCCCTCCCAGTTTGGTGTCACCTGCAAATTTGATGAGCATCCCCTCAGTTCCTTCATCCAAGTCATTTATAAAGACGTTGTTCAACAACGGGCCCAGGACAGAACCCTGCAGCCCCCCACTGGTCACTTTTCCCCAGGATGAGGAGGAACCATGAAGGAATCCTGTTCAGGTTTAGACTGTCAAATCCACCTAACAGTTACCTCGTTCAGCCCGCATTTTACCAGCTTCTTCACATAAATATCACAGGGGGCTTTGTCAAAAGCCTTACTGAAATCAAGATACACTATGTCCACAGCATTTCCCTGATCCACCAAGTTTGTAATTCCATAAAAATTTAAAAAAACAAACAAACAGATTGGTCTGGCATGACTTATTTTTGAGAAATCTTAGTAATCACAGCACCCTTTTCTAAATGCTCACATACCAGCTTGAATTATCTTTTCTAGGAGCTTCCGTGGTATCGATGTCAAGCTCACCAGTCGGTAGTTACCTGAGCCTTCCTTTCCCTCCTTTCTGAAGACGGGGACAACATTTGCCCACCTCCAGTCTGTAGGGACATCACCTGTTGGATGACTGGGAGAGTGGTGACGGCTGTATAGTCAGATCCAGTTGGCAGCACTGCAGGGTTGTTGTGCAGGAGATGGGCCAAAAAGGGGTGTGAGGAGCTCTCCTGAGGCTCCTCTCCAACTTCTCCACAATGCATAGAACCACATATTCTGTAACGTTCTCAACTGGCTACACAGTACTACCTGAAGGGGGAAATGATTATTTATTCAATTAATATACAGCCCTTTATCAAAAGATCCCAGGGCAGTGTGCAACATTAAAAACACATCAATGATAAAACATAGTAAAAAGCATACTGAAAGATAATAATAAATTAATACAATAAAAAAGAATACCTGCTCCTTGTGTTTCAGTGCTCACTGAATCCAGAAGGAACACAGAGGCACTGACCATGTCCTCTTTCCATCAAGGCAACGTCACCACTGCCATGTTCATTTTAGTCGGCTTCCCAGGCATGGAAGCATCTCACTTCTGGCTGGCTTTCCCCGTGTGCTTCCTCTTCCTGCTGGCCATCCTGGGCAACTGCACCATCATCTACATCATCCGAGCGGAGCGCAGCCTCCACGAGCCCATGTACCTCTTCCTCTGCATGTTGGCAGCCATCGACATCATGATCACCCTGTCCACCGTGCCCAAGATGTTGGCCATATTCTGGTTCAGATCCACCAGCATCGCCTTCGACGCTTGCTTGGTCCAGATGTTCTGCATCCACAGCCTCTCTGGAATGGAATCCACCATCTTGCTAGCTATGGCTTTCGACCGCTACATCGCCATATGCTACCCACTGAACCACTCGTCTATCCTCACCACGCCCAGGATAGCTAAAATAGGACTGGTGGCCGTATTTCGTGGAGCAGCGCTGATGGCCCCTTTGCCCTTTTTCATTAAGAGGCTGCCCTTCTGCAAGTCCAACGTTCTCTCCCATTCTTACTGCCTGCATCAGGATGTCATGAAGCTAGCCTGCGCCAGCATCAAGGTTAACATCATCTATGGACTCGTGGTCATCATTTTCGCCATCGGGCTGGATTCCCTGCTCATCTCCTTGTCTTACTACTTTATCCTGAAGGCTGCCCTGAGTTTGAGCCAAGAGGCACGTGTCAAGGCCCTCGGGACATGCCTCTCCCACATATGTGCTGTCTTTCTTTTCTACGTGCCCTTCATTGGCTTGTCCATGGTTCACAGGTTTGGTAAGACACACGGCTCCAACATCCATACTGTGATGGCCAATGTCCACCTACTGGTTCCTCCAGTGCTGAACCCAATCGTCTATGGGGTGAAGACGAAACAGATACGTCACCGAATAGGGCGGGCATTTTGCAGAACTAAGTGCTGATAAGAACTTACTGCAATTAACTTTTTTTAAAAAATAAATCATTCATTTATCAGTTCCAACATCATGAAGCATATGGTGATCCCTCTGCAGGGTGTGGGATGTCTCTCCAATGAATCGTTGGGTACAAGCTCCCATCTCCTGCTCCTTCTATTTTTCTTCATGGATATTTTCCTCCTCAATACTAGAAGCATGGATGCGTCAAGAAGACCCCTTGCTATGGTGATTTTGAGCACTACAGATGACAGTCCTGGTTCTGCTCCATTTCACCCCCAAGTGGTTGTGAAGATCCTTCTGAAGATTCCACACTTTGAACTTCCATAACCACCCAGATCTAATATAGAGAACCACCCTTCTCTATATATGGGCTCATTCCTGGCCCATTTGAAAGAACCAGTACAGTTTTCTCTTACTGGCCATCTGTCAGGGATTCTTCAGCTGTGATTCCCACATAGCAGGGGGTTGAACTAGATGGCCTTTGGGTGAACTTCCAACTCCACAATTCTATGATTCTGTGACAAGGAGGTTTGGAGTGAAATGCCATCAGCAGATGTTTGACAACCTGCTCTTTCTCTCTGTTCCACCAGAATCAAAAGAAGAAGTTGAGGTATCAGAGTGGTGCCTGGTTCAATAAACTGAAGCTGAATCTTGAAAATGCAGAAGCATTCCGTGTCCTAAGTTATTGAATCTGGAAGGAGATGACACACAGATGATGATGATGCTTACCAGTTCTCAGTTCCATCGGAATCAGGAGAACTAGTTGATGTTATTAGACTAGTGATCTTGAAATGACCCGTCATTTAAGCTGAGTGGCTTCCTTTTGTTGTTGTTTTACCTTTGTTTGTGCTTTAAATTGGAGGCTACCTCAGCAGTAAATGCATGTAAGCAGGAACTTGGTCTAGATAGCAGAGGAAGTTTACAGTGGATTCCAGAGAAATTCTACCCAGCTTCTGATGAAGGCTAGCAGATTTTCTTTCATTCATTCATTCATTCATTCATTCATTCATTCATTCATTCCATTTATGTCCCATTCAGCTCAGAGTGTCCTCCAACAGTTATTATTATTATTATTATTATTATTATTATTATTATTATTATTATTATTAGTCCCATCCTTTAGGAACGCACAATCTAATACAATCAAACAGTTGGGGGATAAAATAGGGCAAATGAAATTAAAAAGACTTAGAAATGATAAATCTACCCTCTCAAAACTAACCCAAAGCCCAAGGGTAGCAGAGCTTGCTGTCAGGTCCTGCTGACCATACAAATTGTCCTGCCAAGGGCAGTTGTTCTTTTAGGATTTAGAAGCAATGGACACACTGATGGGTGAAGGCTGAAGGTTCTTTATTAACGCAGAGGAAGACTAAAGCATAAAAGTGAAG
Source organism: Podarcis muralis (assembly GCF_964188315.1). Lineage (NCBI taxonomy): Eukaryota > Metazoa > Chordata > Lepidosauria > Squamata > Lacertidae > Podarcis > Podarcis muralis. Next base: position 3,622,361 of record NC_135658.1, read on the forward strand.
AACATGACCACAATGCTTATGTCCCTCTTATTGCTGGGAACCCCTTGAGCAGCAATGCAGACTCCTCTGTCTGCATTCTGGGTGTGCACTGAGGTTCAAAGATGCAGGGCTTCTCTTGGGATGACTATACTGCCTTCATCTCCTGGACCTCAAATTATCCTTGCACAACAGATTGATGCGTTAATCACACCTGTGGTGAGAATTAGACAATGGCCCCCCAGTTCATACATTCTTGCACACACAGGTGAGTCTGTGGCAAGCAGCCAATATAGATGAATGCATTTACCGTATTTTTCGCTCCATAAGACTCACTTTTTTCTTCCTAAAAAGTAAGGGGAAATGTCTGTGCGTCTTATGGAGCAAATGCGTGGTCCCTGGAGCCGAATTGCCCAGGGGCAAAAAGCAGATCATGCTTTTTTTAAAAAAAGGGGGGGAAGGGTTGTTGAAAGGAAGCAGCTGATCATTTGCCGGTCAGGGAGAGAGATAAGGGACGCTAGAGATAAAGGAGGCTGCCTGGGAGGGGGGAGGAAAAGACAGCAAACTTGCAAAGAGGGGAAACAGGAAGACTAAAGCAATAAGGAGAGAAATTAGAAGAAAAGGAGGAGCAAAAAACTGCTCCAGCTAAGGAAAAGACACTAAGGCAAACAAGAGGGAAGGGAGTGTTGAAAGGAAACAGCTGATCGGTGGGATCGGAAGAGAGATAAGGGACACTAGCGGAGGCTGCCGGGGGGGAGGTAAAAGCCCATGGATCCTCAGGATTTTTGCATTGGGTCACCCCCAATTCACCATCAGATCACATAGCATGTCCATGGTTACAGCCTGCACCAAAAAAATCACACATCCACTGTTTCCTGGGGCCGCAATGGTGCAAAAACGTGGTTACAAAGCACGGATCCGCATGGATTCTCAGAATTTTTGTATTGGGCTACACCAAACTCACCATCAGATCACATGTCTGTGGACACAGCATGAACCACAAAAATCATACATCCACTGTTTCGTTCAGAATATTTCTTTTCTTGTTTTCCTGCTCTAAAAATTAGGTGCGTCTTATGGTCAGGTGCGTCTTATGGAGCGAAAAATACGGTATACATTTTTTTTTTCAAAGATAAGGGATGTGGTGGCAAACAGCCAGTACAGAACCATCCCAGGTGCTCCCTTAGTCAGCTGGTGGGACATACTTAACTCAGGACATCCTTAACTTGGACAGAAACAGACATACGGACACACATAACTTGCTAGTGTGTGAGGAAATATTGAAGCTGAGAAATAGCGAAGAAAGAAGCATGGCTGATCACCAAAAGACTGTCAGGATCGTCCTACACGCAAGTAGGCATCCGATAGAGACACATGCCCGACTGGCATGTTCTCTCCCTCCTGGTTGGTTGTTTGGGAGCTTCAAAAGCTTTCTCCAGCCCGAACATCACAGTGACTGATACCAAGAGGCATCAGCGCACTTAGGAACAGCAGAGTGTAAGCAGTTCGCGTTACAGACTCAGCAGCACAGCATTTTGGCTAATCTACTTTATTTACATATAACACACTCAGAGCATTCTGACTCAGCTCCTTCCTCTTTCTCATCACACAGCAAAGAGAGAAAGACAAAGGACAATAGTCCCACATCACGGAAACACAGTACAGTGGTACCTCGGGTTAAGTACTTAATTCGTTCTGGAGGTCCGTTCTTAACCTGAAACTGTTCTTAACCTGAAGCACCACTTTAGCTAATGAGGCCTCCCGCTGCCGCTGTGCCGCCCGAGCACAATTTCTGTTCTCATCCTGAAGCAAAGTTCTTAACCCGAGGTACTATTTCTGGGTTAGCGGAGTCTGTAACCTGAAGCATATGTAACCTGAAGCGTATGTAACCATCTCCATCACTTCCCACACTGTGGAATGAAAACATACACCGTCATGTGATAAAAAACAATCCCATGACTGCAAGCACGGGGCAAGAATCCTAGCAAAGACTCGGGCAAGCTGGGTACAAAAGGACGAAGGGTGTCTTACCACACAATGCTAACTCCTCAATATCACAATGGTCTTCCAATATACCCATCCCACACCATAAATAACCATTCTAATATGTCAACCAAATGAGAATAATTCAGCCAGCTGCTAAATGCCCACTTTGCTCTTTGTTTTGATTGTTTCCCTTCCTTTTGGTCAAGAAGAACATGAACATCCAGAAATACAACACAGTACATGCCAAATACTTCAGATTTGCTCCTATCCAACAGGATGCTTGAGCTTTGGAGAAGATAGAGCTGGGCTTCCCTGCCTCTGACCACCCATCTGCACCAGGTTTCCTGATTTTGAATCTTCATACACAGCTTGCTCACTTGCTTCTTCGTTCATTTCAGTCATGTCCCACTTTTTGACTGGAGTCTCCAAAGCAGCTGAGAACATTCGTTTAAAAAAACACACAAACAAACCACAAAAGCAACCAACTGTTCCATTAAAAACTCTACATTTAAAAATGGAAACCATGAAAAAGATAGAGAGGAGGTGGAGAACAAGGAAAATAAATTAAAAAATCATTCTGTGTAAGAAAGTGAAATGCTTCTGGGAAATGATTTACCGTATAACGAGATGAAAAAGATGTTGAAATATACATTTGTAAAAAAAAAAACCCAGAAGCATTTCTACTTGGTACTGTAGGCACTGACATTAATAGACAAGATTTTAAAAAATGTTTTTATATGCGACAACTGCAGCAAGAGTATTATTGGCACAGAAATGGAAGCAGGAAGAACTACTGATGAAAGAGGAATGGCAGATGAAATTATTGGACTATGCAGAATTGGATAAGAGGACAGGGAGAATTCGAAACCAGCAGGACCAGAAATTCTTGAAAGATTGGAGTAAATATGTGAGTTATTTGAAAGACAATTGTAATCAATTGACTATGTTTGTAGGACTACAGGAAGTTTTGTAAGGAGAACTATATGAAATATTGCAGAAAAGATTTATGAGAGTGGATTTTAAGTTATTGATTACTAAAAGTAATGTCAGCATCGCCCTTGAGCCAGTACCACCAACTGGACTCATCCACTTCAGCCCCGACTGGGCCAGGCGAGCTGGGGTAGGACTTCCAGAGACCACCTTCTGCACAGGAACTGGTCAAAGTGCTGTGGACTCACAGCTTAGAGTTGTGAGCACCGGATTCACTTCCACAAGAAGACAGTTGTCGCACAGCAGAGTATAGCAGAGTATAGCAGAGTATAAATGACTCGGAGATATTCTGTAGCATATCTTCTTTTATTCTATCTACAACTATAATACACAACTATATACAGAGCTAAATAGGTCAACGCATAAATGAATGTTGCACTGTACTGGGTGTCTGCAGCTGCTCTTAGCAGCAACCTTATCTGTACACACGATCTCTAACACTCAGTCTCTCTCTCTCCGACACTGACTGACTGACTGATGTTAGGCTGGAGCGGAATAAGTAGAGAGCAGAACACCGCCCCTCCTCTCTGGAAAATCACCAGACTCATCAGCAGATTCTTGGATATGGGAGGGGAGAAATCTCCTCAAGTAATAGTTAGGATAACAAATGCAAGATTAAGAGAGGAGGTTTGAGAATCATTAGACATGGTTGATGGAAGTCTCAGGCTAAAATAGCCAAAATGATGTATAAGATGGGATGAGATGAGATGTTCTGTTTGAAAAATATATGTGAAAACCAATAAAATTGTGTGTGTGTGTGTGTGTGTGTGTGTGTGTGTGTGTGTGTGTGTCATTCTGGAGTAGTGAAACAAACCAACTAACCAACCACAGGAGAATGTTTAGTTCACCTGAATTTGGAATAGGGAACAGTGGGAGGGCAACTCTTAGATGAGCTATCTGATAATCTCTCTCTCTCATCTTTTATGACCCTGTGAGAGGCAAATGGGTCAAACAGAACCAGAATACCAAAGTTTTTTATTGCCTCCCGAAGGTCCTTTAATGGGCTAAGGAAGGAGAGGAAACAAGAAAGCTCCGTGCCTTCAAAGTTTCCCAGAACAGGTTCTTGTCCCATGCATCTCCCATTTGCCACTTCCTTCACAATCAGATTCTGCAATGTCTCTTATGTGGCTGTTGAAGTTGCCTGCCAAGCCTACCAGAATCGTTTTTGGCAAAGCAATACTTACTTCTGGTGTAGGGTGCAACATATAATGATTGCTGGAAAGTCCAGAGAGTAAGTAGGCTAGGAAGAAGCTGGGGTTTCATAATGCCATTCAGATTAGAAACTTCGGAAAGATTAGAAAACTTCTGTACTGCTGTCATCTTGGCTGGCAGTTGGCCAAAAGATTGAGCATTCACTACTGTGTCCCTAAGAGGAGAGCTTTCTTCCTAAAACTACAGCAGAAATACTGGATGAAATTTGGGCCTCCTGCATCTGAGGAAGTGATATGCATCAGTGATGGGGATGCACATAGAACGTGTTTGTTGGTGTCTTGACCTATGTATTTTCTCCACCTTCAATGGCCATGAGGCACCATGGTCTTTTCCTTACTGAACAGCCTTAGGACGCTTTCCCGTATCTCTTTTGTCTTCACACCATAAACAATGGGGTTCATCATGGGGGGCAGAAGAAGGTAAAGGTTGGCCATAATGATGTGAACGTGAGGAGCAATGCTGTGCCCTCCAAAGCGGTGTGCGAAGAACGTGAAGAAGGCTGGAGTGTAAGATACCGTGATGGCGCAAATGTGTGCGGTGCAGGTGCCAAAGGCCTTGCTCCTCGCCTCCTTAGAGGAAAGTCCCACCACTGCCTTCAGGATCATGAAATAAGACACTGTGATGCAGAAAATGTCGAAGCCCCCTATCAGCAGGGCTACCGTCAGGCCATAGATGGCGTCCACGTGGATACTGCCGCAGGCCAGCTTCACCACCGCCATGTGGTCACAGTAAGTGTGAGCAATGACGTTGGTGTTGCAATATTGCATCTTCCTGACCAGGAAAGGGAAAGGGAGGATGAGAACAGCGCCCCTGATGAAGGTCACTAGCCCCACCTTCAGAATCAAGGGGTTGGTCAGAATGGTGGCATACCTCAGTGGGTAGCAGATGGCCACGAATCTGTCCAGAGCCATAAGCATGAGGACGCCAGACTCCATCCCAGTGAAGGTGTGGACAATGTACATCTGGACCAGGCAGGAGTTGAAGTCAATCTCTTTGAGGTTGAGCCAGAAGATGCAGAACGCTTTGGGCATGGTAGATGTTCCCATCACTATGTCTGTGATGGAGAGCATGCAGAGGAAGAAGTACATGGGTCTGTGAAGGGCCTCCTCAGTCCAGATGATGTACAGGAGCCCACAGTTCCCCACCATGCCAATGAGATACATGGAAAAAAATGGGAAGGAGATCCAAAGGTGAGCATGTTCCAGGCCTGGGATCCCGTTCAAGATGAACTCCAAGAGAGGCTTACCTGTCCCATTGGTGGCTGCCATGTTGGAAAGAGAAAAATCATCTGGAGATCTAAAGTTAATAAAACACAGGAAGAAATCCATTAAAATGTTTTCAGCCATGGACATTTCATAAAGTAGCTCTTGAGCTGAATAGTGTGTGGGATTAAAAATGGGATTTTTAAATATAAAATATTTGTTTTTAAAAATATTTATATACCCCTTCAGTTAACCACCAATTTACTGTTTTCAAAACTCTTCCTCTCTTTTATCCTTTGGAATCCATGAATGAAAACTTTGTACAGTGGTACCTTGGTTCTCAAACTTAATCCGTTCTGAAAGCCTGTCCCAAAACCAAAGCGTTCCAAAACCAAGGCATGCTTTCCCATAGAAAGTAATGCAAAACGAATTAATCCATTCCAGACTTTTGAAAACAATCCATGAAACAGCAATTTAACATTAATTTTACTATCTAATGAGACCATTGATCCATAAAATGAAAGCGATAATCAATGTACTGTACCATAAAATAAATAAGACAGTATTGTAGATGATAAAAAAATTCTTACCTGCACTGATGATAGTCATTGTTTGGATTTTATCCATTTCCACAGTCACACAATCAATCAATCAGTAGCTGAACTGGGTTCCACAGAATCACAAAAACAAATTAGCTGAAAAAGCCTCAAAAACAAAAATGCAAAATAAATAGCAAAAGCAGCAAACTTAATCTGTTCCGGAAGTCCGTTTGACTTCCGAACTGTTTGAAAAGTGCAGTTTCTGATTGGAACAGGTGCCCCGGAAACAATAGCTGACAGTCGCATCGGATATTCAGCTTCCGAAAACGTTTGAAAACAGGAACACTTACTTCTGGGTTTTCCTCATTTGAGAACCAAGGCATTTGAGTACCAAGGTGTTTGAGAACCAAAGTAGCACTGTATTAAAACTATTACATGCCATACTAGGAAATACTGTCAAATCAGATTTTCAAACCATCTTCCAGGCTGGCCTCAGCTTATTAGGGCGCTCTCAATGAGAAGAACTCCCAGGAAAAGACTCTGATGTTGGGAAAGATTGAGGGCACAAGAAGAAGGGGACGACAGAGACACCTTTTAAAATTTTAAAAGATGATGCTGTTAAGGTGCTACAGTCAATATGCCAGCAAATTTGGAAAACTCAGCAGTGGCCAGAGGATTGGAGAAGATCAGTCTACATCCCAATCCCAAAGAAGGGCAGTGCCAAAGAATGCTCCAACTACCGCACAATTGCACTCATTTCACACGCTAGCAAGGTTATGCTTAGAATTCTACAAGGCAGGCTTAAGCAGTATGTAGACCGAGAACTCCCAGAAGTGCAAGCTGGATTTAGAAGAGGCAGAGGAACCAGAGACCAAATTGCAAACATGCGCTGGATTATGGAGAAAGCTAGAGAGTTCCAGAAAGACATCTACTTCTGCTTCATTGACTATGCAAAAGCCTTTGACTGTGTCGACCACAGCAAACTATGGCAAGTTCTTAAAGAAATGGGAGTGCCTGATCACCTCATCTGTCTTCTGAGAAATCTCTATGTGGGACAAGAAGCTAGTTAGAACTGGATATGGAACAACTGATTGGTTCAAAATTGGGAAAGGAGCACGGCAAGGCTGTATGTTGTCTCTCTGCTTATTTAACTTATATGCAGAATTCATCATGCGAAAGGCTGGGCTGGATGAATCCCAAGCTGGAATTAAGATCGCTGGAAGAAATATCAACAACCTCAGATATGCAGATGACACAACCTTGATGGCAGAAAGTGAGGAGGAATTAAAGAACCTTTTAATGAGGATGAAAGAGGAGAGCGCAAAATATGGTCTGAAGCTCAACATCAAAAAAACGAAGATCATGGCCACTGGGCCCATCACCTCCTGGCAAATAGAAGGGGAAGAAATGGAGGCAGTGAGAGATTTTACTTTCTTGGGGTCCCTGATCACTGCAGATGGCAACAGCAGTCACGAAATTAAAAGACGCCTGCTCCTTGGGAGAAAGGCGATGGCAAACCTAGACAGCATCTTAAAAAGCAGAGACATCACCTCATGAGAAGAGAAGACTCCCTGGAAAAGACCCTGATGTTGGGAAAGATGGAGGGCACAAGGAGAAGGGGACGACAGAGGACGAGGTGGTTGGATAGTGTTCTCGAAGCTACAAACATGAGTCTGACCAAACTGCGGGAGGCAGTGAAAGACAGAAATGCCTGGCGTGCTCTGGTCCATGGGGTCACGAAGAGTCGGACACGACTAAACAAGAACAACAACCACCAGTTATATGGAAATTGAACTGAAGTTTGTTGTTTTTGGTGCTCAGTTCAGATGTAAGAACCTAAGAAGAGTCAGCTGGAGCAGGCAGCTTGAACCTAAGCCGTGTCGGGCTTTACAGGTCATAAAAAGCCCTTTTAATTGTGCCCAAAATCAGAGCGGTAGAGAGTGGAGCTGTTCTAGCAACACTCCTTTTAACCAGCCCTGGTGAACCAATGGCTGCAGCTCTTTGAGGCAGTTTTCAAAGGCAGCCCCACCTAGAGCAAGTTCCCATGGTCCAAACAGGATGCAGCCAAAGCATGTGTCACTGTGGCCAAATCAAACATCTCAAGGAACGGGCGCAGCCCATACCCATTTTCAATACATGACATTTCACCATTCACTGGATTGATCATGCTCAACCTCATGTCCGTCAAGGATATCTCATCTTTTATTCATTTGGAAATAAATCACACCACCAACATTAAGAGAAGGAAGATCCCTGTGGCCATTCTTAAAAGAAGAGATGGATTTGACCATAGAGAAAACGGTTAACTTACGAAAGCCCAGGAGCTCTCAGGAGCTCTGTTCATCATCAGTGGTCTGCTTGGTTTTTCCTTTCAGAACAGAATGTGAGAGTGTTTATAAGGCTTTGGCGTATATAATCCCTTTGGGTTTTCACTAGGCAAAGAGCAGCCTGTGATTCTATACATAGCCCTCAGATCTCAAGGTAGACCAGGAGGAATTCCCTAACTAGAGGATGTTAACCTCTCCGGCATGCTGTTGGAGAACATGGCAGCCTTCCACAAATGGATCTATGGGAATGGAATTACTGGCAACTGAGGGGCTAACCATAGGAATCAGCATCATCCAAGCATCTCAAGCTGAGGAGCAAGAGGAGGCAGTGTGGTGTAGTGGTTAGAGCGTTGGAGACCAGGATTCGAATCCCCCACTCGGACATGAAGCTTGGGTCAGTCACTGCCTCTCAGACTAACCCACCTCACAGAGTTGTTGAGAGGAATAAATTGGGAGGGGTAGAAACGTTTATCCCGCCTAGATCTCCCTGGAAAGACAAGAAGGGATATAAAGGCAACAGATAAAATCAAATAAATTATGAGACGCCCCAAGGGCGGCTCCCACAACTACAGTGGTACCTCTGGTTACAGACGCTTAGGTTACAGACTCCACTAACCCAGAAACAGTACCTCGGGTTAAGAACTTTGCTTCAGGATGAGAACAGAAATCGTGCTCCGGCGGCGTGGCAGCAGCGGGAGGCCCCATTAGCTAAAGTGGTGCTTCAGGTTAAGGAGAAGAAGAGGAGAAGAAGAGTTTGGATTTGATATCCCGCTTTATCACTTCCCTAAGGAGTCTCAAAGGGACGCGGGTGGCGCTGTGGGTAAAAGCCTCAGTGCCTAGGACTTGCCGATCGAAAGGTCACGGTTCGAATCCCCACGGCGGGGTGCGCTCCCGTCACTCGGTCCCAGTGCCTGCCAACCTAGCAGTTCGAAAGCACCCCCGGGTGCAAGTAGATAAATAGGGACCGCTTACTAGCGGGAAGGTAAACGGCGTTCCGTGTGCTGCGCTGGCTCGCCAGATGCAGCTTGTCACGCTGGCCACGTGACCCGGAAGTGTCTGCGGACAGCGCTGGCTCCCGGCCTATAGAGTGAGATGAGCGCACAACCCTAGAGTCTGTCAAGACTGGCCCGTATGGGCAGGGGTACCTTTACCTTTAAGGAGTATCAAAGCAGCTAACAATCTCTTTTCCCTTCCTCCCCCACAACAAACACTCTGTGAGGTGAGTGAGGCTGAGAGACTTCAAAGAAGTGTGACTAGCCCAAGGTCACCCAGCAGCTGCATGTGGAGGAGCGGAGTCGCGAACCCGGTTCACCAGATTACGAGTCCACTGCTCTTAACCACTACACCACACTGGCTCTCTTCTGCACATGCGTGTGCGGCAAAACACTTCCGGGTTTGCCGCTTTCACAACCTGGAATTTACGTTACCCAAGGGTAACGTAAGCCAAGGTGCTACTGTATATAACTTCCCATGGAATCCACTAAATGTTCACCCTAAAACAGGTCCCACCATGTTAGGGGAGGGACTGTAGCTCAGTCGGTAGAGCAACTGCTTTGCATGCAGAAAATCCCAGGTTAAATCCCTAAGGTCATTTCCAGGTAGGGCTGGGATAGAGACACCCTGGGCAGTCACTGCCAGTCCGTGTGTTGCAGGGGTTTCTCAGCCAATAAGACAGACCATGGGTTGTTGAGAAATTGCCTTTAATGTAGCTGCAGCTAGGCTACAGTCCTGGGAGACTGAAGCATCAAACCCAGTTCAGATCAGGCTTATACAGTCATACCTTGGGTTGACGTTGCTTCAAGTTGAGTGTTTTCAGATTGCGCTCCGCGGCAATCTGGAAGTAATGGAACGCGTTTGTCAGAGCTGCCCTAGGTCCCAGCTCACAAAGGACCAACGCCAGTTCGTTGTTATATAAAACAGTCTTTATTGAAGCTCAGTTTCTTTTTCACAGCCGCGGCGCGCAGCTCTACGTCTCAAACTCTAGACCGCCGAAGCTCCGTCTGAGTCTCCTCCCCCCAGACACCAGTTTAAGACTCTAGCCTTGCTCCACCTCTTCCTCTGCTCTCTTCTCCTCTGGGCCCGCCTGTCCGCTGGGGTCTCGCCTCTCCTAGACTCTTCTGACGCAGAGTCTCCTGAGTCCTCCCCCTCCCTCCGGCGGGCTTTAGGACCTGGTTCCCCATCCGGGTTTCCTGCTGTGCCGCGCGCCTGTACATTCGAACTTGGCGCGCGCGCCCAGCCGGCCACCTTCCTCCTGACCGTTACACTGCTCCTGTCACTGCTTCCCCCTTCGGGGAGGCTAGCTGCACCTGACTCTCCCTCCGTTCCCTCACTCTGCGATGGAGGCGTGGCCACCCTTGACTCATCCTCTCTCCCTGCTGGAGGAGAAGCTGGCCCTGATACATGTGACTCTTCCCCCTCACTACGCTCTGGTGGAGGAGCTGGTCCTGCTCTCCCGCTGCTGCTTTGGGAGTCCCCGCTGGCCCCTTGCTTCTGGTGTGTCCCCCCTGGGACCCCCCTTGCCCTGGCCATCGGCGCCCCCCTCTGGGAATCTTCTGATTCGCTGGAGAGACTCATGGAATCTCTCGGGCCGCTTTCATACTCCCCTATGCTGCCCTCAGATTCTTCCCCTTCGCTCTCCATCCCCTCTCTCCCCTGTGTCTCTGCTCCTGAGCCCCTGACAGCGTTACTTCCGGGTTTCGTCGCTCACGCATGCACAGATACTCAAAATGACATCATGCACATGCGCAGAAGCAGCGAATCACGACCCACGCACTCGCAGACACACAGACGCGGGTTGCGTTCGCTTCAGGATGCAAACATGGCTCCAGAACGGATCCCGTTCGTATCCAGAGGTACCACTGTATAGGCTTTTAGAAGGCAAGTCTATATGATGTACAGTGGTACCTCGGGTTAACTACTTAATTCATTCTGGAAGTCCGTTCTTAACCTGAAACTGTTCTTAACCTGAAGCACTACTTTAGCTAATGGGGCCTCCTGCTGCTGCCGCCACGTGATTTCTGTTCTCATCCTGAAGCAAAGTTCTTAACCTGAGGTACTCTTTTTGGGTTAGCAGAGTCTGTAACCTGAAGCGTCTGTAACCCGAGATACCACTGTATAAACGTATTGTACTGCAGTCCAGAATTCAGACATGATTTATGAATCAGGACATGCAGTGTGCCAAGAAGTTGTATGAGATATTGAACAGCTGACACTGTATAGTTTGGATATGCAGGATATTGTTTGGCAAGCAAGCAGTACCGATTCCTCCCTCCAGGCTTATAATCTTCAAACAAGTCTTTCAACTTTCCTTAGATAACACACTTCCTCTCCCTTGAGTCTGCCCATCTTCTTACACTCACAGTAACCTTCCTAAGAAATAGTTCACTCATGGTTCACTCATTATAAGTTTTTAGCTTGCAGGACTTTCTATTCATCATATTGGTCAGACAGGCTTTTTACTCAGTTTTGAGGGTACTTCTTGAGGTACATGGTATATCCTGCTCAGGCTCTCTTCCTATAGCAAGCTTACAAACTTTAAAGTAATCAAAGCAATATATTCTGTTGTGTTGCTACTAACAAGCTGGAAACACAGCAGAATATATTGCTTTGATTACTTTAAAGTTTGTAAGCTTGCCAACAATTGCTCTAATGAAGCATTCCAAAAGCTAGATAAGGTATTTTTGCATTCAGGGTAGAAGATCATACGAATCCTCATTAGCAAGCTTTAGCAGATTCCAATTTTTTTAAAAGATAATTGTTTCCTTACTGCTAAACTCTGCCAATTCCAGAGACCAGGTTCAATCGGTCAGTCTGTTATCCTAAACTTTCCTTCACCCTTCAACTTGCAGAAAGAAAGTTTTTCCTTTTTATAGGCTTCAGGCTTGGGGTTCATTTTGCAAACAGGCTTGTTAGTTTTCTACACAAAGTTGGGGTTCATAATAAATTCTGTTCGATCCTTCACTCAAGTGCAGAGAATACTAGCCTAAATGGACCAATGGGCTGACCGGGTCAAAAGGTACCGTCCTCTGTTCCTTTGACTATGTGTTCAGCAGGGCTTATCGCCTGGTAAATGTGTTCGCAGTTGTAATCCTAATTTATTTGTAATGATATGTTACTATTGTACATTGGTTTTGGGGACCCTTAACTGCAAAGACCAGCCTTGAGAGCAAAACCACTGTTGTCATTGCAGCCTCTGATAATCTGATATCATTTGTACCAGAGACCATTATTGACTGTGAAAACTTTGGGTTAGACACCCAAATTTCCTGTCCAAGTTCCTCTGGAGGGGAGGGTGGAAATTATGGCATTTGTACTGAAGGTGCAAAGACAGTAAATGAAAGTTATGAGAGGGTGTTCAGAAGAGGGTGTTGTAAAAGGAGTCGGGATGCCCATGTAGACCTTGGTAGGTGAGTCTATGGCCCTGTTCTTCCTCAAGTCTTGGCCTGTGATGTCACCTTTGAAATACTTTATTGTCACTTGTACAACTTGTATACAGTGAGATTACACGAGCACCCCCCACTCAGCTCTCTTAGTCTTAATTCCCCTCGTTTACTGACGCACACCCACTCACTTAAAGAGATGGCTTTCGAGTTCTCCACATTCTGGCTTTGATTACATCATGATGGTAATTTGGTGTCATCGGCAAACTTGCAAATTTTCTGCTCATCCCTGACTCCAGCAATGCCTGCTAAAACCATTCAAGCAATGACAGGGACACTAGGTGGTGGGGAAACCTCCACTGCTTGGAGGGAAAACCTCAAGTTTAGCCAAAAAACCTCCACACCACAAAAATACCAGTAAAGGCAAGAACTGAAGGGATGAATTCTGTACATTCTGCAGCGAGGTTGTTCATTGTGGACCTTTGTCCCTCTAGAAGTTACTGAACTAGAACTCCCATCATCCTTGGCCATTGGCTATGCTTGCTGTGACTGATGGGAGTCTTAGTTCAACAGCATCTGGAAGGCCAAATGTTCCCTACCCCAGAACTAGGAACTAAGAAGATGCCCTTGTCTTGACTTCAGAGAATCATCTGAACGCAGCCATTGCAGAAGAGAGTGTCAATTCCTTTCCACTTGAGCATCCTTTATGTTTTAAAAACACAGAATCAGGTTGGTATGATTTTTAATTGTATCTAGAGCAGCGGTTCTCAACCTGTGGGTCCCTAGATGTTGTTGGACTACAACTCCCATCATCCCTGAGCTCTGCCTGGCTAGCTAGGGGTGATGGGAGTTCAACAACATCTGGGGACTCACAGGTTGAGAAAGGCTGATCTAGAGGAACTTGGTAATATTTGCTGCAGTTCACCAATACAAAGTTGTGGTTCGCTGATGGTTTGCAGGAACTCTGATGGTGGCTTGCAAACCTACAAATAGAGCTCCCTGAAGAATGTACTGGATGAGGCCAATGCCCCCCTAGTCCAGCATCCTGTTCTCACATTGGCCAACCAGATGCCTCAGTAGGAAGCACCCTAGCAGGACCCTCTTCCCTCCCGTGGTTTCCAGCAACTGGTATTCAGAAGCATTTCTGCCTCCGACTGTGGAGGCAAAGCAGAACCATGATGGCTAGAAGCCATTGAGAGCCCTCTCCTCCTTCACGAACTTGTCCAATCCTCTCTTACAGCCATCTAGGTTGGTGGCAATCACTGCCTTCTGTGGAAGTGAGCTCCATAATTTAGTTATGCACTACATAACATGCTTCCTTTCACATAGCTGTTTCATGAGCTCGATGATGACAAAATCGATGCAGTTAATGTTTATGATCTCAAGGGCTCTGGGCTGAAGCTGCTGTCCCCCTAGGAGTTTCAGTAGAGACTATAACTTCCTCCGCTCCCAACTGGCTTGCAGCAGGTTCTCCGCATGTGGCTGCAGAAACCTAAAAGGACACAGCTAGCATCAGAGCACAAGCACAGGCAAAAGTGTGGCCAGGCAGCATCTCCAACAGACCTTGGGAAGGGCAACAACTGAGATGGCCCTAGTTGTCTGCTTGAGAGTGTGGGGCAGCTGGAGTTTCGCTGAGACTGAGGAGCCCATGATAAGGTAACAACAGAGGGGAGCAGAAGGGTGATGCCAGCAGCCAAGGAGGCCACTGAAAACTGGCTCCAAGGAAGGGAGGCAGCTAATGATCCAGACCTCCCTGTTAACATTGCCAGAACTGCTAGCTATTCATGGGGGTTAGGGGTATAAGTAGACCTACCACAATTTCCAAGCTCAACATCTCTATTCTGATACAGGACTTAGTGGAAAGGGGTGAACAGTGTGGAGTTTGGAACTGACAGGGTTAAAACTCTGTGGTGTCCTGTATCTGGGAGGAGCTTAACGCAGAGAAGCGAGTCACAGTCTGTGTCACTGTTCAGACTTGCTTTCGCTTCTGCCTGAGACGCAGCTCAGCTCAGAGGCTGCGTGTGTGCTTTTGGAGCACAGAGAATGTCGGAGGTTTCTGATGGATTTACTGCTTTGTAAATAAACGCTTCTAGAGATAAGAACCGAACTGTCTTTGGACTTGATTTATCCCTCATCTCACACGGACGCAGGACCGCTGCTACTCTGCTCTCCTGCCAGGTCAGCTCCCAAGCAGAGCCACGCAGGGAAATCTGACTGGACGCAGGATTTATTTACCCAAAAACAGCGCCCCTAGCCTGATGGAGGATCTTGATTCATATAATGACTCTGTAACTCATAGTATTGTTATTTTTTTTAAAAAAAAAAGTGGTAGAGGAATAAGCTGCTCCAGTTTTGTTCTCATTTTCCACCTCTGGTGTGGAGCTCTTAATAACTGGATGTTCATTCCCAGGGTGAACGTTCCGCACATTAGCAATCAATGAAGTTCCTCCTAAACTGCTTGCTCCTAGTTTTGTGGTTAGGCCATACACTTGAAGATATGGAACTGGCCTTACTGATGATTGGTTTTGAAGTATTTCTACCTCAGAGTCAAAGAGAGCTGATGCAGAAGACCAAGTGTTAAAACACTACTGTATGTTCCTAACCTCCTTGGTCTCACCTAACCATAAGCAGCAAGCTTAGTAGCCCTGAATAACTTCCTTTTCGCCTTAACAGCTGGCTATGAAATGGTTCCGGGAGCCAGGTGGAAGCCATGGCGTGCAACAATCGCTCCAACAGCAACCCCTCCGTTTTCATCCTCGTGGGCATTCCTGGCCTGGAAGCTGCTTACTTTTGGATGGCCTTCCCCTTCTGCTCCATGTACTTAGTAGCCCTGCTAGGCAACTTGACCATCCTCTTTGTGGTCAAGAAGGAGCCCAGCCTCCACTTGCCTATGTACTACTTCCTGTGCATGTTGTCCGCCCTCGATTTGGTGCTGTGCTCCTCCACGGTGCCCAAGATCCTTGCCATCTTCTGGTTCCGGTCCCACTCCATTGGCTTCAAGGCCTGTGTCATCCAGATGTTCTTCATCCATGGCTTCTCAGCTGTGGAGTCAGGGGTGCTGCTCGCGATGGCCTTTGACCGCTACGTGGCCATCTGCGCCCCTCTACGCTACACCACCATCCTCACCAGCTCCGTCATCGCCAAGATTGGGTGTGCAGCCTTCGTGAGGGGCATTGGCTTGATGACCCCTTTGACTTGCATGGTGAGCCGTCTA
The DNA here is from genome assembly GCF_964188315.1 of Podarcis muralis. Taxonomy (NCBI): domain Eukaryota; kingdom Metazoa; phylum Chordata; class Lepidosauria; order Squamata; family Lacertidae; genus Podarcis; species Podarcis muralis. The sequence continues at coordinate 3,638,186 of NC_135658.1, forward strand.
TCATATTATGGGCCCAATGTCATCGGCCATTCCTACTGCGAGCACATGGCCGTGGTCAAGTTGGCTTGTGGAGATATCACACCCAACCACATCTACGGGATCACGGCAGCCACCTTCGTGGTGGGATCAGACACCATCTTCATTGCTGTCTCCTATGTGCTCATTCTCAGGGCAGTCATGGGGCTCTCCTCTAAGGAAGCCCGACAGAAATCCTTCGGCACTTGTGGCTCCCACATCTGCGTCATCCTGATCTTCTACACTCCTGCCCTTTTCTCCTTTTACACACAGCGCTGGGGACACCACATCCCTGCCCACATCCACATCTTGTTGGCTGACCTCTATGTCCTGGTGCCCCCCATGCTCAACCCTATCATCTATGGCATGAAAACAAAGCAGATTCGGGAGCAAGTACTGAAGCCATTCTACCCGAAAGGAGTCAAGGTTGAGACTTGACTCCAACTGGTGTTAGACCCCCAAAGGATGAGAAGGTTAGAACTTGTTACGATTTATCTGCATTTAGATGCCCCTGCCAGGTGGAGCCTCCAAGCTTTGGGTAGCTCAGTTATTAGAAGTGTGGTTCATTCTTGTCTCAAGTATACCAAGAAATATCTAAAATAATTAATTTGCCTGTTCAGGCTTCCTCACAACTGTCATTACTGAATATGTGGATGGACAACACATGACAGCTTGTTGAAGAGTTCCTGACATGGATTTTTGCTGCAGCCAGGATTTCAATAGTCCATTAATGGGAAATCTTGAAAAAAATCTACATTTGTCATTGTAATGTAAGAACATATGGATTTTGGCCATTGTGGAAAACAATCACACATAAATTGCATGTTTCCCAGGGGATGGGGGATCCATAACATTTTTATGTCAGCTGGTGGGATTTTATTCTCTATGCTTCAAACTTTGATGCTCAACATTCGCCATCCATACCAGTTTGGGAAATATGGGTGTCTAGATTTATATTTCTTTCTCTTACTGTCTGTTTGTTTGTTTGTTTGTTTGTTTGTTTGTTTGTTTGCTTGCTCTGGGTATGGTATGATGTAATCCCTTGCTGAGGAGAGAGAGAGAGAGAGAGAGAGAGAGAGAGAGAGAGAGAGAGAGAGAGAGAGAAGTGTAGTTCTAAATACTTATTGGTCCCTGTAGGAATAACATAGGAGGATGACGGGAGGTTGGATGCAGGTGAGCTGTGCAGGAGCAAGCTGGCAAGCATGCTCCAAGCAGGCTGCCGACTAGCTGTGCAGAGACTCCTTTTATTAACAGAAGTCAACAATTGGAAACAGTAGTGAAACCACCCTGAACATGACGTATCTCCATCTAAGCACATTTCCAGCGTTGTCAAATACACATGTCAGCAGGTGTTTCCCTAAAATGTTTTTCCCGATACTTTATTACATCTGCGTCCCCAGCCATGCTCCAGCCAAGCGTTATGTCTCAGGGAACCTATAGACAGAACTATTCAAGCTTATCATAGGATCCTCCAACGCTTCCCGCATTGCAAGATTTTAACTGCTAACAAAGCTGTCCAAAGTTAGGTGGAATGGACCATCTCACAAGGTGGTGGACTCTCATTGGAGGTTTTTTCACAGAGGTTGGGTGACCATCTCTTCAGGGATTCCTTAGTTGTCATTTCTGCATAGCAGGGGGTTGGACTAGATCAGTGTTTCCCAACCGGTGTTCCGCGGCACACTGGTGTGCCGTGAGACCTTGCCTGGTGTGCCGTGGGAGGGAGGCGGGAGAGGCGGGGTGGCGGCGGCATCTCCTGCTGGATGCAAATCCAAACATGGCGGGCGCCTCCCTCGCTCCTTTGTAGGCGGACCATCGAGAGAGAAAGAAAAGGAGGCGAAAGAGCGAGAGAAGGCGCCTGCGCAGAAAGAGGAGCGAGCAGTGCGCCTGCGCGCCGCGGCGCCCGAGATCGCTTCTCCCCACCGCCCCTTGCTTCAAAAGAGGTCCGGGGGCAGCGGGAAGCGCAGCGCTTCTTCCCCGCTGCCCCCGGACCTCTTTTGAAGCAAGGGGCTGTGGGGAGATCGCTTCTCCCAGTGCTCCAAAGCGGGGCGGGGGGGCGGGAACACCTGCCCCAGCCGCCCCGCTTCAGAACGCTGCTCCGCTTCAGAACGCTGCTCCGAAGCGGGGCGGGGGGGCGGGAACCTCGCACCCCGCCGCCGGGCATCGGAACGATGCCCCAATGCCGGGCGGTGGGGCGGGAACCTCTCCCCCCGCCCCCGGGCATCGGAACGATGCCCCGATGCCGGGCGGTGGGGCGGGAACCTCTCCCCCTGCCGCCCGGCATCGGAACGATGCCCCGATGCCGGGCGGTGGGGCGGGAACCTCGCACCCCGCCGCCGGGCATCGGAACGAGGTCCTGGACCTCTTCTGAAGGCAGGCGGGGGCAAAAGTCTTTGCTCCCCCCGACTGCCTTCCCGGGACAGCGGAGACTTCTCCGCTGCCCCGGGCGATCTTAAAATGCTGGCGGGCGGGAGCGAAGCGTTCGCTGCCGACCCCCAGCATTTTAAAATCTCCTCGGGGCAGCAGAGACTTCGCTCCCGCCCGCCAGCATTTTAAAATCGCCCTGGGACAGCAGGGGCTTTTAAAATGCTGGCGGTCGGCAGCAAAGCCCTCCTGTCCCCGGAGCTTGCGGGGCGGGAGGTGGGAAGAAGGGCTTTTCTTCCCACTGCCAGCCTTCAGAACAGCCTTCTGAAGGCTGGCAGTGGGAAGAAAAGCCCTTGCCCCCCCCCCCCCAGCCTTCAGAAGAGGTCGGGGGACAGACTGTCCCCGGACCTGGTCTGAAGGCGGTTTCCCTAGGAACGCATTAATTGATTTTCAATGCATTCCTATGGGAAACCGTGCATCGCAAGACGAAAAACTCGCAAGACGAAGAGACTTGCGGAACGAATTAATTTCGTCTTGCGAGGCACCACTGTACTTTTTATATAGTCAATATAGGCACAGAGTTAAATTTTTTAACATTTTCTAATGGTGGTGTGCCTCGAGATTTTTTTCATGAAAGAAGTGTGCCTTTGCCCAAAAAAGGTTGGGAAACACTGGACTAGATGACCCTCCAACTCCACAGATCTGTGATTCTCTGTGTTAAAACAACTGACAAGTTACTTACAGAAGATACACAAATGTGAGAAGCTGTAGAATACCCTGGTTACCTCAGATGGTTGTTGTGTGGCTAAAACTGGAAGAGGGAGAGCTACGTATTTCACCTTGAGCTTCCTGGAGGAGGAGGGGAAAATGGGATATAAATGTAATGGCTCTTAGGCTTTTCCTCAATAAAAATGGAAACTGCTCTTGAGCTACATTGTAATCTGTGCTTGACTTTATAACCCTTCCGTGTTTTAATCTGCCTGCTGTTCAAGTTTTTTACCTGCTGCATTCTGCCATTTGTTGATTAGAGTGTCATGGAATTCTACTCAATACAGTGGTGCGCCGCAAGACGAATGCCTCGCAAGACGAAAAACTCGCTAGACGAAAGGGTTTTCCGTTTTTTGAGTCGTTCCGCAAGACGAATTTCCCTATGGGCTTGCTTCGCAAGATGAAACGTCTTGCGAGTTCTTGCAAGTTTGTTTCCTTTTTCTTAAAGCCACTAAGCCGTTAATAGCCGCTAAGCCGCTAATAGCCGTGCTTCGCAAGACGAAAAAACCGCAAGACGAAGAGACGCGCGGAACGGATTAATTTTGTCTTGCGAGGCACCACTGTATACTGATCCAGAGCAGAACTCCAATGTATAGTTAGCAGAGTAAAAACTTAAACATGTTGCAAGATCCCCCCAAAATAGACCAGAGGCAATTTCATCCAGCAGAGCTTTACTGCTACTGAAGGCAGATGAGCATAATGGTCACAAATCCAAAACCTTCAGGACTGGAACTGTCCATAAGAAATCCTGTTGCAGCAGACTTAACTTAAACTTACAATAACTTATAATAAGAATAAAACCTTAACACTAAGCATACTATGTACAGAGCACCACACTGGAAGGAAGAATAAGAAGAGTTTGCATTTGATATCCCGCTTTATCACTACCTGAAGGAGTCTCAAAGCGGCTAACAATCTCCTTTCCCTTCTTCCCCCACAACAAACACTCTGTGAGGTGAGTGGGGCTGAGAGACTTCAGAGAAGTGTGACTAGCCCAAGGTCAGCCAGCAGCCGCATGTGGAGGAGCAGGGAAGCGAACCCGGTTCACCAGATTGCAAGACTACTGCTCTTAACCACTACAACACACTGGTAGAGAAAGAAAGAGAAAGTGAAACCCAGGCTCCTTCTGGCCTCTTATTATAGTCAGCATGACCTTGAGAGAAAGAGATAACAGAACCAGTTTAAACCAGCTGTACTCAGCGTCTCTGAAGCAATAACCCAAACAACACATGAACCTTCTGCTTGCTTCTTTCACACAGAGAAACTTCCAGAAACCTCTTGAATGAATCAGAATAGGAAAGATCTCTACACGTCAGATCAATACTTTCTGCCCTAAGAAATGCAAACTGACCTAGAGGTTTTTTCCCAGGTGGGGCAGACTGCCCTTAGAGGTCTGTCCCGCAGGCCTGTTCTAAGCTCAATAACTGACTTAGTGATGAAGATTCTCAAAAACATTAGCCACCTCTCCTTCCCCTGTTCCCTCGTCCTTTCCTCAAAGAGAGCCATTATCATGAAAACACCACCATTTCATGAACCTGTTACCAAAAAAAGAGAGTCAGGCTTTGCTTTTGCAGCTCAACTCCCTCTCAAGGGACCTAAGACCCCGCAATGTCCGCTGTCAGTCAGAGGAAGCGAATAGAATCGACAACCAGTGAAAGGGAAACAGCTACTTAAGCCCAGTCTTTCTTAATCTCTTGCTACAGACTCACCCTCCCTCCAGCAGCAGAAAGAAGAGCCTTGAGCAAAGTGGGGAGCAACTTTTAAAACCTCAGAAAGGGTCCAGCCCCCCCCCCCCGTCCTATCACTATGACCACCCAACCAAAACGTATTGAGAACATCACAAAATGCCATGGAAGGGGGAATTGTTCAGCGAAACTGGAGCTTGTGTGATGCCATGATTTCCAAACTTGTCCATCAGGATACTTTGTGAATTGCCTGTCTTGATCTGCCATTCCTATTCAGACACGTTTTATTTACTTCTCCAGGCATTTTGACTACCTGTCTCCTCCTCCCTCCCAGATCTGTTCTTCATGTTCTTCTCCAAATTCCGCTCTTTGATAAGCATCGGGAGTCTTCTATCGATGAGCAACCCCTGCAACCAGTTACAGACCCCTGGCACACTCGCAGCCCCTTGGGGGGTTTCCCAGTTTCCTGGTTACGTGACTTCGGAGACGGCTGCTAGGGTGAGATATGGGCCAAACAGTTCTCCTGCCCACATTTTGGTTTACTGTATCATTTGATGTGAGCTTTATCCATAAAACAGACAAAACAATCTCAGCCTTCTGCTGCTTCTTGAAACTTCTTCTCAATTCTTCTCCATTTCTGGAACAAACGAGTCTCACACACAGAGAAAGAATATCCAACAGCTTCGCATTTGGTGCTGTTTGCACCATTCCTTCTGGGACCCTGGAGGAGTTTGGCTGGGAAGCAGAACTGAGATGGGGGAAGCCCTCAAATCCATCTGCACCACAGCACAGCCGGGCAGCCAGGCTGACCTGCACATGACCGGTGCACCAATGAGGCCACCAAACTCCACAGAGGGCAGGAGATCCCACTGGTCTCCTCCCGCCCCACAGATCCAGGGCCTGAATCAGGGGTGTGGTGGGGGCATCAGCAACAAATCTTGCCTTGAGGCCCATATTTTGTTATTACTGTATGTTGTAGTTAAAGCTATGATTTTCCCAGTAGTGATATATGGAAGTGAGAGCTGGACCATAAAGAAGGCTGATCACCGACGAATTGATGCTTTTGAATTATGGTGCTGGAGGAGACTCTTGAGAGTCCCATGGACTGCAAGAAGATCAAACGTATCCATTCTTAAGGAAATCAGCCCTGAGTGCTCACTGGAAGGACAGATCCTGAAGCTGACGCTCCAAGGCTTTGGCCACCTCATGAGAAGAGAAGACTCCCTGGAAAAGACCCTGATGTTGGGAAAGATGGAGGGCACAAGGAGAAGGAGGGACGACAGAGGACGAGATGGTGGGACAGTGTTCTCAAAGCTACCAACATGAGTTTGACTAAACTGCGGGAGGCAGTGGAAGACAGGAGTGCCTGGCATGCTCTGGTCCATGGGGTCATGAAGAGTCGGACACGACTAAACGACTGGCAACGCTTCCCCCAGGTGGGATTGGACAACTCACTGAGGTAGGCGGGGACCTCCAGGTATCCCACCTGAGGGAAGGCAAAGCCTATGCTGATGGGGCCACTCCAGATCCAGGGCTGCACGTGTCCACGCAAAGGGCGCCCCCCGTTTTAAGCGGGGAGCGGTCATTCTGCTAGTTTGCCTTATGATAGAATTGTTTAGTTGTTTATGGGTCCTGTTGATACGATTTTGTAATTTTTGTATATAGTTTTTATCTGTTTCTTTTTATTACTTTGTACCCCACTCTGGGATTGAAATCATTCAATAATGGGAGGGCTATAAATACTGTTATTTAAAAAAAACCAGGACAGAAAGTGGTGTGGTCCCCAGGTGCTTCTTCTCCCTCACACCACAGGAAATCCTTTCTCCTTGCTCCCCTCCCTGAAGAGGATGAGTTTGGGGATCGACCAGGTAATAAATACCCTTATAGCGCCTCAGCTGATCGCAGTGGCTTTGCACGCAGGTGATGCATTCCTGGAGCAGGACAAAAAATCAGGTCACTGCTGCAATTGGTGTGCTAGTCCTGGAGGATGCTCATATGACTTCATACAACTCAGCTGTTGCCACCCAGTATCAGAAGACACAGCTCAGGAATAGGGAAAGGGCTGCTGGGGGTCAGAACTGCAGGTAGACAAGACAGGGAGACACACAGCATATTCAGCTGAGTATCTGTTTATCCTCTGTGCTCCTGACAAGACAGGGTGTCTAAGGAGTTCATATAAAGCAAGGAGGGAAATGCAATTCACCTGATCTGGAAATGCCTTCACCTGATCTGGATCTGACTCAGGTAGGTCTGGCGTCAAAGAGCAGCTTAGAGATAATAATAATAATAGTAATAATAATAATAGTAATAGTAATAATAGTAATAATACATATTATTTATACCCCGCCCTCCCCGGCCAGAGCTGGGCTCAGGGCGGCTAACACCAATAAAATTACAGTAAAAACATAATGGGGGGGACGGACACCAATTTAAAATACAGGTTAAAATGCCATTTGAAATGCAGCCTCATTTTAAAGTAGCTGATAAATCAAGACCATAAGGGGAGGGAAACATAAGGGTCAAGACTGAGTCCAAACCAAAGGCCAGGCGGAACAGCTCTGTCTTGCAGGCCCTGTGGAAAGATGTCAAGTCCCGCAGGGCCCTGGTCTCTTGTGACAGAGTGTTCCACCAAGTCGGGGCAAGTACTGAAAAGGCCCTGGCCCTAGTTGAGATGAGCTATATGACTTTCAAATGCACATAGGGAAATGCGTAATTCAAACTCAGTGGACGCAGAAGAGCTTTAAGCAAAGTACATTGTCTTGTTTGTTAGAGGGCCTTCTCGGTAGTGGCGCCCTCCCAGTGGAACACCCTCCCATCAGATGTCAAGGAGATAAAGAATTACACATCAGACAGCCCTGTATCAGGAATTTTGAATGTTAGACATTTTATTATTTTTTATGTTTTGCTGGAAGCTGCCCAGAGTGGCTGGTGAAACCTAGCTAGATGGGAAGGGTATAAATGTTGTTTGTTTGTTTGTTTGTTTGTTTTATGTACTTTTGTCCCTTTATATTGTAAACTGCCCTGTGATCCTCAGATGAAAGGTGGCGTAGAAATTTAAGTAATAAATAATAAATAACAAAGTACCTCACCAAAGAGTAAGCTGAGCAGTCACCGAATTAGAGGAGAAGTTCTCTTGTGGATCAGAAGTTGGTTAAGTTGCTGGAAGCAAAGAGTAGGACTGAACGGACCGAGTAAAGTAGAAATGGAGTCCCTCTTCGATTAGTACTGGGACCTGTGCTTCCTAACTTGTTCATAAATGGTCTAGAGTTGGGAGTGAGCAGTGAGGTGGTCAACTTTGCTGATGATAATGCATTATTCAGAGTTGTTAAAACAGAATGAGATTGCGATGAGCTCCATAAGAACCTCTCCAAACTGAGTGTCAGGAGTCAGGAGTGCTCTGATGGTGTTTCCTGCTTGGCAGGGGGTTGGACTCGATGGCCCTTGTGGTCTATTCCAACTCTATGATTCTATGATTCTATGAGTGAATGGGCAGTAAAATGGCAAATGCAGTTCAATGTAAGTAAGTTTAAAGTAATGCATATTGCAGCAAAAGAGAAAGAAAGAAACCCTTAATTTCACTTTTGTGCTCATGTGGTCTGAACTGGAGGTGACAGGCCAGGAGAGAGACCTTGAGGTCATAGAAGATATCTCGAGGAAGATGTAGACACAATGGATGATGGCTCTGAAAAAGGCAGATTCCATGCTAGGGATCACTAGGAAAGGCATTCAAAATGAAACTGCTGGCGTCTTATTGCTGTTACACAAATATATGGTGTGGCTGCATTTGGAATACTGGGTACAGTTTTAGCCACTTCACCTCAAAAAGGATATTGTAGAGTTGAGAAAGGTTCAATAAAGGGTAGCCAAAATGATCAAGGGGGGTAGAGTGACTCGTCCTGTGAAGAATGGTTGCAGCATTTGGGACTTTTTAGTTTAGAGAAAAGGCAAGCAAGAGGCGGCGTGATAGAAGTTTATAAAATTATGCCTGGCCTGGAGAAAGTGGGTAAAGAAAAGCTTTTCTCCCTCAATCATAGCACCAGAACTTGTGGACATCCAAGGAAGCTGAACGTTGGAAGATTCAGGATAGAGAAAAGAAGGGACTTCTTCATGCAGCAAAGAGTTAAACTATGGAACTCACTCCCACCGGAGGCCACAAACTTGGATGGCTTTAAAAGAGAATTGGATGAATTCATGGAGGACAAGACTATTAATGGCTACAAGCCATGATGGCTAAGTTCTGCCTCCCTGGATGGAGGCAGTGGTGCTTCTGAATCCCAGTTGCTGGAAGCTCCAGGAGGGAAGAGGGCTGCTTGCTGGTTTCTCATTGAGGCAACCAGTTGGGCACTGTGAGAACAAGATGTTAGGCTAGTTGGGCCACTGGCCTGATCCTGTAGGCTCTTCTTATGTTCCAGATGTGCTGGCTTTCAATTCCCACCCTCCCCAGCCAGCATGGGCATCTGAAGGGCACAAGGTTGGGGAATACTGGCATACTTGTTTGAAGGTGCTCGAGTTCCACTCACTGATTGACTTGTGTACCGGTGAGCCAAGCAGAACTACTAGGGCTCTCCTAGAACTCAGCCCCGGCCAGCAACTGATCCTCAGGGACCCTTGGGGTTGTAGAGAGAGAAGGCGTCAGTAGGAAACCTTCTACAGGGAAAGAGGAGGAAACAGCGTTGCTTCCCTTTGGTGAAGCCAACCTTAAATGCAAATTCTCTTTCTTGGGATTTCATTTTTCGTTAAACTAGAACACCACGCTCAGCTACATGGATCCAGACAAGTTCAACTCCAGCTCCTCTGCCTTCTTCTTAGTTGGCATCCCTGGGCTAGAAAGTGTCCACTCCTGGATGGGCGCCCTCTTCTGCTCAATGTACTTGATGGCGCTTGCAGGAAACTGCATCCTCCTCCTGACAATCCTACTGGCTCACACCTTGCACCATCCCATGTTCTACTTCCTGGCCATGTTGGCAATGATTGACCTGGTCATGGCCACATCTGTGGTCCCCAAGATGCTCGGCATCTTCTGGATGGGCTCTCAAGAGATTGGCTTTGATGCTTGCTTCACCCAGATGTTCCTCATCCACTCCACCACAGCTGTGGAATCAGGAGTCTTGCTGGCCATGGCCTTTGACCGGTACGTCGCCATCTGCCACCCCCTAAGATATGAGACTATCTTGACATCCCAAAGGGTCGTGCAGATAGGGCTGGCCATTCTGGCAAGAGGGATCCTCTTCATGGTGCCTTTGACCTGGATGTTGAGGCGCCTGCCATACTGTGCTTCCAAAGTGATATCTCATTCCTACTGCGAGCACATGGTGGTCATGAAATTGGCCTGTGCAGATTATTCTGCAAGCAGCACCTACAACTTGGTGGGGACCACCCTCATTGTGGGGACCGACACAGCCTTCATCGCCTTGTCTTACAGACTGATTCTCAAGGTTGTGGGGAAGCTTGCCGAGAAAACAGAGCGGCTCAAGTCCTTCAGCACCTGCAGCTCCCACATCTGTGTGATGCTGCTCTACTACCTCCCAGGTTTGGCCTCCATTTACATCCAGTGCTTTCCCCAGGCGGTGCCACCACACGTGCAGGTCCTGCTGGCTGATCTGTATCTCAGCCTCCCTCCCATGCTGAACCCCATCATTTACAGCATCCGGACAAAGCAGGTGCGTGAGGCTCTGTGCAAAGTATTTTCCTTCTTCAAGGGTCCTCTTGGGTGAGCAAGCCTGGGATGGAGCAAGAGAAGATTTTTCCAAAGGAGGAAAAGATATTTTTCATTGGCAGGCTGAACCCTTTCTCCCTCTGCTCATAAACCCCTTTGCCATTCCCCCCACATTAACTCTCTAGAGCTTCCCCTTCCCATGCCATGGGACTATGGAGATTGCTTTTCACCACCATTTCTGAAGCCATTTCTCTCTTCTGTTCTGCAGTTCTGCTTCGCACCCAATTTCACCACCGCCCACATGCCCATGTGTCCTCCTCGCTCCTTTCGTGCAACCCACCCTGCATGCAAACCGCCTCCATGGTGTAGTGGTTAAGAGCAGTGGACTCATAATCTGGTGAACTGGGTTTGCATCTCCGCTCCCCCACATGCAGCTGCTGGGTGACCTTGGGCTAGTCACACTTCTGTGAAGTCTCTCAGCCCCACTCACCTCACAGAGTGTTTGTTGTGGGGGAGGAAGGGAAAGGAGAATGTCAGCCGCCTTGAAGATCCTTAAAGGGAGTGAAAGGCAGGATATCAAGTCCAAACTCCTCCCTCCAATTGTCCTACCCTGTTTACACATACAGATTCCATCATCACCCCCCTTCACCCCCTGTAAACAGACAAGGAGCATCTCCTTTACAGTACATTTATGATTCGGGAACTACAGAGATCAAGATAAATGGTCTTCCCAAAATTAAGGTTTACGTGCTCTTCAATTCAAACTTATCTCACCAGGGCTTTTTCTCAGCCAGAACTTGCCAGAACTCAGTTATGGCACCTCTCAGATGGGCGCCATTGCCATTAAAAGAGAACAAGAGAAGCATTCATGTTGAGTTCCAGCACCTCTTTTTATAGAAAAATAGCACTGTATCTCACAAAACACAATAGTAAGCTAGGAGGAACTGCAGATATAGGGCGGTATACAAATTTAATAAATAATAGTAACAATAAATAATAAAACAACAGTTCAAAAGACTCGGGTGTGCTATTATTCACTAAGTAAATAAGCTCCATCCCCTATGATAGACTATAAATGTCTATCATATCAAATGTCTTCTTCTTTTGTCCAAACTAAAACATTAATCCAGATGCAAAAGAGAGAGAGAGAAGGGGGAAACAAAGGAAGGAAGGAAGGAAGGAAGGAAGGAAGGAAGGAAGGAAGGAAGGAAGGGAGAGAGAGAGAGAGAGAGAGAGAGAGAGAGAGAGAGAGAGACTTAAGAAGCTATACTTAAACTATGCTTCCAATGGTTAGTGAGCTCTCAGCCCCAGCAGGACCCCCTCTTTGCTCCTCAACAATCTCAAGGATCAACCTTGAGATGCTGAGAGATGCTGTTGCCTTGCTGGCCCAGGATTCTGAAGAGGAGAGCTTATGTCTCTCAGAAGGCGATAGGTGTTCCCCAGTAGCGGTCAGAAGATGACCAAAGCCTGTGGGCAGATGGAGGTTGCAGTAGAGGCCTCCTTCAGCTCTCTGGATCCCAAACAAATACAGAAAAGCACAGGCTTTGTTCAACAGCTCACCAGAGGTCAAGTGCAACAAAGCTGATTCCTCATTCCTTGGAATCAGCAACCTGTTTAATGAGCATCTAGCCTGATTTGTTTGCAGGGAGCTTAGACAATGACCAGGGCCGGCTCAAGCATGAAGCAGTTGCCTCAGGCAACAAATTCTGAGGGGCAGAAAGTGACTACAAATGTGTGCCATGTGGTCTCCCTGCAGCCCCTAAGCTAGCCTGCTACTCTTGGGGTCAGTGAAGGACTGTCCCATTCCAGTGGTCAAGTAAGAGTCATCTACTACTCTGGTCCAATTTTGTGCACAGAATAGGCAATGCATCTTCTTGTCCTTTGTGTTGGGCAGCAAAATTGCTTGGGCTGCTCCTGGTGATGGCAGATATTCAGTGAACATTGAATGAGACTTAAATGGCTCAGGACCACAATACCTCAAGGACCGCCTTTCTCCATATGAGGCTCTTCTTCATGTGCCTCCTCTGTGAGATGTTTGATGGGTGGCAACACAAGAACAGGGCAAGTTCTCAGCTGGTGCCTTCGTTGCATATCTTTAGGAAACAGGCAAAAACATTTCTTATTAGCCATGCCTTTGGCTGGTTAATATTATATGGCTTCCTAAATGTGTTTGTTGAGCTAGCAAAAGAGTAGATAGAGTGGATCGTTTGGCTGGAAGTTAGAAGAGGATATTTCCCCCAGGAGGCCACATGAACTTCACGTAACAGTGATGGATCCAGAAGTACTCCAAAGCTATGGACTTGCTTCTTCAGAGGGATCATATCCCCATCAAGAGCTGACCGCCTCCCACCCATCCTGTCTAGAGAACCACTGGACAATAGTAGTATCTCAGTCTTATTTGGACTGAGCTTCAGTTTATTGAGTTTCTCCTTTATTAACTGACCAATAACCCTTTGACAAGGAGTATGCTACTAGAAAACCTGCTGCACACACAAACTCCTCACCGCTGTAAATGATAGTGAGGTCAAAGGCAGCTGGGTGAGTGAAGAAGAAGGTGATATGGGTAATGAAGGATTTTACGTTCCAAATTTACCACGCCAAACTGGAGGCCCAGGGGAGTCACATGTGAATGAGGTAACATGCAACATACTGTATGTGCATTTAAGCATGGCAGGGAAGGCGGGGAACATTTATTGCAGATATTAATATTGCACAGTTTGAAGCGACTGGATGCATAACAACCGACTCCTTTGGAATGAAGCATTGCCCAGACTCATTAGAGTGTTCAAACCTTTGCTTGCAGACCTTTCTTCAAAACAGAAGAAAAACATCAAAGATACAGCCAAATATTTCCATACAATATATTGTGCAGGTCCAGCACAGGTTCATCTTCTTAGAAATAAAATAAATCTGATGTAAGGTTAAACACTCATGTGTTAGCTAGCAGAAAACAGCAATTGTTAATTGTAAATCCATCAAGGAGGTCAGAGACCACTTCTTGCTGTTCTTTAGCTTCAGTGGAATCTCCCACTTAAACCCTTCCAGCAAAACACATACACATTCTTCATTTCAGTGCCAATTAAGCAATTATACTTAACACCAATAATGTGGGTCAGCCTTTTATATTCTATGACTGATTCTTAGTATATGCAAGTGGTATTGGTAAGAGACTCCCCCTCTAGAGCTAGTTCAGAAGCTCCACAGATGAGCTTTCCCCTTGCATTTGATTTGAGCCACAAATCACCCTGAGGCTCACATCAGGCCTTTAGCTCGTCTCCGGGACCAAGACAGCATCTTAGCCAGTTTCCTTTGGATCTCTTTTGTCCGGACGGCATACACAATGGGATTCAAGACGGGAGGGAAGATGAGATAGAAGTTGGCCAGGAGAATGTGAGCTGCAGGAGCCACATTGTGCCCAAACCGGTGAGTCAAAGATGAAACTGCTATGGGGATGTAAAAGGCCAAGATGGCGGTGATGTGTGAGGTGCAAGTGCTGAAGGTCTTAAGGCGGGCCTCCGTGGTGGACAAGCTCATCACCGCCCGGAAGATGAGGACGTAGGACACCCCGATGCACAGGGAGTCAACAATGAGGACCAGGAAGCCAATGGCCATGCCGTAGATGTTGCTGATGGAGATGTCCTCGCAGGAGAGCATCACCACAGCCATGTGCTCGCAGTAGGAGTGTGCAATGATGTTGGTGTGATAGTAGGTGTATCGATGGGCGAGAAGAGGCAGTGGAGCGATGTATAGGAAGCCGCGCAGAGCAGCGGCCAGTCCGATCTTGGCCACCACCGAGTGAGTCAGGATGGTCCTGTGCCTCAGCGGGGTGCATATGGCCACGTAGCGGTCAAAGGCCATCGCCAGGAAGATCCCAGATTCAATGGTGGCAAAAGAGTGGATGACAAACATCTGGAGGAGGCAAGAGTGGAAGGCAATGTCCTTGTTGCCCAACCAGAAGATGCTGAGCAGCTTGGGCATGGTGGAAGAGGAGAGGACCAAGTCGATGACGGCCAACATGGAGAGGAAGAGGTACATGGGCTCGTGGAGGTTGGGCTCGTCCCGGATGATGAAGAGGATGGTGCAGTTGCCCACCATGGCCATGACGTACATGGAGCAGAAAGGGATGGAGATCCAGACATGGGCCGCTTCCAGCTGAGGGATGCCCGTGAGGGAGAAGGTGGACGGGCTGACACAGGCATTGTAGAAGGCTGGCATCTTACCAATGCGCCACGGGAGGGACCATCATCCCATGCGACTGGAAACAAATCAGGGGATAATTCCTATTATGGTACTTAATGCATTTTCTCTTTGAAGACCCTGAAATTTCAGGTGTCCTCTCAAGAGCAGAGCAGGTCAGGCTGCCAATGTTCTGTGGAGCAATTGGACCTGCTGAGATGTGGGAGGTACCCACTATTTGTAGTATTCTAGAAGCAACTGAAGGCATAAAATCCCAGAACTGTAGAGTTGGGAGAGACCCCAAGGGTCATCTAGTCCAACCCCCTACAATGCAGGAATCTCAGCTAAAGCATCCATGACAGGTGGCCATCCAACCTCTGCTTAAAAACCTCCAAGGAAGTAGAATCCATCAACTTACAAAATGATTCCCTGGTGTTTACAAGCTTTTCTATGATCCTATGGAATCATAGAACTGTAACATTGGAAGGGACCCCAAGGTCCCTTCCCCCTGGATTAGAGGGATGGGGGGTTTGAAAGGGGATTTCAGAAGCACCCATAGCTGAAGATAAAATCTGCTTTCCTTCATTAGCTGTTTTCACAAATGCAAATTTGTACATAACCCGAATATACCATGAACTTGACATGGGAGAAGGCCTTCTCTATGGTGGCATATCCCATTTAGGGAATGCCCTGGCAGTTACAGGGTGTTTGTGTGCAGAGTGAGTGCCAAAATGTGTGTTCTATAAGCTCTTGATCCAACAATTTATTTTATCTGCTCTCATTTTATTGAATTGCTGCATTTATGAATGCCTGGCATGGTTTTAAACTGTTTGTGGTACCCTGGCCTCGGATCATTTGCAAGGGAGGACTGCTTAGAATTATTTCAAGTAAATAAATGAAGCCACCTGGAATGAACAGAAGAATGGGAGGGAACAGAGCGATGGAAGAGTTTATTCACGGCTGAGTTTATCTGCAGCCTCACCTTTGTCCTGGAAAGAGCATCATCTCAAGTGCTGGTCCAGAGGGTCTTCTGAACCCAGGTTGTTTGGAAAGAGGGGAGCCATTTTCCCCTGTGGCGGCTGAGACTTTGGGAGCAGAAAGCCATGGGAAGTCTGAGAGGAGGAGGAGGAGGAGGAGGAGGAGGAGGAGGAGGAGGAGGAGGAGGAGAAGAAGAAGAAGAAGAAGAAGAAGAAGAAGAAGAAGAAGAAGAAGAAGAAGAAGAAGAAGAAGAAGAAGAAGAAGAAGAAGAAGAAAGCATCAATGGATGACCATCCGCCATAGGTGCTTTAGCTGTGACTCCTACATTTCAGAGGCTTGGACTAAATGACCCTTGAAGTCCCTTCCAACTCTATAATTCTATTATTCTATGACTCAGTGGGTTGCAAGTTCCCCACGCCAAGAAGAGAATAAGAAGAGTTTGGGCTTGATATCCCACCTTTCACTCCCCTTAAGGAGTCCCAAAGCGGCTAACAATCTCCTTTCTCTTCCTCCCCCACAACAAACACTCTGTGAGGTGAGTGGGGCTGAGAGACTTCAAAGAAGTGTGACTGGCCCAAGGTCACCTAGCAGCTGCATGAGGAGGAGCGGAGACGCGAACCTGGTTCACCAGATTACGAGTCCACCTCTCTTAACCACTACACCACACTGGTACAATCACTACAATCTTCTTCAAGAAATCGCCTGGTTCTGGAGATCTTGAAGAGTTACTTTCAGACAGACATTGGCCTGGATCAACCAATGATCTCACCCAAAAAATTATGAATATGTATCTATCTATCTATCATCTATCTATCTATCTAATCTATCATCTATCTATCTATCATCTATCTATCTATCTATCTATCTATCATCTATCTATCTATCTATCTATCTATCTATCTATCTATCTCTCTCTCTATCTATCTATCATCTATCTATCTATCATCTATCTATCTATCTCACATCCAGAACCCAAATTCTCTGAGCCTAAGCAACTCCCTGCAGCAAGCTGTCTTCCAGAGCTGTTCTGCCTGGGGGCAAACATCTCCTCTGGCCAGCTTTCCTGCCCCAGATGCACCACAGCTACCAAGTTCTGAGCTGCAATGAAATTTCGGGGACTCCAGAGCAGTTTTAAAGTGTTTCAGAGTGCTGTATGGAACACTGTGCTTTCTGCTGTCAGCAACAATCACCACTGCAGATTCAAATGCTTCATTCTGTGGAGTGTAGTAGCTATTTTTTTAAAAAAATGCAGCAAGTATAACCCAATACATTTTGGCCCTCCCACCCAGTTCAAAGTACTCATTACCAGTCAGGTTATTTGGGCAGAAGCAGGAAACCCAACCAGAACCTCTCCTCCTCTCTGGCAGTAAAAAAAAAATACAGTAATAATAAATCAAATAGCTAACCTTATTGACGCCCAAAATCCTACTTCCTGAGGAAGCTGCTTCACAACAGGGCTGTCCTGAGGTTCAACTTACCAAATTATTGAGCCAGCAATGGTCCTTCCTAAGCAAACGCTGGCTTTGGCCGTTTGGTGGGGTATTTGTGCTGCATATTTTGGAGACCTTGAGGGATCTCCCAACCCAACTGGGGCCTGGGACAATTAAGTGGCTCTTTGGCTGCCAAACCTCAAAGCACCAAGCAAGGACTACAAATATTGAAAATGGAAAGCCTTTGTAAAAACTGTCTTCTTTATTTTGGCTATGTACCTTTCAGGCAGGACGCGGGTGGCGCTGTGGGTTAAACCACAGAGCCTAGGACTTGCCGATCAGAAGGTCGGCGGTTCGAATCCCCGCAACAGGGTGAGCTCCCATTGCTCGGTCCCTGCTCCTGCCAACCTAGCAGTTGGAAAGCACGTCAAAGTACAAGTAGATAAATAGGCACCGCTCCGGCGGGAAGGTAAATGGCGTTTCCGTGCGCTGCTCTGGTTCGCCAGGAGCGGCTTAGTCATGCTGGCCTCATGACCCAGAAGATGAATGCCAGCTCCCTCGGCCAATAAAGCGAGATGAGCGCCGCAACCCCAGAGTCTTTACCTCTTTACAAGTCTACCACATTTCCAACACTAATTAGATCTTGTCCTATATATTTTGGCAAGCTTTGATGGTGTTAAATACCATCTATACATCCTTTTCATCACTTTTTCTTTAAGTGCACTACATGCAGTAAAATTGATACCTTCCTTCCACAGCCTTTCCCAAGATTCTAACTGAATGTTATATCCAAAATCTTTAGCCCATTGTATCCTCACCCCTTTAACCTCTTCATCTTTAGTATGCCATTCCAATAATAATTTGTACATGCCTTGGGCAGAGCTAATATCCCATTGTTGTTCCATAAATTTCTCCATTGCTCCATTCCGGAGTGAAAGAGCTCCCAGAGCAGAGGAGCATCCCTGAGGGTTCATGGCTGAACTTGGGCCTCGCCCTTTCGCAAATAGATGACCCACCCAAAGATAATCATGCTGGACCATGCCAACAATGCTTCTGAATCCCAGCTGCTGGAGGCCGCAGGAGGGCAGAGGGCTCTTGTGCCCAAATCCTGCTGGAGGGCTTCCCTTGGGGACACCTGGTTGGCCATGGTGAGAAGGGGATGCTGGACCAGGAGGGGCAGTGGCCTGAGCCAGCCATCTTTGCTTAGTATAATTGTTTAATTCACACTGAAATGGAGAAAAATGGGTCTTGCTAACATTCAGTTTTCCCCCATGGCAGCATACTGAGCTTTAACCGGTTGATAATTAACTGTGAATGTGCTCTGCTGTAATGCTGAATCTCTGAACATGTCAGGAAGGTATTTGGTTGCAGATCTCCATCCTGGAATGGTGGTGGCTGTGGTCTTTGTTCTCAGTCTCAGGACGGCAATACCTCAAGGACCGCCTCTTCCCATATGAACCTACCTGGACCCTGAGATCATCTTCTGAGGCCCTCCTTCATGTGCCTCCTCCTCGAGAGGTCCGCAGGGTGGCAACACAAGAACGGGGCCTTCTCTGTAGTGGCTCCCCATTTGTGGAATGCTCTCCCCAGGGAAGTTTGCCTGGCACCTTCATTATACACCTTTAGGCACCAGGCAAAAACGTTCCTCTTTAACCATTCCTTTGGTTGATTTGATTGACATCCTATGTCCTTTTAAAATGTGCTTTTGGGGAAGGGGCTATTGGGTTGTTGTTATTTTATTACGTATTTTGTGGTTTTATATCTTGATTTTATCCTGTGAATCGCCCTGAGACCTCCAGGTTTTGTTGGGAAACGCCCTGGGGTGTTCCTGCAGCCCCCGCTGTCCGAGAGACCTCTGGAAAAGGCATTTCCCTTCTTCTCCAGTGCACTCAGCAACATATACCAAATGGTAGGTGCACACTAATCTTCTAGCATTACACAGCAAGAAGCGTGAGGCATCATAGAGCTAATGTATGTATTTATTTACACACTATGTACAGACAAAGAATTATGGCATCCTCTCTCATCAGCTCCGAGAGAGAACAACACGATGGTGACAGCAGTCACAAAATTAAAAAACGCCTGCTTCTTGGGAGAAAAACAATGACAAACCTAGACAGCATCTTAAAAAGCAGAGACATCACCTTGCCAACAAAGGTCCGTATAGTTCAAGCTATGGTTTTCCCAGTAGTAATGTATGGAAGTGAGAGCTGGACCATCAAGAAGGCCGATCGCCGAAGAATGGATGCTTTTGAATTCTGGTGCTGGAGGAGACTCTTGAGAGTCCCATGGACTGCAAGAAGATCAAACGCATCCATTCTTAAGGAAATCAGCCCTGAGTGCTCACTGGAAGGACAGATCCTGAAGCTGAGGCTCCAATACTTTGGCCACCTCATGAGAAGAGAAGACTCCCTGGAAAAGACCCTGGTGTTGGGAAAGATGGAGGGCACAAGGAGAAGGGGATGACAGAGGATGAGATGGTGGGACAGTGTTCTCGAAGCTACCAGCATGAGTTTGACCAAACTGCGGGAGGCAGTGGAAGACAGGAGTGCCTGGCGTGTCGTGAAGAGTCAGACACAACTAAACAACAAGAAGTTGATTTCAGTTTATTCTCCATGAGGACGCCTTGGGCATCGTCACTCTTCTCAGCCCCAGTTCCTCAACTGTAAAATGGGAGCATTTGCTCACATTCCCTTACCCCAAGCCTCCTGTCTCAATTTATTATCCTCCCCTTTTGGGTCTCTCCCCCCAGTGGTGGAGCTTCATGCTCCGGCACCAGGGCGGGGGTGTAGAGCTGGCAGAGGCGGGGCTGGTGAGCATCCTGGGGTGTGGCACCCAGCACAGGTGGGGGGGGCGTGATGGCACCCCACCAGGATCATGCTGCCAGGGGCGGTGTGCTCCCCCCGCACTCCTCTTCCTCCACCAGTGTCTCCCCCCCCCCCCAGTATGAGCACCAGTCTTCATCAACCTGTGGTCCTCCAGATCTTTGGGACTACAACTTCCATCAGCCCCCATCTGAACCGCTGTCTGGTGTTGGGGGGGGGAAGGAGATGGGAGATGGATCTGGAGAGCAACAAATTAGCAAAGGTGGATTTAGCCTGTAGGATGCTTGAGGCCAGGTGAGGGGGGTCACCTGTGCCACTCTTTCAAGCCCCCAACAGGACATCTAGGCCGTTGTGCCAGTAACAGCAACAAGAATCACTATGCCTTTATTGAATTGTATGAATCGCTGTGATGAAGTTGTTGCTGCTGTTTACTCTACTTATACAGTGGTACCTCTGGTTCATTCTGGAGGTCAGTTCTTAACCTGAAACTCTTCTTAACCTGAGGTACCACTTTAGCTAATGGGGACTCCTGCTGCTGCCACAGCACAATTTCTGTTCTCATTTTGAAGCAAAGTTCTTAACCCAAGGTACTCTTTCTGGGTTAGCGGAGTCTGTAACCTGAAGCGTATATAACCCGAGGTACCACTGTATACGCTGACTGCGTTTTGATATTATAGTGATTGCAATGCCTGTTTGTTTTTTAATGCTATTGTGATTATCACAAGCCGCTTTGAGCTTGACATTTGTCGCTGGGAAAGCATATCAAATCAAATTAAAGCTGCAGGGTTTTGCAGTCAGGGCGGTCGACAATTTGGTCTTGCAGAGGACCCATCACGATTTCGGTCCAGCCTGTGTCTTTGTGAAAACCCCTGTTGTTGATTTTCAAGCTCTTCTTCTCAGCGAAAAAGGGGAAAACAGGTAAAGGAGTTTCTCCTGTTTCCCTTGTCTGCGGAAAGGGCTCCATCGTGTGGGAGAAAATCAGGCTGCAAGCTGCCCACCTCCACCTGCGGTTAGAAAAGGCACTAGGGATCGCCTCTCCTCCTTGCCTTGGCCCTCTGCCCACAAGGGGGGAAATCACGCCTGCAATTAGCAAAGGCCTTTAGGGGCTGCCTCTCTCACTTTTCTGAACCACTTTGGAAAACTTTCTGTGTCCTGTACTGAAATGAACAGCCTGCATGGTTCTGTTTTGCTTTTACCAAGCGAGCTCACTTCGTGTTCGTGTCTTTTCTTAGCATTCTTATTCTGATGCGTGTATATTTTTAGCTTTCTGCAGAAAAGTCAAAACAAAAATAATTCCTTCCAGTAGCACCTTAAAGACCAACTGCAGAAAAGTCGTAGCTCACTGCTCTTGTTTTCCACATAGCAGCCATCTGGGGACCTGCTGCCTGCCAGCCAGCCTTGGGCACAGGGGGTCAGATGTTATCTCCCCACAGCCACCTGCTCCCGAGGCTGACATGTTTGTCCACTCGCCGTTAAGTGGGTCCCAGAGGAGACAGGATCCTTCCTTTGTTTACCAGCGATGCCTAATAGCTCCAGCCTCATTAGTGCTGGCCAGACTCGGCCACTGGAGAGCGGAGAACAGCGGCCAAGTAATTAAGCCCTGGGCACCACGACTCATTTGCAAGCTTGTCGGCTTTAGGAACTTTTAATGTGACCTTTGGGCACCGAAAGGAACTTTTGCAGAGCTGATAGTTGCAAAGGCCTCCTCTGATGACACCAGAGAATGAAGCAAGGATCTCGTTGTGAAAACCCAGCACCTGCCTCCCTCCCTCTCCACCCAGGCAATCTCTGTCATTTTCTTAAGTTAAAAACTTTATTGTAAATTTCAAAAGCAATTACCAATTATGCCTGTCTTGTCGGGACTATTGTTTATTATTATTCATTTATTGAATTTATGTACCGCTTTATACCTGGAGGTCTCAGGGTGATTCACATAAAAACATCACAGTATATAAAATTAAAATAAAAGCAATAACCCAATAATACACACACACCACACACACACACACACACACACACACACACACCCCAAAAAACAGGCACATTTTAAAAGGGTATGGGAGGTCGAACAGGTCAACCGAAAGGTTGAAAAGGAATGTTTTTGCCTGTTTCATAAGGCGTGTACAGTGGTACCTCAGGTCAAGAATTTAATTCATTCCGGAGGTCTGTTCTTAACCTGAAACTGTTCTTAACCTGAAGCACCACTTTAGCTAATGGGGCCTCCTGCCGCCGCCGCGCAATTTCTGTTCTCATCCTGAAGCAAAGTTCTTAACCCGAGGTACTCTTTCTGGGTTAGCAGAGTCTGTAAGCTGAAGCATATGCCTACGTTTGGTGTCTGCATTTGTGCCCTGCATAAAATCAGATTCCAAGGCACTGTGCAACTTCCGCCGTAATAGAATAAAGTGATGTTTTATTTCATTGGAGAGATTTGTAAGCCACCCTGTTTCCAAAAGGGATTCCTTTGCAACATACAAGAGATGTAAAAGAATTATTCACACCAAGCCCACTACAATTAGACAACCGCCTTCTTGCAGCAAAAAACTCTAAAAGGGAAACTGAGGCCATGTAATTTATTTCAGAAAAATTATACACTGCTTGATCGTTCAAAAACCTCAAAGCAGTCTACAATAATAACACAGTTCAGATGATGCAGGAATTTAATTTTAAGTCTGGACACTTCTGTCACAGAAAGAGGCAAGTAAGATTTTAGGCAGGAATAATTAAGGTTGTAGATCTCTGTTTCTGTCTCCCTTGTAGCTATTGGACTCACAAACTCAAACAAATTAAACCACAGTGCCACCTAGTGGGTTTTGGAAAAACAGCAGTTATTTTTGAAAATGTGCAGAAACCAGATACCTTACATGGAATTGTTATCTTTTGAAACCTAAACTGAATAGATACCAGAACAAACACACAATATGAGCACGCTGGTCTGTGTAAAAAATAAAACACAAAGTTTAAACAAATATGCAACACAAAATCAATCCCATCATGTGTGTGTGCATTTATTAATGCAGAGGTAAAATTTAAAATATTACACAAAATTAAAACAATTACAAATGCAACAAAATATTAACATCTCTCTCTCTCTCTCTCTCTCTCTCTCTCTGTGTGTGTGTGTGTGTGTGTGTGTGTGTGTGTGTGTGCTTATAGGCTTTAGCTAGTTATTAGGACTTCAATGTTGGTTGGCCATCTGTTCTGGATGCTTTATTTAGCTGTTTCAGCAGTGATATTGTGAAAGCCAATTTTTGTAATGTTGTGAATTGAAACTGCACTTTAACTTTTCACGGTCAGAATTGGGGGGGGGGGGGTTGAGGCTTATATTCAGGCCAATACGGTGCATAAATCACTGGTTCTCAAACTTTTTTTTCCCTCTGGGCAACACTTCCAGAAAAAAAATTTGCTTGCGCCACAACTAATTTTATTATTGATAAGAAATGCATTGCAAAACTGAAGAGGAAAAGTTCTTCGTAGTGCTAGATTTGTAACATAGAACACAACTGCTTTGTAATATGATGGCTGTGGGACTTCCAGACAGTTTAAAACAATGCAGCGACTTTGAATGCTTCTTTGATGGTCCTTGAATCTTCCTGCCACACTTGCCTGGCACACCAGCGTGGCATGCACTGACATAAATAATATATACATAATAGCAGCCTGAATTAACAGTCAATTGCTGTTAAGATTCCAGTCCTTAGGGGCATTTGAAGGGCACCAGGTTGAGGAAGGCAAGTGCATAGGATTGCACCACAGCCTTAAAGCATCGTGCCTCTTGTCTCCACCCCCACTTAGGATCCGACATTTGACCTTGTCCCCAGAATAAGTGAGGAGCCTGGATTGTCCCATACCCTCCAACATTTCTCCAATGAAAATTAGGGACGTCCCATTCCATAATGATCATTTTACTATTTATACCCCGCACATCTAACTGGGTTGCCCCAGCTACTCAGGGCAGCTTCCAACATCTATAAATATATAATAAAACATTTTTAAAAATTTAAAAAAACTTCCCCATATAGGATTGCCTTCAGGTGGCTCAGGGGTTGGATAACTCCATACCCTCCAACATTTCTCCAGTGAAAACAGGAACGTCCTAAGGAAAAGCGGGACATTCTGGGATGAAATCAGAAACCGGGGCGGCTTCCCTAAATCAGGGACATCCCTGGAAAACAGGGTCTGTTGTCTCAAAGTCACATTTCCTCACTCGTTCAAAAGTAAACGGTTAAATTTTGCAATTGACCCTGAGACGGGACCAGATTCTACAACCCACGTAGCGTTCCCAGGAAGTTTATTCTTTCTCTTAAATGTACAGTGGACACTCGGGTTGTGAATGTGATCAGTGTGGCGTGCATGTTTGCAACCCTCACTGTTCGCAACCCACAGCTGCACGTCTGCGCATGCGCAGGTTGCAATTCAACACTTCTGCGCATGAGCAAAGCACGATTTAGCGCTCCTGCGCATGTGCGGCCGCCAAAACCCGGAAGTAAACCGTTCCGATACTTCCAGGTTTTGGCGGTCCGTAACCCGAAAAAAAACGCAACCAGAAGTGTCTGTAACCCGAGGTATGACTGTATTGCATTTCTATCCCTCCTTTTCAAGGAGCTCAAGGTGGCATGCATAGTTTTTTTCCTTTCTTATTTAACCTCCACAACATTGCCCTGTGAGGCAGGCCAGGCCGAGAGCAAGTGACTGGTCCCCAAGGCTTAGACCAGCAAAAGCTTTGTGGCAGAGTAGGTGAAATATACTCAGAGTCGCAAAGTGATTTCATGCTCTTTATTCAGCTCATAGTGGTGAGGAGGAATGAATGTCCCCTCAAAGTATCTGCTTTATATACATTATTTACACAATGGGCTGCACATGATTGGCTAATTCTGGAATTCTACTGTAAGCCAATCAGGTTGTGGATTCACTTCTATCTGGAGCATGATTGGGTAGTTCCTGCCAACCAATCATACTGCTGCATTGTTCTAGGACCAATCAGACTGCTGCATTCTGAAGCCTATTGTTCTAGGACCAATCAGACTGCTGCCTTTTGGATCCTATTGTTCTAGGACCAATCAGACTGCTGCAGTTTGGATCCTATTCAACTCAGGACATAACACCAGGTGATCCGAACCCCGGTCTCTCCCGGGTCTTAGTCGGACACTCTAACCAGTGTGCCATACTGCTTTGCTATGCAGAAAAGGCAGAAGTGTGGGACCACACGGCAGACTTGGGACTCTAAAGGAAAGTTTTCTCTCTGTCCCTCCACAGGTCCGAGCAGCAACTTCAGGTCTGAAGGGACAGCCGTTTTGCTTTGCGGGAAATTGGCCCCGCGGGGAGGCAGGTGGCAATTGTTACAACAGGGCAGCTAATTGAGCCGTCTGCGAACAGGCAGGGGGCGTGGGGCCGCCCAGGCCAGGGAGAATCGAGTCCGCTGCGGCCCCCAGACTCTGCCACTGTTATTGTCCAGCTTGTTAAGGCTAATTGTACTCAGCGGTCTTGGCTGCACCCGCAGGGAGGTGCGAAAGGACAGCGGAGATAAACAGAAGCAACTTTAGAAACTTCTAACTTTGTCCACTTCCGGATTCCAGTAACTGAAAGCGAACAGCAGGCCAGGAAATAGACGCCCTGCAGTGCTGGGAATGTTTAGGGTCCCACCATTCCTGCAGGAGGGAGGGAAGGACGGCGCTGCGGCCATTTCGGGTTGTGTTGTTGCAGGAATTAATGTATAGTTTTTTGGGGGGACGGTTGCCCCTCCAGCAGATATCATGCACATGCAGCCCACTACCAAAACCAGCACAATCACTTTTGTGACTTTTGTGACTTGTCCCCACAAAACACTTCATCACAGTTTCTTCCTATCTATTCAAAGGGCCTTTGCTGCACAATACCAAATGTAAGAATTCACTGACCAATGTATCTATGTACTGGCTCACTGGGAAAACTTCAGAAATTCATATAGACATGTGAGCTCAGCTACTTGGCAGCTCCTCTGCCTGAGGGATAATCCCTGGCATCCTGATACCTGAGTGCCAGACAGGTAGCCATTCCAGAAATAACAAACCCAGGTGAAGACAAAAGGGTGGGATTAACTTGGCTGGGAAACAGGGAAATGTAAAGATCTCTTTTGTTACACTCGATGGGTGTTTGGTGGAGGGCAAGGGGAACCATGGGGCAGGGTCCAGGATGCTCAGATTCCTGCCACCAGAGCTCCCCTTTCATGATGTAACCATGATGTATGAGTGGTGTAATTTGGGGGGGGGGGTGTAACATGGGGATTAAGGTAAAGGTAAAGGTACCCCTGCCCGTACGGGCCAGTCGTGTCCGACTCTAGGGTTGTGCGCCCATCTCACTTAAGAGGCCGGGGGCAAGCGCTGTCCACAGACACTTCCGGGTCACGTGGCCAGCGTGATGAAGCTGCTCTGGCGAGCCGGCACCAGCGCAGCACACGGAACGCCGTTTACCTTCCCACTATAAAGCGGTCCCTATTTATCTACTTGCACTTAGGGGTGGTTTTGAACTGCTAGGTGGGCAGGAGCTGGGACTGAAAGACGGGAGCTCACCCCGCCGAGGGGACTCGAACCGCCGACCATGCGATCGGCAAGCCCTAGGCGCTGAGGTTTTACCCACAGCGCCACCCGCGTCCCACAACATGGGGATTAGCAGCTAATAAAAGTTGGGGTTCTCTTTTGCGGCCTCCAGTCAGTGTAGATCCACTGCATAGCTGTCAACGTTTCCCTTTTTTTTAAAGGGAAATTCCCTTATTCCGAATAGGATTCCTTGCAAGAAAAGGGGAAAGTTGACAGCTATGATCCACTGCAATAGGTGGGCCAGCAATCTAATTGAGATGAGGCCATCTCCACTTCTCCTGTTCCTAGAAAGATTCTTAGGGCAACTAGAAAGATTTTTGGGTTTGCAGAACCTTCATATTCCTCTAGTCAATGCAACCCTCTGCATTGAACCACACAAGGTTTATCACACTGCTTTGTGTTGTATACTGAGCTTGGATCCTAGAACAATAGGCAAGTAGGATCCTAGAAGGCAGCATCCTGATTGGGCTGCAGGAGCCGCCCAATCCGGCTCCAGGGGGAAGTGAATCAGCGACCTGATTGGCCTGCAGCAGCAGCCCAATCAGGCTCCAGGAGGAGAGTTGAATCAGCCAATCATGCGGGACCCATTGTGTAAATAATGTATATATAGCCAGAGGTTTTGGGGAAGACTTACTCCCTGTTTGCCATGAGCTGAAATAAAGAGCATGAAATCCGAGTATATTTCAGTTTGTTTTGCTGACATTTTATATGTATATTTCTGAATCTTTTGTGCTATATATGCTTAAGTTTGTGGGTTTTTTTAGCTTTTGATGCAGCCCCTCCTTGGGATTCCAAGAATGTAAGAAAATCCCAGCTGCTATTGTGGTTGGTAGACACTGATAATGTTCACTTCTGTATATCATGATCTGTATGATCTGTCTGTTAATATGTTCTGTATATTAAGCAGAATACAAATGTAGTAAATCGGGAAATAAAATAGATTTAAGGGATTAAAGAGAACACACATCTCTCAGAGGTGCCTCGGGGTGGTTCTGTGTTTAAACGTCCCCAATGAAATGAGTATAGCTTTGCTAATATTCCTGTTCTTTATTCAATTTATTTATCGACATTTACCGTATTTTTCAACCCTATAGGGCGCACCGGCCCATAGGGCGCACTTATTTGGGTGGGGGGAGAAAAATTATCCCCCCCCGAACCCCAAAGAGCAAAGAAGCCATGACAGCGAGTGGGATGGATCCCGCTCGCTGCCTTGGCTTTGTTTTTAGCCTCGGGGCTGGGGGTCCGGGAGCAAAGGCGAGGTTGCGCTGAACCTCGCCATCGCTCCCGGAGCTTGCGGGGCTGGGGGCAGGGGAAGCCCGAGCTTCCCCCGACCCCAGCCCCCAGAATGGGTCCGGGAGCGATGGCGAGGTTGCGCTCAACCTTGCCATCGCTCCCAGAGCTTTCTGCTATCCGAAGCCCGGGGAGAGCGGCGCTGTAGCCTGCTGCGCACCCCGGGCTTAGGGCAGCTATCTGCAAGCCTGCAGCTGCCCAAAGCCAGGGGTACATCGTGCCGCGCTCCCCGGGCTTCGGGCTGCAGGCAGCTATCCGCAAGCCATCGGAGCCCGTGGGAGTTCCCGCCGGGCTCCGCAGGCTTGCAGATAGCTTCCTGAAGCCTGGGGAGTGAGAGGGGTTGGTGCGCACCGACCCCTCTCGCTCTCCAGGCTTCAGCGAAAGCCTGCATTCGCCCCATAGGACGCACACACATTTCCCCTTCATTTTTGGAGGGGGGAAAGTGCGTCCTATAGGGCGTAAAATACGGTATCTAAAGATCCCAGGGCAGTGTACAACATTAAGAACACATTTTACAGAGCATAATAAATATACAAACCATAATATAATGCCTAATGATAGACTGAATAAAATGATCATAGGTTGTTTAATGGCTAAAGGCCGGGGTAAAGAGGAATGTTTTTGCCAGGCATGTAATGATGGTGCCAGGCGAACCTCCCTGGGAAGAGCATTCCATAGTCGGGGAGCCACCACAAAAAAGGCCCCGTTCTCGTGTTGCCACCCTCCAAACCTCTCTGGGGACGGGAGACATAGAGAAGGACCTCTGGCATCTGACAAGTACAGGGTCCTGGGCAGTTTGTATGGGGAGAGGAGGTCCTGGAGGTATTATTATTTATTTATTTATTATATCACTCTATACCCACAAGTCTCATGGAGGGTTACAACATAAAATCTCAATATAAAAACACAAAACTCATAATAAAAACGAAAACAACTGAATAACAACCCGCTCCCCAATACATTTTAAAAGGGCACTGGATATCGATTGAGGTTAACACATATAAACATATAACATGTATTAGGTAAAGGTAAAGGACCCCTGACCGTTAAGTCCAGTCGCGAACGACTCTGGGGTTGTGGCGCTCATCTCGCTTTACAGGCTGAGGGAGCCGACATTTGTGCGCAGACAGTTTTTCCGGGTCATGAAAGGGAAGGTATCTTTTACCAGACACGGCGGACTTGTAAAGAGGTAAAGGCCTTCTGGGAAATGGTATATATAGTGGATCCTCAGATTAAGTACTTAATTCATTCTGGAGGTCCTTGCTTAACCTGAAACTGTTCTTAACCTGAAGCACCACTTTAGCTAATGGGGCCTCCCGCTGCCACCGTGCCGCTGGAGCACGAGTTCTGTTCTCATCCTGAAGCAAAGTTCTTAACCCGAGGTACTATTTCTGGGTTAGTGGAGTCTGTAACCTGAAACATCTGTAACCCAAGGTACCACTGTAATGAGTTAAAGAAAAAGAAGTTAAAGAAAAATACTTTTGTTTAAAAAAAAGAAGAAGCCTTTTTACTGGGTATAGTGGGCAAAGATATACTAAGGGAAGATAAAAGACTGTTTATGTATGCAACAACTGTGGCAAGAATTCTTTTAGCCCAAAAAATGGAAACAGCAAGAAGTACCGATGAAAAAAGAGTGGCAGGTGAAGATGATGGACTTTGCAGAACTGGCGAAGCTGACGGGCAAAATCTGAAACTGGCACGATCAAGTATTCCAAAAGGATTGGAGTAAATTTATACGATATTTGAAAGATCATTGTAAGCAATTAACACCACTAGTAGGGTTGTCAGAAGATTTGTAATGAGAAACTTTCTTCCTTTTTATATTTATTTAAATCTTGAGACATTCTGTAATAAATCTAATTAGAATTGGAAAACGTATAAATTGCAGTGATATAAAGGTTAATTTCGAAAACTATGAGGCAGGAGGGAAGTCGATAGTCTCTAAAGTGCCAGGGCGGTATAGTGGATGATGACGGTGTGAATGTATAACATTAAATGGAAAATAAATAAAAATTGTATTTTTTATTTTTTTAAAAGGATGTGGCTCTGTCCTCTTGGCTTCAAAAGACAGAACTCGCTTACACTTGTAACTGGAACAACTGGTGGTTAGAGCCTGGCTTACGTCAACAGACAAAGGCAATGGGGGCATTGACCAAATAAGGACAGTGGTAAATATGAGGGGTGGGCGGTGGAATTCAGGGTGAGGGCAGATGTCAACAAGGGCGGGGATTTTAGTATTTTAATTAGGCGGTTGTGATAGGCTGTAAACCCTGCGCATGCCCAGCCAATGGGGAAACTGAGGGAAAAACTTGCGCTGGATGTAGCTTGTGTTTTGCTAAATTTGGGTGTGCCTACTTTTGGACAGGGACACGGGTGGCGCTGTGGGTAAAAGCCTCAGCGCCTAGGACTTGCCAATCGAAAGGTCGGCGGTTCGAATCCCCGCGGCGGGGTGCACTCCCGTCGTTCGGTCCCAGCGCCTGCCAACCTAGCAGTTCGAAAGCGCGTCAAAGTGCAAGTAGATAAATAGGGACCGCTTACTGGCGGGAAGGTAAACGGCGTTTCCGTGTGCAGCTCTGGCTCGCCAGAGCAGCGATGTCACGCTGGCCACGTGACCCGGAAGTGTCTCTGGACAGCGCTGGCCCCCGGCCTCTTGAGTGAGATGGGCGCACAACCCCAGAGTCTGGCAAGACTGGCCCGTACGGGCAGGGGTACCTTTACCTTTACCTTTACTTTTGGACACTTGTGCTTGCAAGGATGTCTCTGTAATCAATAAACTCATCTCTGCTTCACCAATTTTGTTCAGATTTTGTTTTGAGGGTCTCAGACCCAACTGTCCAGCTTGAGAAGTCAGAGGTCAGCATATTCTGCCATGGGCAGTGGGGACATCCAGTCCTCATCATAACCCCGTTAGGTTTTTAATGGGATTCATTTGTACCTCCACAAACCTTGGGATCCCCCCAAACCTTGTGACTCCCTCTTGTGTGTGGATGGGGATGGGTGGTTTGGTTACATGAGGAGGATTCCCGCTTTGAGAATAACTTGGCTCTGAGGGCATGAGGTAGAATTTTGTGTGTCTTCTTCATTTGTAGTGCCTGGACGACTGGCGGACATATTTGGATCGAGCTACAAATGGTGGCGCTGTGGGTTAAACCACAGAGCCTAGGACTTGCCGATCAGAAGGTCAGCGGTTCGAATCCCCACGACGGGGTGAGCTCCCGTTGCTCGGTCCCTGCTCCTTCCCACCTAGCAGTTCGAAAGCATGTCAAAGTGCAAGTAGATAAACAGGTACCGCTCCGGCAGGAAGGTAAACGGTGTTTCCGTGCGCTGCTCTGGTTCGCCAGAAGCGGCTTAGTCCTGCTGGCCACATGACCCAAAAGCTGTACGCCGGCTCCCTCGGCCAATAAAGCGAAATGAGCGCTGCAACCCCAGAGTCGGCCACGACTGGACCTAATGGTCAGGGGTCCCTTTACCTTTACCTTTACAAATGGTCCATTATGCCAGATCTATGACCTGACCATCATCTCCTACCCAAGAGTGATAGAGCTGTGCCAATTCCCAACTGGAGGCCAAAAGCAGACTCCATCAATTACGGCTCCCAAGAGGGGACCATCTTTGGCTGTGACTCCTCTGAGAACAGAGCTGAGCTTACTTAATCCTGTTGGGCTCAACAGCATCCTTCAGACCCTGCTGGGCCCTTGGATGCTTCTCAGCGCATCAAGGTAGGCAAAACTGCAGCATCTATCCCTAAAGATGATGCTGAAATGAAAGAGGACAAGGTAAGGAATGTGGCTGAGTCAAACTAGGATGCTGTGCTGCTGTTTTAGGTGCAACATTATCCAGGTTGCCTTATGCAAGACTTACGAGGCTCAAAGCTGGACAGAGTCTGGAAAGCCCACATTCTATTCTGGGCACCCTCTTTCAAGAAGAGCTGATATGATGTGGATTTAGGGGAGAATCTGGAGGAAGATGTAAGGAGGAAATTTGTGGAGAAAAAGAGGGGAGGGAAGTGAGCTTGCCTAGGGATGTTGCACCACTTCCTTCCTGTCAATGGCTATTAGCCAGGATGGCTCTGCTCTTCACAGTTGTGGGGAGAAAGTCCTGCTTGGGGCATCTGGTCGGCCTCTAGGAGAACCATTGGCCGGATCCAGTAGGCTCTCCTTTAGTCCCTGGATGTACCGGTATATTCCAGGAAAAGTTGGAGGTCCCTTCCAGGAATGCTTTGGAGATCCTTTCCACACATTCTGTGTTCTGCCTACAGAACTGGGAGCAGAATCCTGCTCCCTGGGTCGGTGTGTCTTCAGGCAAACCTTGGGACAGATCCAGCCTGGTTGCAAGTCCAAAGTTTTGTGCAGAAGCTCCTGGTCTGAATAAAGGACTGTCAGCAGGAAGACTTGGCTTCTTGCAAGATGTGAAGGTCTGTTGACATTTGCCTTGGAAGTGACTCAGGAAGTTCTTGGAGGATAAGGGCCTCAGTCATAATGGCTGTGTCCTCCTTTCAGGATAAGGGGCAAGATGCTGGGGAGCACAAGTGGGGAGTGCGCAGATCCTGCTTGTGGGCTGTCTTTTCGGCAGGGTTTCCCAAACTTGGGTCTGCAGCTGGTTTAGACTACCACTCCCATCATCCCTGGCTAGCAGGACCAGTGGTCAGGGGTGATGGGGAGTCCAAAAACAGAAGGAGCCACTGTGAGCACAGGATCTGATTCAGCTGCTGGGATCTTACGCTCTTGAGTCTGTCTTGTCCACACTTCAAAGGGAGAGATGAAAGAACTGCTGTTTTGTTTTGTTTTGTTTTGTTTTTTGTTTTGTTTTGTTTTGTTTCTCTTGAAGATTTTCTTGTTTTACAAAATAAACGAATAGACAAGGGAAAGCCTGTATAGCGTCTCCACTTTGAATTCCTGGAGTCTGTTTCACAGTTTGTTAATGTTCAGTATGAGACACTAATTGAATTGAATTGAATTTTATTATTACGGTCACAGACCAGTTCCGGCTCACTTACAATATCAGGAAAATCATAAAACACAACAGGAATACATTAAATTGCAATTGGGTATAACAGAGACAATGCAGATATAGCGGCAGTTAAAAATATATATTAAATCTTGATCACTAAAATATAACCTAAAATTGTCATTTAAAACCTTAATCATTTCGGTAGTACAGCTTGTTCCCTGAGTTTTATGGCAGTCGCACAGAATTTTGCCACCCTTAGCGTGATCTCTAGATCCTTGTCCTCTACCAGGAATTTTAGACATTGAAGTTCGGACTCATTTGGAGATTTTTGTATAACAGGAGTAATAAATACCAAGTGTATATTCCCCTAAGAAATGGCAGCGTAGCAAGACATGAGAGACAGTTTCTACCTCCATCAAGCCGCAGGGGCAGACTCGTTCCACGTATGGTTTACCCTCAAATCTGCCCTGCAATAAGGCAGGTGGGAGCACGTGAGACACTAATGTCATAGACATCGTACAGTTGGGGGGAAAGAAGGGGGAAAGAAAAGGGGGGGAGAGATGGGGGTATTGTTCTATCGTTCAATTGATTAGTGCTAGTGTGGGGATTCGTGTCAGCATCACATGGGTAGGTCCTTTACTTATTTACCTTATTAAGGTAAGGTAAAGGGACCCCTGACCATTAGGTCCAGTCGTGGCCAACTCTGGGGTAGCGGCGCTCATCTCGCTTTATTGGCCAAGGGAGCCGGCATACAGCTTCCGGGTCATGTGGCCAGCATGACTAAGCCGCTTCTGGTGAACCAGAGCAGCACACAGAAACACCGTTTACCTTCCCGCCGGAGTGGTACCTATTTATCTACTTGCACTTTGATGTGCTTTCAAACTGCTAAGTGGGCAGGAGCAGGGACCGAGCAACGGGAGCTCACCCTGTCACAGGGATTCGAACCACCGACCTTCTGATAGGCAAGTCCTAGGCTCTGTGGTTTAACCCACAGCGCCACCCGCGTCCCTAGTATTTGCCTTATTACCTATTTATTTATTTATTTATTTATTTAATTACTTACTTACTTACTTACTTATTTACTTCCTTACTTATTTTTATTGGCATTGTTGGGGGAGGTGCTGAAGGGTCCAGAGGGTCCCGTTCAATTGGTTGTCGTGTGGCTTGTCTGTATGGAGGGTGGGGTGGGTTCTTGGGTCAGGTTACTCATTGATTCGTATGCCGTAGTGGGGAACAGGTCATTGTCTCGTTGTGCTGTGTATGTGATGAAGGGGAACAACACTGGGATGAAGGCATCTTCCTTTGCTTGTCCCCGTGCTAATTTACGTTTCTTGGTTAACTTCTCTAATAGGGCAGTTTCCCATACGTTTTGGTACTACAGGTCTATGTTCACTCCTGATAGGTCCTTCCAGTGTCATAGAATCATAAAGTTGGAAGGGACCCCAAGTGCAATCTAGTCCAACCCCCAGCAATGCAGGAATCTCAGCTAAAGCATCCATGACAGGTGGCCATCCAACGTCTGTTTAAAATCCTCCAAGGAAGGAGAGTCCACCGAAACTCGTGGGAGTCTGTTCCGCTGCCGAACAGCTCTTACCGTAAGAAAGTTCTTCCTGATGATTCGTTGGAATCTCCAGTCTTGTAACTTGAAGCCATTGCTCCCTTAGACGGACCCTAGAGGTCCCAGGCCCTAAGGAAGTCAGATTAGCCTCCACCAGAGCCAGGGCCTTTTCAGTGATGGCTCCAGCCTGGTGGAACGCTCTGTCTCATG
The DNA here is from genome assembly GCF_964188315.1 of Podarcis muralis. Lineage (NCBI taxonomy): Eukaryota > Metazoa > Chordata > Lepidosauria > Squamata > Lacertidae > Podarcis > Podarcis muralis. The sequence continues at coordinate 3,672,660 of NC_135658.1, forward strand.
AGACCAGGGCCCTGTGGGATCTGATTTCTTTCCGCAGGGCCTGTAAGACAGAGTTGTTCCGCCTGGCCTTTGGCTTGGAATCAACTTGATCCCCTCCCTCTCTTTCTTTTTTCCTTTCTCCTTCTGTGACGGAACTCCTACTTGGGGACTTCCCTGGCTTTTTCTGGCCCACGTAGGACCAGTCTGGATAGTTGGCCTTGGTGAAGACTCAACGTTTTCATCCCCAAAAAGTTTTTGATTTGAATTTCTACTGAAATGAGGCTGCATTTTAATGTTGTATTTTAATCTTGTTTTTAAGTTGTATTTTAATCAATTGTTTTTATACCTGGTGTTAGCCGCCCTGAGTCTGGTCTTGGCTGGGGAGGGTGGGGTATAAATAAAATTATTATTATTATTATTATTATTATTATTATTATTATTATTATTAGAGCAGGAGAAAGTAAGCATCAAATTGTGATGTTTCTAGCTGCTGAAAGTAAGTGTCTTATGAGTTCTTTGACATGTATGAGTGCATTGTTGTCCTGGAAGATATTTAATAGGGCTAGTTCTGGAGTTACTTTTATTATCTCTTTCGCTATTTTGGAGATTTCCTGCAGGAATGAACTTTGGGGCATTTCCACCTCATGTGGAGATATGTGCCTATGGACGTGCAGGCTCTCCAGCATTTAGATGCTCCTATTTTACAGATGGGAATAGATTTGGAGGCTACCTAACAACAACAAAAATAGGATGGTGGAACTGTTCCTCTCTTTCTTCTTTTCAGATCTAAGGATTGTTATCTCCAATCATTGCGAAGATGGCTGGAGGGGATCAGAATGGAACAGCCAACGTCTCCTACACAGACTTCCTTCTGCTCGCCTTCCCAGGCCTCCAAGAGTCCAGATATCTCCTCGCCATCCCTTTCTTCTGCCTTTACCTCATGATTGTTGCAGGGAACTCCATCCTGATCTACACCGTGAGGACAGATCACAGTCTCCATTCGCCCATGTACGTCCTGGTTGCTTTGCTCTTCGCAGTCAACCTCTGTGGCTCCACCGTCATCCTTCCCAAGATGCTCCTCAGCTTCCTTCTCGGAGTCAGCCACATCTCCCTGACGGAGTGCCTGGTCCAGATGTTCTTCCTCTACTTTGCCACCATGCAGGACTGCAATCTTCTTCTCCTGATGGCTCTGGACAGATATGTGGCCATTTGTCACCCTCTGCACTACACAGACATCATGACGAAGAAGCTCCTGGTGATATTGACACTGGTCGCTCTTGCCCGGGGCGTGGCTTTCGTCAGCCCAGTAGTGATCCTGGCTTCCCAGGTGAGGTTCTGCCGGTCCAACATCATTGGGCATTTTGCCTGTGAGCACATGGCCCTCATGAGGTTGTCCTGTGGTGACATCTCCAGGAATAAGGTTCTAGGCTTGGCAGCAAGAACCATCACCGCCATCTTTGACTTTGGCTTTCTCCTGGGTTCTTACGGCTGCATCCTCCAAGTGTCCATGCAGATGAGCTCTGGCCACGCCCGACACAAGGCCTTCCACACCTGTGGCACCCACCTCATGGTCATCCTTACAACCTACTCTTCCAGAATCATCTCCTCCATTGTCTACCGCTTAGCCAAGTCAGCCAGCCAGGATGTCCACAATCTCATCAGCACAATATACCTGTTTCTTCCATGGATCCTGCACCCCATCATTTATGGCATGAGGACTAAGGAGATCCAGGACAGTCTTTGGAAGCTGCTCAGGAGGAAATGGGCTCATTTGGTCCCTGGGAAAGCTGTGGCTGTGAGCAGAATCAAGTGACTGATCTGTCTGTGTGGATACGAGGCGGGTTTAGCAGAACTGTCTAGAGCAGACATTGCACACTTGGTGTCCAGGTTGTCCAAGTCTGGTCTAGATTCATGTAAAGGGGTTTTCAAGGGTTTTCATAAGACACAGGGAACAAATGACAAAAGTCTGCTGGTTGGGTCTCTTTTAACGGCCATGGAAGGATTCTGCAACACATTCCTTTGAAGGTCCTGCCCTGGCCACCATTAGAGTTAGAGAACTTCTGGCTTTTTGCTCCAGGTTTGTGTCTGGGCAAGAAGTTTCACCTGCCTTAGCAGAGGAATAATAGGACACCTGACAGTATCCTTGTCACCTGAATTGCACTCCACCTCTTGACTTTGTTGTCCCACAGAGTGGCTGGGCCAAATGAACTAGGCAAGAGGGGGTTAATATTTTGGGCTCAACCTTCCTGAAAAGTTATGCCTTTGGGTTCCTAATCCTGGGCTGCTGCCAGTCTGCAGCTAGGGAAAGTCAGTCTGTGCATGCTCAGAACCACTCACTTCATTACAATATTTAGCATATATATGGGGTCTGGGAATGTACAAAGTTATTTTATTATTTATAATATTATATATTGTTATATTAGAGTATTTGAACACCACCCTCCTGCAAAATGTCAGCAACATTAAAAACTTTAGAAGCAATCGTTCCTCAATGTATCAGTGTGCTATAAATTTTTTTAAATAAAAAAACTGAACATGAAGGAATGGGATTTCCAGATATATAAAACTATTACTTTGCTGCAAGGTTAGCAGCTACTAGAGACGGGTACGAACTAGAAAAGTAAGTCACACACTTAGAAAATTTTGTTCTAAAGAGACAAAAAGAAGCAGTGTTATGGCACCAACAGTTAGCGACATATTCTAGGTCCATTTTGGTTTAACAATCTGTGGTAAATTAAGAAATAAAATCTGTCCAGAGTTCTCATCTCCCACATCATGGCTTTGCAATGAATTTGCAACATGTGTTTATTACTTATTCTTATTATTCTTATTTATTAAATTTCTATACCGCCCTTTCTCCAAAGATTACAGGGCAGTTTACGATATAAAAACACAAAAATACATACCATAATAACCAACAAAAAAAATAACAACCACCCCAACACATATACATGTGTGGCATGCAGAAGCCCGTACAGAGTCCTTAAGTAGGTTCCCTATCGATAGGAGAAAATAACAGAGGCCAACCAGAGAATATTGAGAAGCAAAGCAGCTCGTAAGCCTGATCTTTATAGATCTGTTGCAACAGGGTGCTCCCCTCACACGCAGGAAAGGAGGAGGAACCCCGAACAAAAGTGTGCCTGCCCTTATACAGTATAGACATTTTAAATTCCCTGCCCTGTAGCCCAAGACCACCCCCCAAAACATCATACATACATCACAGAGGGAGGCGGTCTACAGCAGAAATCCTTTCTGCCAGGATACCTAATAATGGTCACTGGTTGGTTTACCTGGGCAGCCTGGCCATTCTTTTGTGATGGTTAATACTTTAGTTCCTGACTCCAGGTCACAGGCTCACCCTATTCATACACACATACGCCCTTAAAATAGGTAATCAAAAGACAATGGGGAGGCTTTCCCATTTCCTCCCCCTTTGCAGAGAAATATTTGATGTCATTGGGAGAGTCAAAATGGCTTCAGGATTGTTCTGCTGTACTATTTCAGACACGTGGTTTATATACTTATGCATGTGTTCGCCTTGTACATTTATGAACATTTAATTTATATTTGAGACTTTGTTGTTATTGCTTAGTCGTTTAGTCGTGTCCGACTCTTCATGACCCCATGGACTAGAGCACGCCAGGCACTCCTCTCTTCCACTGCCTCCAGCAGTTTGGTGAGACTCATGTTTGTGGCTTCGAGAACACTGTCCAACTATCTCGTCCTCTGTCGTCCCCTTCTCCTTGTGCCCTCCATCTTTCCCAACATCAGGGTCTTTTCCAGGGAGTCTTCTCTTCTCATGAGGTGGCCAAAGGATTGGAGCCTCAGCTTCAGGATCTGTCCTTCCAGTGAGCACTCAGGGCTGATTTCCTTCAGAATGGAGAGGTTTGATCTTCTTGCAGTCCATGGGACTCTCAAGAGTCTCCTCCAGCACCAGAATTCAAAAGCATCCATTCTTTGGCGATCAGCCTTCTTTATGGTCCAGCTCTCACTTCCATACATCACTACTGGGAAAAGCAGAGCTTGAACTATACGGACCTTTGTTGGCAAGGTGATGTCTCTGCTTTTTAGGATGCTGTCTAGGTTTGTCATTGCTTTTCTTTTTGAGACTTTAGAATTCTTATAACACTAAGAAGTGGATCAAAGACTGGGCCCCTTTGGGACCATTAGGAGCTAGACCTGAGGCAACGCCATCTCGGCTGCTGTTGCTCCAGGAGGAATTCGCTCTCGTGGTTATTTAAGCACCTGGTTTGCAGCCAGACAGGCCTTGGACTCCATCACCTGGCTGCCACAACCTCTTTTGGGTAACAGTGAGTAATACCATGCTGCATATTCACAGCTTATGTGAATTGCGGGGGGTGGGGGAGAGAAGGATGCTGTCAGAGGTAGCCGTGCCGTGGGTCCCCGACCCGTGTGACCCACTGTGCTCTGGGAGAACTGGGGGCAAGGAGGCCTTCCATTCACATTTCTTTTGTGCAGGGGCCTCCAGATGTTCTGCTTCGGGGGCTAATGGGGCTGCAGTCCAAAACATCTGCATCAAGTACTGTTTGGATGTGGGTGGCACTGTGGGTTAAACCACAGAGCCCAGGGCTTGCCTATCAGAAGGTCAGCAGTTCGAATCCCCGCAACGGGGTGAGCTCCTGTTGCTCTGTCCCTGCTCCTGCCAACCAAGCAGTTCGAAAGCACGTCAAAGTGCAAGTAGATAAATAGGTACCGCTCTGGCGGGAAGGTAAACGGCGTTTCTGTGCGCTGCTCTGGTTCGCCAGAAGCAGCTTAGTCATGCTGGCCACATGACCCAGAAGCTGTACACCGGCTCCCTCGGCCAATAAAGCGAGATGAGCGCCGCAACCCCAGAGTCAGCCACGTCTGGACCTAATGGTCAGAGGTCCCTTTACCTTTACCTTTACTGTTTGGGCATCAGTACAAAAAACCAAGCAAGGGGCATCCACTTCTGATCAGAGCTGTGTGAGGAACATAGATTTAAAGCCCCCCTCTTCCATGCCACAATCCCAGTCTTCCTGGTACGTTTCCGAGCACAATTCAAAATTTTGGTGCTGACCTTGATAGCCCTAAACGGCCTCGGTCCAGTATACCTGTAGGAGCGTCTCCACCCCCATCATTCTGCCCGGACACTGAGGTCCAACGCCAAGGGCCTTCTGGCAGTTCCCTCCCTGTGAGAAGTGAGGTTACAGGGAACCAGGCAGAGGGCCTTCTCAGTGGTGGCTCCCGCCCTGTGGAACACGCTCCTGTCAGATGTCAAGGAAATAAACAACTATCTGACTTTTAGAAGACATCTGAAGGCAGCCCTGTATCGGGAGGTTTTTAAATGTTTGATGTTTTGTATGTGTTGGATAGGGTTACCATATAGGCAGGAAAACCTGGACAAATTCAGGATTTGGGGCCAATTTGTTGCATCCAGGGGGATTTTACACAATCTTGGGACAAGTCATTTTTTTTTTAAAAAAAATGCCACTGGAGATGGCTGCAGTTTTGGCGGCGCACGTAGCATCAGTGGCTGATTTCTCTCCCAAACTTTGGGGGGGAAATCTCATTTAAAAAGGTCTGGATTTTTACTTTTTGAATCATGGCAGCCCTAGTGCTGGAAGCTGCCCAGAGTGACTGGGGCAGCGCAGCCTGATGGGTGGGGGATAAATAATAAAATTACTACTAGTAATTTTAGCCAGGATGGCTATACTCTGCCCTCCATAGTTTGAGGCAGCAGTGGTTCTGAATCCCAGTTGCTGGACCCACAGGAAATGGGAGACTTGCTCTGGCGCTCAAACCCTTCTTGAGGGTTTGCCTGTGAGAACAGGAAGCTGGACTAGATGGGACACTGGCCTGGTTCATTTCATTTATTAGACTTGAAGTGATTCTATTAAAGATATAGAATGCATATTACAATAAGGGGGGAGAATCATATGACACATTAATATTTCATTTAGCAATCATTACAAAAACATAATGGGACGCGGGTGACACTGTGGACTCATGTTCAGCTTGTGGTCCACCAAGACCCCTGGCTCCTTCTCACATGTACTGCTAATATGCCAACGTCATTCCTTGCCACCACTGATGGGCTGATGGGAGTTGTATTCCAATGCATGTGATGTCGACCAGGTGGGCAAATGCTGCTGTAAACTGTGTCTTTAGCTAAGCACCACCAGCCCCTGCAAATAAGAAATCCCTCAGGACTCGATTAGTCAGGCCTCGTGGCAAAATGACAGCCAATGCGACTACCAGCCCATCTCAGCTTCTGCCTCTTGAGCTGGTGGACAAGTGCATAGGCTCACAAATTCACATGGTGATAAAAAGTGATGAAGAAATTCTTGGCACACAATAGTAGGATTTGATGACTTTGTCAAAATGGTATTGGAATATGTTACAGAGTTTTAGATCACACCTGAAGGACGAAGAATTACAAAGCTAGACCAGATTTTGCTGAATGGAAATAATAATAATAATAATAATAATAATAATAATAATAATAATAATAATAATAATAATAATTTATTTATACCCCGCCCATCTGGCTGGGCTTCCCCAGCCACTCTGGGCAGCTTCCAACAAAATATTAAAATACTGTAATGCATCAATCATTAAAAGCTTCCCTAAACATAACAATGCTGGTTCCTGGAGGAGAAGGACCAGAAGTGTAAATAAAGTCATTTGCCATCATTGAAGACTTCCTGTGAAATATTCTGCAGGAATATATTACTGAAACTTGATGCGTTTTTTATTTTTTAAATTTATACAAAGGCAAATTTCCATTTCAGGAAAATGCATCATTAACAATGACTTTGTAAGTTAAAACCATGACTTCGTTGTACAGGCAATAAAGAGGTTGTTTTTAATAATAATAATAATAATAATAAAAGAAATCCCTCTTCTTCCACCTTCCCAGGCCCTAGTTGCGTAAGTATTGGGCAAGAACTGCACCCACCCACCCGAAAATGGGCGTGGAGACCCCGAGCGGAGCTGCCAACATCTCCTACACGGAATTCGTCCTGCTTCCGTTCCCCGGCCTCCAGGATTCCAGGCAGCTCCTTGTGATCCCTTTCTTCTGCCTCTTTGTGGTCATCCTGGCGGCCAACTCCGTCCTGATCTACACGGTGAAGGCAGAGGAGAGCCTCCACTCGCCCATGTGCCTGCTCATCGCCTTGCTGCTGGCGGTCAACATCTGTGGGACGGCCACCATCCTCCCCAGGATGCTCCTCAGCTTCCTTCTCCGCGCCAGCCGCATCTCGCTGGCCGAGTGCCTGGTGCAAATGTTCTTCCTGTACTTCACTTCCGTCCTGGACTGCAGCGTCCTGCTGATGATGGCTCTTGACCGGTACGTGGCCATCTGCCACCCGCTGCGCTACGCGGACCTCATGACCACCCGGCTGCTGGCGCTGCTGACTCTCGCCTCCATGTTGCGTAGCCTTTTCGTCGTCAGCCCCGTGGTGATCCTGGCTTCCCGGGTGAGCTTCTGCCGCTCGGACGTCATCAGCCACTTTGCCTGTGAGCACATGGCCCTGATGAGGTTGTCCTGCAGCGACATCTCCATCAACAAGGCGGTGGGGATGGCGATGCGGTGCGTCGACGTCATCCTGGACTTCAGCATCCTCCTGGCTTCCTACAGCCAAATCGTCCGCACGGCGCTGAAGATCGCTTCCGGCAACGTCCGCCACAAGGCCTTCCACACCTGCGGGACACACCTGATCGTCCTCTTCGTCAGCTACTCCTCCCGCCTCTCCTCCTCCATCATCTTCCGCCTGGCCAAGTCGGCCTCCCAAGACGTCCACAACCTGATCAGCGCAGTCTACCTGCTGTTCCCCTGGGCTGTCCACCCGGTTATCTACGGGGTGAGGACCAAGGAGATCAGAGAGAGCCTCCGAAAGCTCTTCAGGAGATCCGACAGCCCTCTCCTTAGGACTTTCAAGCGCTAAATGAGCTGCTGCTGGATGGCCGCTTGCCAGGGATTCTCGATCTGTGATTCCTGCATTGTGAGGGGTTGGACTAGATGACCCTCGGAGGACCCTTCCAACGATTCTGCAATGTTTTGGGGTTTGTTTTAAATTAATTTAATCCACTGTACGCTTTTTGGACTATTATATGTATACCGCTTAGAACTTCCAGCAATTAAGAGGAGCACAAATGGCTAAAATATTACATGTAGCCATAGTTGAGGAAGAAAATGTACCTTGGCCGATCTTGCATTCTGTATTTTTAATATTTCTGTAAGCTGTACCCAGAGAACTCAGTGATAAAGGCAACATACCAATGTTATAAATAAATACCGACTCAGGGAGACCCAGTGCATTATTAGCAGAGTCGTCTTTCCCATAGGGCTTAGTGGTGCGTCGCGCCAGGGCACTGGTCTCTCAGGGGCGCCCCAGCGAGTGGGGGAGCTGTGCGGAATTGCCAGCGGCCTCCCCTTTCCCTACATGCCCGCCAACTGCGCCCCGCCAAATATATGGCTGGTGGGCACGCAGCTTCCCTCCCAAGCTTCTGCAGGATCGCTCTCCTCCCGAGGAGGATTGGGAGGGAATAATAATAATAATAATTTTTTATTTATATCCCGCCCTCCCCAGCCAAAGCCGGGCTCAGAGCGGCTAACAACAGTAAAAGTAACACAGTTTACATAAAATCACAATCAATTAATTGAAACACATTCTAAAATCAATTCAGAATCAAATTAATGGCAACCATTGGGCTAGAGCTCTATGAGGATTACCAAAGCATAGCTGTCAACTTTCAGATTTGAAAATAAGGGATCAGCAGCCTCACCTGTCCCGGGGACAGTCTACGGGATATCTGGGACAGCAGCAGGAAACTGCGCTGGAATAAGGGAATTTCCCACCAAAAAAGGGAAGGTGGACAGCTATGTACCAAAGGAGGGGCTCAGACTGTGCCTTGGCCAAAGGCCTGGTGGAACAGCTCCATCTTGCAGGCCCTGCGGGAAAATGTCAAGTCCCGCAGGGCCCTGGTCTCTTGTGACAGAGCATTCCACCAGATCGGTGCCACAGCCGAAAAAGCCCTGGCTCTGGTTGAGGCCAGCCTAACTTCTTTGTGGCACGGGACCTCCTAGGTGTTTTTGTTTGTGTTATGTACTGAGTTGAATAGGATCCAAACTGCAGCAGTCTGATTGGTCCTAGAACAATAGGATCCAAAAGGCAGCAGTCTGATTGGTCCTAGAACAATAGGATTCAGAATGCAGCAGTCTGATTGGTCCTAGAACAATGCAGCAGTATGATTGGTTGGCAGGAACTACCCAATCATGCTCCAGATAGAAGTGAATCCACAACCTGATTGGCTTACAGTAGAATTCCGGAACTAGCCAATCATGTGCAGCCCATTGTGTAAATAATGTATATAAAGCAGATACTTTGAGGGGACTTTCATTCATTCCTCCTCACCACTATGAGCTGAATAAAGAGCATGAAATCACTTGCGACTCTGAGTATATTTCACTGGTGACGAGGATGGGATCCCGCTGAGCTGACTGCCACACACAGCACCGCAGCACCGCCACCTGCCGCACCGCTGCCTCGCACCGTGTATCCAGGCTTCAGCTCCGGGACACAAGGAACTCAGAATGGCAACCGACAACAGCTTCTCGCCGTTCAACCCAGCATCTGGAGACTGGGAAGCGTACGCCTCCCGTTTCACCTTCCTCCTAGAAGCCAAAGGGGTCACCGACGAAGAAGACGCCAAGAAGAGGGCGATATTCTTCAGCGTCTGCGGAGAGGAGACGTTTGAAATCGCCCGGGCTCTCCTTGCGCCTGAAGATGTCGCTACTGTTCCATACAAAACAATAATGGAACAGCTGAAGGGGCACTTTTCGCCACAGCCCTCAGTGGTGGCTCGTCGAAATGCCTTCTACGCAAAGCGGCAAGCCCCTGGGGAAACCATAACTGGGTTTGTGACCTCTCTCCGCCAAGCCGCCCGGTTCTGCAACTTCTCAGAGCTGGAGAACATGCTTCGTGACCGCCTCGTCGGTGGCCTGAAGGATGAGAAGCTGCAACGACGCCTCTACGCTAAGAAGGACCTAACGTTCCAGGTCGCTCTGGAGGAGGCCCTGGCAACGGAAGCTGCCGAGAGGTCGACGCAAGAGGCACGGCCGAGCCAGCCGTCCCAACCGAGGGTCCACCACGAAGACCTCACCGACGACTCAGGATCCGACAGGGAGGAGGTGCACCGAGTACAGCAGCGCACTCAAGCAGCCCACATACCACAGCTGCCTCGACGAGAAGGAGGGAACTGCGCAAGCTGTGGAGAAAGTCACGAGAGGAGGACCTGCCGTTTCCGCAACGCAGAGTGCAGACAGTGCAGAAAATTAGGACACATCGCCCGGGTGTGTCGGGCTCGGCCCACCCGACGCCAGGCATCAGATGACCAATCCAAGAGCCCCAGGTCCCGGGGCCCAACACACCAAGGCAACTCGACGGAGCTCACGGACTTCCAGGTATACCAGTTGCCCCACCCCAACGTAGAGAAAATTTATGTCGAGGTACAGATAGAGGGGGCCCCATGCCGCATGGAACTTGACACGGGTTCAACTCTATCCATAATCTCGGCAAAGACCTTAAGAAAACTGTGTCCTACGGGGGGTCCCAAACTCAGGCCGGCCCCATTCACCCTCCGGGACTTCCAGAAACGTAAGGTCCCCACAATGGGGGTGGGGACCTTCAGGGTGCAATACCGAGGGCGGAAGCGGCAACTGGACTTGCTTGTGGTCAAGGGCCCCTACATTAGCTTACTGGGATTGGCATGGTTTGGACCACTGGGGCTAGCCGTCACCGGGGTGAACCACACTAGCTTACAAGTAGACGTGGACGCCATATGCAAGGAATTTCCGGGGGTTTTCGATGGGAAATTGGGACAGTATACGGGCCCCCCCATTGCTCTACAGCTTGACCCCGCAGTACGACCGGTCAGGCTCAAGGCCCGCCGGGTCCCGTTCGCCCTGAAACCCCGTATAGACGAGGAATTGGACCGGCTTGTGGAGCAAGGGGTGCTGGAGCCGGTGCCTAATGCCCCCTGGGAAACCCCAATTGTCACACCCGTCAAGCCTAATGGTTCGGTCCGCATCTGCGCAGACTACAAATGTACCATAAACAAGGCCCTCACGGCCCATGCATACCCAGTGCCAGTGGTCAGCCATGTTCTTGCCACCCTGGCTGGGTCGAAAATTTTTGGCAAGCTGGACTTGGCCCAAGCATATCAACAGCTGCCAGTAGATGAGGCTACAGCAGAGGCACAGACGATTGTGACGCACAGAGGAGCATTCAGGGTAAAGCGGCTGCAATTCGGTGTCAGCGTGGCACCAGGCATATTCCAGAATCTAATGGACTCTCTCCTTAAAGGGATTCCTGGCGTCACCCCCTTCTTCGATGATGTGTTGATTGCCGGGCCCACACCAGAGGAGTTTGAGGACCGCCTCCGCACCGTTCTGCACCGTTTCCAGACGGCGGGTCTCAAGGTGAAGCGGGAAAAATGTCTACTAGGAGTGCCTCAGGTGGACTTTCTGGGATTTATGGTGGACGCAGAAGGGGTCCACCCGACTGGGGACAAGGTACGGGCCATTTGTGATGCCCCAGCGCCCAAGAACAAGACTGAACTTCAGGCCTTCTTGGGACTATTGAACTTTTACCATTCCTTCCTTCCCCACAAGGCGGCGGTAGCGGAGCCCCTACACAGACTCCTGGACAAGCGGGCCCCTTGGGTGTGGGGCCAGCGCCAGGAGGCCGCATTCCAGGCAGTCAAGGACTTGCTTGTCTCAAACTCGGTCTTGGCACACTTCGACGAGAGGCTGCCGGTGGTGCTAGCATGCGACGCCTCGCCCTATGGAATCGGCGCTGTCCTGGGACACCAACTCCCGGATGGAAGAGAGGTACCAGTGGCATACTTTTCCCAGACACTCAACGCAACCGAGCGGAACTACTCGCAAATCGACAAGGAGGGTCTGGCAATCGTGAAGGGAGTAAAAAAATTCCATGATTTCTTGTACGGGCGGCCCTTCACCGTGGTGACTGACCACAAGCCGTTGCTTGGCTTGTTTGCCCCTGAAAAGCAGACCCCCCCAAGTGCTGTCTCCTCGCGTCCTCAGGTGGTCAATTTTCCTTGCCAGCTACCAGTATGCACTGATTTACCGTCCTGGGAAGGCAATGGGCCATGCAGATGCCCTCAGCAGGCTACCACTACCAGAAACAGGCCCCGACCCAGCACCTGCACAAGAGGTTATGAGCCTGGAGCTGCTTCCCGACCGCCCCATTCAGGCACAAGAAGTTGCACACCATTCCAAGAAAGATAGGGTCATCTCCCGGGTCCTGGACTGGGTGTGGAGGGGATGGCCCAGCAGCAGCCCCGGGCCAGAATTCGCCAGCTACACAACCCGCAAGCATGAACTGTCAGCCCACAAGGGGTGCCTGTTATGGGGAAGCAGGGTCGTTGTTCCCCAGCCCCTCCGCAAAAGGGTCCTCACAGCCCTACACGAGACACACCCAGGGGTAGTAAGAATGAAGGCCCTTGCCAGGAGTTATGTGTGGTGGCCGGGGATCGACGGAGAGATAGAGGCCTGGGTCAAACACTGCCAGGCCTGCCAAGAATCCCGCCCAGATCCCCCAAGGGCCCCAGTCCAGTCCTGGGAGTCCGCCCGAGCACCATGGTCACGCCTGCATGTGGATTTTGCGGGCCCCTTTCAGGGGAAAACATTCTTCATAGTGGTGGACTCATACACCAAATGGCTGGAAGTCGCACTGGTACCGTCCACTTCTACGTCCGCAGCCATCCGGGTACTACGCAGGCTGTTTGCAACCCACGGGCTCCCTGACACTCTCGTCTCAGACAACGGGACTGCATTTACGTCAGGAGAATTCCAAACCTTCACAGCGCAGAACGCCATCCGCCACATCCGTTCGGCGCCATTCCACCCTGCCACCAATGGCCAAGCAGAACGCATGGTGCGGACCACCAAGGACACCCTTCGCCGCATGACGCAAGGGGATTGGGAGTACCGCCTTGCCACATTCCTTCTAGCACAGCACAGCACCCCCAGCTCAACGACTGGCCGGAGCCCCGCTGAACTACTAATGGGTCGGCGCCTTGCAATCAGATTGGACCGCCTTCACCCCGATAGAGCTCAGGATGAGGTAGTGGTGGGGGAAGACAGGAACCCCCGGACCTTCGAGGCCCAGGACCCAGTGTACGCAAAGAATTTTGGGGCAGGCCCAGCATGGGTACCTGCCACAGTCACCAGGGTCACTGGCCCCGTGTCGTACGAGGTGCTAACAGATGGGGGGCAATGCTGGCGCCGCCACTGCGACCAGATACGGCGACGATTCCCGGGAGAAAACCAGGAGGAGGAAAGGGCAGAGGAGTCCCAAGGGAACAGAGGGGCAGTGAGGCCCATAGAGCACGAGGGGCCAGCAGGAGAGGCAGAATCAGTCAATACAGAGAGGACCTGTGAGGCCGAAAGGACACCGGAACCAGAACCACGACTGAGCGAGCCGGTTGCGCCAGACCAGACAGCCCCATCACAGCCAGCATCCTTGGAACACGAGCCAGAACCTGAACCTCGGACCAGGGAACACCCCAGGCCGCAACGCACACGTAGGCCGCCGGCGTACCTCAAGGACTATGAATGCGACCTCCCGGGCAGGACTGGAACTTAGAGGGGAGGGGTGTTATGTACTGAGTTGAATAGGATCCAAACTGCAGCAGTCTGATTGGTCCTAGAACAATAGGATCCAAAAGGCAGCAGTCTGATTGGTCCTAGAACAATAGGATTCAGAATGCAGCAGTCTGATTGGTCCTAGAACAATGCAGCAGTATGATTGGTTGGCAGGAACTACCCAATCATGCTCCAGATAGAAGTGAATCCACAACCTGATTGGCTTACAGTAGAATTCCGGAACTAGCCAATCATGTGCAGCCCATTGTGTAAATAATGTATATAAAGCAGATACTTTGAGGGGACTTTCATTCATTCCTCCTCACCACTATGAGCTGAATAAAGAGCATGAAATCACTTGCGACTCTGAGTATATTTCAGTTTGAAGACCGTAAGGTCCTCCGTGGGACATGCGCTCTCCTCCCAAGGGGGCTTGGGAGGGGCGCAACTTCACTCCCAAGCCTCGGCAGGGATTGTTCTCCCACAGCGGCATGGGGAAGAGTTGCAGCCCCCCCCCCCCATGGCTGGCAGTGCGCAGCTACAGCCACCCCAACAATATTGTGGTAATTCGGGGACACTGGGCGGATATTTGCACCCCGGTGCCGCATCTGCTAAAGACGGCCCTGATTATTAGCTTGGCTGACTCTTTTCCTGTCTTGTTTGGGAGAAGCTCTCCAGAAATAATCCTGACCAAAGATAACAGGGCTGAAGAAAATGTTTAAACAAAGTTTTGCTCAGAAAATAGAAGCTTTTTTTATTGGGAATACTGGATATGGACATAACGAGGGGAAATAAGAAAATATTTCTTTACGCCACAGTGGCAGCGAGAACATTAATTGCCCCCCAAAATGGGAAAAATAAATTATACTGATCAAAAAAAGAACGGCAAGATAAATGATTTGACTATATAGAATTGGCTAGAATAACAGGTGTGATTGGGGGTCAGACCAAACAAAAAATTCAGAAAGAATGGGGAAAATATAGAGATTACCTTAAAAAACAGTGCCCTCAAATTAATAGTTGGACTTGTTTTGATTAACTTTTGCAAAATGAATTATGGGGTAAAAGCTAAAAACAGAAAGAAAAATGAAATGAGAAGGAAGCAGTTTACTAAAGATGAAAGTAGAACCGCGCTAAGGATGAAGGAAGGCAAGTGGAAGAATAGAAGAACTGAAATATGGTATATACACATTGTTTAATATTTGTTTAGTATAGATTTTTGAATTTTCCCTTGATATTGCCTTTTCTTTTTTCTTTTTCTATAAGTATGTGTTTTTGTGTTGCAAAATAAAAATAAAAATACTTATTAAAAAAACAAAGACAACGGGTTTATTGAGTCTTCATCCTGATACGCTTGTGCAAAGCTTACATGGATGTTGTTGGATCATGCCTAGTCTTCACTGGACATTTTTTCCCCTGTTTTCTTTTGCAAGGAGGTTATTCGTTCACCCTGCACCCATCCTGCTTTGCTTGTGGGGTATTTAGACATTTCCTCATCAATCGGTTGTCCATCCCACACCATTTGAAACATTTTCCCCATTGTGAAAAGTCCATTGTTGGGGATCCATTGGCGCGAATATTTCCGCTTGCACAAGGCGGCTCCCCCTGGATTTTTTGCCAGGCCAATTATTAGTGAGGCCAGCAGGGTCACAGGTGCAGGAATGTGAGCCGACCGCAAAACTGGTAAGAACCAGTCAAAAGGGGAATGAGCAGCTAGTTTTTAAAGTGAAAGGTAACAGCGGCAAGAGTATTTTTATTTTTTCCAAAAAAAATTATTAGTTTTCTCTTATAACACATAGACAAAAACACAAAAGGAAAACATTACATTTGACACAACATAAAAACTTAACAACAATTAAAAAAAACAAAATAAAAAAAACACTTTATTTAAGGTAGATAAGGACAAGATGAAATTATACAATTGAATATAAATATAGATGGGAAATGGCGATGTATTGTGAGTACTTATCTACTTTTAAAAATTTTCACCTATGATCTTTTTCTTTTACTTCTTTGTTTTTTCTTTGTTCTTTTTTATTTTTTTCTGATATCTTATCTTTCAATTTCACTCCTTTATTGTGAATAGCATTTTATAGAGGTATAAATAACTGTAAATATGAAAAGAGACAAAATATTCTCTAATTTTTTCCTTGGTTATATGTATTTTCTTTTTCTTTTGTGTTTTCTTTTGTTGTAAATATGTATGTTTTCTAATTTGTACTTAATAAAAGATCTAATAAATAAATAAATAAATAAATAAATAAATAAATAAATAAATAAAAGTTGGGGGGGGGGAACCACACACACACAAAATGAAAGAAGAATTTTTTCTTCTTGTCCCCTGGTGTATTTACATTGCTAAAAGACTTCATCGACACCCTCCAATCTGGATTTCATCATATTACATATTTAGCAGTTCCCAATTTCTTATTTATAACATCAGTATCTTCTTTCACTACAAACTTCTTAACCTTACTTCTAATTGTAATCCATATTAATCTTTATTATTAATCTTTTTCTATCCCTTAGCCTAATCTGTTACTTCTAGGGATTTCTTAATTATCTTATATTACAACATATCACTAAATATTCTTTAAATTTCTTCCGGTCTTCTTGTGTTTCCTCCTCTTTCTGGTCGCGGATTCTTCCCGTCAGGTCAGCCAGCTCTGAAAAGTCCATCATCTTCATCTGCCATTCTTCTATTGTCGGTATTTCTTGCAATTTCCAATTTCTTGCAATAGTTGGCTCAGAAATGGAAACAAGAAGAAATACCGGCGAAAGAAGAATGGCAGGCAAAATTAATGAGCTACGCAGAATTGGATAAAATGACAGGAAGGATTTGAAACCTGCGGGACCACAGAGATTCACAGAGGATTGGAAGAAATAGACGAATTATTTGAAGAGCAACTGTAATCAACAAATTACGCTAGAAGCTTTGTAAGGAGAAATGTATGAAACATTACAAAGAAGAGAAAGAAGAGAGATACCAGTTATGTGATTTAAATGTAATAGTGAAAGTAAGAAATGTAAATCAAGCAAATAGATTGGAAAGTTTTCAGATGTGATCGATGGAAGTAAAAAAAAAAAAACCTGTATAAGATGTAAAAGTACGTTTAATTATTGTTGAAAATGATATGTTGAAAAACTAATAAAAAATTTATAAATAAATGAATAAAGTGAAAGGTAGCTCCATTCTTAACCGTCATCATCATTTTTACATTGTATACCTCCTTTCCTTATTGCTGTATACTGTAGGTACAAGCTGAAGAAGCCACAAAATATACAACGAAGCTCATGCCTCAGTCTGATCCAATACAAAAAAAAAAAAAAGTTACAGTGGAAGATCAGTTTTCGAACATCTCGGAAGTCGAACGTTTCAGCTTTCGAACGCCAAAAACCCAGAAGTAACTGCTTCGATTTTTGGACGCTTTTCGGAAGCCGAACGTACCACGCAGCTTCCGTATTGAGTTTTCTAGATGTAAACTCATAAACTCTTATCTCTAATTCTGTAACAAATTATTGTGTTATACATATCCTTATGAGCTTGAGTTTGTAATCTCCATTTGAGTTTGTAATCCTTGTCAGAATACGTACTTTTGAACGGATTAGTTTTTGTTACAACTGACTATTGATTTGCGAGTAGGGGCCACTCCCACAACTGAAACTTATATTGGCCAGAGTTCCTGGTGTGCTTATTTCTTGTTATATTTAATAACAAGGAGACCACAGTAGAAGCAGAAGGAGGGCAGGCCAGAGGACTTGCCCGCTTGCCCCTTGGAGACCCAGCCTCCTAATTTTAGGAGACTCATTAGCAGCAATTATGAGCAGCGCCCAAGAGAGGCGCCGGTGCCAGACCTCTGCGGAGGATTCTCTCCGGACATATTTAATGGCGTGGATTATCTGAAACTGGACATTAGAAAGGTCCTTCCATCAGATGGTGAGCAAAACATAGCGGCTTGATTGCATTAGTATTTCAGCATTAGTATATTAGTATTTTAGTCGTGTTTTTAAAACTATGGTTGTACATTTTTCTTTATTTTTTGGGGGGGTAAACTGCTTTTTTTCAAAAAAAATTACAATGAAGGGGCATATACATTTTAGGAAATAAATAAATGACATTATTGATAAAACAAGTTTGAAATAGCTAGGTAAAGCATTCAAAAGTTAATTGGAATAAGTGATGGGCTAAAAACAAATTGAAAGACACATCAGCCTTCTTGCTCTTTGTGCTCTTTTTGCAATCCTGTTAACCGGTTCTGAAGAAAGTGGTTTTATTGATTGATTGATTGATTGATTGCATTTATGTGGAGACTGAGGATTTGTTTCTTCTATGCAGTCCATGGAGATCAGCTGCACACCTTTTGCTCCTGAAAAGTGCTTCTTGAGGAACCAGATTAATTCCAAAAATAAAAGCTCATTGCCGGCTGATTCTGCATTTCCACGCAGTGTGTCCATTTGAAAGGTGGTCCTAGCAAAGAGGGGCCCTGGATACGATACAATAATCTTTATTGTCATTGTCCCATTTGTTGTTGTTTAGTCGTTTAGTCGTGTCCGACTCTTCGTGACCCCCTGGACCAGAGCATGCCAGGCACTCCTGTCTTCCACTGCCTCCCGCAGCTTGGTCAGACTCATGTTTGTAGCTTCGAGAACACTGTCCCACCATCTCGTCCTCTGTCGTCCCCTTCTCCTTGTGCCCTCCATCTTTCCCAGCATCAGGGTCTTTTCCAGGGAGTCTTCTCTTCTCATGAGGTGGCCAAAGTCTTGGAGCCTCAGCTTCAGGATCTGTCCTTCCAGTGAGCCCTCAGGGCTGATTTCCCTCAGAATGGATAAGTTTGATCTTCTTGCAGTCCATGGGACTCTCAAGAATCTCCTCCAGCACCAGAATTCAAAAGCATCAATTCTTCGGCGATCAGCCTTCTTTATGGTCCAGCTCTCACTTCCGTACATCACTACTGGGAAAACCATAGTTTTAACTATACGGACCTTTGTTGGCAAGGTGATGTCTCTTGTCCCATACAGAACAACGAAATTGAAAAAAATCTACATCAGACATTCAAAACCCAACAAACCTGCTATCCCAGCTATGCCAGCCTGGTTAGCCCCCTAAAAATTCTGATACCCAATATTTAAATACAATATACTCCCATAGAGACTACCTTACACTGCGTTTAAAACCAAAATCGCATTTGGGTAGAAACTGTTTCTCAGGCGGCTAGTCCTAGTCTTTATAACCCTGTACCTTCTTCCAGAAGGCAGGAGCTGAAAGAGATCATTTCTGGGGTGCGCACTATCCTGCGCTATCTCTGCAGCTTTCTTGTGGCACCTGGAAGCATAGATTTGATCCACACCTGGGCAGACACCAGGACTGCAAACACCACTTCCTTCTTTGTTCACCTGGGGCATGTGCAGAGAGGGGGAAAGCGTGGATCACCTAATCATAGGAAGGGCTTTCAAACGTGTATCAAGTAACCACACTCATTTTGGTGGATGCCAGATTCCAGAATCAAGCGGAAAGTAGCCAGTAGAGAATGAGACTTTTCAAGGTTGTGGGTTCGAACCCCACGTTGGGCAAAAGATTCCTGCATTGTAGGGCTTGGAACAGATGACCCTCTTGGTCCTGTCCATAGCTGTCAACTTTTCCCTTTTCTTGCGAGGAATCCAATTCGGAATAAGGGGATTTCCCCTTAAAAAAGGGAAACGTTGACAGCTATGGTCCCGTCCCACTCTGCAAGTCAATGATTCTAGGTTGAGGGCAAGTGGGAATGATTCCAGACTGAGGAAAAACTGCCTTTTTGAGGTACAAACAGGTTGCTGTGTACGTAAGAAGATAAAACGCAACGAGAGCCCTTGCAAATCTAGCCCAGAATCCTGTTCTCGCCGTGGCCAGCAGAGCCAATGTGGCTGGTAATTAATAATTATTAATTAATTAATTAATTAACTAATTAATTATACCCCACCCATCTGGCTGGGTTTCCCCAGCCACTCTGGGAGGCTTCCAACACAATATTAAAATACAATAACCTATTAAACATTAAAAGCTTCCCTAAAGAGGGCTGCCTTCAGATGTCTTCTAAAAGTCTGGTAGTTGTTGTTCTCTTTGACATCTGGTGGGAGGGCGTTCCACAGGGCGGGTGCCACTACCGAGAAGGCCCTCTGCCTGCTTCCCTGCAACCTCACTTCTCACAGCGAGGGAACCACCAGAAGGCCCTCGGAGCTGGACCTCAGTGTCCAGGCAGAACAATGGGGGTGGAGACACTCCTTCAGGTATACTGGACCGGTAGCCATTGTAGGCTATGATCAAATCACACAGCAGCCACAAATACTTGACAAGAAAGTAAGTCCTTTCCCCATTTCCCCCCGTTTCAGGTCCAAAGCCATGTCCGAATTTGGAGGCCCTTCTGAACTGGTCCAGAACGCCTCAGCCAACATCTCCTACACAGAATTCCTCCTCCTCGCCTTCCCTGGCTTCCAGAAGTCCAGGTACCTCCTTGCCATCCCCTTCTTCTGCATCTACCTGATGATCATCTTCGCCAACTCTCTGCTGATCTACACTGTGAAGGCGGAGAGCTGCCTCCACTCGCCAATGTACCTCCTTATTGCGCTGCTCTTGGCGGTCAATGTTTTTGGGAGCACCACAGTCCTCCCCCAGATGTTGCTGAGCTTCCTGTTCAGGATCAGCAGCATCTCTCTGACCGGCTGCCTGGTCCAGATGTTCTTCCTCTACCTGGCCATCATGCTAGACACGGGCATCCTCCTCATGATGGCTTTGGACAGGTACGTGGCCATCTGCCACCCTCTCCACTACGCCGACATCTTGACCGGCAAGCTCCTGGGGCTCCTGGCGGCTGCCGCTCTGGTGCGGAGCGTGTCCATCGTCAGCCCGGTGGTGATCCTGGCCTCCCAAGTGCGCTTCTGCCGCTCCAACGTCATCGAGCACTTTGCCTGCGAGCACATGGCCCTGATGAAGCTGTCTTGCGGGGACACCTCCAGGAACCGGGTGGTGGGCATGGCCGTGAGGTCCTTCACCATCGTCTTTGACCTGGTCTTCCTCACCCTGTCCTACAGCAAAATCATCCTCACAGCCCTGAAAATGGCCTCTGGGAGCTTCCGCCACAAGGCCTTCCACACCTGCGGCACACACCTCATCGTCCTCTTCATCGGCTACTCCTCCTGCCTCTCCTCCTCCATCGTCTTCCGCCTGGCCAAGTCGGCCTCCCAAGACGTCCACAACCTGCTCAGCGCCATGTACCTGCTGTTCCCGTGGGCCATCAACCCCGTCATTTACGGAGTGAGGACCAAGGAGATTCGGGAAAGCATCCTGAGGCTTTTCAGGAGGTGGAGGTGGGCTCTGTTTGGTCCCCGGAAATTAGGCACCTAAAATGGACCAGGTGATGGATTTAAGTATTCCATTTGCATTCCTAATCCTGGCATCTCTCTCAAGCTCCCACCATGAAAGGGTGCAGATCAGCATTTCTCAAAGTGGGAGGAGCCACCCCTTGTGGGAAGGTGGGATTACCTGGGGGGAACTAAGAGGCAAAGGGGCAGGACAGGGGGCACCTGATCAGATTTTGAAAAGCTGCCATCTCTGCATCAAGTTCATCATTTTGTTGAATTAATTACAGTGGTACCTCGGGTTACATACGCTTCAGGTTACAGACGCTTCAGGTTACAGACGCTTCAGGTTACAGACGCTTCAGGTTACAGACTCCGCTAACCCAGAAATATTACCTCAGGTTAAGAACTTTGCTTCAGGATGAGAACAGAAATCGTGCTCCGTTGGTGTGGCGGCAGCAGGAGGCCCCATTAGCTAAAGTGGTGCTTCAGGTTTCAGGCTAAGAACGGACCTCCGGAACGAATTAAGTACTTAACCAGAAGTACCACTGTATAGGGAATTTTTAAATGTTTGATGTTTTACTATGCTTTTATATGTGCTGGAAGCTGCCCAGAGTGGCTGGGGCAAACTATTCAAATGAGTGGAGTACAAAATAAAAATAAAAAATAAATAGTGGCAACATGGGAGCTGCTTCGTGACCAGGTGGCTCACCTTGGAGCAGGGACCTTTCCTTCTAAATAAGTAGCACAGGCATCAAACAGCATGGAGGGTATACAGATATTGTTACCTGCCACCCCAATCTCAGAGCAGTGAGTCTCTGGGAATCCCAGTTGTTTACCCAGGTTTGGTTTCCTTGGAATGAAGGTCAGCGGAGATTGTGATGACTTTCGGATATATGGTTTTATTTCCCCATATGTACAACCCGAGCATAAGACTGAGAGGCTCACAGCATCATCACCCCAACAGGTCTGGCTTCTCTGCTCATCGCAGCTTGGGATCCAGCACAGGGCAAGCAGGTTTCTGTGTCTCCAGCTCCCAGTTCAGCTCACACCCAGCTCTCTGGCTCCTGTTCTAGGTAGCAGCTAGGTGAAACTGGAAGCCCCCCCCCCCCCATTAGCCTGGAGGGCACCATCATTTGGCTATAGCTCTTGCAGTTGGGCTCATTCTTTTGGGATATTGACAAGGACACTTAAGTGACCAGCTATTGCTTTCCTTATAGGATAATGCAAACGGCTTTTTTATATTAAGGTATGGGGCACTGGGGAGTTTATGAAACCAAACGGGGTGTGGCTCCCCAAAATTTGGGAACCCTTCCTATATCCATCCCAGTGGGATCCAGGCCTAGTTCTGGCACCATCAGTCATCCAGACTTAAG